>NW_028270145.1:19889492-21089492 GCF_037043375.1 Chiloscyllium plagiosum
TGTGTATATGCGGAACAGCATAGTTAAGTCTAGTTTGGATAGACTGAATTCTGGCGGGGTTTTTTATTCTGTTCTTTTGTGTTTCATTGTGTAATTTTGTGAATAAATGTTTGTCTGTTTTAAAACCTGGTAGTCAACCTAGCTAACTTCAGGTAATTTTCACTGTACACTTAACAAAACAAATTGCAAAGTTATTGTCTGGGCTGCCTGCTTAAGAATGTTTTGAGTCGTCTGGCCTAGTTCATAACATTACGCACCAGTGGTATCCTCATTCACATTTTATTTAGTTATCTGCTGCCCAGAGGCAGTAGATAGCACTTGTCTCCCAGTAGGCACATTTTGTTTTGCACTGCTTGTGGCAATACAGTTGATACAGAAGACCCCTGCCAGGATACCAGGCAAAGATGTGCAAGCTTATTTATTTATTTTCACACATCTGGCATTGCATTTTGATTCCAGTATAGTACTAAGCTGACGTGTGGTGCCTAAAAGGTATTTGAAAATTTGTGTGCTGTCATGGCACCATGCACCACTTGCATTCTTCAAATTGTGCTGAAAAGGTATGCTCACTCCATTGCTGGTTTTTGACAAAAGGAAATAAATTAGATTGGACTTTTGAATAGAGCTCCTCCATGACCACACTCATCAGTACATGGTAAATCATTAGATATTACAGATATTTCTGCCTCCACTCTGGAAGGACTTAAGACACACACCAGTTCATTGCCACAGTTACTTCACCACAGGAAAAGGACAAATTAATCTCCAGACATAAATTCTTCCAATGACACTGCTTTTTGCCTCCCCTCTCCGTAAGAACTGCTGTGATGGCTGCTAGCAGCTTACCAGAGACCAGTACAGATTGTGTGTAACCTCTCAGTTAGCAGGTAGTTTGGGGAAGGCAAAAAAAGATCCTGATGACTAGATCTTAAGTAATAGTATATATCATTGATGCAAGACATCTTTAATTTTAGAGTTGGTGGCCAGTGAGAGGAAAAATATACTATTCTAATCTGTAGTAAAAGTAGATAACAAAAATAACAGCACCATGTGAACATAAGCTGCTTAGAAAATTGATCTAGGGAGATAGCTATGGGCTACAAGGAAATGGTAGTAGAGTTAAACAGATATTTTGCATTAGTCTTCATGGTGGAAAGTACTTCAAATATCTGTTAAGACTGAAGAATACAGAGACGATTAAGTATCATTATTATCACCAGAGAAATTGTATCAGACAAAATAATGAAGCTAACAGCGGATAAGCTCACTAGCCCTGTTGACTTACATCCTAGGATATCAAATTCAAAGTAGTTATAGAGTTAGTACATGCATTGGATGTAATTTTCCAAAAAATCCTTGGATTCTGGAGAAGAACTGGAGGATTAGTTTAACACCTGTATGCAAAAAGGGAGGGAGACAAAATGCAGGTAACTGTAGGCCGATAGGCATAACATTTGTTGAAAAAATATTGGATTCAACTATTAAGGAAGTAACAGCACATTTGTAAAATCTTAAAATAATCGAGAATGACTACCTGAAAGGGAAATAGTGTCTGAATAATTTATTAAGAGTTTTTTTTACAGAAGTCTCAATCAGAGTGGATAGAAGGGAACCACAAGATTTGCTTGGACTTCCAGAAAACCTTTTGTGAGGTACTAAGTTATAAGAGAAGAATAAAGTGGTGTTAATGTAAGACTGATATGGAAAGGGTCGTGAATCCCGAAAACTCCTTGCCACAGAGAGCTACGGGACAGTGTTAGGATAGATGAATTCTTGATCATACCGGAATCAAGGATTACAGGGAAAAGGCAGGAAAGTGGACATTAGGACAGGCTTTTCAGCCATGATCCTATTGAATGGCGGAGTAGGCTCAAGGGGCTGAAAAGCTTACTCCTGTTCCTATATTTTATGGTCTAACAATGTCATGAACATTGAAGTGTCTGCTTTATATACCAAACTTAAGTGACTGAATAAAGCTTGTTTAACTACAGGTGGGAGCTGGCTTTGCAACTGTATGCATCCATCCTCACCATGACCTTGGTGAGGCTAACGATATTGTCTTACGTCTCCACTGGTCCACATCTCAATGTTATCCATTCATTGACTTTTGTTTCTTTTCTGTTTTTATTCTCAATTTCTCCTTCAATTGTTGCTAGGACAAGACTGTTGAGTTTTACTTTCCAGAGTCCATATTTGGTCATCTTTCATCCTGAGCTGCTACACTTGATCTAACCCACCCGTTTTCCTGTCCATTCAGCTGATTTCTGGGCATCTTCTGCCACACCCACATTTTAAACATGAGTATTCTTTGCTCATCCTCTTTCTTCAGAATCCAATGCTTGCATCTATAAAGTCTGACACTGAACTAGGTATTTTTCTACTTCCTGCTGATGCTTTTGGACTTCCAAAAGCTACTTAATTTGCTGGTCATGCTTTTTGCAAACTTGGATTTCATTCTTACATGTAAAGTTGATGTTATCATCAAACCAAAGTACTTAAATTAGTCAAAAAAACAAAATAAACTGCACAGCTATGCTTGGGACAAATATTGATTGCAACCTACTTATAATTGCAATGTGGTCCTGTAAATGAACAGATTTGCACTGAGGTGACAATTTAATGCTTGCCTATGCAGGAATTAATTATCTTTTTACATATGTTGGGTGCGAAAGATAAGAAATTGTATTGCTAATGAAGTGATCAATAATATACTTTCAATGCCAAGCCATATACAATGAAATAACTTTTGTAGTATAAATATTTTGATTGGACTAAGCTCATAATTGAAATTCCACAATGGTACAATATTTATTTTTCAATATTTTTTAAAGTGAGCAGACCTACACTCCGGTGATGGTATTGTTTTTGCAGTGCTTTCTCCATGATTGTTGAATACAACAGATAGGCTTATAAACGTCTTAAATAGGTATTAGGCATATGATTCAAATAGAACAGTTATGGTCATTCCGTAGCATATGTCCTTTTCATGACCAGATAGGTGCGTGGTATAAAGCTATTCTAAAGTTACTGAAGCCAGCGTACAGTTCTGGAAAGCACACAATTTCAAAAGTTAAATGTCACTTGCTAGTAGGTTACCAGTGACTAGTGTGACCAATCTACTCCTTTCAGCAATGATGTGTATGAAATACGCCCAAGTTATTTTTAAAGCTTCTCATATTTTTAATTGCTCCTTCCTTTAGGTTTCCCTTTGCCATGTACATTTTTTACAATGAAGGTGAATGAATAGCCCATTTATGTATATCAATTGAAACGTGGGCAAGAATGGTCTGTGATAAATTGTTGACCCGTGTTTTTTAAAATTATTTTCTCTTTCTTACCTACCACTCTTCAAATGGAAAAGTATACAGCTATCTACTTGCCACCTGGTCCAGTGGAGTAATATGATTCATTCTGAGCACAATTGATAAATTGTCTGATAAGAGGCATACTGCCAAAGCTTTAGATCTTCCATCCCTTTTCTCATGCAATATAAATTGTTGCTGTTTGAAATTTGGCATTCTTGTATGTGTTCTGATGAGTGCAAGACAAAAAGCTTCAACCTTGTGTCTCTTTCTTTTCAGCAGCATTCACATTATTGATTAACAAGCAACTAATTGCTATGTTTTATTTACCATTGAATTGCACAGAATTTAGGGCTTACTATTTTTCCTAAACAAAATACAGATTGGCAGACCCTAACAGGGTGGGTGGAGGACAGTGGCTTAGTTAATGACATTGTGGGGCTGAGCAAATAACATTTAGATCTAACCTAAGCAAGTATTTTGCACTGAAAGAAGATCATGTTCTTTATCTTGATCTTCTATTTTTCTATCTATTCGTTATTCATGAACTTCAAGATTAGGAATAGCAGGCGAGTTAACTTGTTGGGCAAAATAATATTAACATCTTAGTTTCACCACCCAGCAGTGTTTTAAAAAAAAACAATAATCCCTTCAGTGATCTTGAATATAATTTTGCACTGAAATCTCAGCTCCTATCCAAATCAGAAAAAGAAACATTTATAATAACTGCTCAAAATACACTCAAATACTTGAAATTAGGTTGGTTTTGTGTAATACCTCTGTTTTTAATGTTTTATTTCTTTAATATTTTTCACAGCGAAAATCAAATCAGCTAACAACTTTGTTCTAAATAGTCTTTCTTCTGAGCCACACTCCATTTGTTCTTTCATGTGTCCAGTGAATCTCACACACCAGAAGTTACATAGAGCAAGTTTGTGACCCCCTTTTTGCTGCTGCTTTACTGCTCGTGTCAATAACTATGAGATGAAGCTTTTTAAAAAAATTTTAGTCTTCCCATTGCCCTTAACAGTTTTCATTATGAACACATTACAAATACTCCCTTGTTCTACATTTGCATGTTATGTTGTAATCAACTCCCAAGAAGTGCTAAATGAAGTTCCACAAATGAAACTGATCAAATAACTCAAGGGACAAGTCACAAGTAAGTTATAATCTGTTTAAAGAGTTCACTACTGGCTCCTTCTGTGTAATCTGTGTTTCAAAGGGATACAATTTTTAACACATTTGCTGAATTTTTTGGGTTTTTTCCCCAACTTGAGCAGGATGGTCCACATCATTTTAAAACAAACCGTTGGTACACTTCATGTGACACTAACACAAGTGAAGCCTACCTTTCTGACTCCTTTCCTAGTAAATACAGTCAGTGTGAGAACAGTGCCTCCTTAAATGTCATAGATTTAGAAAAATCTTATTTGATCTAGTTATGATAAGGTAAAAGGAATTACAAGTAGTACACAATATTGAGATATTGATTCCAGAAATTTATTTTCTATTCATTCTATTACTGGAAGAACTGGATGACTAATTGAGCTCCTGCCTCACAGTGGCTCATGTTCATCCTCTGGATACTATCAGTGATCAGTCTGCATACTGTTTATTTGCCACTAAACAAAGATAGACTTGTTGATTCTGCTAATTTAACTGCTTCAGATTAGTATTACAGTGCAGGTGGTGTAATTACGCCTTCAACCTCCAACAGAATTTCTTGCAAACATTGCGTTATGTTGTTGAAGCTGTTTTAAATGATGGGTCATTTCGTTGCTTGGTTTAGCATTTCTTCATGAATTGATTAAATTTTCTGAAGTGATGGCTTCGACATGGACAAGTTATATTTGAATACCATAAAATTTCAGCTGAGGTGTTCATTCCAAATACTTATACTTGCTGTTGCATAGATTGTAATTGTACAATTCAGCCAAGGTTCATAGCCTGTTGAAGGAAGTTCTTCTTGAATTTAGGACTTTGTTTTAAATAAGGCTGATGCTCATGACTGTCTGATTAAATTGACTTTATTATAGCATTGATTTCACAAATATATTTCTTGTTTCTTACCTGGATCAATAGTTCAATCTGTTGTAAGAATATCGCATTGCAGAAACTGCTCTTTATTCCATTGAAACACATGTACAATCTATTGAAAATGTAATTTTGAACAGAAGCTACATGGAAGTCCTGTGAATCTCCAATTTAAAGCATATCTGTTTGAGTCCTGTTCAGCACAGTGTTTGGTCAGTTAGTGGCTGACCCTAGGTAGCTTAATGACACTGCATTTGATAAAGTATTTTTTCCAACGTGACTGTTTGATCTCGATTTGCACATGATATTGGGAAGCAACCTCTTAACACTGCAAGACTAAATCTCAAACAAAACGGCTGCTTGTGTCATTGCATCTGCTGGTGGTGCACTCTCAGCCCATGAGGTCACACTGTCTTTAATATCACTGCCAGCAATACTGCAGCAAAGTATCAAAGAATAAATTTTTAAAATTAATTCAAATCTTGGGATCATTATTTGTTTGCTGCCCAGCTTCTAACCCCTCACTGCATCACGCTCACTGCTGTGCTGCCTCATTGTTCACTGTCCCTGAATGCAAAGGAGACATTGAGGGGTTGGGAGCAGAAATGCCAGTGAAGTAACTAACCGAGTGGCGAATAGGGCGCCAAGCAGAGTAGGGAAGTAGAGCACCGAGCAGAGCTGTACGTGGAGTGAGAGTGGCAAGACCTCCTTGGTCATGAGAAGAATGCACATGTGCATATGGATAGACTCATTATCAGCTTCCAGTTCCAGGTATGTTTTGATGACATCAAGAACTTCCTGTTCCATTACGGTGGCAGGCAATAGATGCACTATTTGTTTAAAAAACACACAATCCATGTTAATATCTTTTCACCTGTACCCTGTTAGTTTCTACATTTTTCTTTGAGAAACATATCCTTGGTACTTTTAAGAGCAAAGTGGCTAACAGAATTCACTCTTTCAGTCCATGAGCTCATTAAACTATTTAATTGTACACATTTAACAAATGAGCTGTCTATTTAATATATGCACAGCAATCCTCTCTTTTTTTCTAAAGCAATAAATATGTTGTGTGAATAGGTTGAGCTGTGAATTGGTTTAGATATATGCCTTGCACCACTCGAAGGGAAACCTATGGGGTGGTCAGAATTTGTCACTCTTTCATTACAGTTAATGAAAAGTCCAGCACATAGAAGATGATTGGTTTCTGTAACAGTTGTATGTTTGAAGTGGTTTCACCATAATCTGTAGGTGTCACATATGAAAACATTCAGATGGTTTTCCAGAGTATAATTGCCAGCCACTCCACCCAAAACCTAAACCATCCTCAAGCTCTCAACATTTGGGAAGTAATGTTAGTCATTACCTTTGTCTTTATAAACATTGCAGTTTTTCAGTCAGTACTCCATTGTTGTAATGGTGGTGTAATGGTATAACATTTGAAATCAGTATTTAGTGTGCCTGTGTTTAATTCAAAATGGTAACTAATTTGGAGGAGGAGTGATCAATGACTGTGACTGAAAGACTTTGGGTGGCCTTAGGGATATTTTGTATCATTTTAAAACTTCAAGATTATAAAGGCTTAATAGTAATCACTAGGAATGATATGGATTAAATAATGAACAGATTTGCAATGATGGGTGATGCTGGAAGATCTTTACAAAAATAATTAAATTGATTAGTTAGAAAGTATTTCTTTAAACAGAAATTCAAGTAGGATCTTAAGCACTGACAAAATGGGCTAGGGTAATTGTTAGAAAAAAATTAAAATATATGCACATTAAGCAGGAGAGTAAGATCAGCTTAGTGTCTATGTAGAATGAAGCAGAGTTGGTGAACCAAAGAATCTATTATGCTGTAACATTTGAATGTTTTGGTGTGAGATCTTTTGTAAGATCTGGATCTTTCATTTCCAAAGTTCTTCAGTTTTGGATAGAAATTCTAATTGAGTTGAGTTCTCAAATTTGAATCTTCCCCAACTCACTTCCAGAACAAAAGTAAAGGCTGTTCATCTTATTCCATATGTTCTCTGATCATAGCCAGACTATAACTACCTGTCTCCTGAAATACATATAGATTCAGCCATTTTGCTTCGATGTATGAGGATCCTTAACTTGTTCTGTGCAGCACAGATCGGGATCTAAGCAGAGCTAACTATATTCTCAGACTGCAGTAGCTAAATGTTCATGTTCTTCTATTAGCGCCACTGCAGTGGTCCAGTGACTTCAGTTTAATAAACCTATTTGAGTTTAAATTGAACAACAGTTTCTTCCTAATATTAAAAGCCATAAAGGTAGCACTTTGTTTTTTAAAAAAAAGGCTTTTCTCAATATGTAAGTAGTAGAGTCAGCATAAGTTTCTTCATAATTTCTACATTTTAGTGTAAATTGAAACCAAAAGTAAACTTAATCTGATAATGTCTTCACTGTTGATCTTTTTAATTTTACACACAGTTATTTTAAACAATAGAGCACCGTAAACATGAGTAATTGTTTATGACAGTTTAAGTAGCATGGTATTTGTTTCTCTTTACAGGACAGTAGTGATGCCCATTGCTAATGAGTTTGCCCCTGATATGGTACTTGTATCCTCTGGATTTGATGCAGTGGAAGGACACCCTGCCCCTCTTGGAGGTTACAAAGTCTCCGCTAAGTGTAAGATTTTTTTCATGACAAATTAAATTGTTTTATTTGAAGTGGGTGGTTTAAGTAAAGCACAGTTTTTTTTAACCTTAAGATTTTGACAACCAAATTAGTGACAGTAAATGACCTGTGTTTTCCAGCTCCGAGGGGAGGGAAGGAACATATCAGCACTAATCTTCAAAAGGAGCTTTAAATCCTTCACAGGAGCCATGGGTTTACTGGCTGAGCTGTAAAATAAGTCTTTGTTCAAAAAGTCATAAACAAAGGGTGTATGTTAGAATTTGAGGGTTGAAATAGTAAGAATTTAAAACCATATGGTTAATAGTTTTCTTCATGAGTAGAAATCTTAAGCGTTTCTGAGATATTTGTTTATAATATTCCGTTTGCTGCTTTTGCCTCAGAGCAAATGAGAAGTGGGCATTTTTTTTGGAGGCCCTGAGGAAGTAGATGGCATGCCACTTTAGGAAATTCAAAACATTTATCACAAAAAATGCATATATTAAACAGAAGATCAAAAAGGCATGAGCTGAAATAGTAAATTGTATTTATTGAAATTAAACCTGGCTTATATTATACATTTAGTCCCAGTAATCCCTGGTGGCCATTTCAGATGTGATGTAATACTTGAAAACTTTGATCATTCTCCAAGAGTCAAAGTAGGCTTCTGACCTTTGACTTCTCTTGCATTTCCTCTTTCCTGACACAGGTTTTGGCTACCTTACCAAACAGCTGATGGGTCTGGCTGGAGGCCGTGTCGTGCTAGCCCTGGAAGGGGGCCATGATCTCACTGCCATTTGTGATGCCTCAGAAGCATGTGTTTCTGCTTTACTTGGAAATGAGGTAAAACATCAATGCACATTACAAGCTGACAAGTTCAAGAACTCACAGGTGTGGGTTTTGCAACAGATTATGAATGAGATGAAGGCAGACTTCCAAACAAAACGTAATTCTGCAGGACCAGTTCATCAGTAACATAGATCAAATAAATTATAATATCAAATTGCATCAATGAATTTGGAAGAGTCTTCAAAGTTTCTGTGAAAATATATTAAAGCCATTTAATTTTTCTAAGCAAGAGTTCAGCCTAAACATTTCCCTCTTTCATTTTTTTCCTTGTAAGGTTGAGATTCCCTTTTTTTAAATACATTTTGCCCGCTTCATTAATTTGTCAATGCCAACTACCAATTGCATCCAGTATGTGAGCCTGAAACTGTCTGTAAAGAGGTTGGCTCTTCACATCACCAACCCACCCAACTATCACAGACACGCACAAACGCTATGGAGGTGCTCAACCTTTGCAACAGTTCAATTAAGTTAAGCATCCACTCAGCAGTATGATGGTATGCCAGTGTATTGCACATTTTAAGTAGTTCCCCATACATAAGATTCACGATACAAAACTTCTGTTTGTTCTGAATTTCTGCTGCTGGTGAAATGGATATGCTCCCATAGGAGAGGTGAGTGCTGTTAGTTAAACTTTAGTGGAGCCTAAACTTATTGCCAGAGCTCTACTAATTTTTTTTGTTTCTACTTCTGCTTTTCTTTTTGCTGCTTGTGGGTCATTCCACACTGTGCATAATTTTGCAGGTGGGTGATTAGTGTAGGACCCTTTGACACTGTAAGTTGCACATAGATGATGGTCTGGATTTTCCACAAGTCAGTTAGTCAGTAGTCCAGAATAGATAGGAGTCGCACATGGAGACACTGCAGAATCCCCAACATAGCACACTCTGAAAGACCTGTCTGGGAAATTGAATATTCCACTGGGCAATTCCTCTATACCTCCAAAAGTCTCAATTTAAATTGGAGAATTCAAATGGTTCTGATGAAATTAAGTAAATTAGTCCATTAGGGAAAGTTATTAAATACTAAATGTTTAGTAACTATTAAACTGACCCCTAACTTACATTTCATACCCCAATCCCACTTCCCTCAGAATACATATATCCCCATACCTTGACCTGACCCTCCGCCTTCCCTATCCCAATAGTCAGGAACTGATTTTTCCCACCTACCCCACTGAATCCCTGCCTCGCATTCTGACACCCTGTCAACTTTGCACTTTGCCTCCTACCTAGATGGCATCTTGCTTTCATGGCACCCTACCCAGCTGGCACCCAAACCCATTCCACACTGGTACCCTTCTCAGCTAGCTTCTTACTCACCTTCAACTTATCCCCCTTAACCATCTTGCACCCTCTTCTCCCAGGATCCTAACATCACATTTATTTTACATACTTATCTTTGATAATAGCTGTCTGAACCTTTAAATGTTAGAATGCTGTGAAAAAGGGGACATGGTTTGCCTTCCCTGATAGATCTGCAGTAGCAGAGCACGGTCAGAATGAATGTACAACTCAACGTTTCTGAGGGAACCCTGAGCAGAATTCCCTCTCGGAGAATCCACCCCATTAGCTGAGCATTTAATAATAATGAGTTCTTTCTGTCACAGTGCTGAGTGATTCACCAGTTTACTTGGCGGATTGGAAGTTAAGAAGCCCAATACGGGTAGACATGTTGCCATTTTATGGCACTGAGTGTTATTTTAGTAACATGTCATTCTAGAATGCCTAAATGCCTTGTTCTTTTCCCCTCTGGTTAACCTCTTACCTCTTCTCTGCATCTCATGCTGAAATGAACTTTACCTGGCAGTGATGGACTATATTAGTCCATTCAGATGGCAGTGATCTTGGACAATGCGTTTCAGCAGACTGTTTAACTGTGCAATCCCTTGCAGCCTTTATACCAATAAATGTGTCACTATGTAGTCTTTCCTGAGAAGCCTTTACAATCAGATTCCAAACCATTGCTCTTTCAGTAACATATTCCAGCAAAGTCAATATTAAAAGTTTGTGTACCAATAAGAAAACTCATTAAGAGCTGACTGACATTATTGAGCTGATCAACATTTCACAGGCCTTCACATTGCTGTCCAAAATCACCAGAAACACCTGGTCAACAAGGGCATCTGAACCCTAAAGTCTGACTAGGCTTACCCCTCAGGGATCCAGCAGGAAGAAGGTATGCAATTTTTATGCCCTTTTCATGGGGAGAGGGGAGTTCAAAGGGTGACTTCATTGCCCCTCCTCCAACCCAATAGGTAGGTTACACAGTTTCCTGGTCAAGAAATTAGCCATCTTTCTCACCTGCCATAGTGGCCTTACTGGTGGGTTGAGAAAGTCAGCCATAGACCTTTTCACCTTTAAATGAAACGGCACAAAAAGCCTACGTTTTTCCCTGGGGCCAACTCTCTCTCCTTTTTCCCCTTCTTGCCACCTCCGTTAAGGGGCAAATCATGGCCACAGTTATTAACGAGTGCCTCTTTCTTTCTGCTTGACTAATCTTGCTTACGAATTAGGAGCAAGAGTAGGCCACTTGCACCCTTGAACCTGCTCTACTATTCATTCCATACACGCATCACGCTTTTGTGAAAAAGTTGTGTTTCTTCAACAAAAAAACCCAATAAATTGATTAAACATGATTTCCCTTTTATAAAACTGTGTGACTCTGCCTGATTACCTTGAACTTTTCTATGTACCCTGCTACAACATCTTTAATAGCTTCTGACATTATCCCTTTGACAAATGTTAACCTAATTAGGCTGTTCTTTACTACTTTCTGTCTCCCCTTTTTGAATAAAGGAGTCACATTCATGGAACATTCCCCAAAGTTTAGGGAACTTTGGAAAATTAAAAGTAATGCTTCAATTATCTCAATAGCCACTTCATTTAAGACATCGGATGAAGTCCATCTGGACCTGGGGACCCTCAGCACCAGCAACTTGCTTGGAACCATTTCACTGGTGATAGAGTTCTCAAATTTCAATTTTCCCGAGTTCCTCCCTACTTTCTACTTCCAGATATTTAACTATTTCTGGGACGCTACTTGTGTGTACAGAGAGGATTGACACAGAATACCTGTTCAATTCATCTGCCATCTCTTGTTTTCCAGTTTTAATTGCCCAGACTCACTTCCAAAAGGAAACTCATCTGATTTAGAGTCATACAGATATACAGCATGGAAACAGACCCTTCAGTCCAAATCATCTATGCTGACCACATATCCTAAAAGATGTAGTCTCATTAACCCAGATCCTTCTGAACTCCTCCTATTCATATACCCATCCAGGTGACTTTTAAATGTTGTAATTGTACCAGCCTTCACCAAGTTTTCTAACAGCTCATTCCATTCACACACCACCCTCTGCATGAAAAAATTGCCCCGTTTAAAATCTTTCCCCTCTCTCCTTAAACCTATGTCCTCTAGTTTTGCACACTCCCACCCCAGGGAAAAGACCTTGTCTATTTACCCTATCCATGCCCCTCATGATTTTGCAAACCTATGTAAAGTCACCCCTCAGTCTCCAATGCTCCAGGGAAAACAACCCCAGTCTATTCCCTACAGCTTAAACACTCCACCCTGGCCACATCCTTGTAAATCTTTTGTTAACTTCTCTTTTTCACGTTTCTACAGTAACTCTTACTATTTTTACCTTTCTTCTATTTTGGAATATGTCTTTAATTTGCATTAGAAGGGCATTTTTCAATGCCTTCATAATATGGCATGCAATTCTGTGTGCTCATGACCTGTGACCACAATGAATATTGTTGGTTGTTTTGCCCATTAGGATGTGAGATCTAGAAGAGCCAGAGTAGGCAATTCACCCTCTTGTGCATGCTCCACCATGTCAGTATGATCGTGGCTGATCTAATCTTTGCCTCAATTCCACTTTCCTGCCTGCTTTCCATCACCCTCCAACCGTCAATAATTAAAAGTCTACCTCCTTAAATTTATTCTGCATCCCAGCATGCTGGGGTAGTGAATCCCACAAATTCATGACACTTTGAGATAAGTAATTACTCCTCTGATTTAAATCTGCAACCTGTTGACCTAAACTATGATCTCTAGTTCGAGATTGCCCCATGAGGAAACATCCTCACCACATTTACTTTGTCAATCCCCTCAATTAGATCTCTTAGAATCATAGAGATGTACAGCACGGAAACAAACCCTTTGGTCCAACCCGTCCATGCTGACCAGATATCCCAACCCAATCTAGTCCCACCTGCCAGCAACCGGCCCATGTCCCTCCAAACCCTTCCGATTCATATGCCATCCAGATGCCTTTTAAATATTGCAATTGTACCAGCCTCCACCACTTCCTCTTCAGCTCATTCCATAAACATACCACCCTCTGCTTGAAAACATTGCCCCTTAGGTCTCTTTTATATCTTTTCCCTCTCATCCTAAACCTATGCCTCTAGTTCCAGACTCCCTGACCCTAGGGAAAAGACTTTGTCTATTTATCCTATCCACGCTACTTATGATTTTATAAACCTCTATAAGGTCACCCCTCAGCCTCTGATGCTCCAGGGAAAACAGTCCCAGCCTATTCAGCCTCTCTCTGTAGCTCAAATCCTCCAACCCAGGCAACATCCTTGTAAATCTTTTCAGAACTCTTTCAAGTTTCATAACATCCTTCTGATAGGAAGGAGACCAGAACTGCATGCAATATTCCAAAAGTGACCTAACCAATGTCCTGTACAGCTGCAACATGACCTCCCAACTCCTCAATTCTCTGACCAATAAAGGAAAGCATACCAAATGCCTTCTTCACTATCGTATCTACCTGCGATTCCACTTTCAAGGGGCTATGAACCTGCACTCCAAGGTCTCTTTGTTCAGCAACACTCTTTAGGACCTTACCATGAAGTGTATAAGTCCTGCTAAGATTTGCTTTCCCAAAATGCAGCACCTCGCATTTAGCTGAATTAAACTCCATCTGCCACTTCTCGGCCCATTGGCCCATCTGATCAAGATCCTGTTGTAATCTGAGGTAACCTTCTTCACTGTCCACTACACCTCCAATTTTGGTGTCATCTGCAAACTTGCTAATTATACCTCTTATGCTCACATCCAAAACATTTATATAAATGATGAAAAGTAGTGGACCTAGCACCGATCCTTGTGGCACTCCACTGGTCACAGGCCTCCAGTCTGAAAAACAACCCTCCGCCACCATCCTCTGTCTTCTGCCTCTGAACCATTTCTGTATCCAAATGGCTAGTTCTCCCTGTAGTCCATGAGATCTAACCTTGCTAACCAGTCTCCCATAGGAAACCTTGTCAAACACCTTACTCAAGTCCATATAGATCACATCCACCACTCTGCCCTCATCAATTAATTCTTCAAAAAAACTCAATCAAGTTTGTGAGACATGACTTTCCACGCACAAACCCATGTTGCCTATCCCTAATCGTCCTTGCCTTTCCAAATACATGTAAATCCTGTATCTCAGGATTCCCTTAAACAACTTGCCCACCACCAATATCAGGCTCACTGGTCTATAGTTCCCTGGCTTGTCCTTACCACCTTCTTAAATAGTGGCACCATGTTAGCCAACCTCCAGTCTTCCAGCACCTCACCCGTGACTATCGACAATACAAATATCTCAGCAGGGGGCCCAGCAACCACTTCTCTAGCTTCCCACAGAGTTATTGGGTACACCTGATCAGGTCCTGGGGATTTATCCACTTTTATGCGTTTCAAGACATCCAGCACTCCCTCCTCTGTCACCATCTATTTCCCTACATTCTATTTCTTCCATATCCGTTTCCACAGTAAACACTAATGCAAAATACTCATTTAGTATCTCCCCTATCTCCTGCGACTCCACAAAAAGGTTGCCTTGCTGATCTTTGAGTGGCCCTATTCTCGCCCTAGTTACCTTTTGACCTTAATGTATTTGTAAAAACCCTTTGGATTCTCCTTAAGCCTATTTGCTAATATCTCATGTCCCCTTTTTGCCCTCTTGATTTTCCTCTTAAGTGTACTCCTACTTCCTTTATACTCTCCTAAGGATTCACTCAATCTGTCTATACCTGACATATGCTTCCTTTTTTTTCTTAACCAAACCCTCAATTTCTTTAGTCATCCAGCATTCCCTATATCTACCAGCCTTTCCTTTCACTCTAACAGGACTCTACTTTCTCTGGATTCTCGTTTTCTCATTTCTGAAGGCTTCCTATTTTCCAGCCGTCCCTTTATTGCGAACATCTGCCCCATTCAGCTTTTGAAAGTTCTTGCCTAATACCGTCAAAATTGGCTTTCTCCAATTTAGAATTTCAACCTTTAAATCTGGTCTATCCTTTTCCATCATTATTTTAAATCTAATAGAATTATGGTTGCTGGCCCAAAGTGCTCCCCTACTGACACCTCAGTCACTTGTCCTGCCTTATTTCCCAAGCGTAAGTCAAGTTCTCTAATAGGTACATCCACATACTGAATCAGAAAATTTTCCTGTACAGATTTAACAAATTCCTCTCCATCTAAACCCTTAACAGTATGGCAGTCCCAGTCTATGTTTGGAAAGTTAAAATCCCTTATCATAACCATCCTATTCTTCTTACAGATAACTGAGATCTCCTTACAAATTTGTTTCTTAATTTTCTGCTGACTATTAGGGGGTCTATAATACAATCACAATAAGGTGATTGTCCCTTTCTTATTTCTCAGTTCCACCCAGTTAACTTCCCTGGATGCATTTCCGGGAATATCCTCCCTCAGTACAGCTGTAATACTATCCCTTATCAAAAACACCACTCCCCCTCCTCTCTTGCCTCCTTTTCTGTCCTTCCTGTAGCCTTGGTATCCTGGAACATTAAGCTGCCAGTCCTGTCCATCCCTGAGCCATGTTTCTGTAATTGCTATGATATCCCAGTCCCATGTTCCTAACCATGCCCTGAGTTCAGCTGCCTTCCCTGTTAGGCCTCTTGCATTGAAATAAATGCAGTTGAATTTATCAGTCCTATCTTGTTCTCTGCTTTGTCCCTGCCTGTCCTGACTGTTTAACTCGCTTCTTTTCTCAACTCAGATTGATCTCTTTCCTCACTATCTCCCTGGGTCACAACCACCCCTCGCCAACCCCACCTTACTAGTTGAAGTACTCCTGAGCAGCTCTAGCAAATCTTCCTGCCAGTATATTAATCCTTCACATTCTTCTAAACTCTAGAGAATATCGACCAAAACTGTTCAATTTCTATCTGGAATCAATCTTATGAATTTCTTCTGAACTTCTCCAATGGAACCACATCCTTCCAAAACTGTACACTGTATTCCAGATGCAGTCTCATTAATGTCTTGTACAGTTGCTGACTCTTACACGCTATTCCTTTAGCAATAAATGCTGAAATTCCATTTGCCCTCTTTATTATCTGCTGTATCTGCATACTAGTTTTCTGTAATTCATGTCCAAGGAAACCCAGATATCTCTGTGCTACAGCACTCTTAAGTTTTTTTTCCATTTAGATATTAAATTGCCTTTCTATTCTTCCATTGATAACCTCAGACTTATCCACATTAAATTCCATCAGCCAAATTTAAACCCATTCACTGAAGCAGTCCGTTTCTCTTTTTATCATTGCAAATTACTTTCCCACCTATTTTAGTATCACCTGAAAATCTGACTGTAGTATCTTCTGTTCCTGCATCAAAGTCATTAATGTGGATTGTAAATCCTTGCCAACCAGGAAAAGACCCACTTATCCTTACTGCTTTCTGTTGGTTAGCCGATCTGCTACATAAGCTAATAACCTACCCTTGGCCACATGCGATCTTACCTTGTGTATTAACCTTTTGTGTGGCACCTTGTCATATGCTTTCTGGAGGTCCAGGTATATTGCAAGTACAGGATCCACTTTATCCACTTTGCTTGTTACATCTTCAAAGAACTCTAGCAAATGAGTCAAATATGATTCATAAAACCATGTTGATTCTGGTGAATTGTGCTTTGATTGGTCAAGTGTCTTGTTTTTACTTCCTTCATAATGAATTAGATTTCTTAATAACTTATTTTTTAAAAAAAGGCTGTTTGTGTAAATTTAAATATCATGGATTACATTTAGCCTCTTAGCTTGAGTCTTACACAGTGTTTAACAGCAGATTTACACAGATGGGCAACCAGATGTTCAACTACTTCTGTGTCAGCTTTGAAAAGTATGGCACACAAACACTTAAGCCAATTACTGATGTTTATTGTTTGGAGTTCAAATTTTTTGCGTGTGTTCATTTTACTGACAGTGTTATTGCAGAAGCTGTGTTTTTCCTTTTAGCTTTTCTTGGTTGCTGTCACTCACACCTGGACATTTCAATGATTTATAAACAATTCCAACGATGTAATTCTGGTTGGATATGAAGAAGTACTTGTATTCAGATAAGATTTAATACAAAAAATGTGTCATAAGCAAAACTCCTAACATTTCAGATAAAGATATTTAGATCACTCTTCATTTTATTACAAGCTGGTACAAAGCATTACGTAGTTATACATCCCCTTTTCATTATGAATAATTAAAATTTTACTGTGTTGTATTTCCAGATATAGGATATAGACTTAGAATTCAAGAAATATTATCTCATTTTTGGCATGTTACCAACAATTGTGTGTGCGATATAAGTAAACCGTATTCATAAAAACTGTCTTCAAGGAATATTGTTGGCTAATGCATATGGATATGAAAGATAGCTAGTCCAGCCTAACCTAAAAAATGTGGTTTCAATTGTAATGCCACAACCTATACACGTTTTTGTAGGTTTACACAGAACTAGTGTTTGGGAGTGGTGGAGTGTGCAAGTGATGCATTGCACCATTATACTAATAAAACTCAGTGTTCCACTTAATGATGAATTGTTTGCATTTCACAAAAGCAGATAAGATAAAGTTATGTATTTATGTTGAGGAATAATTAGTCTCATCCTTGTGACCATTGTTCCAATGAGATTCTTACTATAAATGCACTTATTCTATTATCATTAAACTCAATACAGTCCAATGCAGATAGAACCCAGTCAGCTGGAAGCCTGAACATATAACCAGTCAAAGAGTCCAGAATACATTTATACAAGGGAATTATCTCAATGAAGCCTGTCAATACAGAATATATCAATCAAAATCTAAGAAGGAGATGTAGGCCATTCAGCCCTTCATGCCTGCTTTATCAACTTTGGTCCTGAGTATGTTCAATGAAATGAGCATCCCTAATTTTCTGGGGTACAGAATTCCAAAGATCCACGACCCTCTGAGTGAAGACATTTCTCTTTGTTTCAGTTCTGAATGGCCAGTCCTATTCTAAGACTAGCTGCCCCTCCTTCCAGTAGACCAGTCTTTCTCAGGCATTCTAGTTCCAATGCTGTAGCACTGTCAACACATCATGAGCTTAACCAAGCCTTTCCATGAGATCTCTGATGGATTTACCAACTTCTGCCCATGGATGATGGCTGAAAAATTCTTTCTAAGAAAAACAGCTGGAAATTACTTGAAATCTGTCTCTTTTAATCAGAGTTAAGAAGTTGACCACGACTAGAGGAGACCAGTGAATTTGCACAATTGGCCATATATATCCCATGTGTCTGCCACATTCCATGAAATGTGTCGATGTGGTGTCACAGTTTGGACTGAATAACCACAACTGCTTAACTGATATACAGGATATAACTACAGGATAGGCAGTACCTGATTAGTGAATGGATTCTGTTCTGGAGACCATTTGCAAATCGCTTTGTTCACAAATCAGAACACAATGCAAAATAATGGGAAATAGCCATTTGTTAGTACACATCAGGTCTTTAAATTTCATCTCTGTATGGTATCGCATTTGTAAGTACAGATGTTCATAAATTGGACATTTGAAAATCGGGACCCCCTCTACATAAGTTCACTAGAAACAGCATAGCAATTTGTAAGGGACCAAGTAGAAAATTACAACTCTCATATGAATGCACAAAATTATGATCACAGTTTATTCCATGTGTTTCATCTTTGCACTTAACCAGTGATCTTATTTGTGCTTACATGTGATCTGGCACTATTCCTTGGAAGCATTATGGTATTTTGAGAGTATATTTTGTAAGTTGTGCAAGGGTTTTTCACAAACTTGAATATCCTGCTAGTACTAAAGTAGAGTTGGGAGAGGGTGGTGGTATGGAAGAGGGAAATCAGACATTTGGATTTGTCAGACTGCCACATCTCAGTGCTGAGAGCACTGGAATTTCAAACATTAGTCCTGGGTCTGCTTGTAAAATGGAAGAATGTCAGTAGAAGTCAGCACACGTGTATAGATATGTGCTGCAGCTGGAGCCATGGAAAATTGATCAAATTGGCATGTGGAAAAGCTGTGATGAAATGTTAACTGGAGTTTCCTTGACCTGACTAGGGGCCTGGCCCTTGTGTAACTGAAACGCAGAGGAGACATTATTACTCTGACCTGACAAATACTACTTGCTATTACTGGCACTGGCATGAAGTGTTTGAACAAGATGACTGTAGGCTACACCATATCTTTGAACAAGATGATGTTTATGTTCTCTCAAGCATTTGTTCACTTCCTCTTCAGACTCTGTCACAAAACAAACATAGTTCAGAAAGCATTTGTTCTTCATTTTAACTCTGCAGCTGAAAGTGAGATGGTGTAAGTCTTGGCTTCTAAATCCTGTGCTAATAATTCTTTTAGTAAAAATCAAACAAATTGGTCTTTGATTTATTAAATATAGTCTTTTAAGTAAGATAGGTTAAGGATCAAAACAGTCCATGGTCAAGTGTTTAATCATGCTTAGTATCATGCCACAGTTAGATTACAGAGTACCTTGCTGTGGACTATAAGCTATACCATATCTTTTTCATAGTTATTAACACACATTATTTCCTCCTGGCACAGGAGTGAAGTAGGTTAGCATGCTTCCAGTATAAGTATGTGCAGAACATTTTGGAACATACAGCTTCTTATTTGTATTCTGAATTCCTTTACAATGAAATTTTGGCATTATAAGGGCTTTCATGTGGAAAAAGAAATAAAGTCCTGCAGCAGAAGGAAAATTAATCACAGGATGGTGTGCTTAACCCTTTGATGTGCCTTTTCAAAAGTATGGACAACTTTATATATTTCATTCTTCCAGATTGGCTGCTGAGCTGTGAATTTCTATTGTGATGTTATTCTGTGTTCATTTGAAGGCAGGAAGAAGAAAAGACAGTTTTAGATAAGATTGGGGGAAAAAAAAACATCTTTCTCTTTGCTTTTGGGCTTCTACCAGAATTATGGGGACACAGAATATAGCAGATAATTCAAAGAACTGTAAATACTCACTTGAATTCAACATGGCAAATTTCTGCTGTAATTCAGACCAAACTAACATTTGATACACACATGCACACAGTTAAACTGCCAGACCATGTGCTTATTATAGCTAAGAAATGAATCTGTAGATTTGTTTATTTTGTGGTCTTCGGGTGTGCTGTCAATGGATGAGCACTTGGATACGTTTCATGCCTTTGGATGAAATTACTAATTTGGAAAAGAAATAACAAGATGTTTTATAGAGACTCTTGACAGGTTTTACCAGTGTTTTCTGCTCCAAATAAGGCAAAAAGCTAGTGTTGATTGACTCCTTTCTCTCTGATTTGTGAAAAGGAATTGAATGAAATATAATTAATGTTAGTGATATGATCCACATTTTGTGAAGAAGTTTGAACAGGCACAATGGGAATGTTGACTTTTAATGTTATATAATCTTTACATAAAAAGCCCCATCTAAAAGCTATGGTTTTGGGCATTAAGTTAGGACTTTATCACATATCAAAGCACTAGATGGATAAAACCTCAAGTGCCCAAGTTTATTGCATGCAGAGTCCAAAGTATAAATTGGCATGGATGATTTGACATTACTTTTCACATGTCTCTTATGCCTTTTTTCCTGAAAATTGCACACAGAGGAGCAGCTTAACAGATAGAAATGAAAAGCTAACTTCTTTCATCAATTGACCCCATCCCCAGCTTCCCCATTCAGTACAAAGTTGTTTGAATTTATCCCAGCCAAGTAAACTTATTATTCATATGTAAGCTTGATATAAATTCAGATAGTACCTATTCTGGGATTCTCCAGTTATTTTTAATAATCCCAGGTCTTTTCACCTCTGTACAAATGATAGGTAGTTGCCATTTGATGGGTGTCATGGTGGTTCAGTAATTAGCACTGCTGAGTCTCAGTACCAGGGACCCAGGTTCAATCCACCCTCAGGCGACTGTCTATGTGGAGTTTGCACATTCTCCCTATATATGTTTTCTCCGGGTCCTTCAGTTTCTCCCCACAGTCCAAAGATGTGCAGGTTAGGTGGATTAGCCATGGCAAATGCAAAGTTACAGGGATAGGATAGTCTGGGGATCAGTGTGGACTCAATGGGCAAAATGATCTGCTTGCACACTGTGGGGATTCTATGTAGAAATCTGTACTGTGAGAGATGGTTCAAGTTCATCTGACTTACAACCATCAGCTCTAAGCAAAGTGAGAGTATAAGTTCTCTGCACAACTGGAACCATTTCATATTTTGGCAATTTACAAGTAAGACTATTACAGTGCTACTTTCTCAGCAAACAAAATGATTAACCTAAAAGTTATAACTATATTAGTGCATTCTGCAGCTTTATTTTTGTGAGGCTATTAATAAACAGCTTTGTTCCAAAACGTGTATGCTTCTGTCTTGTTTCTATCTCTGTCACAGAATAGTGTTTAATTTTTAGACTACTCTGTTCCTTAAGATTGAGATTGGACACTCCATTCATGAAATGTTGAGGGTCTCTTGTGTATAACTAATTTTAATTTCTTGGAATATAATAGTGTATTCAGAGTTTTTAGATGTGTGGAATTTGTATTTTATATGATTATGGTAGTATGGTTTTCAAAAATGTTCTTTTTTGCTCCTAAATGCATGTCCAGATCACGGTTGAGAAAAAGGATAAAAGCAGGAAAAGGAGTTGGTGAAATAGCACTGACCATTGGAGCATTAGTACTCCAACAATAGAAAGATATGAGTGGAGGTGCTCCGCATTGTACTTCCTAGTTTATTATCTTAAATTGCTTTTTCAAGTACAGAAAAGCTTCAAATAAGGAGAGAATAAAAACAATTCTATTTGAGAATGGTTGCATGCAACCTGACTCATCCCCAAGGAGTAAAATTAGATATTGAAAATCATGTGCATGAATTTGCATTTTCAGGAATTAACTCATATCTGGATTGTGAAGATGTACATTTGACTGGTTTCTCTTTTTTAAAAAAAGCAGTTTGGGTTACAGCCTTGGCTCTGTTGACCCTAAAAACTTGAAGCACTCAATTTTCATGTTAGAATTTGCTGACTGTCAGCTTCCCTGCTTACTCTCCAGTACAACACTGCAGAACATTTTGATTCCCATTGAGATTCAATATGTTAGTGTGTATTTGTAATTTTGCACAACAGATTGAGAAAAAAAAAATTCTATGCTTCATTAAGAGAAAGGAATAAAAGGTTTTGTAGTTCTCACTAATAAGTTAATTGTTTGATTTGAATTTTTTTCTCTTCAGCTTGAACCATTCACACAAGAAGTGTTGCAGCAAAGACCAAATCCCAATGCTGTTCGTTCCATTGAAAATGTAATCGAAATACAAAGTGAGTCTAGAAAACAACAATACCAATTTTCTGCTGTTGTATCCGTTACAGTGACTGCATTGAATTAACTAACTTTTAAGATATTTGATTTAGTGGTAGGTCAGATGCACTTTTGTTGAACTTCAAAGCTTTCCTTTTCTTTGGACGGAAAAAAAATCAGATTAAACGTCATGATGTAATGCACACAGAGAATGTCACTGAATATTGGTACACATAAAGCATCTGGCAGTGAGCTCTGTTTTCCTGCACTCGGGAAGAGTGAGTAATGAGCCCCAGACCTTTCGTTGTTGCCTTAAGTGTCCTAACAAGACAGAGTCCTCACCCTTTTGACTCTGCACAGAATTTTACAAGGAATATTCTCAGTGAGCACCCAAACATTGGTAGTTTTCTTTATGTATGACCTAAAGCCTTGAGATTTGATATGTTCAAAGCATTTGACCACATAAGTAAAAATATTAAAGTATTTCTGAACAAAATAGCACTTTGCTTTTCAAATGCAATCTGCAATTGGGAAATATATCAATACTTTAGTTCTATAACCAGATGATTATTTAACCTGAGTTACATTTACAAATGTTTGAGCCATAAAGATCTGTTTTCTGCCCATAACCTCCCATGTGTGGATTTTGTGAACTTAGCTGACTGTTCAAGGTAAAACTCTTCAGCTCCTTGCAGAGGGAAAGCAAAGAAAGTGTAAACAACAGTCATTCCACACAAGTCTCCTGGTCTCATCATTTCTGAACACACAGAACTGAGGGAAGTTGGCAGGGATGAGCGTAAGAAGAATGATTTGCAATAGTAGGAGAAAGGATTAAAGAAAGCAGAAGAAAATAAATTAATTACTTGTTAAAAATATTTATACTTCTCCCTGTAGAAACATTAAAACTTACAGTTTTCAAGCAAGTAAAAGTGAGAGTGAGAACTGAGTTGTTTAAGCCAACTAAATGTGTATTGATGCAGTTTTCAGGAGCTGTCTGCAATAAACTTTAAATTGGAGTCTGCATTTTCAGTTTTGCTCTACTTAATGCCACTAAGTTAACAGTCAAAACTAAACCTGATAAAATAGTATTGTGATGTCATTTATATAGCAACCTGCACTAACGTACTTTGACACTAGATAGAACAAAGAATGTCATTGTGGCACCATTCGTTTACATAGCATAGCTCTTGCTGTAAACTGGGATTAGACTTGCTTATTTAAGAAGGTGTTGGCAGCGCATCTAAGATTTCTTTTGCCCTGGTATGGAAAAATTTATTGTAGAGGAAGGAAATGTTACACATTCATCAAATGAAACCAACCAAAGTACTTGCAAATTGGTCTCAAAAGGGCTTTCAATGTTAGCTTAGTTTAATATATATAAATTGCAAGACAAATAATTAATATCCCCACTAGAGGGCAGTTTTTGAGTTCTCAATACAGCTGCATATAAATAGCATTTTAGAAATAAACCTCTTCTAATACATTTGTGAAGAAAAAGGCGGTATCACATTTAAATGCATCCTTAATGTGCAGACATGACAAAACATGGTTATTAGTGAGAGCCTGAAATACTTGTGAAAGTTGTGGTGTTAAAACAAAATGCAATTAGTTGTAACTCGTACCCACATAATTTAATTGCAAGGGCTCGAGGTGTAGTGGTAAGTGTCCCTACCTCTGAGCCAGGATGCCTGGGTACAAGACCCACCTACTCCAGAGGTGTGTTGTAATATTTTTGAACAGGTTAATTGGAATATATGTATTATTTCACCATTTTCACCCTGTATTTATTATTCATCAGACTTTTTTCCACAGTAGCAGAGGAAATGCAATTATTCCACTGTGAAAATATAGTCCTAAAAATTGCAGTTGGTGACACTAACTGAAATTGTTTGCATGGGAGTTAGTTATCAGCTACTGAAGAGGTGTCAACTCAATTAAAATAGCAACTTATTCTTGAGTAAAATGTTTCTAAATTTGTCTTTTTTTACCAACAGACATGTATCAGCAGATGATTATGGCTTGTGTTTATTAATGGCCTTTCTATACATTGTTAGGTAAATACTGGAAGTCGTTACAGCGCTTTTCCTCAACTGTGGGCTATTCACTGATAGAGGCCCAGAAGTGTGATAAGGAAGAAGCTGACACAGTGACAGCTATGGCTTCATTGTCAATGGGGGTTAAACAAGGATCTAATGCTGAGAAGAGGTGAGACAGGAAGGAATATCTCACTTTTGACATTGTCAACAAGACTTGTTTCTGTGTTGATAGCTGGGAGATGGTGTTAGCTTCTTGGGAAAACAGCACTTGTTATGACAAACTTGCTGGTGTATGGACTTTTTCAGAAACATGACTAAGAAACCTTTGTTTTTTTTTTCTGTTTGTAAGTTACTAGCATATTTTCTTTTCCTTTCCTGCAGGCCAGATGATGAGCCCATGGAGGAAGAGCCACCGATGTAGTTACCAGCTGGAGTCCTGTCTTTTGCACACATTATCTTTATTTCTCTAACTCTGCCAAGATTTCATTCTGTATCTCCTGTGTCCTGCTGTGGTGTTCTTCCAGAATCCAAGGACAACTGGGCAAAATGCTGGCAATAAAAAAAGTAAAAGATTTTTTTACCTCTCTGTCCATTCCTGAAATAGGCTTTGGGACAGCCAGCATTTACTTTGGCAGAGTCACCAAGGAGCTGTAATCTCAAAGCTCTGCTCTGAGTTTACCTACTTAAAAGTTCTCCTGTCTCAGGCAGTCAACCACTGTTTCTAATGTTCTTGTCCTTTAGCAAAGGATTTAATGCCACCTACAAGTCCGGATGCGTTGATTGTAATCTCAACAAAATCATGTGACATACAGTAATTATTCAGAGAACATTTACAGTGTGGGAAGAAAGACTATACCAGAATGGAAGAGAACCGAGAGGGTGTTTTCTAAGAATCCCTATGAAGACATGAGCGTTTGTGCCTTTTTATCAACAGATGGTTGCTGATTTTGAATTGAGGAACAATGCCTTAAAAGTGTGGAAATGATTCCTCCATTGTTATGTGGAAAAATGGTGGTGAAGAAGCCTTGTGTTTCCTGGCATGCGTGCAAAAAAAACAAATCCAAGATTCAGTCTTTGCCTGGATTTTCATACCCTATTGGAGTACCATTTTTGCTGTTTTTCCAAACAAATCCTAACCTATTTTAAGGTAGTTGCCAGCCCAGAGTGGCAGATATACTGTTGGAAATTGTCAGGTTATCATTAAAACCTGCTTTAATTCTTATGCTGGGTTATATAACAGAGTAGTATAGGGAATCAACCAATAACAAAGCATGTGTTAGGTTGAATTGCAACAGATAAACATTTAAAGATTGGAATGTTGCTCAAAAGCATGATGCAGGATTTTTTTCCAAACTTCCACTTCGGTGGTCCTCATTTCTAATAGAAACTGAAAACATAAACCAATAATAATCTGATATCCATTAGACAACAAGAGGCTTTTTGATGATAAGACCAGGTAATTTGTTAATAGTACAGGAGATAATCATGTACAAATGTTTTCTTAGATCAAGTTTTATTAGATGGGCACTTACAGGAAAAAGATGGATTGTGGATACGTAGAGGAGTACCTCACGATGAATGTTTGTGGTCGGCCAACATGTTTAAGTCACTTGGCAACTACCTTAATCATTGTTTTTTTTTATTTGTGTTTATTTTTACTCCTGGTAAACCATTTAACAAAATAATATCTACTTTTATATAAAGAAATCCTTACAAGTTTTTAAACCATGTTTCATAAGACCTAATAACTTGTTTTTTTAAATTACTTTTTTGGTAAGAATTCCAGTTACCTTTCCCACTTCTGAAATTCTTCTGTTCTCTTCATGACTTGTGATTAGACCTTGGTTCCAGTCTAATTTTAATTTTCCTTGTTTTTCCTACATGGAATGTAGCTTTCTGACGGCTTAAAGAGTGTACTGGAGATTTTCAGGAGAAAGTAATTTGAGTGAGGGATCTTGTTCAAACTTTGTGTAATGATTCCAGTTGGTGTATATTACTATATGATCTGTTCTAAGTAGATTTATAAATGAAGTCTTGTAAGAATAGTATTGCAAGGTGATATCATACCCATTTAAATATGAGTAATACTACAGTGATACTATATTTGATATTTGTAACTGGTTGCACTGCAGAAGGCTACCGTTTGCTAAGGGGGAAGTTAGCATTAAGGTTTTCAGTTGCTCCACTCTGAAACCAAGGAAGGATGGTTGTTATTTGGATTTTCTCCAAAGACTGACTGTTTTTACAGTATGTTCTGTGAGCTGTGTTTATCAGCTATTGACAGGGGTGGAAAGTGCTTGGTCCTGGGCCCATGTTTGATTCCATTCTGCAGGTGATTGGGTTGGCCCCAGAATGTGACTAATGCTGATTGAAGCCTTGGCTGTGAAACAGCATTATCTCTACAGTGTGGAAGATGCACTGTCCTGCCATCTGTTAATGTACACAAGCACGCTCACTCTGGAATTTATGGGACAACTGACATTGGAGGTCATTAACTAGTAACTTTTTTCTCTGAGTAAATGGTTTTCATTCCTCCTTTTGTAATGGTTGCTTGAAGCTTAATGAATTTAGCGCTGTGAGGAGTATGTGGAGCATGTGTGTGTGTGTGAGATGTTTGGCAACACTGAATAAGGGCACTACTGTATTTTTGTTTTAAAACAGATTTACACAACATAAAATATAACCAGCTGTAATCTTTAAGACAGTGTTCCACACTTTCTATAGGATTATGTATGTTTGATTGCAAAGCAATTAACACATCAATTCTGTGACTTTTAAGAAACTGTTTGCATCTACTCTTGATGTTAAACATTCCTTTAAATAAGTGGAAGTTATGTATTCATTCCTTCTTTTGATAAGGTGAATTTAAACATTGTTTTAAGAGGGCCCATTGTTTGTTTTCTTTTAAGGGGCATTGAACTGTTTTTTTCATATGGAAGATAGTGAGCTTGCATGTGCCACAAGCAGAGATACCATTTGTTCTGTACAGGTATGCACGCAATTTGCGAAGTTATTTCCAGGGCAGCTTACCGAGTTTCGCTTTCTTTCTTCATGGCATCTGAAGATGAGGTTTTGACTTTTTTTCTGATGAATATATTAGTAGACCTCAGAAAGAGATGCCTCTGTCTTATTGAAATATCTTCAAGTATCAGTCTCTTTAATACTGTTATAACATGATACTTAAATTTGACAAAAAATAATCTAGCACTTGTGTCATTACCAGTAGAATATTGCATAACCTGCATATAAAATTTGAAGAACACACAGCAAAAAAATGGTGAAACTGTTAACTGCCTGTGTCTTCTTGGGGCCAACCCTTTTGAGACTAGCATTTTTTTTCTGGACTAAGTATTTAAGATCATAAACAGTTAACCTTTCAGCGCAGCTGTTCTTTATCTCTGCCACCATAAATTGTGTAGCGGTAATCCACTTAGCAGTTGTGTATTGTGATCGATGTGGATGAATATTTACTAAGAGAGGTTTTTTGGGGGCGGTATTGTAGTTACGAAGCAGGAGCGATGGCTACCTGTCAGCCTCACTTTCCTCCGTGTTTTGATATTGACTGCAAAGTATCACGTTACGGTGTATTACATTTTGTGCTCCATAGTGGAGGCGCCTTTTGTTTTCTTTTCCAGTTTGAGGGGATGAAAAATGAGTGAGATGGATTTTAAAGTTTGATCACCCAAAAACTTTTATTTCAGGTATGTAGTAATGGAAGTTGTAATTATATTTTAACCTTCTTTGTACCTATCCACATTCAAAATGACACCACCATTGTTATCAGTACCAGTGGACTGATTTTCTGTATTTTAGCCACAATCAATTATTGTATGGACCTACTTTATTGGTGATAGCCTTATTGTGGTAGCTTTTGATGGTCTTCATTTGCCTGTTGAAATGGGTCAGACTCTCAGACTGACCAACGGTGTATCTCCTTGACAGTACAGACTTCATTTTTGACTTTATTAGGAGTCCAGTATTTTGTACCACATTATGACAACTTGCTATTGTGGTGTAAATAAAACTAATTACAACATTACATTTAAAGGTGTGTCTTCATTCCTTGGTGAATTTTTGAAGCTCTGCTGCTAATTCCCAATTGAACTGAAAAGTGAAGGGGTAGTAAAATCAAGAGAAAATGTCTTCAATTAAGAAACATTATTAACTGGCTGTTACATTCAGAATACAGTTCAAATATCAATTTGAAAATTGGAAATGTAATTAATGAAGCCTTACCATTGCAAGCTCTTAGAACATAGAACAATACAGCGCACAACAGGCCTTTTGGCCCTCGATGTTGCGCCGACCTGTGAACTATTCTCAGCTCATTCCCCCTACACTATCTCAAAATCATCCATGTCCTTATCTAAGGATTGTTTAAATCTCCCTAATGTGGCTGAGTTGACTACATTAGCAGATAGTGCATTCCACGCCCTTACCACTCTCTGCGTAAAGAACCTGCTTCTGACATCTGTCTTAAACCTATCGTCCCTCAATTTGTAGTTATGCCCCCTCGTACACGCTGACGTCATCATCCTAGGAAAAACACTTTCACTGTCTACGCTATCTAATCCTCTGATCATCTTGTATGTCTCTATCTAATCCCCTCTTAGCCTTCTTCTTGCCAATGAGAACAGACTCAAGTCTCTCAGCCTTTCCTCATAAGACCTTCCCTCCAGACCTGGCAACATTCTGGTAAATCTCCTCAGCACCTTTTCCAATGCTTCCACAACCTTCCCGAAATATGGGGACCAGAACTGTACACCATGTTCCAAGTGTGGCCGCACCAGCGTTTTGTATAGTTGCAGCATGATATTGCAGGTCCGGAACTCAATCCCTCTACGAATGAAACCTAACATACCTAACATAATGTTTCTTAATTGAAGACACTTTCTTTTAACAGCACTATCCACCTGGATGGCAACTTTCAGGGATCTATGTACATGGACTTCAAGATCACTACCAAAAATCTTTCTGTTGACCCAGTACTCTGCCTTCCTGTTATTCTTCCCAAAGTGCATCACCTCACATTTAGCTGCATTGAACTCCATTTGTAACCTCTCAGGCCAATTCTGCAGTTTATCCAAGTCCCCCTGCAACCTGTAACATTCTTCCACACTGTCCACTACTCCAACGACTTTAGTGTCGTCTGCAAATTTACTAATCCATCTACCTATGCTTGCATCTGTCATTTATAAAGATGATAAACAGTAGTGATCCCAAAACAGATCCTTGTGGCACATCACTAGTAACCGGTAAACAACAGTTCGTTATTGCAACTTGACTCTTCGCAAACTAATTCTTGTCATGAATTTATCATGTTGAAATTTGACTTCATCGCTTAACTGCAGTTGAACTCCATCAGGTTTCTAGTAGTTGCAATTTATTACTAAGGGATGTGATTAGCTTCCATGTGCATAGCCATGATTCTCTCATTTTCTTCATTGACATGTTGCATGTTGTTAAAATCATTCAAATGCATGCGGTTAGGTTTCACATACACATTTAATTCCCAGATCTAGTGTTCACACGTCTCTTGGTTTACTCACTGACTCCATGTTTGTCAGACTGCTTGTCCAACAATCAGTTCCAAGTGACCTGCAATTTTCCCCAATTAACTTTGATTTTACCAATGTTTAATCATTTTCAGCACCCACTACAAACTCCATACCAACATGAGTGCTTCCATTTCCTACTACATCAGGTTGAAGCAGTTGAAAACATTCAAGAAATACTCTGTTACAAAACATCAACACTCGAGTCAAGTTGCAATAATGAACTGTTGTCTTTATTACGCAAGGTGGGGGAAGCCTCAACTGGACAGTCCAGGCTTAGAAGCTCCAACTTAAATGTAGTACACAGTACAATGGCCTCCGGTAGGCTGATGATTGTGTTCTTGTACAGATAATTGCAATGCAGAGATTTGGTGTTATCCTTCCAGAGACAGTATTGGTATGCTGCATAAAAGGTTTATGGGAGTAAATTAATCTGATTTGGGTCTATCAGACTTTGACATTAGTCTTCCCCATTTCTGCATCATTGTATATGCTTCGGCACCCTATCTGCTGGTCTTGACTGGCACTCTGCCATAAATACAAACTGTACCTTTACTGATCATTTGTAACCTCATTGAAATCTTTAATACTGAGCTGGACATGTAACTTATACCCCTTCTATCAGAAAGATTGTTTATTTCCATTTTATAAGATTACTGCTATCTGACTTGCTTGAGGGCACGTTTCACACTGACCTCAAGTTCACCAGCACCATCTCAGACAACTACCTCTTCTTCCTGGGCCTCTCCAGCAACCAACTCAACATGGACATCAACTTCAAACCCACAAACTCCCACAGCTACCTGGACTAAACCTCCTCCCACCCTGCCTTTAAAAAATGCTATCCTTTACTCCTAATTCCTCCACTGTATTTGTTCCCAGGATCAGCAATTTCACTCCTGGACATCCCAGATGGCCTCCCATTTCAAGGACCACAATCTCCCCTCCCATGTGGTCAACAATGCCCTCCAGCACATAGCCTCCACTTCCCGCACCTCCACCCTTTGAACCCCACCCCTCCAACCGCAACAAGGATAGAACACACCCCAGGTCCGCACTTTCCACCCCACTAATCTCCACTAATTATCTTGCACTAGCTACAATCAGACCCCACCACCTATCAGCATTCTGCAGAGACCATTCCCTCCACGGCTCCCTTGTTAGATCCACCCCTCCCCACCAATCCACCCCACACACTTTCCCTTGCTGCTGCAAAGCATGTAAAACCTGCGCCCACACCTTCCCCCTCACCTCTGTCCAAGGCCTCAAAGAATCCTTCCACATCCTTTTCCTGCACATGCAAACACCTCATCTACTGTGTCTGTTGTTCTCGATGTAGTCTCCCCTACATCGGGGACGCCAACTCATGGAATATTTCAGGGAACATCTCTGGGACATGCACCAAACAACCCCATCGCCCTGTGGCCAACTACTTCAACTCCCCCTCCCACTCAGCCAAGGACATGCAAGTCCTGGGACTCTTCCACCACCAAATCCAAACCACCCAATGCCTGGAGGAAGAACACCTCAGCTTCCACCTCGGGACCCTCCAACCACAAGGCATCAACATCAATTTCACCAGTTTCCTCATTTCTCCTCCCCCCCCCCCCACCTCATCCCAGATCCAACCCTCCAACTTGGCACCACCCTCTTAGAACTGTCCTATCTGTCCATCCTCCTTCCCACCTACCCACTCACCCTCCCCTCCAATCTATCACCATCACTCACCCACTTCCATTTACCTATCGCCTTCCCAGCTACCTTGCTCAGCCCCACCCCCACCCTATTTACCTCTCAGACCCCATCTTTCTCACACACATCCCCCCTCCCCCCACCAACATTTCTGAAGAAGGGCTTATGCCCAAAACATAGATTCTCCTGCTCCTCATTTGCTGCCTGACCTGCTGTGCTTTTCCAGCACCACACTTTGACTCTGATCTCCAGCATCTTCAGTCCTCACTTTCTCCTAGTTGCTTCAGGGCACTTCCTACTGGAAGCTTCATATGTACCTTATGGTTGCAGACTATTCTAATGCTCAACCCTCCATAAATTCTTGATCATTCAGATCTCTGCCACCTGCATAGTTCACCTCAGGTTTCAGAACAATTGGCTGCCTCTGAACCCATTGTTAAACTCCCTTCCCCACTCCACCTGTTGAGATAATGTTAAGTTAGTTAAAAATCACACACCTGGCCATAGTCCAACAGGTTCACCCGTTCTGCATACTTGACTGTAACTGTCGTTCCATTATCATGCAATCCCTTGTTATAAGAAAATCACATAAGTTCAGCACCATTTAAACTAATGAGGTCGGAATTGTGTTATAACTAATATACGCTTTAAAACTAGGCACTTTAAAAGCAGTATCCCCAATGCGTGTTATAGCAGAACAACCTGTATTCCCACGATGTGAAACAACTCCACAGCTCCCTGGATGATAGAGAGAGATCAAGATGAAACAGAAAAGGGTGCATTTGGCAGATATCAAATTGAGAACCAGGCTGAATATTTAAGATTCAGGAAAAAAAAAACAAACTAAGAAAATAAAAGGGTGAATGAGAAGAGATTGGCAGCTAAAATAAAATGAATCCAAACATCTTCTCCAAGCACAAAGTACAAAAGGGTGGCATAAAGAGGACTGTAGGGGGGAAAGCTATGGTACTAAATAAAACACTTAGAAATAGGCCATTGAGTCTGCTCTGCCATTCAATTAAAACAGAGCTGAAGATCTACATTAATGCTGCTTTCCTACTCTATGTCCATATCTCCATATATATTGCGATTTATGTTTTGAACATGCTCAACAGTTGAACTTCTACAGCCTTTCTTGGAAACAGCATTCCAAAGATTTATCACTCTCTTAGAAAGAATTCCACTTCATCTCAACCCTAAACAACCTACCCCTTATTCTGAGATTACATCCTGCCATTCCAGGGATTAATTAATGAATTTCCATTGCACTCCCTCTGTTTCAAGTTTATCCTTGCTCCAATAGTGGACCAGAACTGTACACAGTACTCCAGGCAAGGTCTTACCAAATACTTAGACAACTACAATTTATGGCTGTACTCAATCAAAATTGTGATGAATGCTGATTTACTGTTTGCCTTCCCAAGTACTTGCTGCACCTGTGTGTTAGCTTTTAGCAAGTCCTGAACAAGGACACAGAGGTTTCTTTGGAATAGGGTAGGCCATTTAGAACTGAGGTGAAGAGAAATTTCTCCATTCAGACTATGCCCCCAAGTTCTGGATTCAAAAATGCATCACCATTCTTTTGATGTCATTGGGTCAAAAGCCTGGAACTCTCTCCCTGACAGCATTGTAGGTCTACATACAGCACATGGACTACAACGGTTCAAGGAGGGCGTTCACCACAAGGGCAACAAGTGACAGGCATAAATGCTGGCCCAGCCAGTGACATGACTCATTATATAAATGAAAGAATCACTTCTTCTAAAAACCATAAGTCAGTCACTGTTGTCCTTTGCTGATAGATGTTGGCTGTAGTTTTCCAATGCCTCAGATTTAAAATGTTCATCTTTGTCAAATCAGATATGATCTTGCTCCTCAGTGTCTCTATAAGTCCAGATCCATAGCTCATCTGTAACCTTGCACTCCTCCAACTCTGGCCTCTTCCATAGACTTCTCCTGCTAGCCCAATATTGGTGGCTTTGCTATTTGTACCCAAACTCTTGCCCTAATCTTCCCACACATCCCCCCTCTAAGACCCTCTCATAATCCTGTTTTTATATAAAGGTTTTAGTTACTTCTGTCACAACTCAGACTCTGCAAACCAATAATCATGTCTAACTGTTCCACAAGCTCTCAAAATGTATAAAATCCCAATGAGGCCACCAAAATGACCAACTTACTGATTTGCTGCTCCTCAGGACAAAAGCAATTCATGACAGCTTTCACCAGTAAACTGCACTAACAAGATCAATGAAGAGAATGGATTTCTAATTTATGCAAGTTAAACCGTGCTCATTCCAAACTACCAAAAGCGCGCACACAATTACAATTAAGACAGACAAAAGATGAACAATTAACACATGCACTATTGGTGGAAAAAGAATATGGACAAGGTAAGTAAAATTCCAAAGATTAAAAGTCCAGAAAATAACAAAAGTTATTTTCCTCTGAGTCCTTATGATTTTTGCAATGATGAACCTGTAAGGTGACAGTCATCCTTCAGTTCAATGGATAATCAGGTGAACTTGGATCTTGGTGAATTCTTTAAGTTGCTTATTCCCCCACCCCACCATCACCACACATACAATGTCTGCAAGCTCTGGATATTTCTTCCAATCTGTGCTGCTCCTGATATTTGCTACTTTTTACACTCTGCATTGTAACCAGTCAGATGGTTGTTGTTAGATGGAACTTCCTTAACCCAAAAGGGAGTCCTGTGCTGTTTCATCACAAATTCTTCTTACTGCTTCCAATAAGTAAGATGTATTGTTGAGCCATGCAATACAAACATAATTTTCAAGTTACTAAACTTGCTTGGATTTCCAGATATTGCAGTTCAACTTTCATTCAGTTTCTAATTCCAAAAATGGAAAATATGTGGTCGTTTACAAATCTCCACTCTAAAAACAGTGCATTAAAAGCATTTCTTGATTAGTCCAACATAACATATACAAATGAAACACAAAAAAAACTATTCATTCAACCCGTTTGTAGTTTATAGTTCCAGAAAAATTAAAAATAAATGGTCTGTTAAATTCCTTTTGAAATCTCCTTTGACTCCGTGTTGACATTTGGTTGCATTTCAGTGAAATGTTTCTGGGACCCTTTTCAACACTAAATGCACTGTATGGATGCAACTTGCTGTTTGCTGAAAACTATGTCAAATATAGAGCACAAACGTGCTGCGTATGTATTTCATCCAAGCAATCCATACTGGCACTTCTATTTAAGCCTCCCTCTATCCTCCTCCTCCTAAATCCATCTGCATCATCTCCCATTCTCTTATCCCTCATATGCTTATCTAGCTTCCCCTCAAATGTATGTCTTCACAACTCTGTGCTAGCACAGTCCACATTCTCTGGGTATAGGAGTTTCTGAGTTAATTTCTTGGTGACTTTTGCTCTTCTCCAAATGCTAAAACTTTCTGCCTGTATCTACCCTATCAAAACAAGAACTCCATTAGCTCCTCCTCAGCCTTCTTTCAAGTGAAGAATAGTGACCCAGGCTGTTTATCCTTTCCTGATCTATAGAACCTTGCAATTCCAGTACAGTGCTTGTAAAACATTTTGGTGCACAAAATAACCAAGAAATAGAAAACCACCATGAAATGGAAATAATGGATGCACAGAAATAGATAAAGTATAAGAAAGTTGTTAATACCTAATATCTTGGTATTGCTCTCACAACCTTGACAGTCTGACAATATTGTGAGAATATCATAATTTTGCTTTTAGCTAAATTCTTTCCACCCTCCCAGTGAACCCATATCAATGCTCCAGTTTTTGAATTGCCTTTATTGAAAGCTACATATGTAGAATTTAAGCAGCTTTCTCATTTTAGTTGCACTTCAGCAGGTAATTGAATTTTTCTATTCAATTTGCTATTCTCTTCATCCCCATCCTAAGTAGTTGAATTTCACCTTACAATGTCACAACAGTTACATCTGAGATTGTGAATTCACTGTTGGAAACTTCATAACAAACCAGAATCCAGTTGATATCACCAAGGGATAGCAGAGAAATGATACACAGAGGGGCTTATGAGCTCCAATATGCATGAAGTATAACTGTAAACAAAAATCTATTGGATATAAATTATTGTGATGTATGAATACAGCCATAATAAGACATAGGAGCAAGCTGCATAGCAGAGATGTGGGAGTAAAATACAGTGACGAAATTGATGAGGTTTGTGACAAATATGGGCCACGTTACAACTGCGACTACACTTCAAAAACACTTTATTGGCTGTCATACACTTCAGGATGTCCTGAGATCGTGAAAGGTGCAGTATAAAAACAATTTTGACAGTCCTATGGGAAGCAAAAGAGTGGAGAGTCAAGACAATATCTAAAACGTGAAAAAGTTGTAAGAGGAAGACTTGTTAACAAGTAAGCTGTTGGGGTAAGTTGTGTGAGGAAGGCAACCAAGGCTAAGTCAGTGAATCAGCCATTATAAGGCTCCATAAAACAGATCTTGTCAAAATTCCGCCCATGCCATCAGTGATGGTTCATTAGCAAATGTGGAATTGAACTGGACAGATCTGGAGGAGATTCTCTATGACCATCTTCAGTCTATGCTGATTAACCAATCATTTGGGCAGACTACAGATAACTTGAGTGCATAAGACAGGAATGAAATTAGCCAGGATTCTAATTATTGTGCACTGTCTAGTGACACATATCAAGAATGAGCAGGTTCAATGGGCCAGCTGGCCTACTCCTATTTCTTACAATCTTGATGATCTTACCAAGTGCACCACTGCATTGTGTGGATGGCACTGCAAAAGGGAATTTGAAAGATGTTTACATTACAGCATGGATATATTGCTTTGTAAGAGTGAAAGGACTATTTGGTCTGTCTTATTGGTCTTAAAGTACAGCACAGAAACAGACCCTTCAGTCCAAATCGTCCATGCCGACCAGATATCCTAAATTAATCTAGTACCATTTGCTTGGCTCGTATCGCTCCAAATCCTTCCTATCCATATACCATCTAGATGCCTTTTAAATGTTGTAATTGGACCAGCCTCCACCACTTCCTCTGGTTGCTCATTCCAAACTCTCACCACCCTCTGTGGGAAAAGTTGCCCCTTAGGTCCCTTTTAAATCTTTCCCCTCTCACCCTAAACCTATGCCCTCTAGTTCCCACTCCAAGGAAAAGACCTTGTCTATTTAGTGTCAAAATCACAATGCTTATTAAGTTTTTGCTACATAGAGTGAATCCAATTGACTGGCATCTGTGATGCTGAGGATATTCGTGGGAGATGAAGATGAATCAGTCAGTCAATTCTTCTGGCTGTAGATTCATATGAATGCAAAGTGGAGCAGAAGAAGTCTGTTCAAGCCTTCTCTACCGTTCAATAAAATCCTGGACAATCTGTTTTTGTTTTGAATACCACATTCTCATCTATTCCTAGGACCCTTTGAATCAATTACCTGACAAGAATCTCATTTTCAGCTTGGGAGGCCTGCAGCTCAGACTCAGTATCGAGTTAAATTATTTTAGAACCACAACACCCACATCCTTTATCCCTACACCCCAGGCCCTATTATGTCCTGGGCTTTCAGCAAAGCCAACCCACTTTCATTACTCACAGTTTCCATTGTCAACTTTTTTTTGTCCCGAGCTTACCATTATCTATCCACTTGTTTGCCTAGTTTCTCTCCCCCTCTGGGCTTTAGCTCTGCCTATCCGCTCACATCCCCACCTTATGTCACTTTTTCCTAGCTACTATCAGTTCTGAAGAAGTATCACTGGATCTGAAACATTAACTCTGCTTTCACTCCACAGGTGCTGCCAGACCCGCTGAGTTTCTCCAACAATTTGTTTTTGTTTTGGATTTCCAGCATTGCAATTCTTTGGTTTACTTTAGGCTAAAGGGTAGGACAGTTGATGAGCACTGGCAGATGTTTAAGGAAATACTTAATTCCTTTCAACTAAAATATAAAATATTCCAGAAAGGAAGAAACATTGTAAGGGAAGAGAAAACATCCATGGCTAAGTCACAAGTTAAAGATAATAAATCCAAAGCAAAGGCATGCTGTATTGCAAAGACCCATAGCAGATTGGAAAATTGGAAAACTTAAAAGATCAGTAAAGGGTTACTAAAAAAATAGTAATAAAAAGAACAAAGGTAAATTATGAAAAAACTAGGGCAAATTATAAAAATGAATCGCAAAACCCTCTACAAGTGACATGATATGGTCTTAAAAGAAGTGGCAACGAAGTCAGTGGATCAATTTGTTATAATATTCTGAAATTCTCTAGATGTGAGAAAGATTCCAGTAGATTAGAAAAATTGGTAACTAAATGCCCTTATTCAAAAAGAGAGGTAGAAAGGACATTTGTCAAGTCAAAATACAATCCATCAGAATCATCATGGTTTTATGAAGGCGAAATTGTGTTTGGGCAAGTTGTAATATAGAAATAAATTTACAAATGAATATGAATAGGTAAGGTGAATGGGGAAAAATTTAGCAGATGGAGTTTAACATGGCTAAGTGTAAAGTTATTGTGATTACGCTGCTGGTTTAAAAAGGCTTTTTTCCCCCCAGAGGTCAGCAGCAATTCCAAAATGTCTGGCTTGGCTGGGCTTTAGGGCTAATTTGATTATTAACTGACAGATACTTCCTGACATAAAAGGCTTTAAAAAGTTTTTTAAAAAGAAAATGAAAGGGGAGTGGTCAGTTCTCCCAGCTCAGTTTTTCTCTGGTTTGGTTTTTTTTTTAAAGTCAGTCTGGCTGTTCACTGAAGGCAGTCAGTTTGAGACTGCTGACAGCTACATGGAAGTGGGTGTTCCAGGCTGCCACCTCTCTCTCTCCCCTGTAAGACCCTGTGTTTTTTTTTACCTTTTGTGCCAAGTGGTGTTTGTGGGGATTGTTGCAAGTATTTGGAACAGCATCATTAAATTGGAATAATCTGTTGTGTTTTTGGATAGGTTAAGTTTTCTGTTCTTTTTTGTTTATTTCATTCGGTAATCTTGCAAATAAATTCTGTTTTGTTTAAAACTAAGCTGCATCACTCCTGGTTTATCCAGTACACCTTCTTAAAACAACTTGCAAAGTTAGGGTCCAGACTACTTTCTTGAAATGTTTTGAGGGGGTCTGGTCTGGTCCATAACATTATTCAGTTTGTTAGGAAGACAGGCAACTTATTATTGAAATGGAGAGAAACGTCAGAGTGCTTTAGTGCAGAGGGATCTGGGAGTCTTCATGCATGAATTGCAGAAAACGAGCATGCAGGTACAGCAAATAATACAGACAAAGAGAATTTTGGCATTTATTGCTAAAAGAATAGGAAATAAAATTAGGGAAGAATTCTTCAACTGTAAAAGGCATTAGTGAGACCACACCTACAGTACTATCTGCAGCTTTAGTCCCCTTGTTTGAGGAGAGATGTATTTGCATTGGAGGCAGTTCAGAGGAGGTTCCCTGCATTGATTCCACAGATGAACAGTCTTATGAAGAGAGGTTAAGCAGCTGATCAACATTATTTAGAAGAATGAGAGGGAAATAATTGAGGTGCATAAGATGCTAAAGGGGATTGAAAAGACAAAGAAAGGATGTTTCCCCTTGTGCAGCAGTCGAGAATGAAAGATCATAGGATAAGGAGTAGCAGATTAAAAACTGAGATAAGGAAAAATATTTCTCTCAAGGGGTTGTAAATCTGTGGAATTCACTACCCGAGAGTGCAGTGGATGCAAGGATGTTGAGTAAATTTAAGGAGGAGGTAGACAGTTTTGTTTTAAATTAGTAAAGAGTTGAAAGTTATGAACAGCAGGTAGGAAAGTGGAGTTGAGGTAGAGATGAGACCAGCCACGATTGTATTGAATGACAGAGCAGACTTGTGAGGCTGAATTGTCCACTCTAACTCGTAGTCTTATGTATTCAGCCCATTGAGTCTACTTCACCAGTCAATACATTTCTGGTTAATCTGATAATCCTCAACTTAATTTCTTGCCTTATCTCCATAACCCTTGATGCTCTACCGGTTACTGCCTTTCACAGCCATGAAAAAACTTAATAATTCAGCATCAACATCCCTCTGCAGAAAAGAATTCCACGATTCACTACCCTCAGAAAATATTCTTCCCCATCTTTGCTTTCAATGAGTGACCCCTTACTTGGAGATTGCACCCTGTAGTCCAATACTCTCCACACTCTGCATCTACCCTGCCAAGACCCACACCCACCCCCATCCACCTATCTTTCTTTTATGCCAGGAGTCAACCTCTGGAACGATCTCCAAACTTCAATGCTAATGTATCTTTCTTTAGATAAGGGATCAAAATTGAGGTTCAAACTATTTCAAGTCTGACTAATGCCTTATAGATGTAGCAAGACCTCCCAATTTTCACGTACCATTCCCATTGAAATAAAGGTCATCAGTCCATTTGCCTTCTGTATTACCCACTAATCTTGGATCCTAGCTTTTTGATTTAAAAGAGAGGATCCCATTAACATTCCTGATCCATAGCTGTACCTGTGTGAAACCTTTTTCTGACTCATGCACCAGTACACCTAAATGCCCCCGCACCTCAGACGTCTGCAGTATGACCAATACTCTACTTTTTTTTATTCTTCCTGCCAAAAAGTGAACAACTTCATATTATACTCACGTGCCATTTATTTGTCCACTCAACATTTCTGCACTGCAACTTCCTTATGTCTTCTTCACAACATACTTTCTTACCCTACTTTAATGTCACCTGTGAATTTTGCTACCAAGCCTTCACTCCTCATGTCAACAACATTGATATTTGGAAAAGGCTAAGGCCCCAATGCAGACCCCAGTGGGACTTCTATTCATCACATCCTGCTAAATAGAGACCCATTCATGCACTGTCTCTATTTTCTGCCAGCCAATCTTATGACTATGCTAATATATAACCCTCATTCTAAGAGTTTTTATTTTCCACAATAACTTTTGATGTGGCATTTTGTCAAATGCTTCTGGAAATCCAAATATAGTATATCTACACAGCTTCCTCTTTATTAACAGCACTTTAATCCTTTAAAGATCACCAGTAAATCAGTAAAACATGATTTCCTTTGATGAAACTATGTTCACCCATCCTGATTAAGTTCAGATTTTCACAGTGTGCAGTGAAAATCTCTTTAGAGAACAATTTTAATATCTTTTCATCAACAGATGTCAAGTTAACTGACTTTTAGTTTCCTGTTCCTGACTTTCTCTAGAGAAGAGGTTTATTTTATTTGCTATTTTCCAGTCTGATGTAACCTTTCCTGAATTGAGGCAAGTTTGGAAAATTAATATCAAAGCAACTACTATCATCTTAACAGGAGAGAACTAGTTAAAAGGCCTCTGGTTTACAGGGACTCGGCAAGATGGCAGCGATTCTGTAGAACTGCTGTGGACAGCTCTGCCTAACAGCCAAGGCATTCTGGTGTTTTTTGCCATCCCTGGCCAACTTATGTGGTGGAATTATAAGTTTAAAATCTTACAGAACACATTTATTAATATTTGGAAGTGGGAAGGATGCCAAAGGGAAAAGGAGTGAGCAAACAGCAGCAGGGACGACACTCCCCTGCAGCACCAGGCACACCAGAGACAGCAACCTCTCCTGAACCCCCCGGGGACCTGACAGATTCACAGGAATTGGCTGCGGCAATGGAGAGATTTACCTTGAAAGCTGGGGCTGCGATTGAGGAAATCCGTGGGGAGATTCGTGCCCAGGTCCAACCTATCGCATCTATGCTGCAGAAGCATGAGCAGGAGATCCAGGGCCTTGGGGAGCAGCTGGAGGAGGTGGAGGGTTGAACTAAGGCCTCAGAAGCTGCAATGGAGTCCTCATCCAGTCGGATCCAGGTGCTGGAGCGAGAGGTGCGGGCCTTGCAAGACCACATCGACGACCTCGAAAACAGAGGTCAGAGGATAAATCTCCAAATTGTCGGGCTCCCTGAAGGTGAGCAGCCAGTCAGTTTCTTTGAAAACTGGCTGCCGAAGTTTTTGGGCCTTCACATCGAGTCCAGCAGGCTTCAGATTAAAAGGGTTGATTGAGTTACAGTACGCAGGTCAGGGCTGGTGCTGCGCCCCTGCTCAGTCCTAATGCACTTCCACTCATATAAGGACAAGCAAAAAATCATAGAAGCTTCCAGATCCCTGGGAAAAGATCTGCAGGCACTGCTGTACAAGGGGTCAAATATCATATTTTCCCAGGATTTCTTGGCAGCTTTAATTCGAAAGAGGAAGTCCTTCGATGAAGTTAAAAAGAGGCTGAGGAACCTGGGTATCCAGTACTCCATGAGATACCCCGCAGTGCTCCATTTCAGCCACGAGGACTCAGTTTATACACTTGACTCAGCGGATAAAGCTAAAAACTTTGTAGACATTTTAAAATAGATGGACTGGCCTGAAGAATACGGTTAATGTTCATCCTCTGTTGCTTCTTTCCCCATGTTTTCCCTTTTTTAATTCCTTTCTTTCTTCCTAATAATTTTTATTTTGGAAAGGGGGAAAAATAAAACTTGGAATAAGTTGTTTCTTTTTTAATATAACCGGATTTTCTGATGGGAAATTTTGTGGATGTTCTTTGTTGTCTCCTTTTTTTTTGTTTGTTCTGTTTCTCTTTTAGTCACAAGTCAGGGTGACATGAAGCTAGGGATGGGTGGAGTGCTCATCCTGACTTGGTCTTCTTTCTGTTGATTTAAGGATCATCTCCTTGTGTTTTTTCCTGGCCTAAGGCTGGGGCACAGTCCGGGTTTGAAAGAGCTGTGAAGGAGGGGATGGGTAGGTTGAGTGCCCCCTAAGGATGGGGTGAAGAGTCTTCCATTCAAGATTTTATAGTTGGTTTTCTTTGTAGTTTTTTGGTAGTAATAGTTGTTTGTAGTTATGATAGAGTAGTTTTTGTATACATAATTCTTCGAATCTATGAGTCTTTATTTACTTGTGCTCAGCACTTTGTAAGCAGGGTTCCTCTTCTCAGGAATTCAAGGGTCTCTGAAAGGGGATATGGCTAAGTGTCTTATTAAATGGTGCACCTGGAACAAGGGAAGTCATACACCTGTTAAAAGGAAAAAAAGTGCTTTCTAGCCATAAGGATTGATATCGCTTTGTTGTGGGAAACCCTTCTTGATGATGGGGAACACCGGAAGTTACAACAGGGGGGTTATGACCGGGTATTCTTTTCATCCTTTACTACTAAAAGTAGGGGAGTGGCGGTACTTGCCCAGAAAAATCTTCCGTTCACACTATTAGAGCAGGTGAAAGATGAGCAGGGACGGTTTGTGATACTTAAAGCCCTGATACAAGGGGAGGGATATGATATTTTAAGTATCTACAGCCCTCCAGCAAACCTCTCATTTTTGATTAGTGTTTTCTCTAAGCTGAGTGCCTTTGGAATGCTGCACATTATTATGGGGGGGGGGGGGCAATTTTATTTTTTTTTTGATCCGACAGTGGACAGGATGCCTAGGGGGGCCCAACTATTTCTTCGCAGGCCAAGCAGGTGGATGACTTATGCGAGGAATTGGGGCTGGTGGATATTTGGAGATGTCTTCATCTACCAGCAGGAACTTCACTTTTTTTTCCAAACCCACATAAATGTCACACAAGGATTGATTTCTTTCTGGCTCCCTCGGCCCGTCTGGATTCAATTATGGGTTGCAAAATTGGGAATATAGCTATCTCTGATCACGCGGCAGTATATTTGGAAGTTAAGGCCAAGAGTGAAGGGCTAGGTTTGTGGCACTGGCATTTGGACCCTTTTCTCCTGAAGGATTCCAAATTTGTAGAATACTTTTTGAAGAAGTTTCAGGAATTCTTGACTATCAATTCAGGCACAGCCAGTAGTCCGTCTATGATATGGGAGACCGCTAAGGCCTTTGCGAGGAGATTAGCTATTTCCTATTTGGCGCGCCAGAAACGACAGGAGGAGGAACAGCAGCGTCAATTTGAGACCCGGTTGAAAGCTGCCGAGGCAGCACATTTTGCGCGGCCTTCGGTGACTAAGCTACAGCAGATCACAGACCTCTGGGCTGCCTTGAATTCAATACTGACACAAAATGCAAAGAAAGAACTTGCTTTTCAGAGCTTTTACTCTGAATTATATCAGTCTGAAGATTGCGAGGACAGGAGGGCTAAAATGGAGGCCTTTTTTAAGAACTTGGACCTCCCAGGGGTAACCTTGGAACAGGCCTCTCTCCTTAATGTCCCCTTAACAGTTCAGGAAATATAGGGGGCAACTAAGCAACTTCAGAGTGGGAAAGCGCCTGGCCCTGATGAGCTCCCGGGTAAGTTTTATCATGAGTTTATAGAGATTCTATCAGGGCCGATGTTGAAGATGTACAATCACTCCTATATGCATGAATGCTTACCACCATCTTTCAGAGAAGCTAATATTTCCTTAATTCTTAAGGGGAAGCTTCCTGAGGATTGTGCCTCATACAGGCCCACCTCTCTATTAAATTCAGATTTTAAGATTCTGTCTAAGATCTTGGTGCTGAGATTAGAGGTGTTGCCCCATGTTGTTAAAGAGAACCAGACAGGTTTTATAAGGGGCCATAGGTCGTCTAATAATATTAGAAGGTTGCTGAATATGGTCCAAGTTTGTTAGCAACGATCGATTCAGAGGTTGGTGATTTCCTTAGATGCACAGAAAGCATTTGACCGGGTGGAATGGCCGTATCTCTTTTATGTCTTAGAACAGTTTGGGTTGGGTGGGGTCTTTGCTCGGTGGATGGAGGTTTTATATCGGCACCCTCTGGCTGCGGTCATCACCAAAGGAGTGAAGTTTGGGAATTTTAGGATTGGTAGGGGTAGTCGTCAAGGCTGCCCCCCTCACTGTTGTTGTTTACGTTGGTGATAGAGCCGCTGGCAGAGGCCATTCGTCAGAGCGTGCACATAACTGCTTGAGATCAGGGGCACACAAGATTACACTGTACGCAGATGATATCCTTCTGTTTTTAATCGAACCCAATGAATTCCGTACCCCATTTGATACAATGTATCAGTTCACTTGGGGCTATTTCAGGATATAAAGATTAACTTTGCCAAATCAGAGGCTATACCTTTGGGGAACCTCAAGAATGTGCTAGAAGTTGAAGGTGGCCCTTAGTTTCCTTTTAAGTGGTCATGGGCAGGGTTTCAAAACCTAGGCATTTTTATTACCCCACAAATTTGATCGGTTATTTCAGACTAACTTTGCTCACTAGCTCGACAATATTAGGCGGGATCTCCAGAGATGGGAGGCTGTTCCAATTTCATGGCTGGGCCGAATATCTCTCATTAAGATGAATGTTCTCCCTCGTTTGCTTTATCCCATGCGTATGCTCCTATGTTTCCCAGGTCAATGCTGTGGAAGCTTATGGGATGGTTTGGTTCCTTTGTCTGGCATCGTGGGAGGTCCCTCATCAAACTTACTAAATTGCAGTTGCCTCAAGGAGGGAGAGGAGTTGATTTACCAGACATCAGGAGGTATCCAAAGATGTGCAGGTCAGGTGAATTGGCCATGCTAAATTGCCCATAGTGTTCAGTGCATTAGTCAGAGGGAGATGGGTCTGGGTGGGTTGCTCTTCAGAGGGTTGGTGTAGACAAAGTTGGGCTGAAGGGCCTGTTTCCACACTGCAGGGAATCTAATCTAATCTAGTCAATCGAGTTCCCTGCTATCTTTTGTCTGCAATTGGATAGGTAACGATCCAAACTCAATATGGCTGGATATCGAGGCCTCCCAGGCAAAGTGCCCTCTTATTAACCTGTTGTTCATGGATAAGATGGGGACAGTTATGGATCACTGCCAGAACCCCATTGTCATTAGTACAATCAAGGCATGGAGGGCAATGCGTCAGAGTGAGGGTTGTTTATCCAAGACTTGGCCATTCACTCCCATAGTTGGTATGCCGGGGTTCCGACCAGGGATGGTGGACTCAGGGCTCAAATTATGGGCAGTAAGAGGAGTTTCCGGTTTTGGGAAACTTGTTTAAGGGGGAGGTTATGATGTCTTTTGAGCAACTGAGCAGCAAATACAGGTTGCCCAGCAGTGATCTTCTCCGTTTTTTTCAGGTTAGGGATTTCATCCAGAAGATGACTACACTTCTCACCAAGCCCTATAAGCCTGATACCGAGAGGTTGTTGCTACGTTCCACAAGCATCCTCTTGGTTAGTGCCCTCTATCGCCTCCTGGGTGGCAGGGCCTGGCAGGATATTAACCGGTTATATGAGGTCTGGGAGCAAGAGCTAGGAGTGGAGATCTCTTTTGAAAAATGGGAGAACATGTGGGAGAATGCTCGAAAGATCTCAATCTGTAACAGGACATGCGCTACGCAGTTAAAAGTTTTGCACAGGGTTCATCTGGCACCAGACCGTCTGGCAAAGTTTAAAAACGGTCACCTTCAGTGTGCCCCAAATGTAAAATAAGTGTAGGTACTCTTATCCATTGCTTCTGGACATGCTCCGTGTTTATTGGAGCATTGTGGCAGGAGAGATAGGGAGGGTATTGAGGACTGAAGTCAAAATCAACCCGATATCTCTCTTCTTAGGTCTAATGAATTTACTACCTTTAGACGGGCATGGGAAGAAAGTATTTAATATTCTTGCATATTGTGGACGGAAGAATATTCTGATGAACTGGGTGTCTGAGAACCTGCAGGGCTTGCTGGGATGGCAGAAATTAATTATGGAGCACATTCCCTTGGATCTTTTTTACAAACACCACACAACAGACCATTTTTATAAGACATGGCAGCCCTACTTGAGTTATTTGGATATAGATTTGTCAGCTATCTTAACTAGGGAGTTTGTTTAATCAAGAGGGTTAGGTTTGTCGAGCCCTGGGCCTTGGAGAGGTGACTCCCGAGTTAATACGGGTATATATATATGTATATATATATATATATATATATACACACAATGCTCCCGTTCCTTTGCTTAGGAGCTTTGCAACGAGCATAGCTGTTCTGTATTCTGTGTTTTTTTGTGTTTTTTTTCTTTTTTTATCTATTAGGTATTTACTTATTTATTGGTGTTGCTTTGCACAGTGTTAGGGTTTGTTTTGTATTATACAGTAGGCCAGTAGTTAGTAGACAGTAGTTGTATTGTAATTTGTGGGTTTTTTTCTTTTTATTATACTGGTATTTGTTATTGATTGTATTTTTCAATAATTTTATATGTTTGTAAAGTTAAAAAAATTTGCTAATAAATATATTTACAAAAACAAAATCCACCTTTGACCAAGTTTTTGATTGCCTGGAAAAGATCCCCTCATGTGAGTTAGAGTCATGGTTTGCTAATGCTCCCGTGTAACATACCTTGGGATACTTGACTCTGTTACAGGTGATATATAAATGCAAATTGTACTTTGTAAAAAGGCAAGGAAAAGCACCAAAGGAGGCTCAAATGAATGCAAATTTCTCTTAAATATAAAAATTTGCAATGTTCACAAATGAACCAACAGGATTAAAGAAAAGTAAATGAACAGGAAGGGGAGCAGGAAAATTGATCAGTGGCGAGACTGCCTCTTCAAAAGGAAACTTGTGGCGAGACATCCCTTTTAAAACCTTGTTTGAGAAACTCATGTCCTATAGGTTATTTTCATATGGACTGAAAACGAACTTGTCTGATTCAAAGTAAAGCATAAAACTAAAAAGGAATGTAGTCACACAATTACAGTCAGCAGTTCTGTTTTATTAGTCTACACTCCAATTTGTTGTTTTGATTATTTGGTTATTTTCCACTGTTTTTAAAAATGTGCACTTTAAAAAGACAAGGCCAGCTGGTGCTGGTTTGTATCACCTGTTAACTGAAGGCTTCCTGCGATGAATGTGGATTGTGTACACATTTTAATTTATTCACTTCTTACCCACAACTGCTGAAAAGACATTAATGATCAGAGCATGGTTCAACATGATTCTGTACTAAGCAGTTTGAGCCACAGGCCATGTGTGTACCTACCCAGCCACTTCAGAGAAAATGCAAGGCTCAGACTGAGAGTACTGCCAACAAGACCTGGGAATTTTATATAATATTATCAAGCACCTACTCCTGAAATCAGATCTTACCAGAGTCATAGAGATGTACAGCATGGAAACATACCCTTCAGTCCAACCCGTCCATCCCGACCAGATATCCCAACCCAATCTAGTCCCACCTGCCAGCACCTGGCCCGTATCTCTCCAAACCCTTCCTATTCATACACCCATCCAAATGCCTCTTAAATGTTGCAATTGTACCAGCCTCCACCACTTCCTCTGGCAGCTTATTCCATACATGTACCACCGTCTGTGTGACAAAGTTGACCCGTAGGTCTCTTTTATATCTTTCCCCTCTCACCCTAAACCTATGCCCTCTAGTTCTGGACTCCCCCACCCCAGGGAAAAGACTTCACCTATTTATCTATCCATGCCCCTCACAATTTTGTAAACCTCGATAAGGTCACCCCTCAGCCTCTGACGCTCCGGAAAACAGCCACAGCCTGTTCAGCCTCTCCCCATTGCTCAAATCCTCCAACCCTGGCAACATCCTTGTAAATCTTTTCTGAATCTTTTCAAGTTTCACAACATCTTTCTGATAGGAAGGAGACCAGAATTGCATGCAATATTCCAACAGTGGCTTAACCAATGTCCTGTACAGCCGCAACATGACCTCCCAACTCCTGTACTCAATACTCTGACCAATAAAGGAAAGCATGCCAAACGCCTTCTTCACTATTCTATCTACCTGCGACTCCACTTTCAAGGAGCTATGAACCTGCACTCCAAGGTCTCTTTGTTCAGCAACACTCCCTAGGACCTTACCATTACGTGTATAAGCCCTGCTAAGATTTGTTTTCCCAAAATGCAGCACCTCGCATTTATCTGAATTAAAATCCATCTGCCAATTCTCAGCCCATTGGCCCAGCTGATCAAGATCCTGTTGTAATCTGAGGTAACCCTCTTCGCTGTCCACCACACCTCCAATTTTGGTGTCATCTGCAAACTTACGAACTGTACCTCTTATGCTCACATCGAAATCATTTGTGTAAATGACAAAAAGTAGAGGGCCCAGCACCGATCCTTGTGGCACTCCACTGGTCACAGGCCTCCAGTCTGAAAAAACAACCCTCCACCACCACCCTCTGTCTTCTACCTTTGAACCAGTTCTGTATCCAAATGGCTAGTTCTCCCTGTATTCCATGAGATCTAACCTTGCTAATCAGTCTCCCATGGGGAACCTTGTTGAACACCTTACTGAAGTCCATATAGATCACATCTACCGCTCTGCCCTCATCAATCTTCTTTGCTACTTCTTCAAAAAACTCAATCAAGTTTGTGATACATGATTTCCCATGCACAAAGCTATGCTGGCTATCTCTAATCAGTCCTTGCCATACCCTCCAACAACTTGCCCACCACTGACATCAGGCTCACTTGTCTATAGTTCCCTGGCTTGTCCTTACCACCCTTCTTAAACAGTGGCACCATATTAGCCAACCTCCAGTCTTCCGGCACCTCACTTTTGACTATCGATGGTACAAATATCTCAACAAGAAACCCAGCAATCACTTCTCTAGCTTCCCACAGAGTTCTCGGGTACACCTGATCAGGTCCTGGGGATTTATTCACCTTTACCCATTTCAAGACATCCAGCACTTCCTCCTCTGTAATATGGACATTTTGCAAGATGTCACCATCTATTTCCCTACAGTCTATATCTTCCATATCCTTTTCCACAGTAAATACTGATGCAAAATACTCATTTAGTATCTCCCCCATTTTCTGCAGCTCCACACAAAGGCCGCCTTGCCGAACTTTGAGGTGTCCTATGCTCTCCTGAGTTACCCTTTTGTCTTTAATGTATTTGTAAAAACTCTTTGGATTCTCCTTAATTCTATTTGCTAAAGCTATCTCATGAGTCCTTTTTGCCCTCCTGATTTCCCTCTTAAGTATACTCCTACTGCCTTTATACTCTTCTAAGGATTCACTCGATCTATCCTGTCTATACCTGACATATGCTTCTTTCTTTTTCTGAACCAAACCCTCAATTTCTTTAGTCATCCAGCATTCCCTATACCTACCAGCCTTCCCCTTCACCCTGACAGGAATATACTTTCTCTGGATTCTTGTTATCTCATTTCTGAACGCTTCCCATTTTCCAGCCGTCCCTTTACCTGTAAACATCTGCCCCCAATCAGCCTTCGAAAGTTCTTACCTAATACCGTCAAAATTGGCCTTTCTCCAATTTAGAACTTCAACTTTTAGATCTGGTCTAGCCTTTTCCATCATTATTTTAAATCTAATAAAATTATGGTCGCTGGCCCAAAGTGCTCCCCCACTGGCACCTCAGTCACCTGCTCTGCCTTATTTCCCAAGAGTAGGTCAAGTTTTGCACATTCTCTCGTAAGTACATCCACATAATGAATCAGAAAATTGTCTTGTACACACTTAACTAATTCCTCTCCATCTAAACCCTTAACACTTTGGCAGTCCCAGTCTATGTTTGGAAAGTTAAAAACCCCCACCCTATTATTCTTACAGATAGCTGAGATCTCCTTACAAGCTTGCTTCTCAATTTCCCTCTGACTATTAGAGGGTCTATAATACAATCCCAATAAGGTTATCATCCATTTCTTATTTCTCAGTTCCACCCAAATAACTTCCCTGGATGTATTTCTGGGAATATCTTCCCTCAGCACAGCTGTAATGCTATCCCTTATCAAAAACCCAACTCCCCCTCCCCCTCTTGCCTCCCTTTCTATCCTTCCTGTAGCATTTATATCCTGGAACATTAAGCTGCCAGTCCTGCCCATCCCTGAGCCATGTTTCTGTAATTGCTAGGATATCCCAGTCCCATGTTCCTAACCATGCCCTCAGTTCATCTGCCTTCCCTGTTAGGCTCCTTGCATTGAAATAAATGCAGTTTAATTTATCAGTCCTACCTTGTCCCTGCCTGCCCTGACTGTTTGACTCACTTCTGTTCTATTTTCAGAGCTTTTCACTTTTCCTGCTGTAAACAGCCAGTCTACTTCCCTCTGTAATTAACTGAGAAGTTATTTATTGTGCTCTTGCCCACTGTCTGTATTTTCTTTCCCATCTCCAATATGGAGTTAAGATACAGATCAGAAGAATAGTGAAACGGTATGAGGTGCTAAATTGCCACCTCCTTTTTGTCAGGTCTCACCTGCACGCAAACCTAGCCTCGAACCGTTCCAGTTAATATATCAGTATGAACCAGTGTCTGATTCCATATCCTTCGACTATTACCGTGACCACATCATAGAGGTTGCTGGAAAAGCTCAGCAGGTCTGGCAGTATCTGCAAATAGAAATCAAAGTTAACATTTCTGGTCCGGTGACCCTTCCTCGAAACTAGGGGTTGTTCTGAAGAAAGGTCACCCAAAATTTTAAATTTGATTTCTCTTCACAGATGCAGCCCAACCTGCCTGAGCTTTTCCAGCAACTTCTGTTTTTGTTTTCCTGATTTACAGCATCTGCAGTTCTTTTCGTTTCTACTGTGATCATATGTTTGCTTCAGTCTGAGACAATACATTGAAAAGAAACTCCACATTGCATCAATGGCTTGACATCTCCCTGTCAAAACTGTGGTGCCCAATTGTTCTGCATTTAATTAGAAGAGTCTGGTAACCAATCTATGTTCACTATGCTTGATTCCTTAAGACTGGATATGCACTCAGAGTAAATTTACACACAGGAGCTCAGATGTCACCTCAGTGCAGAATCCTGTAAACAAATAACAATACACAGTAACAACTATTGTAGTCTCTGAGATATATTTCTCTAAGACATATAAAATATACACACAGATGAAGAATTGCAGTGTTGAAGAATCTCTAGACATTAATCATTAATGGATAATGGACACCTTAGGTCAGAAAACAAAGAGTTAAAATGCTTCTGTACTGACTGTGACATGAAGTATAAAATTAGTCCAATAGGTCTAGCATTATTTACTTTTCCCTTATATCCGTCAATAATGATCTATTCTACACGTGGCCTTTCCATTTCTCACCCCCATACAAACTGGATATAAATCTCCTCAAAATGGGCAGTTCCACTCTGAATTGTGGCCATACGTTGCCAATAACAAGAAAAGAAATTTCCAGTGCTCCCGACACTCTGCCTCAACCCAACCCAGTTCCAGTTTGGCCTTGATGTGAATCCAGGCCTTGCAAGGAACAGGCCAGCCAGGAATTTCCTTACAGTTGCCTCCATTCCATTCTTTTGTAACTTGAGCAGAAGTGAAAGTAAGAAGTTACGTCAGTGAAGCAGGCTCAGTTAGAGAATTGTCCCCAATTGAGAGGTTTTAAAATGAAACAGTAGATTTAGAAAAAATAATATTTCTGGTCAAAAGCTATAAGTCATAGATTTAAAGTCACTTTGGAAAGATATAGAGAGCGGATGAAATACTTCACCCAATTGTCAGAATCAGGAAATCGTTCCCATCAATTATTTTGAACTGAGTTGGTCAGATAGCTGAAAGTAAGGAATTTGCAGAGCTACAGATAAAAAGCAGAATGTCAGACAAAAGCAAAACTGCTCTTTCCAGAAGCCAGCGCAGGCACGATGGATCAAAGAGCTTCCCTTTGAGTTGTATGTCTCTATGGAAGTGGTAATTCACCATCTGCTTCCCAAACCCTATACTGTTTGAACAGATCAAGGTGATGTCAACTTTCTATAGGGTAGTTATTTTAGTGCACACTGATTGTGTTACTTGGCAATCCTTGATGGACTTCTACTTAATAACTGGCCATGATTATGTGAGCCATTCATCTTTCAATAGTGATGCCAATATGACAATCATAGCCAGGACACAGAAGCCAACAGATCTGGACTGCCCTGAACAAAGATCCCAGAACTAAATAAATCACCTTTTTATCTTCACGTTACTTTAATGCACACAGTGAACTCAAATAATATGAAAACTGTAATCTCTTTTCCGAGTTTAGACTATGACTTTAAACAGGGCAAAAATGAGGACTGCAGATGCTAGAGATCAGAGTCAAGATTGGAGTAGTGTTGGAAAAGCACAGCAGGTCAGGCAGCATCCAAGGAGCAGGAAAAGCGACGTTTCGGGCAAAAGCCCTTCATCAGGAATAAAGGCAGGGTGCCTCCAAGGTGGAGAGATAAATGGGAGGGGGAGGGGCTGGAGAGAAGGTAGCTAAGAGTACAATAGGTGAATGGAGGTGGGGATGAAGGTGATAGGTCAGAGAGGAGGGTGGAGGGGATATGTGGGAATGAAGATTGGCAGGTAAGACAGGTCATGAGGATAGTGCTGAGCTGGAAGGTTGGAACTGGGGTAAGGTGGGGGGGAGGGGAATGAGGAAACTGGTGAAGTCCACATTTATGCCCTGGGGTTGAAGTGTTCAGCGGTGGAAGATGAGGCGGTTCTTCCTTCAGGCGTCGGGTGGTGAGAGAGTGGCAATGGACGCGGCCCAGGACCTGCATGTCCTCGGCAGAGTGGGAGGGGGAGTTGAAACGTTGGGCCAAGGGGTGGTGGGGTTGATTCGTGCAGGTATCCCGGAGATGCTCCCTAAAGCGCTCTGCGAGAAGGCGTTCAGTCTCCCCAGTGTAAAGGAGACCACATCGGGAGCAACAGATACAATAACTGACGTTGGTGGATGCGCAGGTGAAACGTTGATGGATGTGGAAGGTTCCTTTGGGGCCTCGGATGGAGGTGAGGGAGGAGGTGTGGGTGCGGGTTTTGCAATTCCTGCAGTGGCAGGGGAGGGTGCCAAGACAGGAGGGTGGGTTGTTGGGGGGCATGGACCTGACCAGGTAGTCACAAGGGAACGGTCTTTGCGGAAAGCGGAAAGGGGTGGAGAGGGAAATATATCCCTGGTGGTGGGGTCCGCTTGGAGGTGGTGGAAATGTCGGTGGGTGATGCGGTTTATGCGAAGGTTGGTAGGGTAGAAGGTGAGCACCAGGGGCGTCTATGACTTTAAACAGCTCAAGTTTCAATTTTAGAGTTTAATGAAATGATTCAAACCTCCATGTGTGATTATTTAATCGTAACAACTTCCAGACATCTATTCTTCTCTAGATATGGTATAAAGAGTATCTTGTAGTAAATCAAACAATATTTTAATACAACAATATTTTAATACACCATTCAAAGTCACAAGCCTTCAGGTGTCTCTCCATCAATATTATGTTCCCTTTATCATGCTGAAGCAGTGGTAAGAAATGTTTAAAATGTGTCTTTTCCTTAAGCTGAATAGTTAAGCTGATCATTATACTGGTGCAGCAATTTAATCCTGTGGTTCTGGTAAGTGAACCAACCTTTCTAGAGTAAAAGCTTGCTGTCCACTCTCCCTGTGCTAGCCAACACCAAGCACCACAAGATGCCTCCATGCACAAATGGACAGGTCCAAGGAGCCCCAGATTTTGGGCTTTGAATCCTTATTACTATCGGGCCTGTGCAACAGAAGAAAAATGCAATGGTGGGCCAATGGGCAGAGGAGTGGCAGGTGGAGTTTAATTTAGATAAACGTGAGGTGCTGCATTTTGAAAAGGCAAATCAGGGCAGGGCTGAAACACTTAACGGTAAGGTCCTGGGGAGTGTTGCTGAACAAAAAGACCTCAGTGTGCAGGTTCATAGTTCCTTTAAAGTGAAGTCCTAAGTAGACAGGATAGTGAAAGCAGCATTTGGTATGCGCACTTTTATTGATCAGTGCATGGAGTATAGGAGTTGGGATGTCACGTTGCAGCTGCACAAGACATTGGTTAGGCCACTATTGGAATACTGCATGCAATTCTGGTCTCCCTGCTATCGGAATGATGTTGTGAAACCTGAAAGGGTTCAGAAAAGATTTACAAGGATGTTGCAAGGGTTGGAGGATTGGAGTGTTGGAGTTACAGGGAGAGATTGAATAGGCTTGGGCTATTTTCGCTGGAGTAGAGGCTGAGAAGTGGCTTTAGAGGTTTGTAAAATCATGAGGGGCATGGATAGGGTGAACAGCCAGGGTGGAGGAGTCCAAAACAGTGAGAGGGGAAAACTTCAAAAGGAACCTAAGGAGTAACTTTTTCACACAGAGGGTGCTGCATATATAGAATGAGCTGCCAGAGGAAGTGATGGAGGCTGGAACAATAACATTTAAAAGGCATCTGGATGGGTATAGGAATAGGAAGGATTTAGAGGGATATGGGTCAAATGCTGGCAAATGGGACTAGATTAATTTAGTATATCTGATTGGCATGAACGAAATATCTGTTTCCTTGCTGTACAACTCTATAACTCTATGACTACCAACAGGGAAAGGGTTAAAGACATCAAAAGGGCCAGTGGGAAAGTAGGGTAGGAACCAGGCTGAGGGAGATGAGAATCAGGTTACCCAGTGGTAGCATTCAAGTGATTGCTAATAAGGAATTTTATTTCATTTGGATAACCTTTAGGATTAGCTTTCCTGAGCGCCACGTGTACTGACTATCTCAGTACCAGGCAATGTTGCAGCAAGGAGGTGAAACAAACATAACATGGGACAACACTACTATTATAGGACAAGCCAAACAGAGAGCAGCCAGGGAATTCCTAGAGGCATGGCACTCATCCACAGATTCAATCAATAAGTACATCGACCTGGACCCAATATACCGACCGCTGCAGCGGACAGCTGGAACTGACAACCAGAAGCGGCAGAGACAAACCACTATAAATGCCGGAGGAAAGATCACAGAAGCGCTTCACAGGAGGCACACAAGCACTGAGGATGGCACCTAGACAGGGGACGAAACGTCTGCAACACAAATTCCCAGCTCGGTGAACAGAACCACAACAAACAAACATTAAGCCTCAATTATATAGACATTTTGGTCAATACTGCTTCAGGCATGGGTGTACAATGCTGCTTCTTCCCTATATAACAGTAGTTGGTGCATTTCCTGGTCCCCAGTTTGGGATCTTAGGATGTGATCCACCTGTAAAACATATGCTTCAAGACCCAAGTTCAACAGCAGGATGCCTTTGGAATCGCCTGGTTGAATTGCCATCTCAGTAACTACTTCCATTTTGTTTTGTCTTCTATTTCTGACTGTCTGACCTTGTGTCTCCACTCTGGATTTTAGATGAATAGCAGCTCATCTTGTGAAGGGACCAGTGTGAATGTCTGTTACAGTCCAATGTTTAGAGGACAACACTGTGGTCGGCACGGTGGCTCAGTGGTTAGCACTGCTGCCTCACAGCGCCAGAGACTCAGATTCGCGTCCCTCAGCCAACTGTCTGTGTGGAGTTTGCACTTTTCTCCCCGCGTCTGCATGGGTTTCCTCCGGGTCCGGTTTCCTCCCACAATCCAAAGATGTGTAGGAAAGTGAATTGGCCATGCTAAATTGCCCATATAGTGTTAGGTGTGTTAGTCAGGGGTAAATATAGGATAGGGGAATGGGTCTGGGTGGATTACTCTTCAGAGGGTCAGTGTGGACTTGTTGGGCTGAAGGGCCTGTTTCCATACTGGAGGAAATCTAATAAAATATTAAACTCCTTTGTCAAAAGTTGCAAGATGATCTTCTCATGGAGATGACAACAGATGCTCCTTCAGCCATTCTTCCATAAAACTTTCCCTTGATTTTGTTATGGTATCTGTTAAATAATTGTAGAGTTCTTGCTTTCGCTGCCCCACAATGAGCATCATAGTAGAAAGTGATCATTCTTCATCAGATCATCTGGAACTGGTCTTGGAGTTGTTCCAGATCTTTAAAGCCTGTGTTTTTTTCTATCTCATCCTCGTAACACAGTCCTCTAGTCCTGGCAAAACATCTCCCAGGTCTTACCATAAGCCTATGCCTTAACTTAGGGGCACTTCCCCTATGACTTATCCACAACTCAAGATGTGGTCTGATCAGAGAGCTGTGTAGTTTCTATATGACAGTCTATGCTGCCAAGTTACTGCAGCATTCTTTGAACTCATTGAGTGCTGCTCTATAATGACTGGACAGTGTTGGTGTTTTAGAATGATTGATTTGATAGAGCGGGTCTATTGTCACTGATGGGAGGAGTCCAGACCAGGGAATATAACCTTGAAACCAGGGCCATCTAGGGGTAATATCAGTGAGCACCTTCTCACACAAAGGGGAGTTGGAAATCTGGAACTCTCTCCCTGCAGAATGCTGTTTAAGCTGGAGGTCAATTGAAAATTTCAGAACTAGTAGATTGATAGATTGTTATGAGACAACTGTATTAAGACTTAGGAAACCAAGGCAAGTGGCAGGAATTCATACAAGTTCAGCCATGATCTAATACAGCGATGGAACAAGCTCAAGGGGAATGACCTCCTGCTGTTTTTGTGTTATGTCTTCTTTAAGCCCACATTCACAGGGATTAAGTAGTGACCATTTGCAAATGAAATGAATGATTTCAGTGAAAAAAGTCAAGTACAATGTTTAACCCTATCTTAACATTACTTGCTTTCCTGCTGTCTGGGACTGGTTTGAAGCATTGGGTTAGTCAGCTACTCTCAGGATCCTAACTGCTGTATGCGATGATGATGGAGGAACTTCTTTTCCTCTGACACGTTTCTACCTCCAACCCCATTCCCTCATCCTGGACTTGTCTGTACACTGTCCTCCCAATGTGGGTTCAATTCACACACCAGCTGAGTGAGGTTACCGTGAAGATCCTGCCATCTCAACTTTCCCTTTATCCCGAGGCATGAGAACCCTCAGGTTCAACCACTACCAGCCGTCTTTCTCTAATGAGAGAGCAGCCCTAACCTTCTTTAAACTGTGGCTTCCTTACCTTTACTCTCAACTAGGCAGCCTCTGAAAGGGGACAAAAGTTGAAAAGTTGGCTTACGTTACCAATTTGAGCGAGTTAAATCAAACTGTTCAATGGCACAACTTATTCTTTTAGCAGGAAACTGGACCACACAGTCACTTGAGTTTAATATTAAACACAACCTCAAACACACACTACACTCTTGGATTCACATTCAGCCACTCCCCACGCGTAAGTACTCTCTCTTATATAAACATCCTTGAGTTTTGTTCCTTTCTAACCATGCACTCTAATACATGTTACCAGAAGTGGACAGATGCTAATTTTGAGCTAAAAGCCTGGAGGTGATTCACATGCGACTCACTAGAATTTATTTGCCTTACATATTTCACTTATCCTGATGTGTACCCATTTCTATTTAGAAATCTAGTTCCAGCCAATAACTCGAGTCCCAAATTAAACACAGAATGGGATGCAATGTCGGTAGCGATGATAAAGGAGGACTTGGGTAGAGGAAGTGCAGGAATCTCTTCGGATACCACATTGTCTGAAATCTTAGAAAACGATTGAACTTGAAGTGAGAGCAAAGGAGAGAATTAACAGAATGATGCCAGTACTCCCATGGATCACATCACAAGGAAAATTGTATAAACTAAGGTTGCATTCCTTGGACTTTAGGAGGTTAAAGAGTGATTTAATTGGGGTTTCCTAAAGATTAAGGGAACCAATACAGAGGATACAAAGAGAGAAGCTATTTCCATTAGCTGAAGGGTGTAGACTAGGGCATAGTCTAAATATTGGAGCCAGACTGTTCAGGTGAGAAAAGAGGAATCCCTTACACACACACACACACACACACACAAACAGTGGCAAGAGTATGGAACTCTCAAACATCAACTGAGGTTTGATCAATTGTTCATGTTAATACTGAGATTAACAGAGTTTTTTTAAAAAAACAAGTGGCAATACTGTTTAATATCTAATCTGTACTTGGGAATTGGAAATATATCGTTTTTAATCCCAACACAAAAGGCAACAAAGCTTCTGCAAAGATGATCTTTGAAAAGGGCAAATTAAAACTCCTACTTCATTCTATCCTGACAGCCCATGTCCCTAAACACATTACCAAGTGGAAACCCTGACAGGCTAATGGCCTCAGAAACAAAAAGGAGAATTTGATGAATTCTTATTGCTCACTCGGTTTCTTGTTGACAAAACTTAATTGTTGACAGCTATTTACAAATGGAAGATCTTCCAAACAAGTTTCAGGTAAGATGGAAATCAAGCTGATTCCAAATATTTGGAAAGTGGCCACAGGTCAGTTACAGTTCAGGTAGTGAAACTACTGAAGTGTGAAAATCTGATCAGGTCCCAAATACTTCAACCAAGAAAGAGAAAGGAAGGCTTGTGGCTTATTTATGACTCCCTAAGTTTGTGAAACAGAAACTAAGTACAGAAAAGGTTGCTAGAAAACCATCAGCAGAGAGGGCCCACGGTCTCTTCCAAAGCCAGGGTTTTCATCAATTAAGGGCAATAAACCTCATCTCTCATCTCCATAAAAGCTTTGATAAGCCACTTTTCAAAGACTTTACATAATCAGCAGGTGTATCAAAGCCCATACTAAACTATTAACCTCATTCCTTGGTTTAAACCTTTTTATTCCAGCAAGTACTCAACAGTTCAATATCTTCCAGTTTTCTGCAATCTCGAAACATAAAATATTGGAATCCTAGGAAAATGGATTGAAAGAGATGGGGCAAAGGCAAGTGTGTAGAATTAGCCCACAGATCAGCCATGATATCACTGACTGACAGAGCAGACTTGAGGGGGATGAATGACCCCTTCCTGTTCTGGAGTTCAGTCCCACATACTGAATCACAGAAGAGGATAGTGAGTTGAGAGAGAATTCAAAAGCCATGCCACAGCCAAAACAAAAATTGAGGAACTGAAGGTCAGGGTTGCAGTGATACTGAGAGATTTAATAATGCTTGTAATTATGGGCTGAATCTTTTTTTTGGCTAGGTACCAATTGCATTGAGGTAGTTTCTGTTTTGTAAAGGATTTTCACCATGGGTGCTTTCCCATCGTTTCTGACCAAAACCACCTCTAACTACATACAGCATCCCTCTTGAATAGCTGACCTCCACCGCCCCGATTCTCAAAACAACTCGCCGCTCACTCAACCATCACACAGGAATTGACCAGCGTCTCTTCGGCCCGCACTGATAGTGGGATCAAGGGTTATGGAGATAAGGCAGGAACAGGATACTGATTAAGGATGATCAGCCATGATCATATTGAATAATGGTGCAGGCTCGAAGGGCAGAATGGCCTACTCCTGCACCTATTGTCTATTGACCATGTGTTCCCCTCCAACCAGCAAAAGCGGCCACAGCACAGAGCCCCAGGACTGACACACCCTCTCGCCCTGGTCACATAATTCGACGGACAGGTGAAAACTACCAGTGCCTGGGGATTATTCGACTTTCTAAACAATCAAATGTTGACAAGTAGAGTCATTTAAGTTAAAACAGTAACAGTCTCCTCCTTCTCACCTGCGCCCTCTTCGATGACCGTTGCTCCACTTCCGGCCGGCTCGTGCCCCTCTCCCCCTCGCCCAGAACTCCAGGGTCATCCAACCACGTCCAGCCCGCTCCGGGGAGTCCGCCGGGGTCCTAGAGACACCCTCACCTTCAGTAACCAGCGGCTGTGAGAAACTGAACGGGAGATTGTTGTTTAAATAGTGATATTTTTGCAAGTGTGGATGCATAAAGGGTTCTGGGTGACCTTGTAACCCCGTCAATGGGAGTAGACCTGCCTGACTACCTTTGATTCCAGCATCTGCAATTTTTTTTTGTCCCTAATGAAAGTGCACAGGTAGATGCAGCAAGCGATAGGGAAGACAAGTGGTACATTAGAGTCATAGAGATATACAGCATGGACCCTTCAGTCCATCTCGTCAATGGCGACCACATATCCAAAAAAATCTAGTCCCATTTGCCAGCACCCGGCCCATATCCCTCCAAACCCTTCCTATTCATATACCCATCCAAATGCCTTTTAAATATTGTAATTGTACCAGTTTCCACCACTTGCTCTGGCAGCTCATTCCACCCTCTGCATGAAAAACTTGCTGTTTAGGTCCCTTTTAAATCTTTCTCCTTTCACCTTAAACCTCAGGCCTCTAGTTTTGCACACCCCCAACCCAGGGTGAAGGTCTTGTCTATTTGCCCTAGCCATGTCCTCATGATTTTGACCTTCATTGTAAGAAAATTTGAGGTCAGAGATAGGGATGGCTTACTGCAGTTATACAAAGCCTTTCTGAGACCACACCTGGGTTTTCCATGCAATTTTGAATCTTTTGCCTAGGAAAGGATGTCCTTGCCACAGGGAGTGTAGCAGAGGTTCACGAGACTGAAACTGGGGTCGGCAGAACTGTGAGAGGGGATCTGCTTGAAACGTATAAAATTATAACAGGGTGAGACAGGCTAGATACAGAGAGGATATTCTCCCTGGCTGTGGAGTCTATGACCAGGGGACAGTCTCAAAATACAGGGTAGACCATTTAGACTGAGATAAAGAAAGATTTGTTCACTCAGAGAATAGTGAACCTATCGAATTCTCTATCATAAATGGCTGTGGAGAGCAAGTTGCTGACTATATTCAAGAAAGAGAAGGTTTATTTTAGTTTTTAAAGGCATCAAGGAGTTTGGGGAGAAAGGGAGAATATGACATTGACTTAGACGATCAGCCATATCATATTGAACAGTGACATATGCTTGAAGGGCTGAATGGCTTACTTCTGCTCCTCCATTGGAATCCCAAGATGGTGGCAGCGTAGGACACTTCAGCCAGAAACCCAGCATTGCAGTCGCCTGGCCCAGCATGGCAGTCTCTCAGGCCGGCGTGGCTTCAGTGTGGACTTCCAAGGTGATTCCAGAGTTGTTTCCTGGCCCCGAGAGCCTGCAGTCTAGAGTCAATGCCCCATGTCAACTGGAGGCTAGGTGCCAGTGTAGACTGGGTTGGAAAGACTGTTGTTCTAAACTTTATGTTTCTTTATTTTCTAATTTATTCCTACAATCTGTAATGCTTTTTACTTCTTCATTTTTCTAATTTTTACCTAAGAATTTGTGCTGAAGAATCTGAACCTAGGTACCTTGTACGTAAGATGGTGCCATAACTGGTAACTTGTAAACCTTTCACTCATTTGAGTACATGTGTCAATAAAGCTACTTTATTCGTTCATTTATAGTTTCTTTGTTTCTAAAATGGACCCATCCGCTGACCGCTGTATTTGTAGCTCCTGATGAACAATACGTAATTCCTCAAACTGCATGCAATAGCCCTACAGAATTGACCCATTCACCACTCCCTGTACTGTAATCAGACATAGCCACTGATTGTGCCTGGCCTGAGTAGACAACTGAATGTGGCCAAGCCCCTGAAATGTGTACAGACTATGCCCATGACTGACTGTACTTGAGACCCCTGACCAACAACAACCTTGACTGCATGAAGGACTAGCTCTAACCCACTACCAGACAAGGCCATTTTGTTGAAAAAATGTGCAGCGTGCTTGTCATACATGCAGCTGGTACATGCTGTTGGTGTTAGACTGATATCTCGATGTGCCGTCCAGCTTGTTCTTGTGCACAATGTCCTTGCAGCAGCTGGTTGCTGGTGCCCCCTGCAATGCAACTCTGTACTTTCTAAATGCCCTGCAAGTGGATCAGATAGTTGCCATGAAAATCTTGAGGGGTTAGCAAATATTGGATGCCAATGTTCATGGGTGAAGGGTGAGTATGGTTGGTACCCATGGGGCATGCGCTGAGATGTTGTTTGATGAATAAGATGGAGGTAGTTTTTAGCCAGTGTCACAGTAAAGTCACAAGGTACCTGCTGAATTCCCTGACAAGAATTCTCAAGGTCTAACCTGTTTGGTACATTTGGTAAGATACAAAGCTCCATACTAACGAAGAAAATTGTGGCATTAACAAGGCACTTTATAAGCTGTAATCTCCTTTCATTTGTAATTTGCTGCTGCCCAGTGAGAAATTCACCTCACTGCATGGCAGATGCTCAAAAGGTGAAAACAGGTTAATCCTGACATTAAAACCATAAGCCAGAAAAGCAGAAATTAGGGCATTCAGCTGTCACAAAGCTGGTCCTTTTTTCTAAAAGCTGTTCATTTTCTCAAGGGTACTGCATCTTTGATTTTTTATCAGAGGAGTCGTAAAACACTCTGGGCTCCAAAACCGTTGGGTTTGGTACAGAGATAAAAGGGTATTGGAGGCCTTTTTGTTTATACTTAAACAGATGAGACTTTAGGCCAAAGTCTTTGTGTTTTTAGAAGTGACCTGGATAAGGCAAGGGGGTGTGGCCAGCTCTCTAGCTGAGCAGTTTAGTTCAGAACTTTAGTGAAGAGTTTAGCTGTGGAACTGTGTGGAAACAGGCTGCTAAACTCTCTCTCCTTCTGCCCTTCTAACTTTGACCTGTAAGCCTTTGTTCATTTCTTGCCCTGTGTCTAAGGGGTTTGTTTATTGGGATTGTTGTGGATATTCGAAACAGTATAATTAGGTCTAGTTTGGATGGACAGAGTTCTATAGGTGTTCATTATTTTGTTCTTAATGTTTCATTCCGTAATTTTATGAATAAATCTTTGTCTGTTTTAAAACCTGGTAGTCAACCTAGCTAACTTACTCCGGGTAATTTTCACTGTACACTTACCGAAACAAATTGCAAAGTTATGGTTTGGGCTTCCTGATTAAGAATGTTTTGAGTAGTCTGGCCTAATCCATAACATGGCCCATCAACTCAGCTCCGCCATCTAATCATGGTTGATAGGTTTTTCAACCCCATTTTCCCGCTTTCTCCCCATAACCTTTGATTCCCTTGGCAATTAAGAGCTTATCTAGCTCTGTTTTAAGTATACTCAATGATCTGGCCTCCACAGCCTTCTGTGGCAATGAATTCCACAGATTCACCACTGTCTGGCGAAAGATGTTTCTTGTTATCGCCATTCCTGAAGGTCTTCCCTTTACTGTAAGGCTGTGCCCTCGGGTCCTCGTCTCTTCTGTCAATGGAAATATCTTCCCAATTCCACTCTGTCCAGGCTGTTCAGTATTCTGTAAGTTTCCGTCAGATCCCCTGTTATCCTTCTGAAATCCATTGAGTATCGTCCATTGAATATCGTCCCAAAATCCTCATATGTTAAGCCTTTCATTCCTGGGATCAGTCTGGTGAACCTCCTTTGGACCCACTCCAGGGCCAATACATCTTTCCAGAGGTATGGGGCCCAAAATTGTTCATAATATTCTAAATGTGGTCTGACCAGAGCCTTCTAAAGCCACAGAAGTACATCCCTGTTTCTAATTCTAGTCCTTTCGAGATAAATGACAACATTGTGGGCGGCACGGTGGCACAGTGGTTAGCACTGCTGCCTCACAGCGCCAGAGACCCGGGTTCAATTCCCGCCTCAGGCGACTGACTGTGTGGAGTTTGCACGTTCTCCCCGTGTCTGCGTGGGTTTCCTCCGGGTGCTCCGGTTTCCTCCCACAGTCCAAAGATGTGCAGGTCAGGTGAATTGGCCATGCTAAATTGCCCGTAGTGTTAGGTAAGGGGTAAATGTAGGGGTATGGGTGGGTTTTGCTTCGGCGGGTCGGTGTGGACTTGTTGGGCCGAAGGGCCTGTTTCCACACTGTAATCTAATCTAATCTAAAATCTAAAAAATTGTATTTTCCTTCCTAACTACTGACTCAACCTGCAAGTTTACCTTAAGAGAAACCTGGACTAGGACTCCAAGTCCCTTTGCACTACTGATTTATGAATTGTCTTTCCATTTAGAAAATAGTCATGCCTCTATTCTTCCTACTAAAGTGCATGACCTCACACTTTCTCACTATGTATTTCATCTGCCACTTCTTTACCCACTCTCCTAACTTGTCTACATCTTTCTGCAGCCTCCACACCTCCTCAATACTACCTGCCTCTCAACCTATCTTTGTATCATTTACCAACTTAGCCAGAATGCCCTCAGTTCTTTCGTCCAGATCATTGACATATAAAGTGAAAAGACCCTTGTGGAACACCACTAGTCACCGGCTTCCATCCTGAGAAGGACCATTTTATTCCCACTCTCTGCCTTCTGCCAAGCAACCACTCTTCCATATATGCTAGTACCTGGCCTCTAACACCATGAGCCCTTATCTCACTCAGTCGCCTCCTGTGCAGCACCTTATCAAACGCCTCCTGGAAGTCCAGATAGATAACATTCATTGGCTGTCCATGCTCTAACCTGCTCATTACCTCCTCAAAGAATTCTAATACATTTGTCAGGCATGACCTACCCTTAATGAAACCATGCTGAGTTTGCCTGGACAGAGTGGTTGTTGGGAAGACGTTTCCATTGGCAGGAGAGACAAGGACGGGGGGAACAGCATTAGAGTAAAGGGTAGACTCTTTAAAATGGAGATAAGGAGAAACCTTTTTAGCCAGAGACTGGTGAATTTGTGGAATTCATTGCCACAGGAGGCTGTGGAGGGCAGGTCATTGAGTATATTTAAAACAGAGATAGATAAGTTCTTGATTGCAAAGGGCATCAAAGATTACAGGGAGAAAGCAGGAAAATGGGGTTGAAAAACCTATCAGTCGTGTTTGAATGGCAGAGCAGAGTTGATGGGCTGAACGGCCTAATTTCTGCTCCTATGTCTTATGGTGTTATGGTCTAAGATATTTAGTGGAATGAGCCTGAATTCTCAGCAGGCTAGAAGGATGAGAGGGTGATTTCATTGAAAAGTTTAAAATTCTTAGAAGACTTTACAGGTTAAATTTCCTGGTGAGGAATGTAGAACATGGAGTAACTGACTCGGGATAAGGAGCTGATCATTTAGAACTGAGATTTAAATAAAACATTTTCACTCAGAATCAAAAGATTTGGACATAGCGCAGAACTGAAATTTATCAGAAATTTGGAATGGTGGAGTAGGCTTAAGGGGCTGAATGGCCACCTCCAGTTCCAAGTTCTTATGCTCTTAATTAGGTTAAGGGTTTTTGCACACGCCTTGAATTTGATCATACACCTGGTTTTAGTTTTTGTGCCTTTGTATTTATCCAGACAGTCTCCTGGTTGTAAACTGCAGTCTGTTCTCCAATTGGGTCTCACTGAGGTTTTGTATTAGGTTTATCACTGCATCACATCTTTCGGTTTCTAAATATTTTACCACAACCCCTGCCTATCCACGATTGTTTATAGGCTACTTTTAGACTCCAGGCAAAGTTCTGTCCCTGGCTTTGATCTGTCATGGGGAACCCAAAACCACACAAAACAGGGCAAATGTGCATACTTGATGTATAAATGGAAAATTTAAATCTTTCCAGTTTGTTACTACCATCTTCCAGAATAGACCGTGGGACAAGAAGGAGACATTATAGCACTTTGCTAACCCTAAAGTAATTATTATCGTCTTACTCTCGGGGTCGAGAAGGTAAAGTAATGGTTTCTTTACATCTACATCAGTCACACGAAGGTTGCTGCTGCAAGGAAAAGGTTACCAACACCCTGGTTTTGGTTTGGGACAGGTGAGGAGGTAGAAATTGGTAAAATGTAACAGTAGATCCTTCCATGGATGTTCACCTTTTTGAAATATCTCTTAGTTGTGTTCCACTTCTCCCTCCTTCTTTCCAATCTTTGCTATATATCATTTTTCTTTCTCTGACATTTGCTCTTTCTCATCTCCTTGTCCTTCACTTCTCTTTTGCCTCTCCAACCCTTTGTTCTGTGTCCCTCCTTGCTTCTCCCCTCTCTTCTCATCCCTTTGCTTTCCTGATTTGCTCTATTTCATTTCTTTTCCCACATTCCAGTTTTCCATATTTCATCCTCTTTTCCTTTACTCATAACCTCCGTGCCACACTAGCTTTCAGATTCTTTTCCCACTCCACCCCTCAGCTTCTGATTCCCACATTCTGTCCTTTTATCCCTGGCTCTCTTGAACACTTGTCCGTCTATTGTACTTTTCCCTCCCTCCCTCCCTCTCTCTCTATCTTTCCCACTCCTGGCCTGAGTGCAGGCTAGGTAGGAAGCTGACTGCTGAAACTATGAAATTTGTCAATAGGTTGAGCTGGGGACACGGATTGAGAAAGCGGGGAGCAGTCTATACCTTTTGCATCAACAATGAGGGTCAGTCTGGGAGAATTACAACAGGGGTCACCAGAGGATTACCCTCATATTTAATCTTCTCCCTCCTTATTTCTTTCTTCCTTGTCCTCTGTTGTTGTTTGTTCGCTTCCCAATCCTCTGGTTTCCCACTGACCTTTGCCACATTATATGCTTTCTCTTTTGTTTTTATGCTGTCCCTGACTTCCCTAGTCAGCACGGTTTCCTCATCCTCCTTTAGAGTGCTTCTTGTTCCTCAGGATAAATTGTTTCAGTGTCTCCTGGATTACTCCCAGAAATTCCTGCCACTGCTGTATTTCCTGCTAGGCTCCTCTCCCAGTCAATTCTGGTCAGGTCCATGCCTCTATCCTTGCCTTATTCAACTGTAATACTGTTACATTTGAATCAACCTTCTCCCTCTCAAATCGGAAAGTACATTCTATCATATTATAGTCACTGCCTCCTAAGGGTTCCTTCACCTTAAGCTACCTTATCAAGACTGCCTCATTGCACAACACTAAATCCAGGATTGCCTATTCCCTAGTGAGCTCCACCCAAGCTGCTCCAAAACAAATCTCATAGATATTCCACAAATTCCCTTTTTTGAGATCCAATACCATCCTAAATTTCCCAGTCCACCTGCATATTGAAATCCTCCATGATCACTGTAACTATGCCTTCTTACATGCCTTTTCTATCACTTGATTGCCCCTGACTACTCTTTGGAGGCCTGTAGGTAACTCTTATTATGGTTTTCTTACCTTTGCGGTTCTTCAACACTACCCACACAGATTCTACATCACCTGACCCTACTTCATTAATTGCTATTGATTTAAGTTCATTTCTTACTAACAAGGCAACCCACCCTCTCTGTCCATGTGCCTGTCTTTTCGATAGGACGGATATCCTTGAAAATTTAGCTCCCAGTCCTGATCCCCTTGCAGCCATGTCCCCTAAATGCCCACCATGTCATACCTGCCAATTTCAATCTGCTCCACAAGCTCACTTACCTTATTTCGTATACTGCGTGCATTCAGATACAAGACCTTCAGTTCTGTATTGACTGTCCCTCTTCTCATTGTCATTCGTTTATCCAGTGCATTTGAAGGTTGATTCTTAACCCTTTCCAAACACACTGTCCTATTTTGTGTGCAGGAGATTTATTAACCTCTCCTGAGTTCTCCTTTTTTTTCATACTTTTCCATGCGGTTGAATCCACCTCCACAGATGTTAGTCTGCAACTTTGCTTCCTATTGGTTATTATGCTTTTTGGAATTTTACCCTTCCCTTCCACCTCACCAGGTGCAGTCTCACCAATGCCTTGTATAGCTGCATTAATACTTCCTTACCTTTATATTCTATTCCTTTAGCTGTAAAAGCCAACATTCCATTTGCTTTTTTAAATTATTTGCTGTACCTGCATGCTAGTTTTCTGTGACTCATAAATATGGACACCCTCTGGACCATAGCACCACAAAGTCTCTCTCCATTTAAGTCGGTCACCTTCCTATTTTTTCAACCAAAATGCATATCTCACACTTATCCACGTTAAGCTGTATCTGCTACATTTTGGCCCACTCTATCTATATCCATTCATAAGGTTCTTATTTCCTCATTGAAATTTACCATCCCACCTATTTTTGTGTTGTCCGCAAATTTGGCTAGACAGCCTTCCATCCCTGTATCCAAGTTGTTAATGTAGATTGTAATTAGCTGGAGTCCAAGGACTGAATCATGTGGCACCCCACTAGTTACATCTTGTCATGCAGAGAAAAACCTGTTTATCCTGACTGTCTGTCTTCAGTCCATCAGCCAGTCATCTATCCAAGCTAATAAATTACCTCTAAGCCTATATGATCCAACCTTGTGAATTAACCTTTTGTGTAGCACCTTCCCGAAGTCCAGGTATGTTATATCTACAGGATTCTCATTGTCTATTTTGTTTGTTACATCTTCGAAGAACTCTAGCAAGTTAGTCAAACATGATTTTCCCTTCATAAAACCATGCTGACTCTGACTGGTAAAGTTTTGAGTCTCCAAATGTCCTGATATTACTTCCTTGATAATTGATTCTAACACTTTCCCAGCAATACGTTAAACTAACTGACCTGTAATTTCCCGCATTTTGCTGCTCTCCCTTTTTGAATAAGGGCATTATATTAGCATTTTTCCAATCCGCTGGAACCTTTTCTGTGTCCAGGGAATTTTGGATTATTGTAGCCAATGGATCCACTATCTCCGCCGCCACTTCCTTCAATACCCTAGGATGTAGGCCATCAGGCCCAAGGGACTTGTCTGCCCTCAATCCTTGAAGTTTGTTGAGTACCTTTTCCCTATCGATGTTGATTGTTCTAAGGGAACCTTCATTTCACCCTTATAAGGTAAGTAAATCCTTCCACTGATAAAAAGACCAAAATCATTCACAGTATTCTGAGTGAGATCTAACTCCCATCCAATTTCACATGGCATAATTACTATTATACTGGAAACCTCCTGCAATAAAGGCTAACAAGGCCTTCCTAATTCCTTGTTGTACCTGCATGTTAACTTATGAATCATGTACAAATGCTAACATTCACCAGTTTCTCACTTTATCAATATATTCTGCTTTTCACTTTTCTCCCACTCGCTTAACTTTTCTATCTTATTGCAGCCTCTTTACTTTGTCTTCACAGTTTACTTTTCCAGCTAGCTTTGTATGTCAACAAATTTGAATACATTGCACTTAATAGATTGTAAATAATTGACAGCCAAATACAGATATTCAAAGCACTCAACTAGTTTTAACCTGTTAATCTGAAAATGACTCATTCTTCCCTAATATATTTTCCATTTGTTAGTCAATCAACAATCCATGCTAATATTACCTCCAACCATGAATTCTAAACTTGTATAACAAACTCTTGCCTGGCAACTTTATCAAATGCTTATCAATATCCAAATATACTATGTTCGCTGGTTCTCCCTATTATCCAGCTAATTAAGTTCACCAAAAAAAACACTAATAGTTTTGTCAAGAATGATTTCCCTTTGGTGGCACTGTGTTAAATCTGTCCAAAATCTAGTTTGTGCTTTTCACCCTGTAACCACATGACTTATGACAGATTCCTATCATTCTCTCTACTATTAGTACCAAGATAACTATAATCCTGTTTTCTCTCTTCCTCCTTTATTAAACAATGGAGTTATATTTGCCACCTTCCAAGCCAAGGAAACAATTCTAAAATTTACAGAACTTTGACAGATTAAATTCTGCTTGATTCATACATCTTAAAGACACCTTCAATGTTGACCCAACAGTTGGCATCTCTTTACCAGGATGTTCACACTCTCTCAAACTGTGTAACATTGCCCAATCTATGCTTTGCTCTAGATTTATACTTTGTCCTTCCCTGGTCTGGAAATGACTTTCTTCTGTTGCTAAGAAACGATTTCCAAATCTTTTCATCTTTGAGCATTCCATTCCAGCTGTGAAGTTAGTGCAGAATTCCAGTTGTGATAAATAATCCTTCCTCACTGAGATGTTTGTCTTGTTTTCTTCACATAAAATCATTACAAAGTTGGCCGTTGAACTGATGAATGTGTCACTGGCATAATTGGAGACTGAGTTATTGTTCTGGGTCCTGAAGATCCAAGTATTACGATTGGGTTCCGTTGCTTCCTGGCCAGAAGTATGCTATTCATAAACGATCAGATGTGGTTCACTTGTAGCATGAGCCAAGCCATCTAGTCCCATCCATTTTGTTTTGCCTTTTGCTCAAGTTAAAATTACTAAACCAAGTTTATCCCGAAAATGTTCACACTTCACATCTGCTGCCATTATATTTCAGCAGGTAAGAAATTACATTTCTTAAACTCATATTTGACAAACTAAACATTAGTTATTCTGTATGACTAATTAACTGAATCATTTATTCTATTAACAAAAAAGGATCAACTGCAAAAAATGTTACATTGAAAATTGTTTGTCAGGAAACCCATTTGGGAAATGTTTAAGAAGAAGCAGCATGAATTTCAATACTGTTGAAAGTTTAGAATGATATTTTGAATTAACTTCAGCCTCAGATTGTCTTCAATTCACTCAGGCTGCTCAGAATATAAAAAGCCAAGCAATAGCAGGCAGCTGATCAAATCAAACAATGGAAAACTTATAATGTCAAGAGAGCTTTAAGCTCCATTTTAATGCAAACTCACAGTGACACAATTCAGAAGCAAAATCATTTTGTTGAAATTCAAAAGTTGGGTCCATTTCCGTTTCTCTTTCTCGCCACTAGGAATTCCCTTTGGTCATCTTTCATCTACAAGCTTCCACTTTGACTACCCTAGCTTCTTTCATTGCGACTCTGACAAGTTTGTGCTGATTTCCCCCAGGCTCTGACCTCCCTGTAAGTTCATGCCCATCATTATGTCTCCATCACCTACATATCTCATTCAACTCCCATTTTACATCTCAGCTGCACTGGTTCCACATCTGTTGCTGACACAAGTCTTTTCCCTTTTCTTCCTCTCCCATAAATCTATAAGAAGTGTTTTTTTAATATTGGAATTCTTGCGAAGCACCGGCAAGTCATTTTGCGGCCGTCCCAAAACAACGGTGCAGAAAATGTTGTTAGGTAAATGGCCCGTTTCATATTTGATGCTAAGCAGTACAAATATCTTCACACAGACCCAGAAGGCACTAACCAAAAATATACCAGCTTCTCTGTGGAATATTCATGGTTTCCAAGTTTCCATGATCACATGTTAATTTATTAGAATCATAAATCATCTGTCATTAATCATGGTTCTCCTAAGCCCCCAACAGCAGGTGTGCGGAATTATTTTCTTAACTTCATTTTCTGAAACTTCTGGAACTTTTAAAACAGCCCAATGTTTTTATTTTAAATCTATAAACCCAAGACTGAAGACAGCTAAACAACCTGTGAACTTGCTGTCAAAACCCAGTCTGCTCCCTGCAGTTAGTCAACTCTCACTTTGAATGCAGGCTAACCAGTGCAAAGTTAGGCAGCAGCACTGTGTCATTAGGAGTGCTCAATTGAGTGGATATTTGTGGTCAATAATGACACGAATTTGGGCTGAGCTAAGGAGTTAATCTTTACTTTATTGTTGAGAAACCAAGGTAAAAAAACAACATCCTACTCATGAAAGGAGACACCTTGGAGCACGAGAGACAGCACAGGAAGGCAGCACGAGATTGATCCCAAATGTCTGAATTGTCAAGAAAGAATAGAGAGCAATGAGTTTTATTTTTAGCCTGAAAGAGAAATATCTGAGAGACTTATGTAAGGTTATGAAAGAAACAGAAAGGAACGTTAGACTGGAATATTAATTTAAGTAGAAGTTCTAAATTGAAATGGGAAAACAGGTCATTTTAGGATGGATATATAAAATAAAAGTTTTTAACAGAAAGAGCAATAAGAGAATAAACTCCAGACAGATAAGTGGAATCAAAAACTCAGGAACTGTTCAAACAACAGAGTTAGGAGAGTCCAAGGTTATATATCAGGGCAGACAGGAAATGAATTTGGTCAGCCATAATCTCATTGAATAATGGAAAATGGGGGAATGGCTGCTCTTAGGTTCTATATAACAGTTAATTAAGAATTAAGACTGGAACCTCTCAAATAGAAGAATTCAGATGACTGGCCTTCTATGTTGATCTTGTGTAGATGGAAGAGTGGCGAGGTAAGATTAATTAGGAAACGTTTAGAAAAAGGAAGGTTGCCGGCAAGACTAAGAAAGGGAAAGGGTTCCTAGCCTTGAGATCTCAGGAAGGAATTTAGAAATTATGTTTTAATGACTCTTTATGCAACACCACTCATATTCCCAGGATGCCCAAGTGTTCTTTGCAATCATTAGTTAACCGTTTATTTGGAAAGTGGTCTGTTAGGCCTCACAGTGGTGGTAGCACACTGGAAAACCAGTCCTGTTGTTCCAGGAGGCATCACAAAAATTAAGGGTTTTGAAAAGTGGGCAGAATTCACCAATTTACTTGTCTTTTAAGATCCAGGTTGATGGAAAGCATGGACTAGGTTTCTGTAATTAACAAGATTTAGTATTTATTAAAAATAGATCCTACCACTTATAAACTATTATGAATCATCAACACTTAACTTTACTAGTTAAAATTCTAACCCATTAATAAACTCCCCTTCTACACACACAAACAGAAGTAGAGACACAAAACAAATGAGTGTTATGGGCAGATGGCTAGATTGGAAAGGCAGTTTACTGGTCTCTACCTGCAGGGTTTGCTGAGATCATCCCCTTGCTGATCAGAATGCTGCCTCTCAATCTTCCTTTTCCAGGTACTTCCACTTCTTTGCAAGAGGCACAGGTTCACATTTATAGAAGGCTGTGAGTTATTCATTAAAAATCACAGCTTACAGGCTCCCGAAACGTTGATTCTCCTGCTGCTCAGATGCTGCCTGACCTCCTGTGCTTTTCCAGCACTACAGTCTCGACTCTGATCTCCAGCATCTGCAGTCCTCACTTTCTCCCTGGACTCCTTTAGGTTTGAGATGCATTTTTACTGCAGAGAAAAGGACAGCTCCTTCCGTTTTCGTGGTTCAATGGCTCCTGCCCCACACATTCATACCTCCAGGCTGTTCAGCTACCTGGGAGTCAATCACATAGTTGTTGACAGGCAGGCGGCCTTTGACATCAATCACTGGTTACTAGTCTACAGACCAATTAGCTACTTGTTGCTCACCAGATCTTCATTTTCACTCAGTCCCCTGGCTCCAACTTGTCTGTAATTGGGATTTTCCCAATTATTGTAATAACAGCACTTACAATGAGTGTCAGGTAACTTGCTTTCAAAAAGTGCAAAAATTCTTTAACAATCCTTGTTTTTTTTTATAAATATTTTTATTAGAAATTTAACATTTTTACAAGTTTACAAAAATAAACAAAACTCTCAAATATAAACACTGATATACAATTAAATCAAATATACAATAGCCAAAATTTAACAAAAGAAAAAAATACAGAAAAAGAAAAAAAAAAAAACCCAACTATCTACTAATCTAACCTACAACTAACCAGAGTGTATACTTAAGTCTCTTACATGCTCGGAATGTGTTAACATCAGATGTAATAAAACCCGTATTCGTGCGGGATTCCTCTCCTAAGGGGCCCCGGACCAGCCAGGTTTGTAATCTCAATTAAATAAAAGCCCTTGTTAGGATAGCCGAAATATCTGTATTTATGTAATTCAAGAAGGGCTGCCATATTTTATAAAAATTCAGTCTTTCGGTGCACCAAATTTGTAAGGAAGTCAAGGGGAATACATTCCATAATTAATCTGTGCAAATTTGAAAGTCCAGGGGGGCCCTCAGCCACCCAGTTCACCAAAATATTTTTCCTTGCACAGAAAGAGAGAATATAAAATAGTCTCTTCCCGTACATGTCCAGGGAGGGAAAGTTCGAAAAGCCCAAGAGGAGAGATACAGGGTCCACTTTAATTTCCGTTCCTAAAATTTCTGTCAGGGTACTTGCTACTTTAGTCCAATATCTACGGATCTTATGACAGGTCCATAGGCAATGTATAAGAGTACCCACCTCTATTTTGCATTTGGGACACATTGGAGATGCTCCTGCCTTAAATTTTGCCAATCGAACCGGTGCTATATGGGCCCTATGAAGTATCTTCAGCTGGATAGCCTGGGTTCTGTTACAGATACTAATTCTTCTAGCGTTTTCCCAAATATCATTCCATGTTTCTATAGAGATTTTTTGATTAGATTACTTACAGTAATGGAAACAGGCCCTTCGGCCCAATAAGTCCATACCGACCCACCTTTGCACAACCCATCCAGACCCATGCCCCTACATCTACCCCTTCACCTAACACTACGGGCAATTCAGCATGGCCAATTCACCTGACCCTGCACATCTTTTGGACTGTGGGAGGAAACCGGAGCACCCGGAGGAAACCCACGCAGACACGGGGAGAATGTGCAAACTCCACACAGTCAGTCGCCTGAGGGGGGAATTGAACCCGGGTCTCTGGTGCTGTGAGGCAGCAGTGCTAACCACTGTGCCACCGTGCTGCCCTAATCCTGATCCCATCTTTTAAGCAGATTATACATATCTCCCGATACTTCATCATGTAGTAAATGATAAATAGTACTGACGGAAGATACCCCCACTGGTCGTAGGACACTACATTCTCTATCTGATTTATAAAGACTATCTAATAACGTAGTCTTCTTCTGTATATAGTCTCGAATTTGGAAGGATCGAAAGAGGTCACCAATCCTTGGTTTTTAAACCAACCCTTTCCCTATTTCAGTCTACAATCAAAAATACAGAAAAATAAAAAGATCCAGTCTTTTCATACCTTCACCCTTATCAAATGAAATGCCTTTTCAAAAATGTGTTTCATCTCAAAATACATGATACACAAACAGTAAAACAGAAGATTTACATCCATTCATCCTCCTCCTACCTTTGCAACCTAATACAATCTTCATGTTTCTTAAACCTTTAACTTATTTCGAAATTCCTCACTTGGGACAATGCACCCACAATTATATTATCGTTTCCAACAATGTGAATAATCTTTACATTAAATACTCAATACAAAAGACTCCATCTGAATAGTCTTACATTTCAAACTTTAAACTTTCCGATGAAGGTCGGTGCATTAAGATCAGTGTAAATTAATGTTTTATTGTTCCTGTGTCAAAGTTTTGAAAAGCCAGTAATAATCCCAAAGTCTCTTTTGCTACAGTAGCGTACATCAGAAACTGGTTTAATCTTTTTGGTGAAATACCCCACTAGCTTCTCTATTCCCAACTCATCATCTATAACTAAACTACATGTACTCTCAAGTCACTAGCATCAATGGCCATTTTGAAAGTTCTAGAAAAATCAGGGACATCAAGGACTGGTTCAATTATTGGACTGCCTTCAGCTTCTCAAAGGCTGACTGGCATTCTGATGACTTACCACTCTTGCTTATTTCCTGAACAGATTCGTTAAAGGTAAAACTATTTTGTTGAAATTATGCACAAATTTCCAGTAAAACGTAAATTTTTTGAACCTTTGTGGGCAGCACGGTGGCACAGCGGTTAGCACTGCTGCCTCACAGCGCCGGAGACCCGGGTTCAATTCCTGCCTCAGGCGACTGACTGTGGAGTTTGCACGTTCTCCCCGTGTCCACGTGGGTTTCCTCCGGGTGCTCCAGTTTCCTCCCACAGTCCAAAGATGTGCAGGCTACGTGAATTGGCCATGCTAAATTGCCGGTAATGTTAGGTAAGGGGTAAATGTAGGGGTATGGGTGGGTTGCGCTTCGGCGGGTCGGTGTGGACTTGTTGGGCCGAAGGGCCTGTTTCCACACTGTAATGTAATCTAATCTAATCTAATCTTCACTTTCAATATCCTTGGCGATACTTGTCTTTTGTCCAAAGATATGACATCGGTAAGTTCCTCTCACTTTTCCTAACTTAATTTTAGCTAAATTTATTACTAAGCCAGCCCACTGTAATTGTTTACAAAGGTCATCAATTTATCTCATGTTTTTCCCATGTGTTGCTATATATATGTGTTACTAAATAAATCGCACAGCTACAAGCATCAAATATGATTTGATTCATAAGTCTCTGGAATGTAGCTGGTGCATTATTTAACCCAAATTAATCACTCAACATTGGTATAATTTATTTGGTATGACAAAAGCAGATGTTTCTTTAGCCCTTGATGTTAATGGCACTTGTCAGGATCTCTTTAATACATCAACCTTAGAAGGAATGAGGCACTGCTAATCCTATCAATACAGTCTTCTAACCTTGGAATTGGATACAAATCTGTCTTCATCATTGCACTTACCTTCTTAAAATCTATCTAGAATCAAGTTGATCCATACGATTTAATAACTAACTCTGCCTGTGAACTGCAGCTGCGTTGACTAGTGGTATTTCAGCATGTACTGAATCTGTTTTCACTTGAACTTGTTTTACTGGGCTTAACCAATATTGAAGCTGTATATTGGTCCTGATTCTCCCATATCTACATGATATCTAGTCAATGTAGTAAATCCAAGTGTATCTCTACAAACTACCTCATACTTCTTCAGTAGCCTTATAAGATCCTTCCAAATGAGAACACAATCTAATTGTCCCAGTATTTCTGTGTTAGTTAATTAAATTGTAGGAGGTTCTGTCTACTGTCTTCTGAGAACTGTCTACTCTCCCCCCACCTCAGTTTCATTATCTCTGTCATCTTCCACTACTCTTACCACCTGACAACCATGTTTTCCTAATCCTTTTCCCTACAATAATACCTTTTCAGCCTATTTATGTGACATAACCGATTTTTCTTCCTATGATCGGAAGTATCTTTGAGATAAGTTACTTTACTAATTCTCCTAACTGCTTTATATGGACCAATGAATGTCAGTTTCAGAGGTTCACCTTATGAAGACAACAATACCAATACTTCACCTGAAACATTTTAGCTGCTGAAGGTTTTTCTGCCAGTTCTTTCATTTTCAGTTGTGAAACTTTCAAATGTAACCTTACATGCTCTTCTAAGTCTTTCCAGAAACATGGACATATAATCAAACATTACAAATCTGACTTTAGGATTCACAAATGTCTCCCTAATCAATTTTAATGGAACTCTAATCTCATGACCATAAATCAAATGGACTAAACTCAGCCGATTCATTTGGGAAATCTACGGCAGTAAATAGTAAGAAGTCTAATCACTTGTCCCAATCTGTGGGTATGGGTTTTGAGAGTTTGACGGTACTTCTCCAAAGCTCCCTATGTTTGCAGATGATATGCTGTTGACTTCATTTGTGTTATACACAAATTCCTAATAATTTCCCAGAAAGCTTTAAATATTAAGTTAAAACCTGATCAGAATGTATCTCAATTTCTAGTCCATAACAAATAAAAATGTGCATTAACCTTTCCTCAACTATTCCAGCTGTAAATCCCCTTACAGGAATAGTTTTTTTGGGAATCGAGTTGTTATATCCATAATGATAAGCATATGTTGATGTTGTCCTTTAATTTTCAGTAATGGTACCACACAATCAACCAACACTTGACTAAATGATTCTTCAAAAACTGGTTACATGTTGAGGTTTTCCTATCACCTGACATGTAGACACATTCTACAGAATTATACTGTGTCTTTACAAAGTCATGGTTATGTAAAATATCTGTTAATTAATGTTGGTGTTTTCTGTATTCCTGTAGGAACATCATATGTTTTTCAATATCTCCTTTTGATATTGACCTATGCTTTTGATATCTGGGTAATGCCACTATTTGATGAGCAGCTGTCTATTCTTTGACCACAGGTCTGTGAAAGTACATCCACTTCCTCATCATAATTCCGGTTTTAATATGTTAACACTGTGAGCTGTCTTTGTTAACTTACTTAATTCTGGATCTGTTTCCTGTGCCTCAATTAACAATGACAGGCACTTCTTTTAGAGAATCCTCATTCTTAAATAGAGTTTCTGCTATCCTAGCATCAGCTTGAGGTATGACCTCTGATGATGAATTTTGTTTAGCCATTGCTCGTGTCACTACTCACGTTGGAAAAATACCCAGAACATATCCGAAGATGTGCACATTAGGTGATTTGGCCATGCTAAATTGCCCATAGTGTTCAGGGATGTGTAGGTTAGGTGCCTTAGGGGAAATGTAGAGTAAAGGAGTAGGGGAATGGATCTGGGTGGGATACTCTTCGGAGGGTTGGTGCAGACTTGTTTGGCCAAATGGCCTGTTTTCACAATGCAGGGATACCATGATTCTATGTTCCTGCAACTGTACTGTCACTTACACCTCAATTGGACTTTCTATGATTACACATGAAGCTATCACTTTCGCTCCTGTTAAATCATTCTCCAGGTGATAATCAACTGTGCCCACGATAATTTATTAGATTAGATTCCCTACAGTGTGGAAACAGGCCCTTCGGCCCAACAACTCCACACCGACCCTCCGAAGAGTAACCCACCCAGACCCATTCCCCTCTGAATGGCACTATGGACAATTTAGCATGGCCAATTCACCTGACTTGCACATCTTTGGATTGTGGGAGGAAAACGGAGCACCCGGAGGAAACCCACGCAGACACAGGGAGAATGTGCAAACTCCACACAGACAGTCGCCCGAGGCTGGAATCAAACCTGGGACCCTGGTGCTCTGAGGCAGTAGTGCTAACCACTGAGCCACCATGCCGCCCTCTATTACTACCACTAATCATACTATCACTACTCTAGACAACATGTCACACTTCAATTGGACTTTGTACAATGGAACTGGTAAATATTCTCCACCCATCCCATTCACCAACACTTTGACTTTCAATGCAATCTCTGGACAGAAAACTCAATCCTTCTCCTGCAAGAGAATAGGTGTTTGAGTCTGAGCCCCTATAATCCCTTAGTATAGTTAAAACATTAACCCTTAACTTGCTAATTGGTGAGAAACCAGACAGTGCAAGAGGGAAGAACTGACCAACAGATGCTCTCACATTCTTTTTTCTTTGATCTTCCCCTTTCTACTGCCAAAAATTTAAAGTGTTTAAAATCTTCACAAAGAATAGACAGTTGCTCATCAAATAGTGGCATCACCCAGATATCAAAAGCATAGGTCAATATCAAAAGGAGATATTGAAAAGCAAATGACATTCCTACAGGAATACAGAAAACGTCGACATCAATTAACAGATATTTTACATGACCATGACTTCATAAAGCTCCATATTGTCATGCAGAGAAACAAGACATTTTAAAATCAGACTTTATGGTGTGAATATTAAGAGGGGCAGTGAGTCTTGATTGGAAAACACTGTCCTGATTGCCCCGCTGAAGTTGTTAGGTTCAATCCCTGATACCAAGACTATGGGGTTGAACTGACACCAGGAGCTTGGAGGCAGGGAGGGTATCTCATTCCTCTTTGTCCACAAGCAGTGCTGTAAATGTGCTTATCTTCTTCTCCTTCAGCTGCTGGGTTCTACATGTCCTTATAGCCAACCCTGCAACGCTGGTTAATTTCAGGTGCTGCCAGGCACAAGTGGAGAAATTGTTTCATTTTCAAAACCAAGCTTTCAATATTGATATTACGCAGTTAACATTTTGAGGCAATATTTTCACAAATCAATGTCATGCATGCAATTAAAGACATTGTGTTTATAATCACAGCATGCCAGATAACAGATCCAGCTGGAACGTATTGACCCAAACAGGTCCTCAAAAGAAGCTGAACGCTGCATCAATCTTTAGACTGGACAGTCACACTATAAAGTATAAATATGTCTCAATATATTGTACCATTGGACTGGTGACAAATTCAAAAACTTCAGTGAAACTTAGTATCATTTATTTGTTTTTGCCTTTTGTTTTTTTCTAAAACTTCACTGCCTTCCTGCCCCAACAGCTTGCTTGTCAAAAACAACAGAATGTGCAGCATGTATGTGAATCTCACTTTGTATCAACATTCTCATTCCCAGATGTCGGGAATGTAAAGTGAGAAAGAGGAAGACTGTGCAAGAAATGGAAAGGTACAGAGAGCCATCCTTTGGCATTGAGGAGATAGAAATCTGATGATTCTCTCCTGCTCATCCATGGTTTCATTCCTAAAGAGGAGCTGGAGGGAATTTAAATCAAAGGACAACATTAAATGAATAAATTGGCCATTTTAATGTGTAGTAATGTTACTCAGCTGCCTTTTGCACTTTCTCAACACATGGTTCCATTTTATAACAATTGCAAACTTCCACATGAAGATAAATGTAAATTTATTCACTGCACAAATGTTCAGTTGGTAAAAATAACAAATGAACAGTAATAGCAGCACACTTAGGACAGACTATTATTAACCTTCAAACCTTGTCTCCAGTATGTATTTCTGCACAGATCAAACCACTATCTTCATACACATAGATACCCAGAAAGACTAACACAAGCAGTTCCACAAGATGTAGATAGACACAGGCACATACAGAGGATTATTTGGAATGATACACAGTCAGATAGACTGACTGGATAAACATATACAGTAACAGAGACATGCTGTCAAAGATTCAGACACATGATTACAGACATAACACAGAACTGTGTTTTGGTGGAGACTCCACTGTCAGGGTCAAATGCAGGTCACTTGCAATGGATTTTGCCTAGATTGGCCAATTAGTGGACAGAAGGCAAATGCCATGCAGCAGGGGCAGGTTCTGGCAGGGAAGATGCCAATAAGGGGACCAATTTCAAAATATTTACAACAACATGTGGATATTACATGATGTTCAAAAGATGTAAATGTTTCTACTATGCACCGTACTAGACACTGATGTGCCTCAAAATATATTTTTTATTAAAAAGAAAATGGGATGTGGAGCCATTGGCTGGACAAGCATTTATTTCCCACCACTTGAGAAGGTGGTGGTGAGCTGCCATCTTGAACTGCTGCCAGCCATAGGCTGTATGTTGATCCACAGTTCCGTTAAGAAGCATGTTCCAGGATTTTGACCCAATGACACTGAAGAAGTGGCAATATATTTCCAAGACAGGACAGTGGGTAGCTTGGAAGGAAAGTTGCAGGAAGTGGTGTTCCTATGTATGTCCTGCCCTTATCCTTCTAGATGTAAGTGGCCATGAGTTTGAAAAGTGCTGTCTGAAGAGCCTTGGTGAATTTCTTCAGTATATTTTGTAGATGGTGCAATGCTCTTTGATGTTTTTGTTTTACAGTGTATGTTCTATGTAAGATATAGAGCCCCAGAGGCTATACCATTTTCAGTCCACCAGTATACTGTGACTGAAAAACCTTAGAGAGTGTCCTTTTTCCACTGTGCCTCTGCAGTGACCCCAGGGTTTGATGCGTCCCTCAGCATGTAGTCCATGGGCATTGTAATGTGCTGTTCTACAACAAGCAGATGAGGACTATTCCCTGCATTTGAAGACCAGCTGGCTTTAAGCAGACCAAAGAGCATTTTTCACTGAGGAGTGGTCCTCCAGGTGCAGTTGATGTTTGTCTTGGTGAAATGTAGTGAACAAACCACAGAGTACAGAATCCATGCCACAGAGCTCTGAACTTTCACAAAATCACTGCATCTTTCTCCAGATCCTCTTTGCATTGATGCACTCCATAAGGAGGTATATTTTGATCTTTTCTGCATCACAGCCTCCTCGGGGACAGCATGTAGAATGGGTAAGTCTTCCAACATGCATGAAGGATCTAACTGGGAGGTGCCTTTTCTGCATCAACTAAGCTACACCTTGTTGTTTGTTTGGAAGTTCTGTTGATGATGATCTTTGCCAAGTGAGTTTGGTCATCTGTTCAGGGAACCTTTCAACAGGATCTACCATCTTCTTTGCCTGCAGGGCCTTGAAGACATTGGTGCCTAATGGATGTGGAATCAAAGGTGTTTTCTTCATAAACATCTCTATGGTGTGGTACAGCATAGTCCAACTACACTGTAGTAGAATGTGTGGTCAGATCCATCATTTTTAACACTGGGGAATGGTAGTAGTGACACTGGATGTTTACATACTGAAGGTCTATGAACAGCTTGATATATTTGCACACAAAGGTAGCAATTAGGATGAAAATGACATTGGGTATGCCTTTCCACTCTCTTATCTAGATGTTTGTACATTCTGTCTTGTGAACATTTCCCATTATTAATCTCCAGATAAAGAAGAAGATGCTTTGGGTGATTTCCACGGTGTGGGAGTGAACAAGACCCAGTGACCACATTGTTGACCACAGTAGAGAGGGAGCTCCTAAGCTTTTGTTTGACAATGGTGACTAACTCCTTTAAGTTATTCTGTCACCTGGCCCCTCTGAACTAAATCCCCAGTACCTTCGGATAATCTGACATGAAAGGAAAGGGGACAAAGGATTATCATTCCAATTACAAATAACATGGCATTGCTCCTTCCTCAATTTCACTTGGCCCCAAGGCCAGTTCAAGATGGTTACAGATGCTTACCACTCTGCAAACTGACCATAGATCCAAGCAGAAGATGGTGATATTGTCCATGTATAGTGAGGCTTTGATTTGAATGCTTAAAATAATTGGGAATGTCATCCTTTTGATGCTCACAATCTACAATCTACAGTCCACAATGGCCTCAGCAAACCTTTCTATACCAGACGTGAACAAGACAGAAGAGATTATATGACTACAGATTTGATTGGAAAACATTCTGCTTCCCATTCATAGCTTGAAACTTGGTGCTGATGTTTGATGTTTGTGTCAAGCAGTTTTCTCCAATGTTAACATCTAGTATGGTCTGAAGGAAAGCCTGAAACCTAATGGAATGAGGGAATAGGAAATGAATAAATTAGTTAAGGGTTGATGGGATGTGAATTGTTTGTACAAGTAAAGAGAACTAATAATTAGTACAGTGTGTGTTTTATGGAGTGAGATTAACTGAAATAATGCTCCCACTATAAGTGTGGTCTTGAACTTTAAACAAATACAATTGTTTTCTAGTATATTACAGATTGTCTTTCCAAAACCACTTTAAAGAGTATGTCTATCATATAAGACTGCAATATTCTGACAAAGACCACCCCGTATCCTGCACATGGGCAATCATATTTCAGAGAAGTGCATGGCTCTCCAAGAACTGCCTGTTGGATAGCATAGAGGTCTGGACAGTGTAAATCATCAACTCTAATTCCAAAAAAGACAAGACTGGAATGGTGATGTCCTTCTGCAATGACATCAGTCATAATTTCCTTCTTTTTCCCCCTTCTGCTTATAGATGAGGATGAAGATGCCTTTTCACATGAATTGAGACACACTGCTGGCCAGAAGCATACTCTCCCACACCTCTCGCAGGTCATGACTGATCAAATTCCAAAGAGAAGAATACAACTCAGCTGGTAAGCCACTTCTGGGGGTTTCACTCTTCTCAGTGGACTTGAAACCCTTAGTCAGCTCACCCAGACTTAGCAGTTGGTCCTGATTTTCCCGTCTGCTGTTGTCCAAGATGACCATGACATGGGAAAAAGTGAGGACTGCAGATGCTGGAGATCAGAGCTGAAAATGTGTTGCTAGAAAAGCGCAGCAGGTCAGGCAGCATCCAAGCAGCAGGAGAATCGCCGTTTCAGGCATGAGGCCTTCTTCAGGGCTCATACCCAAAACATCGATTCTCCTGCTCCTTGGATGCTGCCTGACCTGCTGCGCTTTTCCAGCAACACATTTTCAGTCCATGACATGGGGACAGGAATGACTGTCATGCTGTCTTTCAGCTTCAAATCATGCAGTCTCATATAAGATAATTCGTTCTTCCTCAAGAGGTGAAACTGCACTAATTTTACCAAAAAATGTTCTTTCTTCAAACTACTGATCACACAGTTTAATATCTAGACCTTCTGGAAGAAGCAGCATTTTCTTGTCTCAATCCTGGTCTTCATTGTGAATTCTGCATTGGAAGGTGATCTTAAAGACCTCATGGCAAAGAGGTCCATGTATGCTTGCGCCTCACCTCTAAGAGATCACTTTTGACATTGCTTTTGCATGCTTTTCTGGAGTCCTTTCTATTTGTCTCTCACCTTCTGAACACCTTTGAGAATGAAGAATCTCTTATCATTCACCTTGATTATTCCCCCGACTCTTGGAAACTCAAAGGGGACCTTCACTTTTCACCACCCATGAAATTCCTTTAGAGTTCCTCAATATTTCCTGGCATCAAGAGACTCCATGTACCCCTGCCACCCTCTGATCTTCCTGGAGGTCAGAATTGGTCAATAGGAAGTGGTGGTCAGACAGGAGCACCAGCTTGATGCCAGTGGATCTGACTGTCAATACACAGGACACTGCTGAAGAATGTTTGGGATTTGAACCGGGCCATACATGTTAACTAACTAGAGCAGAACCTTGTTCAGTATAACATGGGCGGCACAGTGGCACAGTGGTTAGCACTGCTGCCTCACAGCGCCGGAGACCCAGGTTCAATTCCCGCCTCAGGCAACTGACTGTGTGGAGTTTGCACGTTCTCCCCGTGTCTGCATGGGTTTCCTCCGGGTTCTCCGGTTTCCTCCCACAATCCAAAGATGTGCAGGTCAGGTGAATTGGCCATGCTAAATTGCCCGTAGTGTTAGGTAAGGGGTATGGGTGAGTTGCGCTTTGGCAGGTCGGTGCGGACCTGTTGGGCCGAAGGGCCTGTTTCCACACTGTAATGTAATCTAATCTAACATCTACCAAGACGATGTCCCTGTCCATCACCTCCTTAAGATCAGAGATGGTGAAGTTGCCTCCCTGCAGCAGGACACCCTGATGAGAGGAATGTGAACCTTTCCTTTCCAACCAGATTAATGGCTCATGGGATGACTATCATCATCACTGCCTGAAAGGCTGAGGTACAGTATCACATGCTCCAGCAGAAAAGGTAGACCAGCTTTGACCTTAGACAGGAATCAAAGGTTGAAACATCTTGCACAGCAAGAGTTAACACTGCCCACATTAATGGAATATATGCACATTAATCATATAGCTCATTTTAAAATGTTTTGTCACTTCACCTCATCATTGTCTTTTAAAGTTCTTGTTCTTACGTCTGCTGTTTCATCCCTAGTCATGATTATAAATTTTTTCACTTGTGATTGTTTAAGGAAACCAATCTCATCTATTCTGTTGGAACTGTCCATGACAGATGGCTTTGATGGATTCACAGAGCAGGCAGGATTTGGATTACCCCATTTGAAAAGACCCCCCTGTCAGTTCCCCTTCTCAGGGATAGCTGCTCCTGGCTTCCCGGTAGCTGTTTTGTGTTTGCCCCTTTGCTTTGTAATTGGGATGTAACAGCTGCTTCTGTCTCCACAATGTTTGAGGGCTCAGGTGTATCCTCCTTTGGTTCCCTCAAGCTTTGCTGCTTCTTCTTGTGGTCTGCCATCCAAAGAGTGACAGTTCTTTTAGTCCATGTTGGAAATAAGTGTCTTTTGCCTTTGGGTCTGAGACATTGCTAGGCCCCTTCTTGGGCACTTCTTCTTTTTGGATTTAGAGTGATAGAGTCATAGAGATGTACAGCATGGAAACAGATACTTCGGTTCAACCCGTCCATGCCGACCAGATATCCCAACCCAATCTAGTCCCACCTGCCAGTACCCGGCCCATATCCCTACAAACCCTTCCTATTCATATACCCATCCAAATGCCTCTTAAATGTTACAATTGTACCAGCCTCCACCACATCCTCTGGCAGCTCATTCCATACACGTACCATGCTCTGCGTGAAAAGGTTGCCCCTTAGGTCTCTTTCATATCTTTCCCCTCTTACCCTAAACCTATGCCCTCTAGTTCTGGACTCCCCAACCCCAGGGAAAAGACTTTGCCTATTTATCCTATCCATGCCCCTCATAATTTTGTAAATCTCTATAAGGTCACCCCTCAGCCTCCGACGCTCCAGGGAAAACAGCCCCAGCCTGTTCAGCCTCTCCCTGTAGCTCAGATCCTCAAACCCTGGCAACATCCTTATAAATCTTTTCTGAACCCTTTCAAATTTCACAACATCTTTCCAATAGGAAGGAGACCAGAACTGCACACAATATTCCAACAGTGGCCTAACCAATGTCCTATACAGCCGCAACATGACCTCTCAACTCCTGTACTCAATACTCTGACCAATAAAGGAAAGCATACCAAACGCCTTCTTCACTATCCTATCTACCACATTCAAGGAGCTATGAACCTGCACTCCAAGGTCTCTTTGTTCAGCAACACTCCCTAGGATCTTATCATTAAGTGTATACGTCCTGCTAAGGTTTACTTTCCCAAAATGCAGCACCTCGCATTTATCTGAATTAAACTCCATCTGCCACTTCTCAGCCCATTGGCCCATCTGGTCAAGATCCTGTTGTAATCTGAGGTAACCCTCTTCGCTGTCCACTACACCTCCAATTTTGATGTCATCTGCAAACTTACTAACTGTACCCATTATGCTCACATCGAAATCATTTATGTAAATGACAAAAAGTAGAGGGCCCAGCACCGATCCTTGTGACACTCCACTGGTCACAGGCCTCCAGTCTGAAAAACAACCCTCCAGCACCACCCTCTGTCTTCTACCTTTGAGCCAGTCTGTATCCAAATGGCTAGTTCTCTCTGTATTCCATGAGATCTAACCTTGCTAATCAGTCTCCCATGGGGAACCTTGTCGAACGCCTTACTGAAGTCCATATAGATCACATCTACTGCTCTGCCCTCATCAATCTTCTTTGTTACTTCTTCAAAAAACTCAATCAAGTTTGTGAGACATGATTTCTCACTCACAAAGCCATGTTGACTATCCCTAATCAGTCCTTGCCTTTCCAAATACATGTACATCCTGTCCCTCAGGATTCCCTCCAACAACTTGCCCACCATTGAAGTCAGGCTCACTGGTCTATAGTCCCCTGCTTGTCCTTACCGCCCTTCTTAAACAGTGGCACCACGTTTGCCAAAATCCAGTCTTCCGGCACCTCACCTGTGACTATCGATGATACAAATATCTCAGCAAGAGGCCCAGCAATCACTTGTCTAGCTTCCCACAGAGTTCTCGGGTACACCTAATCAGGTCCTGGGACTTTATCCACCTTTAACCGTTTCAAGACATCCAGCACTTCCTCCTCTGTAACCTGGACATTTTGCAAGATGTCACCATCTATTTCCCTACAGTCTATATTTTCCATATCCTTTTCCGCAGTACATACTGATGCAAAATATTCATTTAGTATCTCCCCCATTTTCTGTGGCTCCACACAAAGGCCGCCTTGCTGATCTTTCAGGGGCCCTATTCTCTCCCTAGTTACCCTTTTGTCCTTAATATATTTCTAAAAACCCTCTGGATTCTCCTTAATTCTATTTGCCAAAGCTATCTCATGTCCCCATTTTGCCCTCCTGATTTCTCTCTTAAGTATACTCCTACTTTCTTTATACTCTTCTAAGGATTCACTCGTTCTATCCTGTCTATACCTGATGTATGCTTCCTTCTTCTTAATCAAACCCTCAATTTCTTTAGTCATCCAGCATTCCCTATAGTTACCAGGCTTTCCTTTTACCCAGACAGGAATATACTTTCTCTGGATTCTTGTTATCCCATTTCTGAAGGCTTCCCATTTTCCAACCGTCCCTTTAACTGCGAACATCTCCCTCCAATCAGCTTTTGAAAGTTCTTGCCTAATACCATCAAAATTGGCCTTTCTCCAATTTAGAACTTCAATTTTTAGATCTGGTCTATCCTTTTCCATCATTATTTTAAAACAAATAAAATTATGGTCACTGGCCCCAAAGTGCTCCCCCACTGACACCTCAGTCACCTGCCTGCCTTATTTCCCAAGAGTAGGTCAAGTTTTGCACCTTCTCTAGTAGGTTCATCCACATACTGAATCAGAAAATTGTCTTGTACACACTTAAGAAATTCCTCTCCACCTAAACCTTTAACACGTTGGCAGTCCCAGTTGATGTTTGGAAAGTTAAATCCCCCACCATAACCACCCTATTATTCTTACAGATAGCTGAGATCTCCTTACAAATTTGTTTCTCAATTTCCCTCTGACTATTGGAGGTTCTATAATACAATCCCAATAAGGTGATCATCCCTTTCTTTTTTCTCAGTTCCACCCAAATAACTTGCCGGGATGTATTTCCAGCTGTAATGCTATCCCTTATCAAAAATGCCACTCTCCCTCCTCTTTTGTCTCCCTTCCTATCCTTCTTGTAGCATTTGTATCCTGGAACATTCAGCTGCCAGTCTTGCCCATCCCTGAGCCATGTTTCCGTAATTGCTATGATATCCCAGTCCCATGTTCCTAACCATACCCTGAGCTCATCTGCCTTCCCTTGCATTGAAATAAGTGCAGTTTAATTTATTAGTCCTACCTTGTCCCTGCCTGCCCTGACTGTTTGACTCACTTCTGTTCTCAGCTGTACCCGTCTCAGATCGATCTCTTTCCTCACTGTCTCCCTGGGTCCCACCCTCCCACATTACTAGTTTAAGTCCTCCCAAGCAGTTCTAGCAAATTTCCCTGCCAGTATATTAGTCCCCTTCCAATTCAGGTGCAATCCGTCCTTCTTGTACAGGTGACTTCAATCCCAAAAGAGATTCCAATGATCCAAAAATGTGAATCCTTCTCCCATACACCATCTCCTCAGCCATGCATTCATCTGCTCTATCCTCCTATTCCTGCCCTCACTAGCTCATAGCACTGGGAGTAATGCAGATATTACTACCCTTGAGGACCTCTTTTTTAAAATTCTACCTAACTCTTTGTAATCTCCCTTCAGAATCTCAACCTTTTCCCTTCCTATGTCGTTGGTTCCAATGTGGACAATGACCTCCTGCTGGCCCCTCTCCCCCGTGAGAACATTCTGCACCCTCTCTGAGACATCCTTGATCCTGGCACCAGGGAAACAACACACCATTCTGCTTTTTCTCTGCTGGCCACAGAAACGTCTGTCTGTACCTCGGACTACAGAATCCCCTAACACAATTGATCTCTTGGAAGCCGACGTACCCCTCGTTGCATTAGAGCCAGTCTCAATACCAGAAACTTGACTGTTCGTGCTACGTTCCCCTGAGAATCCAACACCCCCTACATTTTCCAAAACAGCATACCTTTGTTTGAAATGGGTATATCAACAAAAGGCTCCTGCCCTAGGTGCCGACCTCTCTCACCCTTCCTGGAGTTAACCCATCTATGTGACTGTACCTGAGACTTTCCCCCCTTTCTATAGCTGCCATCCATCACATACTGTAGCTGTTGCAAATTCCTCATCACTTCTATTTGTCTCTCCAACCGATCCACTCGATCTGATAAGATTTGCATCCAACAGCATTTATGGCAGATATAATCCGCAGTAACCCTTAAACTCTCTTTAAACTCCCACATCTGACAAGAAGTACATATCACTGCAAAGGCCATTTTTGCTCCTTCACAATCTACAGACTCAGAAACTAACACTTATTCCTCTACAAACACTGCCCCAGGTTAAATTAATAGCTATGACTTATATTTTAAGTTTACTCAAGAGACTTATCTCCAAAAACATATAATCAAGAAAGAATCCACTGTACCCACTACTGCAGCCTTTCTATTGGACAGACTTAAAACAACAATTAACTTATCTGATTCTGTGCTGTGAACTTCGCCCAACAGTTCCTCCAAGATTAGTTGTGAATTTCACTGTTTGTTAATTTTCCCAGATGCACTCCGATGTCCAGCGATACACGAATTCAAACAGCAAAGGCAGTAACTGTGCAGGTTTTCTCTCTCTCTCTCTCTCTCTCTCTCTCTCCTGCACTTCACCAGTTGCCACTACCCAGTTGTTCTGCTGTTGCTTCCTCCCCTTAGATTCAGTTTGTTGAGGAGTAGGAGGCTTAGGAGGCAATACTGCTATTTGACAGTCTGTTGCCTCATTCTTTCCCATTCTCTTCTATCTCCAATAGTGAAGCTGGAGGCAGAGTGGAGGATCAGTCACCTTCATGACGTGCTGTTGCTTGTCCACATTCCATAGGTGTCATAGAGTCATAGAGAAGTACAGCATGGAATTAGATCCTTCAGTCCAACCCGTCCATGCCGACCAGATATCCCAACCCAATCTAGTCCCACCTGCCAGCACCCGGCCCACATCCCTCCAAATCCTTCCTATTCATATACCCATCCAGATGCCTTTTAAATGTTACAATTGTACCAGCTTCCACCACTTCCTTTGGCAGCTCATTCCATACACCTATCACCCTCTGTGTGAAAAAGTTGCCCCTTAGGTCTCTTTTTTCACACTAAACCTATGCCCTCTAGTTCTGGACTCCAAAGGAAGAGACTTTGTCTATTTATCCTATCCATGCCCCTCATGATTTTGTAAGCCTCTATAAGGTCACCCCTCAACCTCCGATGCTCCAGGGAAAACAGCCCCAGCCTGTTCAGCCTCTCCCTATAGCTCAAATCCTCCAACCCTGGCAACATCCTTATAAATCTTTCCTGAACCCTTTCAACTTTCCAATAGGAAAGAGACCAAAACTGCACATAATATTCCAACAGTGGCCTAACCAATGTCCTGTACAGCCGCAACATGACCTCCCAACCCCTGTACTCAATACTCTGACCAATAAAAGAAAGCATACCAAACGCCTTCTTCACTATCCTATCTACCTGTGACTCCACTTTCAAGGAGCTATGAACCTGCACTCCAAGGTCTCTTTGTTCAGCAACACTCCCATTAAGTGTATAAGTCCTGCTAAGATTTGCTTTCCCAAAATGCAGCACCTCGCATTTATCTGAATTAAACTCCATCTGCCACTTCTTGGCCAATTGGCTCATCTGATCAAGTTCCTGTTGTAATCTGAGGTAACCTTCTTTGCTGTCCACTACACCTCCGATTTTGATGTCATCTGCAAACTTACTAACTGTACCTCTTATGCTCGCATCCAAATCATTTATGTAAATGACAAAAAGTAGTGGACTCAGCACCGATCCTTGTGGCACTCTACTGGTCACAGGCCTCCAATCTGAAAAACAACCCTCCACCACCACCCTCTGTCTTCTACTTTGAGCCAGATCTGTATCCAAATGGCTAGTTCTCTCTGTATTCAGTGAGATCTAACCTTGCTAACCAATCTCCCATGGGGAACCTTGTCGAATGCCTTACTGAAGTCCATATAGATCACATCTACCACTCTGCCCTCATCAATCCTCTTCATTACTTCTTCAAAAAACTCAATCAAGTTTGTGAGATATGATTTCCCACACACAAAGCCATGTTGACTATCTCTAATCAGTCCTTGCCTTTCCAAATACATGTACATTCTGTCCCTCAGGATTCCCTCCAACAACTTGCCCACCACTGAAATCAGGGTCACTTGTCTATAGCTCCCTGGATTGTCCTTACCACCCTTCTTAAACAGTGGCACCACGTTTGCCAACCTCCAGTCTTCCAGCACCTCACCAGTGACTATCGATGATACAAATATCTCAGCAAGAGGCCCAGCAATTAATTCTCTAGCTTCCCACAGAGTTCTCGGGTACACTTGATCAGGTCCTGGGACTTCATCCACCTTTACCCATTTCAAGACGTCCAGCATTTCCTCCTCTGTAATATGGACATTTTGTAAGGTGTCACCATCTATTTCCCTACATTCTATATCTTTCATGTCCTTTTCCGCAGTAAATACTGATGCAAAATATTTAGTATCTCCCCCATTTTCTGCAGCTCCACACAAAAAGCCACCTTGCTGATCTTTGAGGGGCCCTATTCTCTCCCTAGTTACCCTTTTGTCCTTAATGTATTTGTAAAATCTCTTTGGATTCGCCTTAATTCTATTTGCCAAAGCTAACTCGTGTCCCCTTTTTGCCCTCCTGATTTCCCTCTTAAGTATACTCCTACTTCCTTTACTCAATCTATCCTGTCTAAACCCTACATATGCTTCCTTCTTTTTCTTAACCAAACCCTCAATTTCTTTAGTTATCCAGCATTCCCTATACCTACCAGCCTTCCCTTTCACCCTGACAGGAATATACTTTCGCCGGGTTCTCGTTATCTCATTTCTGAAGGCTTCCCATTTTCCAGCCATCCCTTTGCCTGCGAACATCTGCCCCCAAACAGCTTTTGAAAGTTCTTGCCTAGTATTGTCAAAATTGTCTTTTCTCCAAATTAGAACTTCAACTTTTAGATCTGGTCTATCCTTTTCCATCACTATTTTAAATCTAATGGAATTATGATCGCTGGTCCCAAAGTGCTCCCCCACTGACACCTCAGTCACCTGTCCTTAAACTTCAATGCAGTTCTTAACTTTGTCGACATCCCTGGTTGGGAGGGCGAGCACACCCAGGCTGGGGAAGTAGAAATTACAAAACTGGCTGTTGCCACTCACACCCCCCCAACTGGGTCAACAGAGTAAACCAATATTCCAGTTGTGAAGTTGCTGATCAGTCAAACATCAGACGTCTCAGGGAGGTAAAGAACATCGATGAATGGTCAGGTTGCACAGCCATGAAGAGCTGCACTGGTGAGATGGTAAGTGTTCTTTCTGGAGGGGATTCTGGGATGGTCCAATTCCTGTCTTACATTTGTGCCTCTGATTGCCCCTCAGATTAATATTCATCTGGGGTCAATCCCATCAACCCTATTTGCCCTATCATCCCACCATCTTTGTTACCTCCGAGGAAGGGATTGATGATTTGTTAGTTGGAATGTCAAAGGTAGTGGAGGGATTGGAAATGTCTCAGGCTTTGAGAAAGAAGTATTCTGAATAATCGTCTGGCAAATTATGAATCTAGGACCATAATCTCAGAGTAAGGGGTCACCTGTTTGAGCCAGAGGTAAGGAGGAATCCTTTCTTTCAGAGGGTAGTGATTCCGAGAAATTCTTTACTGCAAAAGTTTGTCTTCAGCGCCTGGCTTATTAAATATATTCATGGTTGGGATCAATATGAAGATCAAGATTTATGAGGATGAGGCAAGAAAGTGGAGTTAGGATTATCAACTCAGCAGTGAGTTCATTGAATGTCTGATTTAGTGGGTGAAATCGTCTATGGTGTTCCTACATCTTATGGTTGTATGAAAATACCATCTAAATGCATGACCTTTACTCCCTAAAAGATACATGGGAACACCACCAGTTGCAAGTTCCCCTTCAAGCCAGTCACCATCCTCATCATCACTGTTTCTTCACCATTGCTGGCAACAGCTGTTATAAGCTTCCGTGCATGCCAATTGGCATGCCAACACATCCCAGAGTCTTGCATGGCAGAAAGAAAACATTTGAGGGAACGCTGGGTCTAAATCCTAGAATTCCCTTCCAAACAGCACTGAAGATATACTTACATCACAAAGATTGTGGTTATTTAAGAAGGCAACTTCTTGAGGGGGGCAATTAAGGTTTTTCAATGACTGTTAACCCAGGTAGCAATGTTCCTCGCATCCTGTGAAAGAATCAACAGAGAATGAGTCGGCTAGTTGCTGTGTGATCACATTTGATCGCACTAGCAAGACCCATATCCAGTGACACAGGGCCATTCTGAATAGAATTCAATCTCTTGAAATCATAACCCAGTAAAACTCTACAGAGCTCAGCCTTGAAAGGTTCAGTTTACCCAGATTGGACAGCTTTTTGGGGAAGTGAGTTCCAGGTTCCATGTGTCACTGCTGGTGCAAAACACTGAGTCACAATGCTGGCTCAGGACATGACACATATTACTAATTTTTATTATATCTGGAGAATCCATTTCTTTTACTACCGGGGAGTGCTGTCCGTCAGTCGCCAAGTTTACGCAGCTCTGCTGAACTACTGCCAGACTAAACATTTCTGTTAAATGTAAGTATTTTTTCAGCATGAGAGGATTGCTGCAACTTGAAATCTCATCATGGTGTCTCGTGCAGCCCACTGCACAAAGTGACAGTCCACTTGCCAATCAAAGGCCAATTCAAACATCTGAAAATAGGGCAAATTGTTGTGTCTTTCCAATTCTTTCCCAAATAGGGTGGGGTGGGGGGACTAATACTTTAGATATAAATGCTCTTTCGTGAACTTGATGTCCTATTTAAAAGAATTTTAAAATTCAGAATAGTTATAGATCTCAGATACTCCTTGTATTTCTAAATCACAATAAGACGTTACAGTTTTCGTAAACAAACATTTGGAAAGTCTATTTATTATCCTTCACTCCAGTTCAAGCAAGGACAATTAGTTCTTAGTGCCTGATTTTTTTTTATTTCAGAGCTCCAAATTCAATATTGCATCCACGCTGCCCCATAGCCTAGCTTGCTCGTCAACCCATTCTCCCCAGTCTCCATTAAATCTTTTGACAGCTACATATTGTGAGAGAAAAGATCTGCCTCCTATTTTCTTGAATCAGTGAAGATCTCTAACAGGGGGGTGTTCATGCTAGGAGGATGTGAACCTCTTGTGACATAGGTTATATAGAATTTATAGCACAGAAATAGTTCATTTAACTCAAGGAGTCAACACTTGCTGGTGTTCATTCTCCATATAAGCCTCCTCCCATCTGGTTAACTGAGCTGCCAGTGGAGGTGCTGTTCCCTAGCACACCCCTAGTTCATGATAGTGCCCTGCATACCACTAATTCACAAACAACCACAAGAGTAGAATGTTGTTTCAAATGTCAGTATTGCAAAAGTGGGATATGTGGTGGTGGTAAACCAAGTAGTAAGTATGGATCAGATAAGACATAAAACTAAGACTTTGAACATCCTTTCAGGTGGGCATAAAATATCCCGTGTAACTATTTTGTAGATGTGCAGGGGAGTTATTCCCGGTATCCTCGGAAATAGCTATCCTGTAACTATTATCATGAGAAACAGATTATCTGGTCATTATCAATTGCTGTATTTTAGATGCAAATTGGTTGCTGTGTTTCTTACATTACAATAGCAATTCCAATTCAAAAAGTGTTTCATTGGTTGTAGGGTTTCGGGATGTATTGAAATTATGAAAGGTGCCATTTAAAAGCAGGACTTTTTTCTGTGAAAGGGTAAAATGACTGATTTAAGCACAGATTTCCTTACCTTGGACTTTTTTTTAAAAAAGTTCAATAAAAACACTTCTATTTGGCAGAAAATGTGGGTAATTATAATTGTATTTTCTCTCTTGTTCACTATGATCCTTGGTGGTTCTCTAAGAGCTGGGAGATGCCTTGGAGTTTTAATGCCAAGACTATCGTAACATTTACTGATGGCATGCAACTGTATTTTTAACCACATTAATTCCAGTGCTAATGTTTCAATAGTAACGCAGTCAGGGCACTTGTGCATTGACATTGAGGAAAAAGCATTACTCTGCATATTAGTTCCTAAAACTATATATGCAGCTCGATGATTCATCCTCTAGTGAAACACTGCCCGAACAATAAATATTTTGCATGTGCCCATGAACACATGCAAACATTTACCCTTATTGCGTAACTTCTAAGTTAGAGGAAACTCAGTGAATTTCTTCCCTTTTCCACATTCATTTCAACCTGTTCAAAAGTAGGTTACTTTTTTAAAACTGATACAGTAAGAGGGACTAAGGAAAGATAGGTGCAAATTACTGCAGATGCTGGAAACTCTATCAATAACAAAAATTGCTGGAAATCGCAGCATGTCGGGCAGCATCTGTGTAGAGAGAACAAGCTAACATTTCAAGTCTAGATGACTCAGCTCTGATGAAGAGTCACCTAGACTCGGAATGTTAGCTTGCTCTCTCCTGCTGTGATTTCCAGCAATTTTTGTTTCAAAATAGAAAGGTATGTTTACTTAAATCAGGGGTGCAGTGAAAGAGGGGACTATTTGTTGTCCCAGATTCAAGAAGTAGGGAAGGACATTTGAAATGTTTTATTTCATCCACATGAGGGATTTAATTGAGCAGCCTGTATTAAACAGTTGTTCATATGTGTTGCTCCCTTCATCTACAGTGAGTGAGCACACTATCCAGTAATGTTACGGGCCAGTAAATTTGTCAGATATTTGATGGAAGTTTGTTGAACTCAGCCAGGCTAGTCCATTTAGCCCAGGAACCCTTTGGTTATGGAAGAGAAAAAAACAAACAAGTGTTCTTTCTGAAAGTTATCCAAGATTTCTAGGGCTAATAAATTTGCATGTTGAAGGTCTATGGGTTTGAAAGATCCATTCACATTTATCCATATTGTCAGCTTGGGACATTGAGAATTAGTGAGGATATTGAAGTGAGAATTCTGAGTTGCAATCCTACTCTAGGACCTGACGTGCAGTCAGTAACCCTCTTTATTACAGTCATGGTTCTGTGACACCAGGATGGTGTGTCATGTAAACTTGTACCTTTTGACTGGAACTTAAACTTATTTCCATTCTTTAATCAATGGATGTTACTGGAGTGAAATGAAAGTTGCCATAGTCCCAGAAGACTATAGGCTGCCTCTCATTAGGAAGAGGCAACTGGTGGCAACTTTAATCAGCCGTAGCTGTAACAAAGTTCAGCATGAGAGAAAGTACATGGGAAAAAGACATTTTTGGAGAAATTTTCCACTGTTGCTGGCAATATTTCTGATAACATAATGACCATGGCCCTGTAGCCCACCACCACCCCCATTCCCAAAAATGTGAATCCAGTTAGTGATGATAACATCAGTATTTGAATTTCTGCACATAGGAATACGGATAGTGTTAACTCAGGCCAGAAAATTGTATTTGGAATGAATAATACTCGAGATGAAAGCAGAAATGTTAATCACATGTGGCTTCTTTGGAGCTCAAGTCATGCCAGGAGTGAATGAGGCATTATTATTAATGTTCCACAGTTATTTTTTTCAGACCAATGCAACATATTGAAATGAAGTTATAACTGCTGTGAACGCTGATGGCTGCCTTAAGCATTGGTGAGTTGTCCCTGTCATAACCTTAACAAATTAATAGCCCTAACTTGTTGCTTTGTGAGAAGGAGCCCAGACTTGGTATGATTGTAACTCTCATTTCTTGGCTTATTTCAAGATTGACGCTGAGAAGGTATTCCTTCTGGTCAGGGCACTATTCCCTCAGTTCTCTCCTTGTGCATCAGTTATTGTGCCTAGCTGCCCTTTGACTACAGTTACATCTTTGCATCAGTTGACTTCATCTGGTGTTCAGCTACTAAAAGCTATAACAGGACATTCAGATAATTTGTGTGATGTATTATTACTCGTATTGCTGCAAAATCTACACTACATCTTGAGACTTGTTTAAAAAGCAGTAATGCCAAATACAGGAAACTTTAAGTGTTTTTAAATTAATTCAAGCTCCTGTTAAATGAGGTGTATTGCAATGTGAATTCCACTCTACACTTTTTGATTTAATTCAGCTGCTGGTGTGAATTCTATTGGGATAACCCTTGCAATGTTTTACCACAAACTATGTTGTTTTACGTTTTTTATTAAAACTGACCAATTGTCTTTTCATAGTACAGAATTTTGGTATTGCTAATAAAATATACACTTTGATGAAAATTTTCAGCTTACACTCATCAGGCTGCATGCAAGATTACCAGTATAAAGGGAAGCAACATTTAACCTGTTTGAGATGAGAGTTCTAATTGATTGACGAGTGAACTCTGATTGGTAGAGATGTTGCCATGGACAATACACCAATCAAGATATCTGACAGTTAACTGCCAATCTTTGTTCCAATTTAAACCAAGCAGACTGAGTCCGACTGAGCAAGGCATTGGGGTGAGGAATGGCTATCACCTATGATGTGAGTTGAAACAGGCACAATGTGTGTACATGTTCTTTCTGTTTGCAAAGAACAGGGTTCTGTGTACTAATATATACAGCTTCCAGTATGTGCAAGACCTTGACTGATGATATCAAATTGGTTGTCATTGAATTTTCTAGCAGTGATAGGGTTAATAATTTATATTGTGCCCGACACTGTGTTTGGTCTAACACACGCACATAGCTTCCATTTTTCCATTTGGTACATTTATGTCACTGTATTGCCTCAGTAGATGATCACACTTTAAATAGTACTCTTTTGAAATGCACCTGCACCGCAATTACCTTCAATGGAAGTAACACGATGAATGCTACTGCTAACCACGCAACAAATCTTTCTGAACATGTACTCTCATTCTTGTGCATGGTTTCAATTTTGGTGTGTCTTTTCCCACATCAGATAGTAAGAGGTATTTGCTGAGTTCAACTCCTCTACTCCCAGCAATCCCACCACAAACCAGCATTAGGTTAAAATGCTGATTCCTTGAAAATGTGCCTAGCTGATCTAGCATATGCCTATTTCTGGACTTTGAATGACTTGTCTAATTTTCACATGCAAATATGAGTGGCATTTCTACAAGACCAACCTGAGCATACACATCTGTAAACCTAACAAAGCAATGGAAATAATCAGCCTGAACAAGCGTAACTATATCATCAAAATGCACACAATTCTTAACGATGGGTTCAAATTCACATCCGTCTGACAACCCATTCACCTTGACCGGACTGTCTTACACAAAAACAAGATAAAAATGCACTTGTTGAATGTTTGTAAGAGCAAAGAGCTGCCAACTGATCTTTGATAGAGTTTGTCCTCATGACTTACTGTGTCCATGTATGTATGAGCTACCCAAGACATACAAAACTGATGTCCCTCAAAGCCCAACCTATCTATAACTGGTTCTAAATAACATGAATTAGCCAAATGGTTGGATGATTTCTTAGAATTGGGTGATGGCCTCATGATATTATCACTGGAGTTTTAATCCAGAAGCTAAGCTAACATTCTGGAGAGCTGGAAATGTGTTGCTGTAAAAGCGCAGCAGGTCAGGCAGCATCCAGGGAACAGGAGAATCGATGTTTCGGGCATAAGCCCTTCTTCAGGAATGAGGAAAGTTTGTCCAGCAGGCTAAGATAAAAGGTAGGGAGGAGGGACTTGGGGGAGGGGCGTCAGAAATGTGATAGGTGGAAAGAGGTCAAGGTGAGGGTGATAGGTCAGACTGGGGTGGGGGCGGAGAGGTCGGGAAGAAGATCTCAGGTTAGGAAGGCGGTGCTGAATTTGATGGATTTGACTGAGACAGGGTGGGGGGAGGGGAAATGAGGAAACTGGTGAAATTCGAGTTCATCCCTTGTGGTTGGAGCGTTCCTAGCCGGAAGATGAGGCGTTCTTCCTCCAACCGTCGTTTTGTTGTGGTCTGACGATGGAGGAGTCCAAAGACCTGCATATCCTTGGTGGAGTGGGAGGGGGAATTGAAATGTTGAGCTATAGGGTGGTTGGGTTGGTTGGTCCGGGCGTCCCCTAACATTCTGGAGACCTAGTTTGAAAACCTGCCAAGGCATAAAATATTTGGAATTGAGAATCTACTGATGACCATGAAATAATTGTCAATTGTTAAAAAAAAATCTGGTTCACTAATGCCCTTCAGGGAAGAAAATTGGACATCTTCACCTGGTCTTGCCTACATATGACTGCAGACCCATAGCAACTGCCTTCTGAAATGGCCGAGCAAGCCACTCAGTTGTGTCAATCTCAATGAAGTCACAACAAAGAAATGAAGCTGGGCACATCACCTGGCATCGACCTAGGCACCGGAAAAGATAACGCCCGACACAGGTGTGTGGTGTGTCAACCCTGCAAAGTCATCCTTATCAACATTTTAGGATAGTGCCAAAATTGGGAGAGCTGTCTCACAAACTAGTCAAGCAACTTAAGGGCTACGGGGAGAATGCGGCTAAGTGGAGTTGAAATGCCCATCAGCCATGATTGAATGGCGGAGTGGACTCGATGGGCCGAATGGCCTTACTTCCGCTCCTATGTCTTATGATCTTACGGTCTTATGATCAGATCTAAGCTCTGCAGTCCTGCCACATCCCATCATGAATGGTGGTGGACAATGAAACAACTCACAAGAGGAGAAGGCTCCACAAGTGTCTCCATCCTCAATCATTGAAGAGCCCAGCTCATCAGTACAAATGATAATGCTGAAGAATTTTCAGGAATCTTCAATCAGAACTGCTGAGTGGATAATCAATTTCAGCCTCCTCCAGTGGTCCCCAGCATTGCAGATGCCAGTCTTCAGCCAATTCGATTCACTCCACACGATAACAAGAAACAGTTGGAGGCACTTGAGTGCAAAAGTCCAGGTAACACTCCAGCAATAATACTGAAGACTTGTGCTCCAGAACTTGCTGCTCCCCTAGCCAAGCCCTTCCAGTACAGTTACAACACTGGCAATGTGACAACGTGGAAAACTGCCTACGTATGCAGAAAAGCAGGACAAATCTAACTCATCCAATTACCACCCCATCTCCAACTTGTATTAATGCACAGATAAAACCATTATCTTCATACTGACATATATGCAGCCAGAAAGACTAACACAAGCAGTTCCACAAGATGTAGATAGAGGCAGGCACATATAGAGGATAACTTGGAATGATATACTGTCAGACAGACTTACTGGACAAATTGTGGGTCTACCTATAGCACGTGAACTATAGCAGTTTAGAAAAAGCAGCTCACACCACCTTCTCAATGACAGCGAGGGATTGGCATTAAATTCTGGCCAGTAAACGATGCCCACATTGCACGAGAGAATTTAAAACAGAACATGCATGTTTTCCATGAAGACAGTGCAAGATTACTCCACATTTGTGAGTACCATACTGGAGTTGCACATCGATTATAGTACAGTGTCCATGTGTTCATTTAACATTGTAAGCCTGTTCACGAACAGACCACTCAAATAAGCCACAGACATTTGCACTTGAGTACTATGTTTTGGCAATCTAGACATATTACCATTGTTAAACTTATGAACTCAGCAGCTCATTAAGTTCAGTTTAGTTTTAATAATACCATGTATTCCCAAATACACGGTGTTTTCATGGGATCACCCCTCAGCTCAGCTCTTGCAAATATCTTTGATGGTTCCATGGAAGTCAAGTCATTGATAGAATGACAGCTAATCTTCCACTTCATGCATATTTCCAATATATAACTGATACATCAGCTAAAAAAGAATTTGTAGCTGCATGTAAGAATTTGCGTACATGAGTTCATTTTGGCACCATTACATGGTTCCATTCTGTGCTCCAAATCACCTTTGAGATGGAGCAATCAAATTGGATATCTTTCCATGACATGCTAGTTAAGAAATCAACCAAGGTGTTCTCTACCACTGCCTACTAGACCCTAGCTTCACTGATCATTATACACATGGGGATCCCTAAGTTCTACATTATAGGATTATTGACAGCCTCATAAATAGATCCTGAACCATTTGCACACCATGCAAGTTTCTGCTGAAAAAAGACCCATCCAAAACATCCTACTGGATAATTGCAAACTTGATCAGACAGTTTCTCACTGTACATTATCCAAATGCATGTGTGGGACTATGAGCACTGTTTTCAGTCCTGAAAGTTATCCTGGAAAGTTATAGTTTTTCAAAAGAGTAATTGAATTTGATACAATTACTGAGCAGTAACAACATGAGCGGTAGTCACCAGTAACAGGATGCTGCTGTCAAGCCAAATTATTCTACCTATCGCACAAATTAATAAAGTAGTATCTGAATGTTAGTGCCACTGTGATGCAAGGTAAGTAGGCCATATGTTCCAAAGATTGGCAGAGTATATCAAACAGCATGTCTCTTCAGCTGTTTGTAGCTAAGGCACTAATGTGCCTGACTATCCCAGCTTGTAAAACTCAAAACACAAACGTTAAATGTAATTTTGTAATGGTTAGAATTTGCTAAATGATTCTAAATATGCTAAGAGTTACACTGACAACTAATTTAAGATTGTGAGTTGGACTTTCAGTATTACACACTTGCACATGTGTATATGAATACACATCGTCTTCGTCTTTGTGCACAGAAAGAATGTGGACACAAATTGTGCCAGTTTCAATTTAACAAAATAGATGACAGTCATTCCCTGCTTCATTCCTTAGCTCAATGCCTTGATCAATCGACTGGTGTTAATTTAAACAAAGCTTGGCAGTTATCTACAAGTCATCATCTAACTGGTGCATTTAACATGACAATGCTCCTAGGAAACAATCAGCACTCTCTTCTCAAGCAGTAATAAATAATATTCCCCTTTACAATGGTTTTATTGTGAACTGTCCTGGTGAATACAAGGCAAAAGGCTTTGACAAAATGCTGATTTTTCAGAAACACTGATAAGCCTTTGTTAGTTTTTCAGTTAACTAGCAGGACTTGTTGACACAATTCACTGTTGACAGTGAATGCTCATACATCCTTTGATCCAACTAAGTGTGTCACAGCTGCCAAAAAGGTAGGTGAGAAATGCTATTGCTTTCATCAAACATGGATTACGAATCAAGCATCAACATCAGTGACATTATCCTTGAGTGTTCAGGTAGAGATTGAAGAAGAAATGATGGATGAAATTTGGTATGATGAGTGCCATATGTATTGCACAAAGGGAGAAAACCAGGATGTTATAATATGTAGACATGGAGAGTCGTGTAAATTCATAATGAAATGAAATGCATGAATACAGTTTGGTCTCAAAACAGCAGCAACAACAAATCAGGTCAAACGTTGCACTGACTAACAGGGCAAAAGGAAAGAACATTCAAGCACTGGTGCAGAGAGGAACGACAAAACGGAGTCCTTTTTTCGTTGCATCGATTTGAAGGTAGAGAATAATTTTAAATTACATCTAGTCATTTAACGTTGTACAAGGATTAAGTAATGATGCACTTTGTTGGCGTTCCTGTTATTACATTGTTGCACCTATAAACAAAACATATTTGCAAAGACCTTGCAAAGAGAACAGTACTCCACAATAATTGTATTTTTTATACAACTGCTGTACTCTTAGAATTGACCGGTTCCATAAATCATACTTTATTTCTCTCTTGGACTTAAGCCGAATGGATTTGTAAATTGAAGTGTTACTGTTCAACAACTAGCAATTATTCCAGTATTTATTTCGGAGGTAGATTGGTTCCTGCAAATCGGTGAGGACTTCAGAATCCCCTGCAAAGAATTGCGTGAGAATGAGCGAGTCACTTTCATTGCCACATTAAGTCATGCCGAACCGGAAGGAATGGGGTTCAATCCCCACGATTAGTCATCTGGACTGACCAGCAGCAAAACACTGTCATTCAATGTTCTTGTTCCTCACTCGCACCCAGCGAATCAGTGTGAAAAATGTGTTAATACTGTGTAGAAACCTCCGGTTAATGATTTGTTACAAAACCCAGCATGACCCACGTTTGAGTTTAAAGAGAAAGTATAGATGCCCCCAAGATATTCCAACATAGGTGAACTCTTCGAGCAGAGGAGAAAACTGAGATTAGGTAGTTACTGTGCATCTCTGTAATTGAGAATAGGGTGCAGGAGGGTGAAATTTGATTTAGGAGTGCTTGCTTTCTGAATGCTGCTATAGCCTCCTGCACGTCCAAAATTGCATTTGCTCTCCAAGCACACTTCCTGGTTGTAAAGATGGCCACGCAGCAGGCACAGAGACTGTCTGCTGGCAGCATTCAGGGAAAACACTTCATGATGCCGGCTCGTTTCACCAGCCCTGCTGCAGACTGGAACGCCACTCTGTTGTGTGGGATTTATCCAGCACCGCTCCCCGCCCCCGACAGCAAGGGATATGGAAGTCGCGGGGGAAAGTGGAGTCGAGGCAGGTGATCAACTATGATCTTGTTTGAGAGTTGAAGTAAGCTGGATGGGCTGAATGGCCTATTCCTTATCCTACATTTCTAGTTTCTAGTTCGCATAGCTGTTAAATAGCAGGAAGACACCTCTCCCCATCTAATTAGTTACTAGTTAATTGCTGTAATATGTATGCCTTCTGGCTGATGTCAGTGACCCGCCCCATAATAGCCAATACTGCTTCCTTGATAGAAATTAAAACATACACATGTTCCTGTCCCCCTGCTGTTAACTCTGACTGCCTCCTGTTATGTACCACCTTGTCTAGCAAGACAGGCAAGTGTCTGTGATGTCCTGCAATACTATTGGCTGATGTGGCTATTATGATTGAATTGCTGCCAGTGTCTCAAAGTTCTGAGGCTTGCAATGGTGCGAAGTGAGTGTGTGCGGGTGAGATAAAGCAGATAAATATTAGGTATGAATCCTGATTGCTAAGAATTGGTGAAGTGATGGGTGATGAAGTTGTAGTGAAATCAATGGTGATTGAGACTGGTGGTCCAGTTGGTATGATAACATGGTTAAAGATGTCCTCACCTTGACACCTCATGTGAGATCATTAAACATGTTTCTATACTGTATCCTGGGGTTACCCTTCTGTCATTGATTTCCAGGTTTATCATTTGAAAGTGCCTTCTGAGTACATACCTGAAGAATCATCACACCATCTCGTCACTCAAGAATAAAGGACACTGCTCCTTCTTTCTACATCTTCCACTTCAGCCTACAGTGTAACATCCAAAGCCTGGTGCCAATTCTCTTGATCCTTCTATGGTGTAATATTCAAAATGATCTCAGCATTTCCAACAACCACAGTGCATAATCCCCTTTAAAAGATATGGCATAGCTTTTATAATGCTTTGTAATCATTATATTGGGCTCCTGGTAACAAGTATAAAATAACTCCACAGAGGCCGATATACTATCACCAAGTCACAATTTATTTACACATAGAAAGTCCTTGACACTGATCCAGCTCCCTTAGAGACAGTTCTCAAAGTGAACAGAATGACTGACACTCTTGTTTAAATCTGACAGCCAGGGCTCCCTGATTGGATGACATTAACAGCACCAAACAGGAAACTCATATTCTATGCGGTCCATCTAGTTGACCTCTTTACAATGACTACAAGGTAGAGACAATGACCAGTGCAGGGAGTGTTGGTTACAAGCAGAAAGCATGGAGGCTCCCTGGAGACGATGTCCTGCCTGCATTGCAAAGAAAAGGTGTAGGCTAATTGTGCATTGTAATCCTTTTGCCTGTGTAGGAGATTTTTCAAATCTTAATACTTCACCCACAAGTAAATTTATAATATTCTTACAAAGTGTTCTAATATTACTATACATATTCCATTTATAGTAAATTGTCAGAATACAGCAATATTAAAACATATTCTGTAATGGGTATGTGATTTTGCATGCGAGGTTAGACAATGTCTCTCTGAATATTTCAGTTTGCTCAGTTACTCTTTAACCTGCTGACAGTATGTTATTGAAATTCTCACTGACTTCTCAGTTGTTGTTCTTTCTAATCCATCTTTGCCATAAATATTTCAATAATTCTTGACAGCTGTGTCATGCATGTTCAAAACATTTATAAATCCTTCACCTTTAAAATTGCGAAGGGAAATGAGAGATTAATGTAGTAAGTCAATTCTAGTCAAATGAGCAGCAACTCACTCAAAATAAAGTGGAATTTCCCCCTATTTCCTTGTGCGAAAAACAGTGATTAAATAGTTGAGTGTTTCATTACACATAACTGTAAAGGTAGTGAGTCATCTTCAAGTACCTTCTGTATTGAAAGAAACTGAACTGTATTACACTTTATGTAATGTCAAATTTTAATGTTATATAATGCACTTTTCCAAATTTTAAGAATTTAGTGTGTGGTCGGCTGTTTTACTGTCTTTTATATCTCCATCATGTTCAAACTTCAGTCACTTCTTTGAGAAATCGATAACTGCTGGTATTTCTTTCTAACGAGGTGATGACCAAGTCAGGCCCAATGCTTGGCTCACTCAAACCAAATTATTGCAAGTTAAGATGATCCTCTGATCAACACTCTTGCTTTAGTTACACAGTTTAGCATTTGATTTACTCCATTGATTCCTTCTCCATGTTGGTTGCATATTATCATTTCGTTTTTTTAATGTCTTTCTTTGTAACTGTCCTGCACTATTAATAACCTGTTCTAGCCAGTATTGATCATTGTATTTATGCTGACATTGATCCTCTGCAATCTCAGGAATTATATTCCCACTCGTACTCCCAAATCCTGATCCAAAGTTTCCCTGCTTGGTCCACTCCTTACAGACCATGTACACAGCATTTTCCCCAATCCACTCCTCAATGTTGACACATTATACAGGAGATCTGATGTATAGCTTTGATTATCCAAAAATCATATTAGTTACAAATACAATTGGACTTGCCACCTGACATTTAAAAGTAGATACAACTGTATCCTGACGCATATTAGCAGTTTCTAATCAACTAGAATGGCCTGAACTTCATAATTTATGGCAATGACCTGAAAGGTAAAGGTCAGATTAACAGCCATATAACCACCTTGCTTCTGACAGAAGATCAATTATGAGCAATGCCATGGGGAGTTACCTAATAATCTATGAAAGGACAGCAATTGGACATATACATTTATGACAGGCATGTGGTTCATTAAACACAAACTAAAATCCAATTGCTGATAATGTGAGCGATTTTAACCCTCGAACTATTGTTAATATTTTGCATACCTTGAAGCCTCTTTCTTTCAAGTATCAACTGTAAGTTTCTAATCAATTTTATGAGTTCCTCATTAATATATTTACACCCCATATCGCTGGAACTGTGGCCATAAAGTCAAAAAAATCTAAGACATTATCTGCACAATATCATTACTGACTTTTGAAGAGGAGTAACAATAGGACAGTGCAGAGTGACTAAACAAATCCTTCTCAAGGAATTTATTTTTAAATCAAATCTTTGGACGTTTGAAAGCATTTAACAATGAAAGGATTCTGAGTTAAAAGAGGCAAGCTGCAAATTAATAGTAAGCTTGTGTCTGACTTTTGCTTTTAAAATATGTGTCTATTTTTCTGTCTGTGTCTCTAATCATGTGTCTGAATCTTTGAGAGTATGTCTCTGTTACTGTATACATGTATCTGTTTATCCAGTCAGTTTATCTGACTGACTATGTATCATTCCAAGTAATCCTCTATGTGTGCCTGTGTATATCTAGTTCTTGTGGCACTGCTTGTGTTAGTCTTTCTGGTTGCGTATGTGTTAGTATGAAGATAATGGTTTGATCTGTGCAGAAATATATACTGGAGACAAGGTTTGAAGGTTAATAATAGTCTGTCCAAAGCGTGCTCCTATTACTGCTTACTTGTTACTTTTAGAAACTGAAAATTTGTGCAGTGAATAAATTTGCATTTATCTTCATGTGGAAGTTTGCAATTGTTATAAAATGGAACCATGTGTTGAGAAAGTGCAAAAGGGAGCTGAGTAACATTATTACACATTAAAAAGGGCAATTTATTCATTTAATGTTGTCCTTTGATTTAAAATTTCTCCAGCACCTCTTTAAGAATGAAACCATGGATGAACAGGAGAAATGTATTTGTATCTCCCTATGCCAACTGATCTCTCTCTGTACATTTCCATTTCTTGCACAGTCTTCCTCTTTCTCACTTTACAATGTGTCTACTCTATTGTCATTTATGATTACAAGTTCACCAGTTGACGATGAGCCCAATATCTGGGAACGAGAATGTCAATACAAAGTGAGATTCACATACATGCTGCACATTCTGTTGTTTTTAAGAAGCAAGCTGTTGGGGCAGGAAGGCAGTGAAGTTTTTTAAAAAACAACAAAAGGCAAAAACCAAATTCTTCATTTCACTGAATTTGTTGAGTTATCATTGGCTTGTCACTGATGTTATTGTCCCATGTTTGTGAAATTACAAAATATCATTAGCCTAATGATACAATATAATGAGACATAGTTGTATTCATGTCTAGCTGTATGGCAGAAGGATAAATTCCCATTCAATATAAAGTTTGAATAGGATCTGTTGTGAGGTTGGAAAACCCTAAAGAATGTTTCTAACTGCAGGATATCATTAAATCATATTCCATTGCTTTCCTGACCACTGCCAGCTTCACTGACAGATTGGAGGTCTGTCAGGTGGAACTCCTACAGTATAAGGCTGGAGCCAAGCTGGACATAGGACAGGTAGATCTAGTGTGATGCTGGGAAGAAAGATGAGGAGCTATAAGAGCAGGGGTGTGGAGTCAACAGTGGGAGAAGAACATGCAGATCATGGGTAAATAGGAAAAATTATTGGGTGGTTTGTTGGACGAGGGGAAAGCACAGCTATTTCTCTTGGCTCCCAAGAATGCTTTAAAGTGCTTCTTAATTTCAACTGTTCTCACCTCCTTTCATCTGTCACGTTTCCTGAGGCCTGGAAAATTCTACTGCCATGAGTTACAAATAAGAACAACTGTTGAAATGAAAGTGTTCAACCACATTACAGCACATAAACGATATACCAGCCTTCTGAGAGCAGATTGGCTGAATGCTATTAGCACTACCTTTGATAGAACTGGAATCTGTGGATTTGAGGCAGGTTCATTCTCATTTGAGATTTCTTTAAACTTTATTTCTCTTGGCACTAAGCCATACATATTTGGGAGCTAAAATTCCTTGTACAAGTGTGCATTTTAAAATGAATGATCGTTCCCCATTTTTATAGTTCTTCAAATGGAGGTGCTTATTATGAAGGTTTTAAATGAATTTTTAAGCAGCAGACAAGAGAAGATCACAAAATATGTCTTGAGATCATTCCTGCTTCCCAGCCCTTGCCAGTTCCAGTGTCCAGTTTTGGGCTTCGAGTAACAGCTCATGAAGTAATGTTTTTAGAGTATTGAGTATTTAGTGTGCATTGAAACAGGGATTTGAAAATGTTTGTGTATTTAAATATATACATTGCATGCCACAGGGCTGAATTGCTCTTAACGAAGAGTCACCGGACTTGAAATATTAACTGTGTTTCTTCCCACAGATGCTGCAAGACCTGTTGAGTTTTGTTTGTGATTTTGTATTTGCATTAGAAAGTGCATCTCAATAACTTGTAAAAACTGAACAAACACAAACAGACCTCCTATGGCATAGCTTCCAGTAAATTGGATGTTTTATAGCCTTATTTTTATTTGGTAGACAAACTAAACTATCAATGCTGGAATAATTTACAAATTCCAGCTCTGACCCTTAAACTTGTAATTGGCATCCCAGTTACATCATAATAGTATCATATGAATAGTGTTCTATTGCCTGAAACATATGGATGCTTTGGACACCTGCTATGAGGCCCCTTTTAAACTGGAGCCAGCCACATTGCTACTGTTAATGGACAGTAAGGCCACTAACTGCATTTTGCAGCCATTTCCTCCCAGTTGCTGCAGTGAAAACTAATCACTTTTTAATTTGCCCATCAGCCTACTTTTCAGTACAGTTCACATCTCCTTTTGCACTTTCCACTATTTTCACTTCTTTCAACATCACATTCCTCTATTGTCAGTCAGTTCCTGTCTCTCTGTTCCTGCCTTCATTCTCATGCTGTTTAAAAGTAATCAGTGGAAAAGCAGGAACTTGAGCCAAATACTTCTTCACATGCACTCCTGAAGTATCCCAGAAACATAGAGGCAGAATGTTTGATATACTGTTAGTGAGTTTGCTGACTTATACAATCTTTAATGCTAGAGAATTTAATAGAAGTTTTTTTTGAAGATATGGCTGAAGTAATGAGAAGAGGAATGTCTATGGGTATTATTCATATGGATGTACAGGATGCATTTGATAAAGTCAATCATAAGATATTCTTAGCTAAAGTTGAAGACCATGCAAATGAAGCAAAATATTGACCTTGTTAGGAAATTGGCATAATATGACTCTCTAAGAGGGTAGAAGTTATGCTTTAGCTGTGCAAAACCCTGGTTAGACCTCACCTGGAGACAGTGTTCAGGTCTGGGCACCACACCTTAGGGAGGATGTATTGGATTTTGAAGGTAATGCAGTGTACAGTTTTGTTTTATGCAAAAGTCCTGGAATAGGATTGAATTTACAGCCTACTAATTTAGAGACAAGAGTGTTACCAACAGAGCCACACTGAGCTGAAATCACATGAAAACATAATGAAACCATGTTTCAATTTTTGTTCATGGTAAATTTGCATTGTGTAAAAATTCTTCAAGTTGGATGCTCAGAATGCAAAACTTTCTCAACTATTGAGGACATGTATCTAACAAAGTGTCAGGCTTTTGAGAGAAAATTGTACCTTGATGTGAAGACTTTGGTGAAGACATTAAGCTAACAATTTAACATATAAAAAATAACCAACTTGCAATAAAAAAAAACGTCATTGTAAATTTTAGTTTGGTTTAAATCCTATGTCAAACTCAACACATTTTTGATTGCTTGGGAGGTATTTCTTAAAAAGATGTTTTGATTTTTGCTAGATGCATTAGGAGAAAAAAAATGATGACGCTACTGCAGTTGATGTGCATCTGGACTGTTTAAAATTTACAAAATGCCACATCATAAATTGGTTAGGGAGATTAGAACCCATGAGATTACAGGAGGAGTGGTTGTGTAGATACAAAATTGGCAAAGAGACAAAAAGTAGAGTCTCATGGTGAGCAATTGTTTTCATACTGAAGAGTAGTGTCCCCAAGGGGTCAGTGTTGCAATGACTGTAGTGATGGGGTTTGATGAATATATAGATTAATCTGACGTAAACTGTGGTGTCCCTGTGACCTCAGTGGTCAAAAACAGCTGCTTCCCCGCTGTTATTAGATTTCTGAATAGAGCTCTCAAATTTTCCACTTAATGTTCAAATCCAAAGATGTGCAGGTCAGGTGAATTGGCCATGCTAAATTGCCCATAGTGCTAGTTGCATTAGTCAGGGGTAAACATAGGGTAGGGGAATAGGTCTGGATGGGCTACTCTTCGGACGGTCGGTATGGACTTGTTGGGCCGAAGGGCTTGTTTCCATAATGTAGGAAATCTAAACTGAGCAATGTTGATCTTGGTCTTTGTGCATCTTGTCTGCAGCTGTAACATTGTATTCTTAGCTCTGTTATGTTACCCTAATGCACTTTGTATTGTATGATTTACCTATACTGCCTACAAAACAAAACTTTTCACTGTACCTAGGTACATGTGACAGTAATAAATCAAATCAAATGTGTTCCAGTAAGACATTGAACCCTGCTCCCACTCCATACGCTCACCACAGAGGACAAATACCAGTAAATGTCTGACATGAGCTTTTATCAAGATATTACGAGTCCATACAAGAGTGCAATCAAACAACACTGCTCTTCTTGATATATTAATGATCTTTACGTGGGTGGAGGGGGCATCATTCCATAATTTATGGGTGACACAAAACCTGTGAACAAAAAGAATGATAATAACTGACATAAATTAGTGAAATGACAAAATGTAATTGAATGCAGCAATGTGTGAAGTGAGGCATTTTGGAAAGAAAATGAAGAGAGACAATGTAAATTAAGTTAGTCGTAGAGTCACTAGATTTTTGCAGCACAGATTTATTTGATATTAAAATTACACAGGAACTAAGAGGCATGTAAATTCACATCTACTAATCTTTGAAGATGATGAGAGTTTAGTTAGATTGTTAAACATACATCCAAAAATCATTGGCTTTACAAATAAGGGCACAGGTTATAAAAGCAGGGGAGCTATGTTAAACATTTACAGGTCACTATTAGCTCTCAACCAGAATACTGTTGCAAATTCCACAAACCACACTTTAACGATGATGTCAAAACCTTGAAGGAGCAGATGCAGAAGAGTTCTTTTAGAAAAGTCCCAGAATTCATTCATAAGGTACATCAGATATGTGCACAGAGTAGAGAAGCTGAGATGGTTGTCTTTAAGGAGAGAAGGTTAAGAAAATTTTGATAAATAGAATTTAAGCAGTTGATAATATACCTGGGAGAAATGTTTCCACTGGCTGGAGGATAATTAACCACAGGACACATTGTGGCAATTGCCAAGAGTAAAATATGGAGTTACTGTTTAATGTAATTTTTTGTTATGACATGGAACAATCTACCTGAAAATAAGGTCAAAACAGATTCCAAAATGAATTTGGACATTCAATGGAAATATTTTTCAGGGCTATGAGAGACAAGCGGAGTAGTGGAACTAATCGGATACCTTTTTAAAAGAACCACAGAGACAAGATGGACAAATGCCTTCCTTCTGTCTTAGAGTCATAGAGATGTACAGCACAGAAACAGACCCTTTCGTCCAACCTGTCCATGCTGACCAGATATCCCAACCCAATCTAGTCCCACCTGCCAGCACCCAGCCCATATCCCTCCAAACCCTTCCTTTTCATATACCCATCCAAATGCCTTTTAAATGTTGCAACTGTACTAGCCTCCACCACTTCCTCTGGCAGCTCATTCCATACGCGTACCACCCTCTGTGTGAAAACGTTGCCCCTTAGGTCTCTTTTATATCTTTCCCTTCTTACCCTAAACCTATGCCCTCTAGTTCTGGACTCCCCGCCCCAGGGAAAAGGCTTTGTCTATTTATCCTATCCATGCCCTAGTAAGCTTCTATGATTCTATATTGTAGATGGGTTAGTTTATTAACTTAAAATATTAACATTTTGAACAGCAGAGATCAAAAATGATCCTAAAGGAATTTCAATGCTAAATGTTGACATGAAAGTGTGACGAAATAATAACAATGGCAATGGATGTCTGTGGCCAGTAAATTTACACATAGGCATGGTTTTTGATAAGGTGTAGAATGTATATTTTTAGATCAAACAGTATGCAGGGCTATGGGTAATATTAACTGTCAATGTCTGGTTTGCATTCTGATGGAGCAGACACATATTGGTTGCAACTGGAGGAATGAAAGTCAGAGAGGGCTGTACACAGATGATTCACACTAAAAGTCACTGGCTAAGCTTAAACAGTGAAAACATAGCACTCCTGATATATAATCTAACCCTGTAATGTAACCCTGTAATTTATTGTATTATGAAGTAATGAAACTGAATATTAAAGGCAGATTAAACATATAAATTGGATAGTTATCCTTTAAGTGCATGGGGTTTGCTGTGAACAAATCTTTAACTCTGTTTGATTTACCATTTCTAAATTGGCAACAGCAATATGTTGCATTACTAGAAGGTGTTGTAACAAATCTCCCTAAAATGAAGTGATTTGGTGATTTGCAGAAGGTGATTGTGAAATCAATTTGTCCCAGAGAAGTAAATGAGTTTTTTTTTTAATATATCTTGGCAGGGATTCAAATGTTAAATGGTGAATCTTGTGACGAGATTGGCAATGGTTTGGAGTGAGGAAGTTGGCAATCGGTACAGATTCAGGTGCTCCAGTGCCTTCCAAAGTAGTTTTCTTTGTCTTAATAACAGTGAAATTTTGTTTTACTTGCAGATGCACTGGCTCCACATGTAATTGGAAGAAAGTCCATTATTGACAACCAACCCAAGTGCACACTTCCAAAAACAAAACTACTTGGGAATTAGAAAATTGCTTGCCCAATAATGAAGATTACATTTAGGATGTACAACATAATGCATGTTTAATTTTGAAAGATCTGTGCTCGGCTGAAATGAAAGTTGCTGCAAGAATGGTAAAATTCGATTATTAATTTTCAACTTCCCTCATCTGACTTTAATATCTGGGGCTTTTTTGTCAATTAAAGAAAGCAAACCATTACCTTAAGCCCACACTGATTACCTGGCCACTGTTGAGCCAGTTAATTGAGGATATTTGGAGGATGATCAGCCATAATCATAATGAATGGTAGTGCAGGTTCGAAGGGCAGAATGGCCTACTCCTGCACCTATTGTCTATTGTCTATTAATGACACCATCAAGACACAAAACTCAGCCTGAACTGAAATGAACATATCATGAAAATTCCTAAAACCAGATCTGTGTCTGTTGCTTGATTCACACCCTTTGTAGAAGTTTCACACATTAGCTTGAATATTGCAGATTATTCATCTTGAAACAAAAAAGTAATGCAAAGGATTATAATACAGACACAGTCATTGTTTTTCAGACAGTAATACAAAACTGAACTCTTTTTCAGACAACAGATTTTGGGCAGACTAACACAGAGTTATGAATTTGAAACAGAAGAATTGAAAGCCTCACTCTGTCACTCGCCATGCTTATCCCAGCCTCTCAAAAAAAACCACCCAGACATAGAACAAAATGGATAAACGTCCATTCACCAAGAACTCAAAGAATTGTATGAATTTTGTTACTGTTGAAGATATGAGTCTCAATTTTATTTTAAATTATCAGGTTTAACTTGATTTGGAGATGCCGGTGTTGGACTGGGGTGTACGAACTTAAAAATCACACAACACCAGGTTATAGTCCAACAGGTTTAATTGGAAGCACTAGCTTTCTGAGCGCTGCTCCTTCACCAGGTTTAACTTAACACCCCAAATGCTCTAAGGACTTTTAAAACTGCATAATCTTGATCTTCCTTTTGTGCCAGACACTCTGTTCTTTTTAAACTTTATACTTGTGTTTGTGAGGGCGTTTAATGTTATATTTCATTATTTATCTTTAGCGGTTAAAATTCCCAATTCTTTCACTCAAGGATACCTTTTACATTGCTCTTTGACTCTGAACCAGGGAACTAAATTTTAATTGAAATCTGATGCCTGCAAGGATAAAAAATACATTTAAAATCCAAGTTGTGGACAATCGAGGGAGTGAGAATGACTGGCCGCGGCTTATCCCTCCCTCCCACCAGTTTGTAACAAAGTGAAAACTTAAAGGGGATGCAAAAGCGTGCCCGGTGACAATTAGCATCCAATACTGGCACTTAAAAGGAATTGAAAAGTTCCCGGTTACCGTTCGTTGTGACCGGAGCCACCTGCCGTGAGCAAGCTGACTCTGGTGAAGTCTGATTGAAGCTCGCTGGTGATAAATTGTTCCACCCGAGCTCCCCGGAGGTGCTGCACAGCCTCCGAGATATCTGTTTGGGACTGTGACATATGCAGGAGCTGGGCAGGATGTACAAAGGTGCATTTAAACGAACTAAACCCTGAATAACTGAAGCAAAAACACTAACTGCTGAAACACTCGCAGAGAGAGAAAAACAGCTCACTCACCTGAAACAGTCCGTTTCTCTCTCTCCCTCGCTGCTGACTGGGGCAGCATTTCTAACAGACATATAGATATATAATGTGTCGGTCATTTTTGTTCCATTTATACGCTCAATCGCTTTATGAAACCATTGGAAATAATTATATTCCATACGTACCGTCAAATATACGTGACTAAAGGCATCAGCCACTTGTACTTTACAAATGTTACTGTGCCAATCCACTGGAGGCAATGGAATGTCTAAGTTTATGGCAGGAAAGCGGATGATAAAATGTTTCTCTCTCTCCATCGGGGCCGATTACAGTTTTGGGATCCTCGTCCAAAATAGAATTTAACCCTAAACGGACAATTGAGCCTTGGCTTTGGAGCTGGTTTCCCTGGAAATGAGTGCGGGGGAGTGGGGAACATTGCAGAGCAATCAATCTGCTTTCTGATCGACATCACAGGGGAACGCAGCTGGACTGGAAGCAGAGAAGTGCGTGTGAAATGGGAAATGCCGGCCCGGCCCGGCCCGGCGCGAAGCGGAGCTCTCTGCAGCTGTGAGCGGCCGCTCTACAACCCAACTCCCTCCCTCCCTCCCACTTTACCGTGAGGCTGGGCCGACCAGAACACGCCTGCCCCCAGCCCAACTCAAATAGCTGCCCTTGCTCGCTCTTTTACCCGGGGCACAGAGTTTAAAATGCAGAACCGCAGAAGGACACAGGGCCTGAACCAACGAACACCATCAAGATAACATTTGTCTGTCTATCCTTCCCTGGATATGGAATAAACAAAATATTTATCATTTCAGGGGTGGGGGGGAAGCAAAATCTAAATTTCTGGCGTGGGTATGTGCTTACAATAACGGACTGTAATAATTAATTTATCTTCAGGGAAGTAATAACGTCTAATTACATCGAAATTCTCTTCACGCCTGACTGATTTCCATGATCTAAAGTTGAAACTTCCAGACAACTGCTCCCAACGTGTGCCGTTTTTAAAATTGGTCGCACTTTGCCCTCTTCGGGACCCAGAGCGGCATGTTATACCCCGGTGTACGGGCCCAGGGTCCCTGTGTACTGTATATACACATTCCCCTCTAGGCTGGTGACCGAGAGGTCGTTGGCTTCCCGAGCTGCACGGGCGGCGTGTCGACCTGAACTCAATCACTCCCCGTTTACACGCGTTTCTCGGGAACCCGGCTTAAGGTCACCTCGGTTATAATGTGTAAGTGTCGGTGGCAGGGGATAACAATCAGATTTGAAATAACCAGTGCTCCGCTGTGTAAGAATAGGAACGGCATTATTTTATCACGCTTCATCAGAACGAAGTTGATTTAACTTGCAGCATTCCCTTCAGCTGTGTTGGAACAGGTTAATCAAAACTGTCCAACACGAATTATCAGTCGATGCTAGCTCGAACTGAGAGCTGCTATTGGGGACAAAATAAATCTTAAAACGTAGATCCGCGACATGACAGCGCGTATCCCTGAGTAGGCAGCGCGGCCGTATGGAACAGCGTTGCATCTAAATGTTGACACGGCCCTTGACTGTTTCACAGTCAGAAATAAAAGGGACGATTTAAAAGCATTCAGGTGTATTAATTCTCAGAGAGATTCGCATCATTATTCAGACGAAAGAAAACCTCCCCGCTTTTACACTGAATCCCTGATCAGATAGACGTGGAGCCCTGAAATTCCCCTGCTTCCAGACTGACAGCATGGTCCAGCCTGTAATAATTACTTCTGAGGGCACGCGTGTTCGAGGGGATCAAAGCAGCAACGAATGGTTATGTCCTCTGCGTTCTTAACACGCGAGGCACCGAAGCGATGTTTAAGGCATTTTTTGACTAGCTGTCAGGTTTTGCAAACTCGGCCACTGTCATTTCGTTGTGCTTGTAGCACTGTCTCTCGCTCTGTTGTCGATCATGTTTTCAGCTTAAATAATTGTGGAAAGCCGGGGTGGGGGGAGCTGAAATGACGGTGCCAGATTACAATGTGGAACAAGCATTACAACTGCCTTCAGGAAGATTCAGTTTCCATTAATGCCCACTGAGTATTTATTCCAGTGTATTTATTCTCACATTGAGTGTAGTTTTGGTGAGAGCGAAACTCGAGGTGACGATATGGGTACCGTGCCATATTGTTCATCTGGCCGATTTAGATGGCGGAGTAGCCATTGGGATCTGTCATTCGTGACCCGAGCGAGTAACTACAATGGGAGCAGACGTGTGTACTTTGAGGCGGAGGAGAGTTGCGGAATGGTTTCGTACGACAGTAAGCTAAGGGGCTACTCAGTATTAGACGGCCCGAGGGTTATCATGAACACAAAAACTAATAATGTCTCGACGTCATGAACACATTGGGATCGAGTTCGCCAAGTCCATTCTCACCGGGTTGAAACTTGCCTCACACTTGAGTGAAACCGCTCCCTTACCGTAGACAAATATCTCGCGTTGCACTTTTGCGGTCTGAGACCCCGGATTTGATCCCCTTTCTGTAAGGATCAGGGTTGGTGAAGAAGTGTTCAGACCTGGGATTTGTTTAGATCTGGTTGGCAGATCCTATTCAGCTGCACACTGTTAACAGACCATTTTGTTTCGTTGCTTTCCAGGGAGTTAATTTGCCATTCGGCTGACGATGCACATTCGGGGCTCCGAGTCGAAAACTTGAGGACTGCTGTTGGGCCCACTCTCTCCATAGCTAACTTGGTGGCGAAAGAAGGTAAATGGCGAGGTTTGGATGGGTTCGTGGCTCAGCGCCGAACAGAAACCTCCCCAGCACCTATGTGGTTGCGTTGGTGATGGGGATCGAAGGGGGCAGAAATTGCAGCAAATGTTTTTTTTTCACCTTTATAGGAAGGACCTCTCAGCAACACGATCTCGAATTGGAAGGGAATCGCCACTTGATTTAAGTCTTCATAATTTGGAAACATACATTTTCTTTTACATGTGATTTATTTCGATCCAGCCGATGCCCATTTTGCTCCTTAATTTAATTCAAAGTCACGGCTAGATCTTGAACTGAGGTGATTGACCTGAAATTGACAGTAGCGTTAAATCGCTCCAGAGACATTGCTTCATTCAGGTAGCTTTCCGCGGGGAATGGGGGAGGGGTGGTGGGGGGTGGGGGGGGGGGTAGTCGTTCAAACTGTAGGGCAGAATCTGAGGTGTCCCGGACCCCAGACAATCCCTACTTTACTTGCTGAAGGCGAAGGGATGTCAAATGACATAAGTCGGAGACTCAGTGACCACTTAGCGCAGAACGGTCCAGGAGGCAATGGAACTTATCCCGTCATCAGGGACAAGACGGGAATATTTATATTTACTGTATATAATAATATGGAAGGTATCCCTAGCTCAGGAAGCCTGAGCTAGCCCAGTTGGAAATACAGGTATCTTACCCTAGGCTGGGAAAATAAATCATTGCGGCTGGGGGGTGACAGCAAAGCCATCTGTTGACCCGCTGGAAGACACTGGAGACAGCGGTACTGTCCAAACTCAGCCATACTGGAACTCGATGTAAACCAACCTAACGCCACATCAAAGTATTCTAACCCATCACCAGTGGAAATGTTTCATCACACGCAGTAGGGGGTGCGGGAGTGAGGCTGAATTGTCAAAATGCACGGATTTTATTTGGGCCGGGTCTAGATCGAAAGTCTTCAGGAAACTCACTGGTCGCCCAAGACTCTGGAGACGAAACGAGAATATCCAGGAGCTGAAACGGGCAAAGGAACAGATGCGTCACATTTCACGCGGTTTGATTGGTCAAACCCGGAGGCCGCCTAGGCTTCCATTTTGACTTCCACCATTGCACCTGATGGACAGAGACAACCCCACCCCCTCCCTCAGTCCGACCCTGTCTACCCCCTCAACTCCCTCCACTCCACACCAGCCCCCAAATCCTTCTCCAGGATAGCCCTCTGCTTCTCAGTCGGGAAACGGGAAGGTGGCAGGGGGTGGGAGGGGAGAGGGCTTGGCTATTGAATTCAACAAGAAGGTTTTGTTTGGATTCTGCTGTTAGTTATAAAATGCTGGTGACATGTCACTCGATTTTTCATGGGATAGAACAGCAAAAGGGGCTAGGCGATCCCGCTCGCATCCAGCCCGCGAGTCAGGCTTTGGGATGGGAGAATAAAACAGTGGACGGGTAGTAACGCAGGCGGTTGAAAGAATGAAGGGCAGACTTTCCCCCATACTGACCTTGGAATAGTGTCCAGCCGCCTCCCCAGTGTGCTGTTGAAGGCAGAGGGGACTAGCTGGCAAACCAGGCAACAGCGGGAAGTGGAGAAGAACAGGATTCAGTTACAAAGCTCGCTACAAAAACAACATGAAATGTGGGCTATGAGATTGTAACCGACGACGCTTAAAAAGCTCCCAAGTCAAGGCGGTGTTAATCGGATGTTGAACAGCGTGTGGGGAGGTGCAGAGAGATCAGAACTCTTAACCATCCGGAATCAGTCCCCGCCTGTATTTCAACTCGACTCGGCTTTTCTTCATTCCCTCACACAGAAACAACTGTCATTCGAGTTGTCATTAAATGGTTAACTTGGGTCTACCTGGAGTAAGTCTCTGACAAACCCTGGCACATTCATTGGACTCTTATAGATATGAAAGTTCACCTTTGGCCAGCTCCCCTGTCGACATCCACAGTGTTATGTCGAATGTAGCAACTTTGCTGCCAATCTGTTCCAGCCCAGAGACCCGCAATAGATTCACTAATGACCTTAAAGGCCGCTTTGTTTCACAAGGCGCCTACATGACCATTTTTGTTTTATTGCGGATATATGTCTCGTTATCATGACATTTTATTGCACAAGTTTAAAATAAAGTTCCCTAGAGCGAATGCACGTTTACTGTCTCTCTCTCTCTCTCTCACACACATTCTCAGCGAAATCTACAAGTCCCACTCCAAGGCGCGTTCACATCCCAGTTTTAAACTTCCGGACTTTAAAAAGAAACTAGCCGGCGAGAAACTGGCCGGCCAATTTTCGGAGATGTAGCTCAATGTTTTCTGTGTTCCTGAGATTGAATACACAGTTCGAGTTACATGATTGGGGTCGGTTCTGAGCTCCCAGCCCTCTCGTTAAATGTTACAATAAATCAACCTGAGCAAAGCTGTGTTCTCCCATCTCATTACTGTTTAACCAGCTGATTCCTAAACGGTGATCTACTTGATACATCGATGTCCCGGGTGCAGAGAACTAATTGAGGGTTATGCAGCACTGAAGACCGACACTTGGGGATAAGGCAAGGTGTCTCTCCCACTGGTTAGCCTGTTGCCTGCGTTCTATTTTCCTCATTAACCGGCACTGATTTCACTCCCCCCACCCGGGGTCCGGGATGGTTTGTTGATTATCTGATGGTGCTACACATGTCCTCAACACACAAATAGGGACAGGCCTATGATGGAAATCTGACAATCCCTGGTCTGTGCATACAAAAGAAACCCAGAAATACACAGTGTCTGATCTTTCTAAGTCAATTCAAATCATATTCCTTTTGTCAGTTTGAAGGTTTGTTTGTCAGAGTTTGCTTGTATTTAATCAGGAAGACGAAATGGTTATATATTTCATATATAAACATATGACGGGGTGAATCGTCATGATTCGTTTACCGAGAGAGTAACTGACTTTGTTGAAAATCATGCAAGCCCTATTCCACCACCACCGTCACCTCTCTCTCTCTCTCTCTCCCCCTGATGATTACATAGGGCCAGTTCTGACTCGCCAGAACTCTTGAAGGAAGTAACATACAATTACCCCGCACACTCATTCGGTGGCAAAACTTTAATAAATAAACTAGCAAGATTTACACGCGATAGAGAAGGGCTAACAGTGTGAATGAAGCTTTGCATATTCCAGGGTTACTGAGGGCGAGCATGCAGTGACCAGAAGTGCCGATATTTTAATCTCTCTCTCTCTCTCGTATTTTTGCTTTTCTCGATCTGTCTTGGTCCAAATTGTCTCGACGATTAACCTCAGAAAACGACTATTTTTTTTAGAAATTCTAAAGCATAAAGGTATGGAAAGATCCCAACACGTCCATTCGGAGCGACCGTCCTGAGTGCAGACATTGTCACTACCGAGAGATTGACCGCACACTTATCTCGCGCTGCCGGGCGATGTTTTTTCGTCTGTTGTTTTGTTTTCTGTGTTAGAAAAAGAAACACTTCTTTGCTTCTTCTTGTTGGAACCTTTCGAGTTACTGTGCAGTCTAGGAGGACTCTTTCTGAGAGTTCACAGGGAGCATCGGTTGAGATGTGGATGAGATTTCTTCCTGGCCGTCTGTAGGAAGGGAAGGGAAGGATTCTCACTGAACTCCAGCCCCACCGAGGGCTCCAACGACCTTAAACGCCTGTCAACACACGGAAGAGAAAAGATTACTTTAACCACTGATCCCCACCCTTCAACAAAGTGAAACAGAAAATACAAAAACGCTCACCAATATCTCAACACCACACTGCAAATCCGAGTGAGGGGGTCTGACTAGGAAATGACCCTGGGAGTATGGTAGCAGCAGGTAGCACGTCTTTCACTCCCGATTCACTCCAGTCGGCTGCTTTAACTCAACTCTCTCGACAGGTAGGTTTACAGAGTAACACGCGCAAAGGAACATGCTGCTTGCAATTGTCAGGATGGTAGAAATGTCAGATTATTCCAATTTCATCCAGGATATATATTCAAGTAAAACTTATATTATGAAGAAAAACAGGTTTTTAAAAATAGTTGCTTATTAAAGTAGGTTATAACCCGTTACACTTGCTACTTGAAGAAATATGATCGTTAGTATCTAATGTTGCCCTCGCTTTTCTGTTATCGTCCTGATGGGTACAATAGAATTCACCTTCACTTCTCCTCCAACTCTTTATTAGAAATATTCTAACTCAGAAAACAGCTGCAAGATTGCTTGCGTTTAGACCAGCGCTGAACTGTATTATTCTCATCCAAATCAGAGCGAATTCTAACCTTCACAAAACTCCCACGTCCCCTCGGCCGAAAGACCATTTGCCCCGGTCTTAATAGCCTCACAAGTCTTTAAACCCCAGCCTTATAAACATTGTGAACAGGAGTAATCCCAACTTCCTGCCCAAGACAGACACTACAGTCGGAAATAATATTTGAATGTGTCATTTGCCAGGGCCTTTGCTGTTCGATGTTCCGAGTTTAAAAACCGAAAAAAAACCCGACAGGAAATGCTGGTGGAGTTAATGCAAGGATTAAACTCGCTCAGTGAATGGGGATCAGGCCTGGTTCATAAACAGGCCAGGGACTAAGTTTCACTAGCCCGCTTTCCCACTCTTAGAAACACATACAGACAGGAAGACATAGATACAGACACAGACATACACAGATGCACATACAGACACAGACACACAGGGAGACAGACACATACACAAACAGACAGACGGACACACACACAGTCCTAGTTTGACAGCTTCCCAGGGCAGACTGGCGATCGGGCTGCAGAAAGAAGCACATACCGTTTTGGACGCTAATGGGTAGCCGACATGGACCAGGCTCCCTCCATTCTCCACACGGAGAAAGCGTAGCTCAGTCTCTCGTGGGCCACATAGCTGCAGCTCGTCATTTTCTGGTCCATCTCGTCGCTCTGCAGGACCTGATAGAGGAAGTCGATGTACCTGGCGGCCAGTTTGAGGGTCTGGATCTTGCTGAGTTTATCCGAGGGGAGGGTGGGGATGATTTTCCTCAAGGAGGAAAACGCCTCGTTGAGCGACTGCGTTCTCTGGCGCTCTCTCACGTTCGCCAGAATCCTCTGGCTCTGCAATTCTTCGTAAGACTGCGAGCTCGGGCTCGATTTTTTATTCCTCTTGCCGGGGTTCGGGCTGCCGTCCTCGCTGCCCTTCTTACAGTACCTCCTCTTGCTATCGTACCGCTTCTGCTGCCTGTCCGCCTCCTCCTCGCTGCTGGCCAGGCTGCCTGCGGGAGAGACAGGCAGACTGCGCGGGCTCGCTTGCATGATGTCTAAAGGCATGCCACACAGACCCGGGGAAAGGGGAGGGGGAGTTGGGAGGAGGTGGGGGGGGGGGTGGGGTGGGGTGGGGAGGGCAACTGGTGGGGGTGGGGGGGATGTCGGAATGGGGAGGGAGGGAGGAAAGGAGACGGGTTAAGAAGACAAGAAACAAAATAAACAGAGGTGACCACTTCACCCGCTCCAAATCTGTTTCTTTGCTCCCTCGTTTCCAAAAACAGACTTGGTCGCCAGTTCAGGATTTGAACCCCCCCTCTTGATCGCCGAAAATGGAGACTGAGTTTGGCCGAGTCAGGAACTTCACCGAAATTTTCCCGACTTTTTTTTTGACTGGTCGGTTTTTTTTTCTGGGAATAAGAGTGGCTGGAAAGTTGTTACGAATGCGGAGGTGGCAGGGGCTCCTGATTGGCTGAGAAAGGGGGGAGTAGGAGGAGCCCTGGGGTTGGGGGGGGAGGTGAAGAAGGGAGGGTGGGGGGTGGTGGAGGTGGGTGTGCTCACTGTCTCCAGCAAGATTGGAACTGAGAAGAACATTCCTGAAAGCAGCCTCTCCGGAAAACACTCACATTCCCAGCCGCGAGGAGCCTCTCTGCTTCCCAGATTTCGGCCGGTGTCACAAGCAACTTTCGCCCGGGACATGAAACACTGTCAGGTTTTACCAAGTGGTGAGAGGGGAGAGCACCCACTTAGATTAGTATCAACGGTGGAAAGGGGAAGTTGTCACCTCCACCCTCCCCAACGCACACACTAAACACAGATATCCAGACACATGCACGCACATACTCAAACACACACATTTAAACATGCACTCACTCGAACACACACAAACACTCGAACGAACTCAAACATACAAAGAAAAACACACATAAACTCCTATACACTATATACTCACTCAAACACACATATCTAAACATGCATAAACACACACAAGTACTCGCTCATGAACATTCAAACGCGCTCAAATACACACATTCAAATACACACACAGACATCAACCCAAAACCACATACTCAAACATACAAACACAGATTCAAGCAGAAACACTCATGTACACTCCCCATACTCCGAAATGAACACACACTCAAACACATGCATACACACACTCAAAAACACATACACTCAAACATACAAAAACATGTAAATTCAAACATGCACATGCACTCAAACACACAGACACATACATAAACTCCAACACATACAAAAGCACACACACTCAAATGCACACAAACTCAAACACATACCTATTCAAACGCACAATCACACTCAAACACAAACACAAAGACGCACTTAAACACACATTTGAACACGCACACTCAAACACACAAACATAAAACACACACTCGCAAATACCTACACACGCAAATACCTACACACGCAAACACACACAAGCTCACAATCGTAAATACACACACATTCAAACACACTAAAATACACACAGACTGAAATACAGGTATAGTCAAATGCATACGCATTCAAACACACACACAAAATACACAAACATACACACTGAAACACACGAGACAACCTGGCTTTTAACTAGTGGAGTGCTGCAATCTCAGTTTTGAAAGCACCGCATTGAATTAATTCTTGAGTGATCTCCTCACATCTGCCGATCACACACCAAACAGCCATTGCTCGATTATTTATTAAATCTGGGTGCATTTTTTAAGTGTATTCGTGGCATTTTCGGGCTCAGTTTAGTCCAGTCTCCTTCCTCTTGGAGCTATTTTTTTGTCTTCCATTTCATTCTGGGGTGAAGTAACACGAAATTGATCGCCGGTAAACTCTGTACATTTTGTGCAATTTTCTTCAGATGCCGGGAGTGAGGGGCTGTTACCCCCCTAGCCCCCATCCCCATTTCTCAGTTCTGTATCCGCTCGGCGGCTCGGTGGTTGGGTGGTTAGCATTGCTGCCGCACTGGGGGTTAGGGGTTCGACTCCAACCTTGAGCTGTTTGTGTGGAGTTTGCACATTGTCTACGTGGGATTACTCCCGGTGCTCCCACAATCCAAAGCTATGTGGATTGGCCATGGTAAATTGCCTATAGTGTCCAGGTTAAGTGAAACGCAGGGTTACAGGGATGGAATAACGGCGTGGGTCCGGGTGGAAATGTCCTTCAGTGGGCCAGTGTGGACTCACTGGGCTGAATGGCCTGCGTCCACACTGTAAGGATTCTACTTGAGTCCGCCTCAACAATCCCATATCGACCGGAGGCTGTGTGTAATATAGAGTGGCAGAAGATGAAAAGCAGGGCGAAAATTCCTGGGCCAGCGTGTGGGCTGTGATGGGCGGGACACAACCGTGAAGCTCACGGGTGCTTGCGAGTTGCCGGGCGTTCTTTCTCCATGGTCACTCCCTTTTGACACCTTGCAGATTTTACACCAATGCCAAGTTTTCTCAGTCATCCCCCATGATGACGAATCAATCCCATTAGCATCCATCAGCTTAGAAACATGAACGATAGAATGTAGGTGGCCTTTATATCGAACTATTCCCAGAGTCTTCCGTGTGATGTGTCCGCGTTAGCAAGGTTCAAGTAACTGGGAAAACCTATGGAGACTCACACAGATGACAGTATCAAATGATCCGTGGCTACCCTTAACCGACTCTGCAAACAAGATGACTCTGAGTGCAACTATTTTGTTTGTTTCATATGCACTGTCTGCAAACAATTAAAAAAAACATTTTTTTCTAAACACGCGAGTAGAGTTGATTAAAAACCTGACCAGACAAGTTGAGAGATAATGTGGAGATTTCCCCTTCCTCTTATACACAGCCTCAGGGTAGAACATGACAAAGGACCGAAATGAAAATATTTTCAACTTTTTGTGTTGGTTAGGGATGGGGATTTGTTGCTATTTTCTTCCAAACCAGTGAGTTGCCATTGATAAACTAGCGTCCAGCCTCTCAGCCATTAATGGACCGTTCACTTCTCCGTTTTAATTCCTACAGTTCGAACAGAACACGGTTTGAACTCAAATTGTGGAACACAATTCTCACACAGAATTGTTTTCGGTTGAATTGTTAAGATTCGGGACGCCAACTGCTTCCTGGGATCCTCGGAGACAATCATTCGGGTCAACACGCGAGAAAAGGTGATCTTTCTCCTGTCAAACATTGTTGTTGGTCTTTCTGATTGCTGTGGTGTGTGTGTGTGTGGGCAGCGAAGTCCCTAAACTTACGGTAAACTGTGAAAATACCGAATAGTTGTGAAATCTTGTCAGTCACCGCTGGCTCTTGCCACTGTAGTGTGTGTGTGTGTGTGGACAGGCATTGCCTGAGTTCACACCGCAGCGATTCATTCACGTCTTTTCAACCTTTTTTTGTTGTTTCTAGCTATTTGCGCCGGTCTGACCGTTCAGTTTCCAATGTTAGTGCAAAGTTATACAACCCTGGCGTGATGTTCCTATGACAACCTGCATTTTCGCCTCTTAAAATGACTGTTTGCAAGCAGCGAAATAATATCCGTTACACTTGTCGCAGCCTTTTTACTGCATTTCATGCCAAACCTTTAACATTTCGATGGAGTCAACAGTCAAACACTGCACGCAGGCGAAATACAACATCTTTGCTCAAACACTTGGGCGCATCACTGCAGGAGGGGAAGTTTGCAAATGCTTCCTGGGTTACGAAGAGAAATTGAATCGGCGAGTGCCGGAGGATTTTGCAAAGGACCCCACCTTTATGGGTTATTCTGTCGCCGGGTTTGCATAAATTTGTAAAGCGGGGTCCTGGCGTTCAGACCGGCTGGGTGTCTCTCGGCAACTCACCCCCTCAGCAGGTTTCCACCACATCATAGTTTTGAATTAAAGATCATCCTTTTTCCACGTTAGTGTGTGTGTTGGGGTGGGTGGGAGGTAGTAACAAAAAGAAACGAAGATTAACGTATTGCCTGGCAGTGTAAGAGACCCGTCCCGGCAAAGCGAAAGAGAGCACGCTACAGAGGTGAGTGGGTGAGTGCCGTTTGCAACGAACTAGCGAGGGAGAGAGAAGGCAATACATTGTATTGGGGTGGAATTCACAGCTCCCTGGCAAACAGATGTTTCTGTAGCGACCAGAGCAAGATCCAATTTCAGGTTTAACCGGTGTGTTCTATAGCACAGAAAATCTTGCTGCCTTATTCACCCTGCTCCTCAGTCTTGTCATCAGCGTCGAATTTCCTGTATTCTCCTGCGCAGACGTTCGCTATTAAACGTACAAGTGTCTTCGTTTTTATATGTTGTAACACGTAGAGAGCGGTATAATTTCATTGCAAGCATCTAATGGATTTGCAGAATAAACCATTACTGACAAAGTATTGTTCAAAGTAATGATTGCGGCCACGTAAGATTAAAATAAACCAAAAGCTATAAATCTGCCTTCAACTCTCTTTCTTACACCTGTATTTCAAATGCAAACACCGCCCCTCTGCACCTTCATACACCGCCTTTGGGTTTTGCATCCTTTGACCGGACTCCTCAGGCTGTCCCGGCAAAGCTAAACCCAAGGGCAGCTGAAACAGACCATCCCCGGGTGACAAAGAATGGTTCGGCCGGTTCATTACAGCCGCATTGGCCAACCCCCGCGAGCCAGCAAGGTCTTGTAGGCACTTGAAATAATTAATATGCAAGTAAAGAGGTGCATGTATATGGCATCTTCCACTACCACCGCCATCAAATCTCTTCACAGCCAGTGAAGCACTTTAATAAGTGTGACGCAATATCAATTGGCATACTCCAAGCTCCCACACACAACAACGTGACTGACAACCCGTTTTGGTGATGCTAATTTAGAGCTAAGTATTGGCCAGGGATAACTCGCCTGATCTTCACTATGGGATCTTTTACATGTATCTAAGCGGGTTCTCGTTGGAAGCTGGGACTGGGCAGAGCTCCCTCATAGTTGAGAGTGTGCTGCTGGAAAAGCACAGCAGGTCAGGCAGCATCCGAGGAGCAAGAAAATCTGCCTGACCTGCTGTGATTTTCCAGCAACACGCTCTCAACTCTGATCTGCAGCATTTGCAGACTTCACTGTCTCCAACGCTCCTTCATATCTATGCTGTCCTGGAGTGGCAGCCGAGATCCCTGTGCCCACTCGCAGAGGTGGGACTTGAACGCGGTAGCTTTTTGGGTTTAGAAGCCCGATTTTTCCGGCGAGTCTGAGCCTATACCGAGAATTCTCCAATATCATTTATCCTCAACTTGCCCAGAGTCTTCTAACTATCCATAGGGTGACTCTGAAAATCAGATTTTGTTGCCTGGTCAAATGAAGTTATTGGATTCAAAACACTGTGGGGGCGGTACCTGTATTTAACTGTGGGTAGTCACAAACGAGATCCTTCAACATTGATGGCAATTCTTGTGGCTGCGCCGGGTTACAGAGGTGGTAAAGCGAGCAGTGAACGTACACATTAAAATCGCATGCATTTTGCTGCCATGTGCTGCAGTCAAGTCCTATTCCTGAGTTCCCTGCAGCGGGTCCTGAAATCAAGCGTTTCAAACGAACCTTCCACTGAACCTATTTTTTTTTCTAATCAACCTGTTCATTGCTCATTTCTGGAACAGGTGGGATTTGAACCCGGGTCTCTCGGTCTAGGGGTAGGGACATTACCACTAACAAAAGCCCGACTTCAAACGAGCTTCGTAAATCACTTGGCAAAATGTGTTCAGCTGTTCATTTAAAAATTGAGTCAAAATCAATCGTATAATTGTTTCGGGAGGGAGAGAGAGCTGGAGGGATTACATTCGGCTTCACTGTCACCTGCAAATTTGACTTGAAATAGTCGGAACTCTACGAATAATTTGCGCCAGAAACGCAAACGAATGTTTAGGATTTATTTTGACATCTACAACCTGATTGCTCTCGATTATTGACCTAGATTGTGATTCTAGTTAGCAAAGAAAATTAAAGTTGTGGACCATAAAGCCAACATTTGTAAAAGCTGACATTTAACTTGTAAACCTTGCTGCTTTATTTTTGGTGTTATATAAACACGCCGATTTATCCTTTGCTTGTCCAGCGGGTGTTCCGTTTTATGCTATAATATTCGTTCGCTTTATGGGCATGTCCGTTTCAACATGTCCCTTCAGATTTCCCTTTATTCTCAGAAGTGTGTGAAGTTACCCCCTCCATGGCGGAGGGCTTGCAGAGCGCGGTGATTGTACATCTGACTGATATGCGGCTCTTCAGGATCAACTTGGGTTTAGTTGATCGCAAGCTGTCGCCTTTGCGTAGGCATTGGGTTCAAATACAGGACTCCACAAGAGACTCGAACACAATCTAGCCGGACACACCGGTGCAGCACTGAGGGAATGCCGCACTGGTGAAGGTACCATCTTTCGGTTGAGGCACCAAATCAAAGTAATGTTTGTGCTCTCATGTGGACGTGACACATCCCGCAGCATTACTTCGAAGGAGAAGCCCTCCTGCGGCGTCCTGGCCAATATTTATATATCAATTATCATCATTAAACAAGTGGTTATTATTCACATTGCTGTTTGTTGGAGCTTGCTGTGTACAAATTGATGCCAGATTTCCTAGCAATTACACTTCAGAAGCACCGCTACGGGAATGATGTAGAATGTCCTGAAAGACGTTATATAAATGTAAATCCTTGTTGACGGGAAGTGATGTTTTTAAGCCTCATTCCCCAACATTACCACTAGAGGACGCCAGTTTCAAGCGGGCGTCGAGGATCCTAGGCGGCTTTGTCCTAAATTCAAAAATAACAATGTGACTTCAGGCCTTTAATCTGTATTGGTGCACTTAAAACCTTAAATAATTAAAAAGAAAACAGTTTCCGCATGATGGCTAAAAATCACCGAGAAAATAAACTGGACACTATCAGCGACTGTAGCAAAAATGCAGGAAAACCAATAAATAGGGGAATTCTACAATTAATAGTAAATAACTCAGACGAATTCGGGATACCATATTAATTAAGGTTCAAAGATTGGATAATGTGAAACAGTTGTGTGAAAATTCCAGCGCTAATAGGAACCATCTTAGCACAGTGAGTGTTATCATGGAATCATTTTAGCGCACTTTCTGGGGTTTGAAAGACTGTTAAACATTTATTAAAATCAATTATTTAGTGACATCAACCACTGGGTTTATTGGAAGCGGCTTATGGACAGTGTGTAGATGTGGGAATCTATTCACCTCCATGGCGGATTTAATTTCCTCATTTTGACCATCCAAAGAAGTTACCCCAAATCACACATCTGTCTGAGGGAAACTTAATTTCATTATCTCGATAACAGTAAAATAAAACCCCCAAAATAACACATTTAAAATTTTACGTGTTACAAAACAAACCGAACAGCGCTGCCTGTTCTCTGAACCTTTAATCCATTTTATCAGGATGGAAACTCTTCAGTTTTCATTCAGCGGACTTGACCCCCCCGTCCAGGCCATTGAATGAGGAAGGGGGATTGGGGAGTGGGGTTGGTTTTGGAGGGAGGGGTGCATGATTGTCGATTTTGGGGCATCACGAACTGACTCCCCAGCAGGTTGAGCAAGAGTACTTGGTGTTTACCTGTCATTTCTCTGAGCTGAGGTTGCCCCTGTATGTGTTGTAACTGAAAACTGAAAATGAGAATCTCTAACAATCAGACTGTAATCAATGCCTTACAATTGTACAATACGTCGGTGAATGAGAATATAATGGAACGCGACGTTTCAGGTTCCCCCCTCATTCGTTTGGACATCTTCATGGACAAGATTACGAATTGACATTTAGCAATTCATATTTCACAGGGCTTGGTGCAGTGAGATATTCATTCAGTGTTACGATGTGATGGATTTAGTAAACACCAAAAACAAAATGGCTAAGGTACGTCCCAATCTTGGAACAATCTATCTTTTTGTTTTCTTGGCTAACTTCTCAACAAGTCTCAAAACGGTCATAATTAACAAAGAAATAAGAGAAAGAAATGCTGATATCGAAAATCAGAAGCAAAAAAAAACCGAAGAAATTGCTGGAGAAACTCAGCCGGTCTGGCAACATCTGTGGAGATAATAACAGTCGACAGTTCCATTTCAGGGATCCTTCGTCAGAATTTAAGAGGAGAATTGTCCACAGATGCAGCGCTGGCCTAGTGGATCACTTACCAATACCTCCGACCTCAAAAGCCACTCGTGCTGAAATTCTAAGCAAATTGGTCTGCATTTGACCGCAGTAGAGGCTAAGTGAAACGGTCATAACTTCTTCTTAAAAAGTGCCTTATTTCAATGTCCCTTGTTGTGACTCGCTGCCGATTGCAATACCTGGTCATCTCTTCTCTTTTTGACAACTTTCCATTAGTGCAGGGGGAGCCGAAGTGGTGTCCGTTTAAACATTTATCGCAGGAATGTGGCGGTCTCACAAGTCAAAGCCCACTTCAACGTTGCGCTTGAGAGATCAAGAATACAGATTGGGAAAGCAGCATTACAGTTACCGGTTTAAACTGCATCACTGCATCCAGCGCAAATGCATTTGAACCTTCTGGGTCCGATCACAATCATTCAGTCACAGGTGGAATTTCAGACGATTACGGAGTGGACGCCGTCTTAATCTTAGTTATTCTGCATTTCGTAATTTTAATATTTTCCATCTGGCATCTTTTGCGCCAGTGCACGTTTTACTCTGAAAATATACACATGCGCATAAAATGAATACCAGTTGTTGGACTTCGACGAATTTGATTGGGATTCATAACCTTTTTTTTAGACACACCGTCGATTAGAACAGATCGGAGGACACTTTCTAAATATTCATTGCGAATTTTCAGTTTGAAGATGTGCGTTAACAATGCACATTCCTGCCACAGCACCATGACAGAGCTGGACCGCAAAGGGAAAGGTCAACTAAAGTTGACATCCGGACAGGTACATCGCCAGAACAATGGTTCGGTATTAAAAACTGAATAGGTTGGTGCTTTGGGTTTTGGGATGCAGTATTAAGGGATAATCATATTGCTTGCTGCATGAATTTTTCAATCCGTGTTGATCATGGCCTTCACTCAGCAAAAACGCTTCACACCGGTTATTTCGATCAAGCGTCACAACGCCGGGTGATTAATTGTGATAATACCGTGCAATGCAAATATGACAATAATGGTCTATAAAACGATAGTCAAAAAGATTGCACGGCTATGAACATTTCAATATATTAACAATTAGAATGTATTGAAAAAAAGTAGATCGCCTTTACCCATATAAAAAAAGAGAAATGTTTAACTTATTTGAAACTTCACGTGTATCAGATGTTGGTAGTCCTCGAGTTTTAGACAGCAGTGGGTCATTTCGATCTGGACACTTGCTGTATTTTCGACACGTGCGACTTATTGCGGGAGCACCAATCAGGACACTGCTTTCACTCCTGACTTTTGTCGGATCACTTGGTGTGTTTTAGTGATGTCTGGCAGTGGAAGGGTTGGTTCAGGAGCAAGAACAGTTGTTGGGAGCTAACCCTTTGTCATGTGCCTGTAGGCGTTTCAGAAGCACATTTCCCTCTGAGGAGGACTAGATACTTTCCTGTACACCATGCTGTGCAACTGCTTATTGGGATCAGCACGGCCAGCTATACTGGGCCTGGCTTTTGGTCATGGTCCTTTGATTTGGAGGCTAAAATAGCTGAACAGTAGAGTAGGAGGCCGACTTTCTAATCACAGGATTTAGTACCAGTTGTTCAGATACAGGGGCGAGACTGGCAAAATTTCTCTTTTTTTTGACTTCATTATTTGGATACGGGCGTGAAATCTAGGCGGGCGCTTATTATCAATCCCTCTGTTGTACTTGAGACGCTGAGAGTGGACTTGGCTCCCACGTTGACGGTTAGGCGGCAAGGGTGCTTGACTTGGAGAGGAGATGTTCCCCAGACCTCTGCTCCCTTGACTTTCCGCACGCGCGTGTATGGAGGGTGATGTTGGGAGAAGACTTGACCAGTTGCAGGTGGTAGATGGTACACACTGATGCTACCATGATGGTGGTGAAGGCGATTAGTGTGAAAGCTGGTTGGCTAAGTGCTCAATTTGTTTTGGCATGGATGCTGATGAGATACTTTCGGGCTGTTGGAACCCCGGTCACCCAAATCGCGCAAGAACCTCAGCTGCCGGCCTTAGGTGACTTGGATATGCTTTAGGGGAACCAGAGTGAGACACTCAAGACCGAGCGGCTGATACTGAAGCTGATGCCTTGGTCGTTGTCATTATACGAACGACCCCGTCGAGTTTCTCAGTGAGATGTCAGTGTGATGTGTAAAAACCCATCGGTCTTGGTGTAGTAGCTCAAGAGTCCACTGCTAACCATTCCTGAATGCGTAAATTGAATTGTAAAATCCTATTATCCGATTTTCCTTCCTGTTCCCCATATTTTCTTCTGGGTATGGACTGGGTTCTCAGGTTGAACCAGAGGCCGGGCGGGCATAATGAACAAATTGACTTGTCACCTCACCCCACCCCCTTCCCACGCACACCGTTATCCTAAAAATAAGTTAATTTTAAAAGAAAACAGACAGCTCATTATCGACTGATAAAGGAGCCCTACAATCATCCCCAAATCAATTAAACCCCAGGGGTCAGGACTAAACGTCGCTCACTCCTTCCAATGCAAGAGCCATGTACCAATAGAGTTGCGACACAGATCTTCAAACGGAGGGTGGTAAACTGTACAGTGGAATCATAGATAGGCGCATAAGTATGTATGCGCATTTTTGAAACGTTGATATAAGCAGTTCAACAAAAGATATTGGAATCTGGAAAGTAAAACCCATATTGGTTAAATATACTCTGGGGATTTTTTTGAGCTGAAGAACCAGGTTAATTGCAGACCGTTTCTTTTCCTATCTGATTTCGAAGTGGATTGTATTTAAATCCCAACTCAAGTATTTGAAACTTCCACTGAAATCTGTCCTGTCAGAGCTAGGTTGCCCGTCAGTCTCTTACAGCCTCAATATGTAATAGTAATCGAAGGGAGCAGATTAATTCCGAGATTCTGCAGTTAACACAATTGAAATATCGAACAATGTACCGTGGGGAATTGCTCTGTTCCATCTGCACGCTCAATGTGCAGTGAATTAAATTGTCAATGCGGGAGCCACGTACCATTACAAATACAATGAGTCAGAACCCCATAGACACGCTCAAATATCGAGTGACTTGTCCATTCAAAGGTAGGTGCAGAATGCAGTTACTCCAGCTTTTTACACTCAAAGATATACACAAGATGCATGCATATATGTACAAATACATTTAGATTTATGGATCTGTTCCTGCACAGATAGAGTCAGAGACATATTCATTGGCTAAACATACAGACATATCCAATTAACACACACCTTCACATTGAGATTTACTGAAGCACAAGTTACAAAGGTGCACGGCAGCACAATTAAACATGCAGACCCAGACATAGGCGAGTACTAGATATGCAGACTCAGATGCCTAATTCATTGTGATACTACGTCGGACATACAGACAGAACACCAATGCCCCGCCGCCACACCCACACGGTGTCAGACAGCTCCCCACACGCACTCACACACACGCCCCCCCCCGCCCCCCACGATATCAAACACACATCCATGCGCTATCACTCACGTCCATAAGCAGTCACACCCACATGCAGTCAGGCAGCCACCTTCCCCGCAAAATCACACGCAGTCAGCCTCTCGAGGGATTGTGACAAAAAGAAAAGTATATGCAGCTAAATTAATTGATTTCGACCCTGTGCTCAGTTGTTACCCTGTCGCTGTGTTCTCTTGCACATGCGAATTCCACAAGATTCGACCGCATTAACTAGTATTTGGCAATATTTCATTTTTGTTTGACCTGTGGTATAACGCTGCGTCGAGAACATGGATTAATTCGTTTCTTTTTATCACTTTGTTGACTTTCTAATAATTTATGGACCAAATGATTCAACTTTTCTTTTCAATCCGAAGCAGATTGCAAGTGAAACTCAGAGCAGCAGCAAGTGAGAGGCTGTGTCCCTTTGTCTTCAGAGTTACCTGACAGATCATAAAACCCTTTCTAAGAGACCTGGGCAGTCAGACAGTTCACAGCACACCCGAGCCATCTGTGTATAGGCGTCCACCTCATGTTCACGCTATCGTTCCTGTTACTTTGCATGCTGTGACTGCAGTGGCACGAAAACTCCCTGTAGCCCCCTCCCCAACCCTATGCAACGTCCTCATAAAAGTTAAAAATCACACAACACCAGGTTATAGTCCAACAGGTTTAATTGGAAGCACACTAGCTTTCGGAGCGACTCTCCTTCATCTTCCAGGATCCTCCTAAAAGGAATGTAACTACAGTTTAAAACCTGCTAGCGGAATGCGCGACCCCCACCCTCTCTCCAGCTTGATGGTTTATAATTTCACGAGCTTGTGTTTTCCTGCAAGGTCTGCGGGATTTCAATTTAAGTTAAACCTGTTTGACGGGAACAATTTCGACTTTTCTCTCGTAACGACTGACTTTTCCATAAGATCGTTCCCACGCACGGCGCCGCCAGTCTCGTGTGAAGATTGTGAGAGGTGGTGCTGGCAATGTTCAGCAGGACAGGCAGCATCCATAGAGGAGGCAAACAGTACTCCAACAAATGTCTCTGGTCTGAATCAACAGCCAGTGTTCATCAGTGAGGCACTGCTAACAGGCTGAACAAATCCTCCGGTATGTGAACTTAAAATCCCGACATATCGGAATATGAAAACCGGACAGCAGTACGGATAAATTATTTTTAAAAAGGACAATTTATTCTACCACAACTTTCCTCAATACACATGTTCGGGCCATTACAATTCGTCGTTCCAACGCTTTGAGGGAGACAGAATTCTCTTTCACAGAATTCCTCCAGTTCTGAGGAAAGGTTACTCCATCCGAAATGTTAACTCTGATTTCTTTGCAAAGATGCTGCCAGACCTGCTGCGCTTTTCCAGCAATTTCTGTTTTTGGTTTGAAAAAAAAACTTTGATCTTCTTTGGTCTCATTTAGTCGTGACCTCGATTTGTTTTACGGACTTTGTCAAAGCGTTTTTAAGCATACGATTTTATTTGAAACGATTATTAAATACGTGACATAACACAGACTGTGTTCGTTCTCCCCAGAGCCGGAGTTACACCTGGGTTTCTCCATCACTTATTTCCAGGAGCTGACGATTCTGTGAAGGCTGTTTTCCTAGCAATGACCCGGCTCTCCTGGTTAAAACCCCTCTTTTAACGTTCTTTTAAACCTGACTGTGGCGCAGTCGGCGAAAGGCAGAACAAAAAAAGTACGTACAAAATCAATAGAACTTTCGAGACAGAACAGAAACAGGGTATACGTGAGAGAGGAAACAAAAACAACTTAGCATTCGACCCAAAGGTGGGCCGAACAGTAAATGACAAACGACTTTAAAGCCTCGACCCAATTTTGTTTTACAGGCGAAATGAAATTTGGAACATTTATAAAGTACGTTTTCTTGATGTGCAGGCAAATATCCAGTCCAGTGAAAAAAAACATTAAGTGAAAGGTTGTGAAAGAATGCGGCTGTCTTCCATTCGGCATCTTTTCCCTCGCAGTCCCAACCTCACCTATCTGCAAATAAGCAATTTCTGTGGTGGGGTTCGGGTGTCCTTTAGTGAAGGGATTGCTACGACTGGACCTTAAATATTACATTGTAAAGTCAAACCGTTCGATTCAAGTATTATTTAGCTGTCAACGTTGCCAAAGCAAATTAAAGTGTACTTGAAACTAAATAGATCATAATATTAACCACAGCCTGGACAGAGCGAGAGCGAGCGAGAGAGAGCGAGAGGGAGAGAGAGCAAGAGAAAGACAGTGAGTTTAGATAGCTTGGGAGCTTTGCGAAGATCAATTGTCAGAGGTCTGGAGTTTTTCACTATCTTCAATGGAGCTAAACCGCGCAGGCGCAGTGACCCCCAGGGCGCTGGGAAACAGCAGCTGGTACCCGGGAGTGACGTCACCGCACGAGGCTGGGGAAGCTCCAAAATAGCACTAATCCCACTTTATCCAAGAAAGACGGGCTGTCAGATCTGCAAAGGAACAAAAAGGCACGAAAGACAAAGTAGATGGCTTTAAATACGTTTCAATGAGTATTTCTTTTACAAGCCAAAGTAATTAATCCCTCATTTGAAAAGAACAACTTCATTGGTTTAATTCGCCCAGAGTTGCAGAATCAAATTGGTTAACTGCAGCCCAGCGGATAATTGCTAAAAGCGAAGCTTCCCATTTGCAGCCTTCAACGCTGCATGGTTTAGGCAGCTGGGCTACAAAAAAGGTGCCCAAGAAACTACAACAAAGACAACTTGATAGTATTTATAAACAAGGGGAAACTACTCCCACTGGTAGGAAGGTAAAAAGAAATCATATACTTAACAGGCAATAAAACCAGAAGGGAAGATGACGAGTCTTTTTGGCCAATTGAGTAATTATAATTTAGAATATATGTTTAAAAGGATTGCGGAAGCTGAAACATTGGTAAATTTCAAAAGAAAATTGGTTACATTTTCAAAATAGAAATTCAAAACGGATTATGTGGAAAGGCCGTGGGAATGGGATTATTTGAACAGCCCTTTCAAAGAGCTAGCGTGGACACAGTGGACCAAATGCCCCCGAAGTGTTTTATGCTTCTAAGAATATATGCTTTGAACAGTGAGAGACAGCAAAATGCACATTGCTGGTTCCATTTACTCCTCAACTAAGTAAAACAGAGCTCTAAATGCATGTGCTAAAGCTCTCCACAACAGTGGCCAAGGGTAACTTAGAATATAATGCCTGCAAAGATCAACTTGACTTCTGCCTCAATACTAACACTGAATTCTAAACTCAAGTCTCAAAACGTTTCTAGGTAGGTCTAGCCATCTGGGTGCAAAATTGGCTCGAGGGTAGAAGTTAGAGGGTGGTGGTGGAGGATTGTTTTTTTGGGCTGGTTACCTGTGACCAGCAGTGTGCCGCAAGGATCAATGCTGGGTCCAAATGATTTGGATGGGAATGCTTTGATGACACCAAGATTGGTGGTGTAGTAGACAGCGAATGAGACTATCTCGGAGTACAATGGGGCCTTGATCAGATGGGCCAATGGGCCGAGGAGTGGCAAATGGAGATTAATTTAGATAAATATTTTGTAATGAAAATCAGAGCAGGATTTACACAGTTAATTGCAGGATCCTGGGGAATGCTGCTGAACAAATAAACTTTAGAGTAAAGGTTCATACTTCCTTGAAAGTGGAGTCACAAACAGACAGGGTAGAGAAGAAAACATTTGGTACACTTGCCTTTATTGCTCAATGCATTGAGTATAAGAGTTGGAATGTCACGTTGCGGGTTACAGGACATTGTTCAGGCCACTTTTAGAAGACTGTGTTTAATTCCGGTCTTGCTGCTATTGGAAAGGCGTTGTTAAATTTGAAAGAGTTCAGAAAAGGTTTACAAGAATATTGCGAGGGTTGGAGGGTTTGAGCTATGTGGAGAAGCAGAATAGGCTGGGGCTGTTTTCCCTGGAGCATCGGAGGCTGAGGGATGACCTTATAGAGGTCACCTTATTTTATAAAATCGTGGATAAAGTGAATAGCCTAGGTCTTTTCTCCAGGGTAGGAGAGTCAAAAACTAGATGGTATAGGTTTAAAGTGAGAGGGGAGAGATTTAAAAGCGAATCAAAGGGCAACCTTTTCATACAGAGAGTGGTGCGTGCATGGAAAGAACTGTCAGAGGAAGTGGTGGAGGTTGGTAAAATTATAACACTTAAAAGACATCTGGATGGTTACATGAATAGGATGGGTTTAAAAGGGATATGGGCCAAATGCTGGCAAACAGGACTAGATTAATTTCGGATATCGGGTCAGCATGGACGAGTTTGACCGAAGAGTCATTTCGGCGCTGTACAGCTCGATAATTCTATGACCTTGCTGCTCCCAACCTGTCTACATTAGCTCCTTAAAATCCTTAAATTTAAAATTCAACTTTGTGTTGTAACTCCTTCGTGTTCTCAGTTCTTTCATTTTTGTAACGACGTCTCCAAATCTTACTGCCATTTGAGGACCTTAACATTTTCAACCCTGTCCACTTGTGCAGTCACATTTACCTTTGCCCAATCATCGACGGCGTTGCTTACAGTAGATTAGATTCCCAACAGTGTGGAAACAGGCCCTTCGGCCCAACCAGTCCACACCGACCCTCCGAAAAGCAATCCACCCAGACCCACTTCCTTCTGACTAATGCTCCTAACACTATGGGCAATTTAGCATGGCCAATTCACCTGGCCTGCACATCGTTGGACTGTGGGAGGAAACACGGGGAGAATGTGCAAACCCCACACAGACAGTCGCCGGAGGCTGGAATCGAACCTCGGACCCTGGTGCTGGTACTCTAAGACCAGACTGACACTCCATTGCTAAACTTGTCACAGACCTGGCTTCTTTCAAGCCCTTTCTTAAAACCTGTATTTTACTTCGTTGTTAAGTAATATAACCTTCTTCGAATTTTCCTGATTGCACTAATTTGAGGCAAAATTGGGTGTGTTTTTTTCTGCCTGTGTTAAAGTTACTGTTCTTGTTCAGCTCATATGGAATCTCACTGAGTCGGAAAGTAGTGGGTTCAAGTTGCACTCTATAAACCTTTGAGGTGTTGTATGTTAGTTGAGTCATTGACGGATGCCCTAGCTTCTCTTTGAGGTGGATATTAAAGGTCCCAATGCGCTATTTAGTTTGAAGAAGAGCAGGGGAGATCTCCCCAGTTCCCTGGCCAATATCTCCCCATCCCCCAACTAAATCAAACGACGTGGTCTTAATCACATCGCTGTTTGTAGGAGCTGGCTGTGTGCAAATTGGAATCCGTCCGTCATAAGAGTGATGCCACTTCCAAAATGACTTAATTGCTGCTAAAACAAAAAACGGGTTAGAGCATTCTGATGAGTGGAAGGGGCTTCACCCACGCAAGTCTGGTCTAACACAATTTATCTCCCAGTATTATTGGGAAAGCTGCGACTGGGGGGTCTAGCACAGCGTTGTACAGCTTTACGCTGAACTCGAGATAGCTGGAAGGCCGGCCCTCGGGATATAACGCCACTGACTTCCACCGTCAACAGCGCGGCCGGAAGGAGAGATGACCAGCTTCTGGCCGAGCTGATTAGTTTGCTGAGACACAATGTGCCCCCCCCCCCCCACCCAAATTTGCTCACTGACATCTTGCACTAAGAGTCGTGTACCTGCAAGAAATTTGGGTAGCTTGACGGTTGCAGGTAGAGTGACCTGTTGCACACTCTACAGTAGAAAGCCATGCTGTAGGATTGCAGGAGAGGTTGGGAAAGTGCATTCCATCTTCAGAGAGCCCGCTGTTAGGGGCCGTCTTTAAACATTCAGCTCGGCTAACCTCTTATCAGTACCCGGCCAGCGACCCTGATGACCTCTGCTTCCCTCTCCACAGACTTTACCCCAAGAGCTTTTCCAGCTGATTGAACTCACCGCTGGTGTTCCAGACTGCATCCTGCTTGCTCTGATAGCCGCTCTGCAGGCACTGCTCCAGGTAAGCCTTGGGCTCACAGCCGGACACCAGGATTTCTCGGAGCAGAGCGATGTAGGCAATAGCCAGCCGCAGAGTGTCGATCTTGGACAAGCGCTTCTCGTACGGGAAGGTTGGGACGTGACACCGGAGTTCCTCGAAGGCGGAGTTGATGCTCAGCATCCGTTTCCTCTCCCGAATATTCGCCGCGTACCTCTGCGCCTTGTAGGGGTGAGCAGGGACGTGCCGGCGCTGGCGGCGTTGCTGGGAGTGCGGCTCCTCCGAGCAGGAGCTGTCCTCTCCGGCACTGCCCTCGATTTGCAAAGACTGCAGATCCAGGTCCAGCAAGGCAAACTGCGCCTCGGGGAAGGCGGACTGGCAGGAGTAGGACGACCACGGAGACAGCTGGTCACTGACGGGAGGACATTCCAAATTCAGGCCATCCCATTGATTCTGGAGCTGAGCGTGTGAGTCCAACTGACCCCAGAAAGCCAGCTCCCCGGCCGCATCCTGGTCGAAGTCCAGCAGGCAATCGTCCATGGCCCGAGCTGCCTGGCGAACTGAACCCGGGGAGGATGCACACGGACAGTGCTGGGCAGCATCACCAAGCCCCCATGTTAAATAGTTGCTTGCTGCGCAGCGGGGACACCTTCCTCCTTGTTCTGCCCATCTCAAAGAAGGAGCTGATGAGGAGGTACACATGGGCGCTCTCCCATTGCCCGCCAACATCTCGGGTGATGGGGTAACTCCAGGAACAATGCAGTGGCCCATTCTCCCGTGGCAGGTCACCCCCTTGACTCGCCTCCCACACAGACCCTGATGTTTACAGATGGCATAAAGTGTTTATCTTTTCAGCCTTGTTTCGGTGACAATTGACTATTTCAGCGGCGAGACTTATAACAGACATATTGCCAACTTCAATTAGTTTGTAACGTCGACTGTCAGAAACACATGATGATGAAGAATAATGAGGCGGTGGAGAGTAAGGGAGGTGGGGGAGAGAGCGGATACTTGAGTTGCCTTCTACCTACACTGTCCTAGCCAGAGTTAATAGGCAATTAGCAACAGAACACGGGAAAATGCAGTCAAGCCAGCGAGAGAAAATGTACTGGACTGTAACCATCCGAACAAAAGAAAACTCAAAAGTACTGCGGATGCTGGAAATCAGAAATTGCTGGTAATTCTCAACAGGTCTGGCAGCATCTGTGGAGAGAAGGGACCCTTCTTCAGAATTTCTGTTTTTATAACCCATTCAAGTCCTGTACAGGTGTCTGAACAAACCTCGCACAACTTGGTAGAAAACTGATCGCCTCTTGTTTGGTAAATACAGCAAGAATTATGCAATCACAACACTATAAGATGGAATGGGTAGTGGAACAAAGGACATCTACCGTCCGCCAAGTTTCACTAACTTATTGCTGTACGTCAACCATACAAGTTTAAAAAAAAAGCATTATTCGGAATCTTTTCTCACTAAATCAAATTGGTGAACACACCTAGCAGAGCACCGATAATTTACTGGCTGGGGCTGGCTCGAGCTGTGAAGAGCTGGCACAGATAGACCGGCCCGACTGGCCTTCGGTCTGTATTGTAAAAAAGATCTGTTTCTAACAGGAACAAAACTCAACTAATTGGTGTCCGAGAAATTATTAAAAGATGAACCGGAAACGATGCAGGCCTGTATTTTGAATGTCCGAATTAACCTTTTGCCTGAATTCTGGCATTGCCATTTTCACGAGGGACTCCAGCAATAACCATGTTTTAAGGTTGAAAACTATTCAACAAACTCACTCGAATTAGCCATCCGGATATGACAGTTCACATTTTCAGTCTCTTTCACCTTTCCAGTGACAGTGAAGGCACCGGCTAACGCCGGTGTAAGGTAACTATTGTATGTAAGGTAACTAATCATGTAATACATTTCCACTCCATGGTAAATCATTTGTGATATCAAATTGCAGGAAGCCCAGGAAGCAGAAAGAAAGGAGAACTGCGAGGGAAACAAGCAACGCTGCTTTAAAAAACGTGATTAATAATTCAACGAGTGTCCTGGTTAAGACAGTGCTGAGATCTCTGCCCGCTCTCCGTCAGCTCCACCCCAGCCCAGCCATGATTTACTGAACATTGGGCATTCAGAGAAGGGTCATCATGAAATCCTGCAGCCCGCCCCAACTAAAAGATTTCCTAATGCTCGATAAATTGGGCCTCAATTGGTAAAGAATTTATGTATGCTTTAAAAACATTTTAAAACAATTAAAGCAATGAGAGGGGCTTGTGGTTGCAGTAATAGTGTCCACCCTGCACCTTGAATGGTATTGTTGACCACCCCTCACATCCTGTGTTGTAGTGATAGTGTTCCACCCACCACATCTTGTGGCACAGTGTTGGTGTCCGCCCAATACCCTCTTTTCAGTGATAGTGTTCCCCCCACAGCACCTGATGTTGCAGTCATAGTGCTCCCCCACACACCTTGGGGTGCCATGTTGATGTTCCCCCCACCACACTGATCTTGTGGTTCAGTGATAGACTCCTCCTCACCCCCCCCCCCCCCCACCCCTCCCATGTTGTCGCCCAGTGATAACTTTCCTACCTCTAAGCCAAAGGGTGTGGGCCCAAGTCCCACCTCAGAATGTGCTGGGCGCAGAGATGTAACAAAACGCGTGCCAATACTCATCCGAAACAAGTTGATGACAACAAAACCAATAATTATAATTCACAATTTAGTGTCTTTAGGTTGGAGGCGCCACATGTATACCATAACTGGTCAGGCAGCATCCGAGGAGCAGGAGAGTTGACGTTTCGGACAAAAACCCTTCATCAAAAGCCCTTCTGTTCTTCGGATGCTGACTGACTTGCTGTGCTTTTCCAGCAACACACTCTCAACTTTGTGATCCTGCCATCCCTGCGCTGTGTTTCCCGTTTCTGTTTTGTTTTCAGATTTCCGACGTCCGCAGTATTTACCTCCTGCTCACTTGTGATGGCATTGGGATGTCCCATTTTCATTAATAAAGGATTCGGATCTAGTTCGGAGTCATTGATGATTTGAAGATGCCGATGTTGGACTGGGGTGTACAAAGTTAAAAATCACACACCAGGTTATAGTCCAACAGGTTTAATTGGAAGCACACTAGCTTTCGAAGCGTCGCTCCTTCATCAGGTGGTAGTGGAGGGCTCAATCCTCACAACCAGACTTTATAGCAAAAATTTACAGTGTGATGCAACTGAAATTATACATTGAAAAATTGATTGTCTGTTAGAATACTGTGATAGTTTCACTTCTTTCACGTGTACATCACAAAATCTTTTTTAAAAAAAGTTGCATTCTCGGGTTAGCTGTTAACAATGGTGATAGCTAGACAATATGTTGAAGGTGTTAGCCTGTGTTCTCTGTCTATGCCATGATTTTTAGATTGTTTCTAATCTAAAAAGTGAGATAACGGAGTTTTACATAAATCCATGCAGTTTTTGAGCAAAGTACAATGTAACCCTGCAAGTACAAATTCACCCCACAAAATATATGTGTGCATGTGGGTCTTTGTCTGTCTGTGTGTGTGTGTGTGTCTGGGTTGGGGGTTGTGAGTGTGAGAAAGTGTGTGTGTGTGTGTATAGTGAGTGCAGAGTGTCTTAAGTCTGTGAGGGGATGCATGTGTGAGTGTGGGAGTGTGTGTGTCTGTAAGGGTGTGTGTGGGTGTCTGTGTGTATGTGTGTCCGTGTGTATGTGTATAGGAGTGCCTGTGTGTGTGTGTGTGTAGGAGTATCTGTGTGTGTGTGTGTAGTGCAATGGTGATCACCTGTAGTGTGACATGAACCCAAGGTCCCGGTTGGGGCTCTCCCTATGGGTACCGAACTTAGCTATCAGCCTCTGCTTGGCCACTTTCCTCTGCTGCCTGTCCCGAAGTCCACCTTGGAGGATGGTCACCCGAAGGTCCGAGGTCGAATGTCCTGGACCACTGAAGTGTCATTGATAGCCCGGATGGAGAAACTTTCTGGAAGGTTCCAGGCTTATTTTTTTTAAAAGATCTTCGATTTAGGTCAATACGGGAAAACGTGACACCTCTGCGCAAAATATACTGTGTATATGTGGATCAGAAGAGAATTAAAAATATGAAAATCGAACATTCAAATTATCATGCAATTTTATCAACAATCATTGACCATTAACCCTATATGTATCCTCAAGTTCACAAGAGAGCCGACGATTGAACTGGCCTTTATATACAATGTTACATAATGAATTGCTAATGAAGAGTTATGTTCCTGTCCTGATAACTGCATTGTATAGGGGTGTGCGTGTTTGGAAGGGGGAAATCAAAGGGAGCTGTATGTATTTTTTACTGATGATCACATATAATTTGCGACTGATGGAGTCGTGGAATAAAGATGGCGAAAAAAATCCCCAATATAAATGATAAACTACAAAACAGGGAGGCAAACTCATGGTCAAAAACGCCAAAAGCTCAACTCGAGAGAAGTTTAACAGAATTAAAGCTCTGTGGACAAGCTGCTGGACAAATTCATTTCCTGTCCATCCCTAACTGCCCCTTGAATTGAGTGGCTGGCTATGTCATTTTGAAGGGCAGTCAATTTGGGGTGGGTCTGGAGTCACATATAAACCAGACCGGATAAAAAGGGCAGATTTCCTTCCCTAAAGGGTATTAACGAACCGTATGGGGTTTTACAATAAACAAATGGTATTCCGCTCTCTACCCCTGAGGCTAATTTTTCATTCTCAATGTATTTCTTGAATAAAAATGCTTGCAGCTGCTAGTTTATGAGGCTGAATTTTTGGCGTGCTAGTCTAATGCATGAAACTGCATCAATACTTCCCGGAGGCCACTACCACCCAGTCCCAGTACCCCTCAACTCCCGTTTCCCGTTTCTCTACAACTATTGTGACGACGCTGTGACTTTAAGAAGTTATTTCGTACTTTTGTTTTGGAGAGGTTATGAGGCAGAGACACCAAGCAGTCTACCAAACCACTGGAGTAAACAGCTTGTGAGGCCTTGGGTTATGTTTAACAGCTTGAATGCGTGAGGCCAGTTCTCACAGATCAGGATTTCAGGGGTTTTGATTTTTCAGTAACATCAGAAGCTGTTGGGGTCTCAATAGATTTGGAAGCTTCAGAGAATGTCTCTTGGCAGCTACTCTCTCTGAATGTTCTCGATGTTTCTTTTTTCCTCGTGGATTGAAGAATTGCGTTTGAGAATCTGTGTCTGAATTTTCCTTTTTGCCAAGGGGTATGTTATGGGATATTACTATATTGGGATAGTTAATTAGTAGTAGTTGTGTATCTGTTATTCTGTTAAGCACTCTGATTTACAGCATCCACAGTTCTTTCCGTTACAGTCATAGAGTCCTACAGCACAGAGACTGGCACTTTGGCCCAAACCTGTCCATGCTGACCAAAATGTCCATCAACGCTCAACCCATTTCTCTGCATTCGGCCCATTTATAAAAAAATAATTCGGTTAAGTTTTCCACTAGAGTTAAGTTATTCTAATTTCCTCTTTCTTTGGTTGTATTTTAACTACAATGTTTCAGTGAATTGTGGTATGCTTAACATGGAGTAGTTTGACCAGTCACGTTGGATTTTCACATTCCCCTTTAAAAATAAGATAATTTAGAATCTAAGCTACCTTATTGAAATATTTTGAGGGGATCTGGTCTGATCCATAAGACGGTTTCTATGTTTGCTTTGTGACATTGTGAATCTATTAACGCCCGTTTTTTAGGGTCAAACCATCCAGTTATTGAAGAACTCGGAGGCACCTGACATTGAAGCCAGTAAATCTGACCATGAAGCTCTAATTGCTCATTAAACCGGCACTGGGTTTCAGCACCATGCGCTGTCCTCCCATTGTATGGAAGAATTCGGAACTCGCGAGCTGATCAGCCAATGTCGAACTTTATAAAGGTGGAAGGAGATTCTTCAATCGGCTCTTTAAAACAAAAATCGACAGGCTTGCGCCCAATCGCTCGCCAGTGCTCTCCATAAATCTCTTCGCAACATAACCGATTATAGGTTTTACACATGTCCACACAAAAGCACACGCACAGTTTCACTGAAATGCGAGCCACTCAGCGTCCACATACACTCGGGCTTGATTTTTGTAGTTTGTTTAATACAGTGCTTTGAGAGGGAACAGAGAAAGGTTGCTGAATATTGAGCCTAACCAATCTGAATGCTACTCCTTCTTTAGCACAAATTGGAACATTCTACAAGGATAAAAAACACACACCAGGTTACAGTCCAACAAGTTTAATTAATTGGAAGCACTAGCTTTCGGAGCGCCGCTCCTTCATTAGGCGGATGAAGGAGCAGTGCTCCGAAAGCCAGTGCTTCCAATTAATTCAACCTGTTGGACTATAACCTGGTGTGTGATTTTTAACTTTGTATAGCCCAGTCCAACACCAGCATCTCCAAATCATTCTACAAGGATGGTTGCTGTGGAAGAATATTCCTAATTGGAGCATTGTGGTTCTCTCAGGATGCAGGGACCTCTACCTGCACAACCTGTACATCTTGTGAGACCCTGAAGTCTAGAATATTTCTGCTTCTTTCATTCAGATTTGCATCATGCACTCAGTAAACACAGAATACAATTGCGCAATGTCACAACTCCCCATACAATTGCCCCTTAATCTATTGCTGACAAAGTAACCATAGAACCCAATAGATTGTTTATAATGATTCCAACATTAATAAAATAGAACAACTTTGACTGCTTAGTATGTTGGCATTACCGAAATCTTACAGACACAAAATCCATTTTCCCATTAGATATTGGAAGTTATTGCCATTATCAAGCATCCTTGACACACTTGCAGAAAGTTTCGATTCTGCTTACCTTTGAGATCAGAAGATTTGGGATGCAATAACTTTGGGGCACATTCAGGGCAGATCCACATTAACATTGAAAAGCAGGATAACAGAATAGGGACATTGGTATGACAAATATGTGTAATGCAGCCTACCCCAACCTAAACTTTCATGAAGGTTCTTAATCAAAATCTGCTTCATTGAACCTACTGAAGAAAGTTCAGTGAAGAAATCTTTCCCAATTATTGAGGTTGGATCATTATAATGAAAATGAATTGGTTTCTATGAAACAGAAATTACATAAATGAAGCAATTGAACAATTAATTCATTGATAAACGAACCTCCCAGCAGTCATCAGTAGTATCCTTCCATCCATATTGGTTGATAGACAAGCAACAATTCCATTTGGATAGATGCATGCTTGCTGATGGCAGAAGAAACCAATTCATGAAAGGCAGAATTCAGCATAAGTGCGATTGGACTGTGGTTCATGAGACCAGGGCCGAAGACTTTCACCACCAGATTGGTGTTCATGGACCAGTGCCATGGAAACTGAGATAGGGCTCCAGGTGCCAGCCAACAGCCAGGAGTCCCAGATGGACAGAAGGCAGTGAGACTCGCTTGTTGAATATGTCTAAAGTAGTTAATGCCAATACATTCACTCACTAAATTAGATTAGGTTAATAAATTTGATTTTGTATCAAAGCAGACAAGTCTTGTTGAATTCATTTTGATCAGACCTTAAAGAAGCTGTTAGGCACTTTCAGCCAAACAATACACCTTGTTATTCTACTATATTTAGGTTGAGGTGGAGGGAGCCTTCCTTATAGTGGAGGCTATTGAAGGCGTGTGCAGATCAAAGGACCATATTTGGTTAGAGAACCCAGACATACTGAGTGTCCTACTCAGATATAGTCTTGACCTCTTTATTCCAAATTCACAGGTTTGGGGATCACAGGTAGGATGGAGGTAGGTGGACAGGCACATCTGGAGTGTCCCAAAAGGACACTTCTTGAGGGACTGTATGTAGCTCCTTATCTGAATGGATGTCTGTTGGCATCACTCCATCTCCTTGAGAGGAAGAGTCGAACAGTGTGGTGTTGGAAAAGCACAGCAGGTCAGGCAGCATCCGAGGTGCAGGAGAATCAATGTTTCAGGCATAAGCCCTTCATTAACAATGTGAGCCCACATTCCTGATGAAGGGCTTATGAAATGTCGATTGTTCTGCTCCTCGGATGCTGCCTGACCTGCTGTGCTTTTCCAGCGCCACACCTTTCAACTCTGAACTCCAGCATCTGCAGTCCTCACTTTCTCCTCTCAACTCTCAACTAGAGCTGGTCCCTCATTGCCCTGTTGCCTTACCATTGATGCTGAGCACTAATGACCAAAGCAATTAGATGAAGGTCTGTGTACATTTCCAGCAGTTACTGATGGTCCTGCTGGATGTGATTTTCCATGGGGGCAGCCACTGACCTGTTCATGGATACAGCCACATTCATGTATGCTGAGCCAGCACAGTATGGATAACATTTGTGGACTCCTTCAACCTATGATTTAATTTGACTATTGCCTCCAACTAACCTACCAGCTGCTCCCAGTTCTCTGCATTTTTACAAGTTAATAATGACCAACATGAAAGGATCATCTCTACCCATGGCTGAGAAAGTGCCCAATCTCCTGCAATCCTCTGAGTGCCAGTGACCTGGGGCATTACTTCCTTGGCCATTTGTAGAGACATGTCAGCGATGTATGCAGCAAAGTGTGCTCCTGAATCTAATCTCGATAAAGTACCCACCCTCTACTGATCTTTTCCTCTCTTCCCTCCTATCCTGTAGCTATTGGTACCACTGGCATGACTCTGACTGAATTCCTCCATCACCATCACCAGTATTCAAAACAGAAAACTGATTAGCAAGTGCAATTGTTTCAGTGAACGCCTGTTGCGCCTGCCTGTTTTCTTTGACTGCTGGATGGACACCTGTTCCCTATTTGTTTGCATACTCCTTACTTGAAGTGTGACCACCTTCCTAAACAGGTTAACTATGTAGTTCTCTGCCTACAGATGCAACATAGTGACCCCAGCTGCAATCTGAATTCTGAAACCCAGAACTCGAGTTTGTGCAGATGGGGGGGGGGGGGGGGGGACTTCTTGCAGATGTGTTTGTGTGGGGCATATGGTGCATCCATAACTTCCCACATATCACAGGCTGTACATTCCACATTTTTGAGCTGCCCTGCCATAATTTAAATTTACAGATTATTTATTGAAAGTCAAATAGTTTATCAGTTACTCAGCAACCAGTTCCTTCTGCTGAACAAAGCTATGGTATGCTTTGTTTTAGTTAAAGAACTGTGGCTATCAAACTATTCAATTGTCTTTAAAAAAAATCAAGAAAAGACAGGCTTCTTATATTATCCAACCACATCAATGTTTGATTACCATCACAAAATGAATCAAATTGCAATGCTTCTGCTGTATAACATTGCACAGATTAACAGTAGGTAGAAGGTCATGGTGAACTTAATGACCACTTGAAAAAAAGAGGCAGCAGTCATTTTGCAGGACACTTCATGGTTTGAACTAGGACCTATCCCCAGAAGTTATTCGACTCTCCGTTTTATAGTTCCAAACATTAAAATATCTAATTTTATGTTAGCTAACAAGAGGCTCAGTCACAAGGAGTGAGTGATCCACATAACCTGCTGTATAGAAAGCACAAAATGTTAATGGTTAATACTTGATCTAACTGACACAAATTGAATGGTGAAGTAGATATTGATTAAGTCTCAATCTCTTTTCCATTTTATCAAACACAGAGGATGTATATGTTTGGCAGCTGCAATTGAGAAAAAAGACAAAGATAATCAAATATTCTGGTCCAGAATAGCAGTTAAGATTACAGCATTGTGGTCTGCATTGTGAGTTGCAGAATACCTCAGGAGAAGAAATCTGCTTTGATAACTTCGAATTTAAAAATACCAAGTATTCCTATAGTTTCCTTATGTCTGATCCTCTCTCAGTTTGCAGGCAAGCTTCGTGTTAGGGATATATCATCTCCTTTGTTCATGATGGCTGGGATTCAATTTAAGTACTTCACATGCCCAATGTCTTCTTCCACTTCCTCAAAGAAGTTTGGGATCACTTTGAGTATTTATTATTCATCTTTTATTGCAGTGAGGCTAGAACGATCAGTGTTTTAGGCTTATTCCAGACATAAGCGGATAATTAGGACTGACTCTTCAGTGCTGTTGAGAGTACTCCACAGTCAAAGGTGTTGCCTTTCAAATGTAGCATTAAAATGGGACCCTGTTCAGCCTCTTGGATCAAACAAAAGATCCAGCAGCACTGTTCAACATAAATCAGGGAATTCTCTCTATGTTCTGACCTATGCTCATGTCCCAAGTAATTTGATCAGTAACAAACACTGGTTAACCTCTTTGTTGCTTGTGGGATCTTCTGTGCACAAATTGGCTGCCATGGCTCCTCATATTTCAAAAGTGACCACATTTTGGAACTATTTAATGCTACTTTGGGACAGCATACAATACTGAAGGATGCTCTTTAAATATTGATTTTTTTCTTCATTCCACCATCTGATAATGAGGAACATTCTTTCTGAGACCCAAATTCCCTTTTGCCCTTCAAGTATTTTACTTGACTTTTGTTGCAATGGCCGAATCAAAGCAAGTTACATTTAAGATAGTGGACTTATTATTAATGTGTATTTAAATAGGATATGATTATACATTATAATGTCAGTATTAATTGAGCTTTGGAAGAAAATTAGTAGTGAGGGTTAGTAGTAACGTTTGACTCATTAGCATTATCTAAAACTGAATGCCGTAAAATTCAGCCCGAGGTTCTCCTTCGCCACTTATCCCATCTCCCAAAACAGAAAGTTTTACATGTGAAACTACTAACAAATAATTCATTCTGTTATTTTTCTATGAGTTCAAAAGTGTTCTTTCTTTTGTAAGCATTTAAACAAGGAAACCCATTAATAGAGTTGCATCATGGTTATGTTATAGGAGAAATGCCACTAAGGCAACTGAGAGAAAATAAATAAAATTGATTAATATATTTGAAGTTAAAAAAGTCTAATTAATAACATTGAAACCACCAGATCATTGTAAAATCCCATCTGATTCATTGCTGTCCTTCAGCGCAGGGAATAAAAGGTAGGTGCAGCAGTGGGCCATTCGGCCCTTTGAGCCTGCTCTGCCATTTAACATGATCCTGGTTGATCATCAAGCTCAACTAATCTGGCCCTCCCATCTCTCCATATTTCTTGATCCTTACAGCTACAAGAGCTATATCTACCTCCTTACCAAAGATACGTAATGTTTTGGCCTCAACCACTTCCAGTGGCAATGAATTCCACAGGCTTACCACTCTCCGTGTGAAAAACATTTCTCTTCATCTCAGACCAATGAGGTTTATCATTTATCCTTAAACTATAATCCCTGGTTCTGGACCCTCCCTCCATTGGAAACATCCTTCCTCCATCTAACCTGTCTATTCTTGTTAGAATGTTATAGGTTTCTAACCTCAGAATTTGTGGTCCTTACTTGTTTGGATCTATATGTGACTCCAGACCTATAGCAATATAAATTACTCTGAAATGTCGGAGCAACCTATTCAGTTCAATGATAAGTAGGGATTGCCAATAAATGCTGATTTTGCAAAACAAACTCACTTTGCAATATCTAGTTCCATCAGCATCTTTGCAGGCTATTGCTCCCAGTTTTGAATGGGCATAACATTATCTGGTGTCATTTGAAGCATTATGAACACCAGTGGTGAAATACAGTGCACTGATGTGATACCAAATTGAAAGATGACGTTTTGAGACATATGCCTCAATATGAGTTCAAAATCATAAGGGCTAATGCCCGAAACGTCGATTCTCCTGTTCCCTAGATGCTGCCTGACCTGCTGCGCTTTTCCAGCAACACATTTCCATCTCTGATCTCCAGCATCTGCAGACCTCACTTTCTCCTCAAAATCATAAGGGGTCAAGGATATGGGAAAAAAAAACCTGCTCCGTTTATTGGAAGAATCCAGAACCAGAGGACACCAATTTTAGGTGACAGGTAAATGAAGCAAATGTTTAGAATTTACTGCCTGGTAGTGTGGTGGAGGCTTTCCAAAGAAAATTGGCTACTTGTCTGAAGAAAAAAAAAATCATGGGTGCAGAGAAAAGGAGGAGTGGGACTAGCTGAACAGCGACACGGACAATTTGGACTAAAGCTTCCTTTAATGTTGTAACGACTTCCTCACACTCAGTAAAATAGTCCAAAAAAAGAGATTTCCAAAAACAAACATTTTCCATTAGGGTTTTTGAGGAAGATGACAACCTTCTAGTTTGGTGCAGGATTTTGCCTTTGCACAAGGATTTTACCTCCAAAACTGTTTACTATTAAATGACCAACAAATATGTATTCATTTTGGAAAGAATAGCACTCTGCTTTGGTCAGGTTTTGTTATTAAAACATCATTGTAGTTGAGGAAGATTCTTTTGTTCATTGGCTTAATGACTGTGCCTGGAAGTGAAGTGGTTCTTTGGCGGCTTGACAGTTGCACCTTTCACTTTCAGCTTTCCCCAGAAGTAACATAGATGAGGCCTGTCCGAGTGAGGTTTATGAGCTAGTTGAATTTGCATTCTCAGTAATTGTTCAAAACAACACTAAACACTACTTGCATTAACATATTGAAGCATCTCAATGGATGTCAAAGGAGCATTATTAAACTAAATTTGTTACTAAATCACACAAGGAGATATCAGGACAAATACCAAAAAAAAAAGACAGAGATACATTTAAAAGATAATCTTAAAGGAGGAACACAAGGTAGAAAGGTGAAGAACTTAGACTGTTGGCAACTGAAGACACAGCCACCACTGGCAAAGTAAAGAAATTGGGGAATCTTAATCAGGCAGAATTGGAGGCGCACAGAGATCTCAGAAGGTTTTAGAATTGGAGAAGATTGCAGAGCTATGGAGACATTTGGAAACAGATTAGAATTTTAAACTTGAGGCATTGCTCAAGCATGAAGTTAGTGCAAGTCAGCAAGAACAATAAATGATGGGCAAATGTGACTTGGTGCCAATTTGGACGTTGGTAGCAGAAGCTACGGAAGGTAAAATGTGAAAGGCCAGTCAGGAAGGCATTGGAATAGTCAAGTCAAGAGTGAACAAAGACATGGATGAGGATTTCAGTGGCAGATGAGTTGAAATGGAGTGAAACATGAAATAGCCAAACCCAGTGACAGCACAGAAAAATGGGATCATTGTGTGTTAAATATGGCACCAAGGTTGTGAATAGTTTGAACTAATTGCCTGAGTGGTTAATAGAATTAATAAAAATATCATAGAGGATATCAATTTTATACTGGCTAAAATGGCTAACTACACACATTTATAATTAAATAATTTCCTGTAGAAAGCATATTTGGTAAACACTCTTGTATAATGGATATGACAGGGTTTATGTGAATATAGCAATGAATATGAAAGGGTTTATCTGATTAAGTGGTTGCTCCACCTACTCTGATATGTAGCACAGCCACTGGGTGGAGCAAGGGGCAGTTTAGTTGGAGTCAGTTCAGGCAGACAGCAATTGGAGTCTGGCCAAGTCTCTGCATGGAGACAAACAGTCTTACCTGCAGGCTTCAAATGGAATGGTCACTGGACTGGAAACAACGCTGCCAGACTTGCTGAGTTTCTCCAAGACTTTCCATTTTTGTTTCAGATATCCGGCATCTGCAATTCTTTGTTTTATTTTGCAGTTGAAATGATTGTTTGTCATTAATTTGCTTGTGACAGTTTGTGAGGCCCAAATCAGTTGTTGTGTGCATCTAAAAAATAAACACTGACTACACTTTAAATAAGTTTTATTGACTTCAAATGTATTGTCCTGTGGACATGAAAAACATTAAACAAATGTAAGCTTTTTTTTAACAAGAAAAGGAATTACAATATTGTTTAGAGAAGGAACTAGCTATAAAACTGTTGGAGAATCACCAATCTAGAATATCTTTATTTCACAAATTAATTGTTGTTCCGGCTTTATAAGTGGGCTATTGAAGCGTAGACATTTCTTGAATTTACAAGTAATACGTAATCCAAATTATTCAGAATTCTGGCATTTGAACGATCTCCAGATTACCCAAATAGAATTGCCAAGTATATAATTAATTGCAGGAGGTTTTGTAACATTGTATATTATTTCATCCACTACTTAAAATTTGAAGAAACTGAATTGAAGAAATTCTGAAGAAGTCAAATTGAAGCTGACATGTTAAATTCCGTTTCTCTCTCTTCACACATAGTGTCAGACCTGCTGAGTTTCTTGAGCATTTTTGTTTTTATTCCTATTCCCTATGACGGGGGATATTTTCTGAGCAGTTTCTCCTGGACTCTTACAACATAACTCTCACAAAATTACAACATAAATACAGTCTGATACTATTGGAAAGAAAGTAATACCTTCGAGTAGCTTTCCTCCTGTTGGCAGAGGTCTAGACTAACTCTGTGGGCCCAGACTATACATGCTTTCTGTTTTATAGAGTCATAGAGTCATACAGCATGGAAACAGACCTTTCGGTCCAACCCTTCAGTCCATGCTGAACATAATCCCAAACTAAACTAGTCCCACCTGCCTGTTTCTGGCCCATATCCCTCCAAACCTTTCCTGTTCATGTACTTATTTAAGTGTTTTTTAATGTTGTAACTGTGTCCACATTCACCACTTCCTCAGAAAGTTCATTCCACATGCAAACCACTCTCTCTATAAACAAACACTGTCCCTCGTGTTTTTTTAAAATCTTCCTCCTTTCACCTGAAAAATATACCCCCTAGTCTTGGAAATCCTCCACCCGAGGAGAAGGACAACTACCATTAACTGCAGTCAGGACTAAAGGTTTCGGCATGTTGATATACACTAATGGAGCAGGTGGAACTAGAATCCAGGCCTCCTGGCCCTGAGGTACAGCCACTGTCCCAGCACTACAACTTGCTCTGGACCCCAGTGCCTCTTGGCTTCTTTTTTTGTGTGTGCAGGTGTGAGACACAGTGAAAGACACAAGGTGCACAAATCTTTATTCAGTTTCCACCACCAGGAAGAAAGAAAACACCCGAGTGGCCAGTGACAAGCAGTGCCCTTCACATCGAAGGGCAATGCTGTGTGATCAAACAGTGAAGGGGAGGGCAGGGATTAAATCAAAACAGAGTTGGAGGAGGAAATAATGCACTCCACTCCCTGTGGCGCCCACTTCTCCCTGAACAACTCCAGGGTGTCGGTGGATACCGCGTGCTCCTTCTCCAGAGACACCCGGGCTCCAACGTAACCGCAGAAAAGGGGCAGGCAGTCGGCCCTAATGACCCCCTCCATGGCCCGCTGCCTGGACCTGTTTATGGCCAAGTCCAGGAGCAGACCCATGAGGAGATCTTCAGACCTGCCCTCCCTCCTTCGTGCCGGGTGCCCGAAGATCGGGAGCATGGGATTGAAGTGCAACCAAAAGCAGAGGAGGAGGTTTCTGAGGAAATCAAAAAGGGAGTGCAAACACCCACACCCAATATACACATGGTCCACAGACTCCACAGCACCACAGAACAAGCAGTTGGGCTGGGAGTCCGTGAACCACCGCAATCTGCGATTGCAGGGGACCGCTACGTGCAGCACCCTCCACCCCAGATCCCTGAGAGCCTCTTGGCTTCTTAACCAATCTGCCACATCAAGCCTTAATTCGCTAGTCAATTGATCTTTATTGTCAAGTCAGTAAAGGCTAAGCATCAGAGTTCTTGTGGTGCACTGGTACTCTGAGCGAGGGCATCATAGATTCAATTCCTATCCTGCTCTAGAGGTGTGCCTGCATAGCTTGATATTATATTTTTAAATGAAGTATACAGATAAGCTTCCTTTTTTCCAATGAGAACAGCAACAGCTTATTCTGTCCTCATTACTAATGTTCATGAAATTAAACTTGCCTTTTATTGCCCAACACTTTCAACAATAATACTGATTTCCTCCAGTATGTAGGATAATGGACAATAAGTCCATTTTAAAATTTGATATAGTGGCAAATTTCATCCTGAAACTGATCAGGGCTTAGAATGGAAATCTTGTACGAGACACCTGAGCATGATCCTGAGCCACTTTCAGAGTGACCACTGCCATATGTCCCCTCCTCTGATAATGACAGGTAGGCAGAAAGAGTATGTGGTGGGTGCATGCAGTGGCAGATTGGTTTGGAGGTTTAACAGCATCGTATCCTCAATAGTACAATGTTTTCCCAGAGTTCTGCTAAATTTAATAGTATCACTCAATTCAGTAAAATAAAATATGTTCTTCCTAACTGTAGCCAAGCAGATTGGAAGTTGACTGTGTGAATGTGAATGCCTATGATGTGAATGCCTGTGGGTATAGGCTATAGACAGGGATCTGATATCAGCAAGTGTGGAAGTGGAATTTAAACCATTGGGGTTAGAAGGGTGACAGCTCCGCTCCTTCTGCTCCACAAACACTGCTGTAACAACACTTACCTGATGGATCTGGCCCTTACTGCCTTCCTTTAGTACCTGGTGCATGAGGCCAGTCATCTGGTCCACTTCCTACATCGAGATTTCAATGTTATCATAGAATCCCTACAGTGTGAAAACAGACCATTTCGCACATTTATTCCACAGCAACCATCCAAAGACCATCCTACCCATACCCAAGCCCCTACCCTATCCTTGAAACCTTGCATCTCCCATGGATAACCCACCTAGCCTATACATCCCTGGACACTAGGGGCAACTTAAAGCATGGCCAATCCACCTAACATGCGTAAGTTTGGACTGTGGGAGGAAACCCCACACAGATATGGGAAGAATGTGCAAACTCCACACAGACAGTCACCCGAGGATGGGATCAAACCCAGGTACCTGTGACTGTAAGGCAGCAATGCAAACCACTGAGCAGCTGTGCCACCCAATGGTATTGTTATCCTTGGGAAGGCTTTGAGGGAATAGAGAATGCTTCTGTCACCATGTGTAATGACATTGTAAATTAACGTGTGAACATTATTTACAGACAGATGCCTCAAATTGTCATGCTCTCGAATGAGAGGGGATGAATTGGGTCCCTTTCTTTATTCACCCACACTCTTAGTTGGTTGCAACAGTGTTAGTTTACATAGCATCTCTTCCCTAGGCTAACCATGAACCATTCCTTTGTCTGTCCAACTGTTTTTCTCTCTCTTTGGGCTCTACCTCCACCTTTTGTTTACCTACCACCCGTTCCACCCTATCTTCTGCAAAAAGAACAACCTTTTCCAAGCTAGCATCACTTCTGAAGGAGGGTCACTGGACCCAAGATGTTAACTCTGATTTCTCTCCACTGATGCTGCCAGACCTGCTGAGTTTTTCCAGCAATTTCTGTTTTCTGTCCCTTCCCCAGTGGATGCCTTAATGAAATTATTTTTTAAATGGAGCCAATTTAACTCACATAAACACAAATTAAAAATGTGAGGTCAGTTTAGAAAAGATAAGTTAAAAAAAGATATTTGGATTAGTCTGTGAGTTTTTTGATGAGTAGATAATGGGTTGATAACGGCTGGTATTATACTGCTAGCATTGACTTTGGCTGGTCAGCACTAGATTTTGAGATGCTTGGCTTTGTAGGTTTGCCTCTGTCCTGTTTAATTTCAACTGTGGTTTTGCTTGTTTTACTGGCTTCCCGAAAAGAGAGAGAGAAAGAGAGAGAGAGTTCCTTTCTTGTTACCTGCAGCACAGGGATAACTGGGGTTGGGAGGGGATGTGGAGAGTGGGGAATCTGAACTATATCCTTCACTACTATCACAGAGACTGGAGTTGAAACAGGCTTTAAACCCTGTTCTTTTGTAGTTTTGAAACACAAACATATCTTTCATGTAGACTGCTCTCTTTGCTCCCATTATGTCCAGACTTTGGGATTATTCACTGGAGATTATAGTTCAGTTTGCAGTGCATTTCCCCCTTTGAAGCCCTGCTCTTTGAAGTTTCCTTGACATCTGTCAGATGAGACAGTCCATGATCTCCTTTGAAACTGGGGACAATTGCAAACGCCTCCCAGTGTTCAGAATTTACATTCTCAGTCATTTCTTTGGCTGTCTGCCCTTTTTTTTAAAAAAAAAGAAGCACATGGTAAAAGTTCTACATGTCTAGAGGGTTATGCTCCATTTACAAGGCATTACATAGGATCTAAGGAACGAGCAGAACCCATTTCAAACTGGAGCCTTTTCCACCTTTCAATGGGGCCATGGGATCTGTAATCTAACTCCATATGCCTGTATTTGCCCAATATCCTTTAATGCCCAAGTTAACAAAGATCTATCAATCATAGGTTTAAAATAATAATTGATCCAGCATCAATTGCCATTGGTGGACAAAAATTCTAAATTCTTAGTTTGTAGAAAAGTTTCCTAATTTTGTTCCGGAAAGATCTGGGTCTTATATTTAGACTATCTCCTCTCATCCTGGACTCCTCACCCAGCAGAGTCGGTTTCCCTGGATCTGCTCTATCTGTTCCTTTTTAATACCTTGAAAATTAAATCAGATCAGACTTAAATCTTTAAAATTCAAGGGGAATAAGACATTTGTTTCTGTAATCCCTCCTCATAGTATTGGTGTTCAGATATCATTCTTGTAAATTAAGGTTATACTCCATCCAAGGCCAATTGTGAAGGAAAGATGAGATGGAATGTTGTCAACACAGCATTGAAGACGTTCTTGTTCTGGGTAAATCCATAATTTTGGTGATCTTTTTTCCACTAGGGTTTTCAATCTCATTACAGATAAAGGACAGACAGCTAAATTAGAAATTCATCTTTATTATTAACTCTTTAGTTTCTTTGTAAGAACACAATCAACATGTAATCTAACTGTTTGACTAGAATCTAGATACAGTCCTTGCATGATGAACTGGCCAGAATCACTCTGATGAGTTGTAGTCTTCTCTGAGTTCCAAATTCAGTGTCTCCTCTTCGTGATAGTTGGTCTCAAGTTGTCGCTGCCAATGGCTTTGATGTGCTTTTTTTGATGTATTTTTCCCAATTTTCAAGACTGCTCAATGTTGCACAAGACCTTCATAATTCTGAGCTCATTTGTCCAAGAGTCATGTTAGCAGGAGACATTGTGTCCAAGGTTCCTCTTATCAGATTTATTTTATCCTTTTTGCAACCGCAGATATCGGATTATCTTTAGCATCAGCCAGTTGCCTCATCAGCAGTCTGGTTTTACTTCTTCCTTTCAAAAACTGATCTGGTGTTTATGCAAACTTAACATAGTTTCCCATCATGCATGTTAGGCTTCGATTCTATTAGCCATAGGGCTACAGTTACCCATCGGATCACATTATTACCTGAAAAAGAATATCAGGCAAGTTAGATGATGGATTCCATTACAGAATGCAGACCTAATGTGAGAATTCCAAAAGTGACACATAAATGGGCTAGTCACAAGACTGAGAATATTTAGAGTGCACTTATAATCTTCCCTAAAATATGACTCCTGGCAAAGTTGTGGACTAGTTGGATATCTGGTTTGAAAAGAAAAATCAATTTCAACCATATTACATGCACACTAGTCCAGTGAGGGAATATAACACAGCAAAGGTTAATGAGATTGTTTCCGGAAAAAATGTTTGAAGGAAATGTTATTTCCTCATCAAGGCTGCTACAAATTAATATCACCCGATTATTGTCATGTCACAATCTCTTTCCTACTCATCTAGGTGACACACATGATGATGCTCAAAGCTTTGCTCACTGCACAATCCATCTGGAGAATCTGGTGTTGAGCTCTTGGGAAAAACTTTCAACTCCCCTCCCTCGTGATGCATCTGTCATCTTTTGTCAAGTGTTTGAAGAAAAGCAATGCCTCAAGATCAATAGAGTTTGCCAGCACCCAATCTTAAACATGAACCAGTTCAGAACCAGAGAGGCTTATCATTCCATTCAGTAAGTGAAGCCAAAATAGTGAACTATAGCCAAAAGGAGAGAAAGAGGTTCATTTATAATGTGCCAAAAATTCAAGGAGCATTTCAGATCCAACTTCGAATTGTGCCTATTATATTTTGTGATCTGTAATGATGAAAATGTCATTTCACAAGTTTTGGTGGAATGTTGTAAAGAAAGATGACAGAATTCATTATAATCTAGTGTCAAGGTAAACTGTTCCTCTGACGTGAGAGAAGCAATGTTATTGCCCAAGTGAATCATTACAGCTGGATTGCTGCACAATAACACATTAACATGGTTGTGAACTTGGCAGAGCACTTTGTTTGTTATGAATTGGCTCAAATTTAAATAAAAAAAGTCTGTCTCTCCCCTGAAGCCTATAAGTGAAATTAAATCAAACAGACACAGTCCTGTTCTCAGTGGAGTTGAGGCTACAGCACAAAACTCCCCTTAAACTTTGGCACCATTGGCATTGATTCAACAATCACACTAAGATACCATAAGGACAGACAACATGGGAAATGGAAGTTTCTCACTGTCGTAACAGAGGCCCTCCTTTTGCAGCTGTCTTTGGGCATTTTGCCAAGGTAATTCAGGCAGAGTTCTAAATTGCGTGCAACTCATTCTGCATCTGGACTGGAAATGCCAGTCCATGAAAATTGTGGCCTTTTTCATTTCCTTAACAGTTTCACTTTGCTCCAGTATGGGCATCAATCAATGAAAAAGAAAATCCCTTTCTGGTTTCAGTCAATCAGATGAGCTTTCTAAAACAAAACGTACTTGAAGCACAGCAGGGTAATCAGGGAAATATGTTCAGGTCAGGATTTTCCTGTATTTTCATCACTCAGTGAAGCAGGATCTTGTTTCAATTCTTTAAGTTTTCTATATACAAACACAGACCATTCAAAGCCCTGTCATATCTTCAATACCTTCCTCATGGGCTTCTTCACCTTCCTGCAAGTTCAAATGGCAATGTCACAGACACTCCCTATTCCAGAATCACTTTGCTTCTGTCATTCTCTGCCACCAAGGTAGAGTAAAGGACAGAAAATGTTGAATGTTCCTATTATGTAGCTCAAGCTGTTGATCTGAACAAAGATTTGTTGTTAAGATTAAAGATTTCTCCAAGAGTTAATGGTAAATATCATCCCTTTTCAAACCCTTTGCCAGTTTATTACAAAGCAGGATAGACCAGAGTGTAGGAACTAAAAGACAGGATTAAGTTGCTGGTATCTGCAGGTCAGATTGTCAAACATTCAGCCCTGGGTATAACCAGGGCACTCCTATCTGACTGCATTTTCTGCTCTGCTAACATGTTCCTGGCACCAGTGATAAGCCCAGGAAATGAAACAAAGAGCAATGCTTTTGTAAACCAACCTGAATCATTACAGACACACCTCCTAAAAAGTCCAAGTGAAGTCTTTCACCATAGACATGTGGTACAATATTTGATATTAGGTTGGATTCTCCCTCCTCCTGTCAGAACAGATTGGGAATGGGACTTCCATCCATTATTCCAATCCCAGTGAGAAATCAGGCCTCTGCCTGTGGTTTATTCCTGAGGCAGGAAAGGAGAAAGTGAGGACTGCAGATGCTGGAGATCAGAGTCAAAAGATGTGGCACTGGAAAAGCACAGCAGGTCAGGCAGCAGCCAAGGAGCAGGAGAGTCAACATTTTGGACATAAGCCCTTCAAGAATGATGAAGAGCTGATGCCCGAAATGTTGACTCTCCTGCTCCTCGGATGCTGCCTGACCTGCTGTGCTTTTCCAGCACCACACATTTCAATGCAGGAGAGTGTGTCAATTGGTACATTGGATGAATAATGGTCTTTCAGAGTGACCTCAGGACCATGAGAAGAGGAAGAGGCAGCATAAGCAAGACAGAGAGTGCTGAAAATCAGAACATTCAATTTTTCTGATCCTTGACCAGTCCTAAAATCAGTAGGTGTCTCAGGAAAAAGAATGCTGCTAAATACTGAGCCATCCCTCGAATAAAACATACCTGTACAGACTGCTCTAGGGACTGCAGTCACCTCCATTTGCTGTAACCTGAAGTCCATGGGTTTGGTGCTACAGACAGAGAAGCCAAGCAATTGAATGACCACTTCCCCCACATGACCTACCCTGCTATGAGCTGCTGGTGGGAAAAGGTTTTCTTTAATTTCAAAAATATATTTAATTCATAAAAATAAAATATATTTACATAGTCGCAAGAGCAGTTTGATTCTGCACAGTCTTCATGTATGGAGAACAGACAAACCTAAGGCATTTCTTACTTATACAAGACTATATTTACATATATTTGTGGCATGGGGAGGGTCCGATAACTGAATTGACCCCCATTGTACCTTGGCCAAAAGACCTTTCTCCCCTGGTTTTTCTCCACTGTGCATCAGCAGCAGCTGCCCCAAGTGCATTTAGTGCATTTCTCAGCACATAGTCCTGGATCTTGGAATGTGGCAGTCTGTAACACTTGGTCAAGGTCAACTCCTTGTTCTGGAAGACCAACAGTTTCTGGTAGTTGTGGGTCCTCCAGGCACAGACGATGTGTGTCTTGGTGAGCATCTCGGAATTATTTTTCACTGGTTCACTTTAAACTCACTCAGCAACAAGCAACTTTAGTCCTACTAGAGAGCAGGAGAGCAAGTCACGTTTGTTATGGCCAGACCCCTCAAAACATTTCAAGAAGACAGTCCAGACCCTAACTTTGTTAGTTGTTTTAAGTAGGTGTAGCGTGGATATTCCAAGAGAGAATCACTTGGTCAAACCACTTAGTTTTAAATAAATCAGAATTTATTTACAAGATTCCTGAATGAAACTCAAACAACAGAAAACAGAATACCGAATAACTTAACTCCTCCGAAAACCCAACAGATCTTCCCAGCTTAGTGATGCTGTTCCAAATACTTGCAACAATCCCCATAAACACCCCTTGGCACAAAAGGTAAAATCAAACACAAGTTCTTACTGGAGAGAAGTCAGAGAGAGAGCACCAACCTGGACCTCCTTCTGGGGTCCAGAAACCCTTTTTAACACTACTGCTAAAGAAAACCCAAACAAGGGAAAAACTGAACTGGGAGAACTGGCCACACCCCTTACATGGCACAAGTGTACTTTTTTAAAATGTGAAAGCCTCTGACTGAGGCAGTATCTGTTAGCTAATATCAAATTGGCTCTAAAACCCTTCAAACCCTAGACTTTTTTAGAGTGTGTGTCGTTTATGACCTCTCTGAAAGAAAAAGCCAAGGACAGCATAACCTTGTTAGAGGAGCAACTTCGTCACATGTTTTCCACAGCATTTAGAAGAACCTATACAAGAATTTAACTGTTCAGCTACACTGCCATTTTTGTCTTATTTCACATCTGAATGTCTCAGTGGCAACCAAAGGATCTCAAATTAATTACCCATTTGGGTATTAACTAACTACTGATACAATGTTCAAAAGGAGTAACTAAAAACAATATTATTAATGTTACTGTGCAAATACTAATTGTACTGAAACAAATGTGACAGGAGCTGTCAGATGGTTGAAGAAAGATTTAATGACTTTTAATGGAAGTCTCATTCTTGGTATAATGTGGCCTTATTATGCCAGTAAATATGATTCATAATGGTGTTGCCAAAGTTTCAAATAACTTGCAATTGTTTCTCAAGCAAATTATGAGTCAGAACTTCCAAGGTTGGTGGTGGATGACTTGGAGTTGTAATATCTAGTACGCTAAACACACAGTAAGATGAAGGTCCTCAGGTACAATGGGAGAAAAAGAAAATTCAGCCAATTTCTCAGAACTAATTGCTATTGAAGAAATATCAAGTAGATGTTTTAATGGGTGAATGTTGGATTGGATCAGAACAGAACTGAACCCAGTTATATTAATGTGTTGCTGGAAAAGCGCAGCAGGTCAGGCAGCATCCAAGGAGCAGGAGAATCGACGTTTCAGGCATGAGCCCTTCTTCAGGAATGAGTCCTGAAGAAGGGCTCATGCCCAAAACATCGATTCTCCTGCTCCTTGGATGCTGCCTGACCTGCTGCGCTTTTCCAGCAACACATTTTCAGCTCTGATCTCCAGCATCTGCAGTCCTCACTTTCTCCCAGTTATATTAATGTCATACTTGAATAACCCACTTTATGTATTCTGGCTCATGTACAGAGAATGATTCCTCCTACGATATATAACCAGATCGAAATAGAAAATGCCACCACTTCAGGAAAACAAGATGGAAAATGCTGCTAAAAATAGAGCTTGCAACAATAAGGGTAGCTTTGGTGCAAGTGTCTCAAACAAACTATAAAGTATTTGTTGCTCACAAACATGCCTTTTGCCCTCATTGGTGCATATTATTGTTTATGCTCCACATGAGCCTTCCCTCACCCTTCCTCATCTCATTTCATCAACATATCCTCCCATTCCTTACCTACCTTCTGCTTAAATCTACCTTTGCCACTGTCCTCAATGATACCTTGTGGTAGTGAGTTTTATATAACGATCTGGGCAAAGACGTTTGTGCAGAGTTTCGTAATGAACTTATAACATATTGTCTTACATTTGTGACCGCCTAGTTGTGTTCCCGCTTTGTCTAACCTTTCAAATGCTTTAAACTTAAAGACCTCCATCAGGTTACTCCTCAATATTCTCATTTCTAGAGAAAAGGGCCTCAGTCTGTCCGATCTTTCATGATGAATATAATCTCTCAGTTCTGGTCTCATTCTAGTAAATCGTTCTTGGACCTACTCCAGTGCTTCTCTGTCGTATTTATGGTCTGGAAGCTGGAACTGTTTACAGCACTACAGCTATTGTTTTAATACCAGCCATTTTGTGAATACTACTTGAGCACCATTGTTTAAATAGATCATTATTGATAGTCATGTTGAAAATATTAATAATTTGACTCAAGGAAAGTGTTGATAATTCTCCAATTATGAAATGAAGACCTAACCCCAGCTGTGAACACTTGCAAATTATAATGCTTAAATTGGTGTTAATGCCTGCCTTGGTTAAATCTTTTTCTGACTATGCTGATATAATTCTATACCTAAAGAGTGACAGACTGATTCCAATGTGAGATGATGTGCAGTTGGGCTTATATTCATCCACTTCCAATTTCATTTTGACTTAGCCCCATCCCTCTCTCCCTAGCTCTCCCTTACCTTTGATGGTCTGCTGGGGATTGTGGTTAATTTGACTAATCAGAAACGTGGGTGATTTAAGTGGCCATGAATAATAGATGAAAAATACCATGAGTAATTTGGTGGTCAGAATAAAGCCATTTTATTGTGTGTGATAACATTTGCAGATATAAACTAAAAAGAAACCCAAGCTTACAGTCAGAAGGAGCACACTCAAAGCCTGTGCAGTTATGGACTAAACTTGCTGTTTCAGAAGGTTAATCTGCCATCTCTGTGTCTGCATGGCCAAAATCCTGCCGCCTTTTCATGCTTTGAATTTGCATACATTCTGTTTTCACTGTTAAACACAAGTTTTCAGCTTTATTCTGCCTAATTACTGGTACCAAAGCAAGGTGGAATATGTTACTAGATTAGTAGCCTAGAGGACCGGACTAGGAATCTGGAGCTATCAGTTCAAATTCCACCATGACAGTTTTGTATTGAATTCAGTTGGTTAAATAAATTGGGAAACTAGGATAATAGTTGCTATGGAGCAATTGGGTTGCTGTAAAGGCTCATTGAGGTCACTAACGTCCTTCAAGAAAGGAAATCTGCATCATTGGCAGGTCAGATGTATATGTGACTCAAGAACCACAGCAATGTGGTTCACTCAGAACTACCCTGTAAAATAGTTGAAGCAAGCCATGTAACAGCTCACCATTGTCTTCTCAATGGCAATTTGAGATGAGCAATAAATGTTGGTCTTGCTGGTTAATCCCGCATCCAATGGGTGAATAAAAAGAATGCACTATATTTGGTGTTCCCGTGCTCCTAACAAGGAGCTGTTCCCTAAAAGACTACAATGTTATAATGTAGAATCTCCAACTTCATTAAAGATGCAGTTCCACATTGGGACCTGAGGATTACTGAATTTACTCAAAGGGCATTTCATCTGTCCAACTCAGCCTGGGCATTGGGTAGGGGGGAGGTGGGGTTGGGCGGGTGGGGGGGGGATGCGGTGGGATTGGATGGTAAGGGTTTGTCTATCTGTAACTCACGCAGTCCCAGAGTACAAAAAATTTCAAAATCTCATACCAGATAAATGATTGCCATCATGGATATAGGAAGGTTGGTGCAGAAATTGGATAAAAGATCGTGGGTAATTCTGAGACTGCCATGGGAGTGCCTTATTAGGGTGGCACAGAGGTTTGATTTGTGTTTTTTTCTGACCCAGGTATCCTACATGTTGGTATGTTAATACAACTTGCCTCAAAATTTGCAATTCTCATCTTGATTAGCACAGAGTTTATCAATTACCTCCTTGCACACTATGGAATGCCTGAATGAATTTCCAGCAAATTCACTACAGAAGGATCTGGGAGAGGGCAATACATGACATTCAACAATAGAAACATTATGGTGAATTGCTTCCAGTGTTGTTGGTTATTAGAGAAATATGGGCCAAGATGGGAGATCTTGCTTGCTCTTTTTGAATATATTTTTGTTTAATACCCATCTGTGAAACTGTTATGTGTGGAATTTTCAGTTGAAGAGTTTTGCCAAGTGAGATTCCTGATGCCTGGTCTGTCATAGCTCAGAGTGACTTTCCTCACACAACCTTCTGCTCTTCACCTTATTTATGATGTAACCAGGCTTATGGGGAATCATGTGATCAGAAACGTAGACGTGCCCGTCATTGCTGGAACATTCCGGGATTTATGCTGCTGCCACCATATTTAAAGCTCAGCTACAGATAGGAGAAAATGAGGACTGCAGATGCTGGAGATCAGAGTCATGTGGCGTCGGAAAAACACAGTCAGTCAAGCAGCATCCGAGGAGCAGGAGAATTGACGTTTCAGGCACAAACCCTTCATCAGCAATGGGAGTGGGGGGGAATGTTGAAGGAGGTTGAGAGATAAATAGAAGGGTGGGGATGGAGGGAAGGTAGCTGGGAAGGTGATAGATAGATGCAGATGTGGGGGGGGGGGTGATAGTGATAATTGGAGGGGGAGAAGAATGCTCCATAATCCCTTCTTATTGCTGGTCTTGCCCTTTCCTGGTGCTTTCCCGCTGTGCTTCCACTGCCTCTGGATCACTTGTATCCCCACTGCTGGTCTCTTTCTTTCCCACTGCTCTTCACTGAGGCACTTCTGACAATGCAGCACCCCTCAGTACTGCAGTGATCTTCTGACTCAGAGGCAAGAGGCACCAAGATAAGATCAACATATTTTACACAAAGACAGAGGCCCGAAATATTCTGCACCCCAACCTGTTCCCAAATATAATACGGTATATGTTACTATTGACTTGTTGCCTGAGTCAGGAAAATTGAGGTGAAAAGTCTTGGTCTGTCTGTACAAAGACATCAAAATGCAAAAGAAATATTGTACAAGTGTCTCCCATTCAATTGGAATATCATAATACCCAGTGTATTTGTTTACAGTTATTTCCATAGAAAGCATAAATATTGAATTAGTGACATTTATTATTGATGGCAAAGGATTTAAGTCAAATGATTATCTGATATTTATCTGACTGCTTCTTGATTTTGAATATACAACTCAATAATGCACAGTAAAATGGTTGACTTTGCGCACCCACAGCCTCACCAGTGTCCAGGCAGTGTCCATCGATCATACATCAGCTGAGGAGGAAAGGCAGTGCAGTGCCACACAATCAACTGGACATAAACATCACTTTTTATTGTCACTGTAATTGAAGGAACTATCTGGCTTCAGTACAGCACTGTCCTGCAGAATTAGACGAGGGTCCAGAACTGAGTTTTGTCCGCAGTCATATTTGTGCCTCAACACTTTGTACAACTTGCAGTGTCATTACATTCAAGGGAAAATGACTGCAAGGACCTGGGTTTAACTGCATGATTCGCCACAAAAGCTCCTGACCTAAACCAAGCCTACCCCGGGAGAATCCATGGGAAGACAGTCCTGCCCCTCCAAGAGGAAGGAATCAAGGCAAGTGGAGGCAAATTGCCAACTCACAGAGTCCTGGGAAGGAAATTCCTTGGGGAATGCACAATAAATAAATGCACAACCCGTCTGTGAGACAGTGCTTTACATGAGAAAAGTTAAATATGATGTGGCTTCCCGGAATGAAAGTGATGACATTGAGTTTTGAATAAATGTATTTACTGCAGTTCCCTGGGGTTCGCAAAAAGACAAACATCATTCACAAAATCTGATGTAAACTGGCTTTCTCAAAAAGCTCTAGATGAAAAGTGTCTCCTACCGCGCAAATCCTCACAAATCACTCGCTGAATTCAATTCAAATCAACTTGGCCTTTTGAAGAGTCCGACATGACTCCTCTTTCGATCTGAAAGTTGGACTCGAAACATTAATTCTGTTTCTCTCTCTGAAGATGCTGCCAGACTTGCTGACTTCCTCCAGCACTTTCTGTTTTCATTTCAGCCACCAAACCTACGTGGGAATAGCTGTCGCTGCAGCTGCCCAATGGAGGGTCTCCCTCTCCTCATGGTGGTGCAACACATAATGATGATCTTGTTTCTAGATGTTTTTAAAATGTGCTATGGAGTTACCTCCACCTTGAGTGACTTATTGGTCCTGCAGTTTCAAGAGCCCATCCACCATCCTTAATTGGACAACATGCACAACGTCTGGCTTATAATTGGCACTTCATTCAGAAATCATGCTGTGCATATCATACCTAATGCTGTATGATAGTACAGTTCTGAACCTAGAAATTAGCCCAGTTGGGGGTCACAACAAAAAGTAAAATCCAGCCTAAAATCTGAACAGTTTTTGTTTTGTTTCTGATTTACTTGGAATGAATGCGCCAGATGGGTTTTAATGGTTTTGTTGTCCCTTTGAGATTAGGATACCTTTCACTCATCCAGTTGAAGAGTGTTGCATAGATAGTACAGTTCCAAGTATTTATGATTTCTGGTTAAAGCTAGACATTGTATGGTTATACATCTGATGGGTTATCGAGCAAGTCCCAAAACAAGAAACATCAAGAATGCCTCACTGTTGGTCCCCAGTCAATTCGCTGAATTGATTTCAGCAAAGGCAGTAGTGAGGTGAATACCACTGGCTACCTTGCATAATGGTTCTCAATATCTGATTCTGTCACTGAAAGTGTGCAAGGGTGTACTTTGATAGAAAACAAAATGGCATTTGAGTTATGTATTGAGTTGCAGTGAATAAGTCAGAAGACAGTAATGTGGAGGCTCTTGGTAGTATTTATCCCAGTGTGAGTGAATTGATTTACTAGGCACTCATAAACTCATCTACGTCCTTTGTCTGTTCCATAGGCTGGAACTTTTTCACAGGAGTGTGGGAAGTTGAGAGGTAACCTCATAGAAGTTTAGAAAATCATGACGCGTATAGATAAGGTGAATGGGAGTTGTCTTTTCCCTAGAATGGGGGAACTTCAAGACTAGGGAAAACATTTTTAAGGTGAGAGAAGAGAGATTTACAAAATGCATGAGGGGCAAACTTTTTTTACACAGATGGTGTATCATGAGTGGAACAGATTTCCTGAGGAATTTGTGAATGTGGGCAGAATTACAATATTCAAAAGACATTTGGATAAATACATGAATAGGAAAGGTCTGGAGGGGTATGGGTCAAGAGTGGGGTGCTGGAAAAGCACAGCAGGTCAGGCAGCATCCGAGGAGCAGGAGAATCGACATTTCAGGCAATGAGGCTTGTGAGCTGAGGGGGTGGAGAGATAAGTGGCGGTGGTGGGGGGGGGGGGGGGGGGGGGTGTGTGGAGCTGGGGGGGAAGGTAGCTGAGAGTGCGATAGGTAGACAGAAGTGGGGTTGATGGTGATAGGTCAGAGAGGACGGTGGAGCAGATGGGTAGGAAGGAAGGTGGATGTGGGTTATGAGCAAGCAGGTTGGACTAGTTCAGTTTGGGATTATGTTTGGCCTGTACTGGTTAGTCCAAAGGGTCTCTTTCCATGCTGTATGATTCTATGACCCCATTAACAGTGATTGGTAAGTGCATCTGTCTCTGAGAGATGAGCTATCCTGTAAGGATTAATGTTCTTTTGTTATTCTAAGTGAAATGAAAGAACCCATAATGGGATTGGCAAACTTGAAATGAAAAGGTCACTACCACTTTTACCTATTATGTTTGTGTTTCTTTCCTGCATTTTCGTCTGTCTTGAGATTAACTTTACTAGTAAGTCCAGCATGTTTGCCCATCACAAAATGCCCTTGAGAAAATGATGTTGAGCCACCTACAACTGAATAGCTTATTAGGCCATTTCAGAGACCCACATGTAGACCTGGAGTCACATGTTGGCCAGACCAGTTAAGGACAGCTGATTGCCTCCCCACAAGAGGATTAATGTGCCAGTTTTTTTGTGTGCTAATATGTACCAGATTGTTTTTCTTAATAACAATCTGGTAGTGTCATGATCATTATTGAGACTAGCATTTATTCCACCATTATTAATTAATTGAATTTAAATTACCCAGGCCCACAGAATTTGTGCAGATCTCTGGATTACTGGTCCAGTAACATTGCAACCTTGCTTCCTTCCAGGTTAGCACTAAACATTATCCAACACAGTAAACTAGGGAAAATTAAGCAATTGTGCCTCTTATACCTAGGGAGAAAATGGGAGACTTGGGAATGTCCTATTTTACATCTTAAATAATTAAAATTTTGAATAGAATCAACAGATTTTACTGAAACACGTTATTTAATGGAGCATAAAAGTTCAAATTTCAATAAAGATAAATCTAAGAGTGAAAACAATAGGAATAAATAAGGAATTCAGGCAGAGCTATTTGAAAGGAAACTAGACATGAGGAATGACAGCTTAAGAGAAAATGATTGAAGTGAATAGTGTGAACTAATTTAAAAAGCTCTTTTTATGTATTTTTGAAAGGCCATGTAACTGACAGACAGTGAAAAGAAAGGCAGGGGAGAGAGAGTCAAAAAATGAGAGACATGTTGGATTAATGCCCTGATTTTGGGACAACAAGCCAGTGGGAAAAATCATCGACTAAATTCTCACCCACAATTTTATCCCTCAAGGTTATGCACCCTTTGTTCCAAACATTACTCACATACACTTTTGAGAGAACTTACCTGAGAAAAACTGTTGTATTTAGCTGGTCTGGCCTAGACGTGACTACAGACCCACGGCAATGTGGTTGATTCTTAACTGTAGTCCAGGCAATTATGGATGGGCAATAAATGCTGATCTAGCCAGCGATGCCCACATCCTGTGAATGAATAAAAGCAAAGGGAAGAAGAACTCTGTGGACCGTGAGCATAAGAGGATCTAATCTATAATCAGAAGAAACAGATTTGTTATCATGGTTCAAAATCCCTCTTTTCAAATCCTTCCGTGATCTTACTTTCCTTATTTCTATAATTGCCTCAAATCCTACAATCATCAGAGATTCTGATACTCTCTAATTCTGGCCTCCAGCTTTAATTGATCCCCTGATGGTGGTCACTCTTTCAGTTGCCTGGGTCCAAAGCTCTGGAGCTACCCCCTGCCATCCCCACTGACACCTCTTCCCTTCTCCACTTCTCTCTCTCAGTAAGGGATCTCATTGGCCAAGTATTTGGTTATCTGCCCTAATATCTCTTTATATGCCTTGGTGTCCATTTTGCTTTGTAATGCTTCGATGAAGCATCTTAGAATTTTCTTCAACAAAAAAGTCACCAACCTAATACAAGTTGCTGCTATTTTTGCAGAGACAAGTTTCTTGCTTACATGGTACCTTATCCACGTCAATGGTTAGATATGGAATACAGAGTCTCATCATCATGTCTAAGTCAAAACCATCAAGTTATATTTGTTCTTTTGAAGCTTAGCTTCAGTGTTTAAATGTTTCACAGAAATATTACCTTAAATTCAATAGCTAAAATCAACAGTGACTGACACAAGTTAGATGTATATTGTTTTATCTGACAAAAAACTCATTAAAACCAAGGAATTCTTACCTTTCCCAGAGTATGATATTATCCAGTGCATGACTTTCTTTCAACAGCAACCTTGGGCATGAAACCACAACACCCCCCACCCCCACCCCGCCACCTCCCCACCCCTCCCAACTCCTGGGAGTGGAAACCAACCTTTGTCCCTGAAATCTACTTGCTTCACTGACTGCCTGCAAGGACAGCTGGTGTATAGCAATTAATTAAATACTCTCACCAATGCCTAACCACAAATTAATAAACCTTTTCAATTGAAGTACGTTTGGATCTCTGTGAATTCAATGTGATCACTGTGGTCCTGTGGCAAAATTCATAGGCGCTGACTCTATGGGTAAAATGTGCTCATGGATGGAGGGACAGACAAGATTACTGGTGAAACCACAGGAACAAAACTTGTAATGATAGCAGCATTAATAATATTGCTCGTTGGCTCTTTGCTTTATCTCTTGAATAGTGATGTTGCTTTAAGAAGCTCAATAAACAAGTCAGCCAAGTACCTAGATGTCACCACATGACTAAAGGCCATGGTCACTCTGCATTGTAGCTGAAAAAGGTACTGTCCGCACTGGTGAAGTTGTGAATAAATCCCACCAGTAATCTCCAAATAAACAGAATCCATGCACCTCATTTGTGCTACGTACAGACACCGCAACAAATCACCACATGGTGGGCTGAAGTGGAATTGCTTCTTTAAAAAAAACGAGCAGCAAAAGCAGCAATACAGATGGAAGACCATGGGGGGAAACAACAGACAAGATTCAAAAACATTCCAGATCTCAGAAGTTTCCACAGTACAAAAATCGGAAGAGAATAAATACAGCAAACGGAAAAGAACAAAGTTTTCTTCACAAACTGTGAGTACTTTTGTGCTGAACAAAGCTGGGCAGGTAGCCAGCTGTTTCAAAACTGCATGATTTAAAGGCTATTTAAAATTTAGACTGCTGTCAGGAGTTAGACCCATGCTGTCCAAAAGAGAAAATAAGTGTGCCTAAATTCAAATAAGGATAACAGAGTGGGCTGCAATTAGGAACAGCGCAGAGACAACAGAACAAGACCTAACATAGGTCTTTCGCTAAAAATAGAAAAACAGCATTAAGTACACTGCTGCAGACACACAGGGGATGCCTGAAGTAACAAATCAAATAAAAATAAAAAGAAAAAGAAGACAATGCGATACAAGCCCATATGGAGAGTGTTTTCAACATAATAAGATTACTGAAACATCCCTGCACAACAATGACAATAGAAGAAGGCAGAGGAACAGCACAACTATGGATACCAAATCCGCTAGCATGAACTGGAAAGTCACCTATGCATTCTATCCAAGTTTTACCTCACTCTGCCTCAATAGACCAAGATGTGGAGATGCTGGTGTTGGGGTGTACAAAGTTAAAAATCACACAACACCAGATTATAGTCCAACAAGTTTATTTGAAAGCACTCGTTTTTGGAGCGCTGCTCCTGACTCGTGGTCAATGCTCCAAAAGTGAGTGTTTCCGAATAGACCTGTTGGACTATAACCTGGTGTTGTGTGATTTTTAACTCAATAGACCAAGCAGTTGCCGAAATGGATAAGCAAGGCATGAAAATATTGGCAGCAGTTGACATTATCTGAAAAACACCAGAAAGATTTTGCAATGATATGGAAAGTGTTAAAAGATCAGCTGCATGTAAAGTAAATTTTAAAATTAATCACTTAGATTTGATGTCCTACAGCCACATGAATCAGGAGATCATTGTTTTTTAATACTTCCTGTGACAAAGGCAGGAAATGTGATTTTTCAGAGACTGAACTGTCAGAGTGGAGAATGGAGTTGGTGATTGTCTCAACACTTATCGAAGGATTTCAAAACTACCTCTTGGAAAAGAAATAGTCACAGTATTGATTCACTGCTTGAATGTGGCAGAAAATACAGAATCCTTGCAGTCAGTCAACAACATCTGCAAGAAATAGGCACAACCAACAGTATTGGCTGTGTAGGCAGGACTCAAGATGCAAGCCAACTGTATAGTAAATCTGTGTAATCCATTGCACCTATTAAGAAGCTGCCCTGCATTCCAAGATCTGTATAAAGCTTATGATACAAAAGAACACTGGGCCCATCTATGCAAGGTTGAAGCCTGAGCCTACAGTAGGGAACAACTAAACAAAAGCCATGTGCAGTGGTATAACAACAGCAGCAGGGAATGCACCAGGAACCAGGTAAATGTAGGCCAGTATAGTGGATACTGTAACAAAACTGTTCATTGTTTGAGGTGACCAAAACTATTTTGCCTGTGTCTTAACTCATAATAGGTCCCATTCCTCTAATAACCCCTGCTCAGTGACTGACATTGGCTGCCTGTCAAGCAACATTTTAATTTTAAAATCCTCATCCATGTATTCAAATCCTTCTACTTTCACCTTTCCCTACTTTTATAATCTGTTCCAGCTGCCACCAACCCTCTTAGATACTTGCTCTCCTGTAATCTTGGCTGCATGCATTATTACTGATCCACCAATGGTAGTCATGTTTACAGTGACTGAGATCTTAAGCTCTACAATTCCTTCTCTAAAACCCTGTCTCTCTGCCTCACTTCCTTCCTTTAAGTCACTCCTTAAAATGTATGTCTTTGGCCAAGCTCTTGGTCATCTGACATAGTAACTCCTTTTGTAACTTGTTGCTCCTGTGAAGTACATTGGGAAGTTTCATTACTTGATAGTTGCTAAATAAGTATACATTGCTGTTATAATTACTACAAAGTTTATTATCTGATCCATTGGCTATTTGTATTCAAATGATTAAAGGTCAGTGTGCTCAGAAAGTCCCACTTTTTTGTGTTTTAGGATTGACAAGCGGCCACTCAATCATACAGCATGGAAGCAGGCAATTCAGCCCATTCAGTCCAAACTTTACAGCAAGGACTGCTTGTCTTTTGGATGAGAAATTATATGAAGACCCCGTTTGCTCAGTCAATTGAAAGTAAAAGATTCCAATAACGTGAAGAACTACAGGAGAATTGCCCTCGTGTCTTGCACAATGTATAACCTGCAAACAACGACACTTAAAAATGAATAACTATTTGGTCATTGCTACTGTTTGTGGGAGCGTGTGTACAAATGTCAGGTGCAGTAGTATAGTGGATACAATACCGGAGGCTTGGACCAATGATCTAGAGATATAAATTCAATTTGCACATTGGCAGCTGGTTAATTTTAATAAAGTAAAGCCTGCAGTTAAAATGCTAGTCTTCGTTATTGTGATCACAAAACCAAGTTGACCTAAAATCCTAACAGGTTCACAAATGCCATGAAGGGAAAGGAATCTGCTGTCTTTACCCAGTCTAATCTACATGTAGCAGCAGTGTAATTGCCTTCTGAAATGGCCTAGCAAACCACTCAATTATATTTTTAAAAACCATCAAACTCTCAAAGAACAGTTAAGGGTGGGCAATAAATTCTGGTTTTGTCAGCAACAATGGATTAATATAAAAGGAATTCCTTTCTCAATAGTACATTTACAACATCAAATACAGAGGTTCACAAAGAAAACTCACTCACCGCCTTCTCAAGGGCAACAAATGCCTTCCCAGCCGCCCGTACTTGAGAAAGAAATTAAGAAACATATATTATAATGGAGTTAGGGTCATGATCATTTGAAGTTGATCTGAGAATTGACTGGTGAAGGAGTCCTACCAATGTCAACCAAAAATAAGGCCATATTGGGTCACTGTCCCAGTGCCTACTCTCAGCTGGAGAGATTACTTCCATGTTGCCTTTTAATTAATTCACAGATTTAAGTGTCACTGGTAAAATCAGCTTTTATCACCCATTCCTAACTGTTCTTGAGAAGCTGGTTGTGAGAATCCTTCAGGAATACAACTTGGTGGTGTACTGCACCATTGCAGAGGACATTGGAATCAACCACATTGCTGTGGGTCTGGAGTCACATGTGGGCCATGGCAGATTTCTTTCTCCAAGGGTAAATTAGTGAAACAGAGCCAACCGTTTCATCATTCCTAATGATAACTGTTAATCCAGATTTATTCAATTAGTAGATGATCGATTCCCCAGGCAATTTGAACTCATAGCTCCATATCATTGATCTGGTTGCTAGTCCAGTAATATAACAACTACGATGTTAGAGCTGTTGTCAATTTGGCTATTGTAACCTAAGGAATGAATCGTGTACTGTTTAGTACCACCAGCATTCGAAGCAGAGATGATATCATGAACAAGCAAAAGTTCCACTGATGTTTCATCCACCCATTGATGGCCCAGGGGATGTTGTGACAAAGCAAGGGAGTTAGGGAATTAATGGAGGTGCTGGAATTGGATTCTCCTACAGAAGGAGGTTTCGGTGTTTTAGGGCATGGAGAAACAGCTGTTTACTGAGGCATAGGTAGACCACCCAGGCCCAGTTCTGTAAGAATTGTGACACCCTTTGTGGCCTCTATAGCCTTACAGAGTGATGCACAAAATACAAATATTGTTGAATCATGGGAACAGGCAGACTGCGTGTTGTTTGTGGAAGGGAGGCAGGTTTCTGGCTGCAGCTTCCTCCAAAGGTCAGTAACTGATAATACTAATAATAATAATAATAATAATAATAATAATAATAATAATAATTAGACATGAGGGGCAACGTTTTTTACACAGAGTGGTTCGTATATGGAATGAATTTCCAGAGGAAGTGATGGATGCGGGTACAGTTACAGTATTTAAAAGACACACAGACAGATGTACACACACAGGCAGACACAGACACTCCTACACACACACAGACACGCACACACACATAGACACACACACACACACACCACACTCCTACAGACCCATACACTCACGCAGAGCCTTTCTCATACACTTACACATGCACCTTCTCACAGACTTATACCCCTTTACACTCATACTCACACAAATGCACACACTCTCTCACAGATACTCATAACCTCAGCCACCCCCCCACCCCCACCATCCACACATACTTATATAAGTTTGTGAGGCGAATCTGTACTTGCAGAATTACATTTTACTTTGCTCAGAAACTGCATGAATCCATGTAAGATTCTGTAAATCAATTTTTTAGATTAAAATCATTCTGACCATTGTGGCACATGGGGGGCAGCTCATACCTTAAATGCATTATCTGGGCCGATATGACATCAATTATTAAAGTTTACTATGAATATAGCTTTTAAATGTTCTGCGATTTACACATGAAAGAACTGGATTCAACATGTTCATTCTAAAAGATGAGAGACTTAACAAACAGTCGGGCCTTTTTCAATATATAATTTCAGTTACATCACCCTGTAAACGTTTGCTATAAATTCTGTGTCTTACGATCTTATACTCCACGACCACCTGATGAAGGAGCAGCGCTCTGTAAGCCAGTGCTTCCAATCAAACCTGTTGAACTATAACCTGGTGTTGTGTGATTTTTAACTCTGTACACCCCAGTCCAACACCAGCATCTCCAAATCATATTTAAAAGACATTTCGATAAGTTCATGAATAAAAATTGTTTGGAGGGATATAGGCCAAGTGCAGGCAGATGGGACTAGTTTAGTTTGGGATTATGGTCAGCATGGACTGGTTGGGCTAAAGGGTCTGTTTCTGTGCTGTATGACTCTAAGACTCTAACTCATCATGGCTCCTTTGACAGCATCTTCCAAACCCACAACCTTTACCACTTAGAAGGACAAGGGCAGCAAAAACATGGGAACATTGCCGCCTACATGTACCCCTCCTTGCTACTCACCACCTGGACTTGGAACTATATTGTTGTTTCTTCACTTGTTGCTGGGTTCAATTCCCCTGGAACTCCCTCCTTAACAGCCCTGTGCCTGTACATACATAAAATGGACTGCAGTGGTTCGAGACAGCAACTTACCCACCACCTTCCTAAGGGCATTTAGGAAAGAGCAATAAATGCTTGTCCAACTAGTGATATCCACATCCCAGGAAAGAGTATATTTTTTAAAAAAACTTATTGGGGTGTAGTTGGCCATTTTTAAAGAGCATCTCCTGCAGACCTTTGTGCATTTGGCTCTGGGTAGCAGCTCTAAATATAGAACATAGAACTGTACAGCACAGCACAGGCCCTTCGGCCCTCAGAGTTGGGCCAACCTTTTATTCTACTCTAAGACCAAACTAACCAACATACCCTTCAGTTTACTATCATCCATGTGCATATCCAAGAAGATTTACCTTGTTACCTTTCCATGCACTCCCTTCGAGATAAAATCCTAACAGATAATCTCCCTTTTGCCTTTCTCCTGTGCGGTTTTGAAATGAATGCGGGTGAAAGTGAATGTTTGGGGAATCTGTCAGAGAAACAGGTACACTTTCTGAGATAATGGCTTCAGCTATCACATACATATTCATCTCCTTGCTCCATTAAGCTTTTTAAAAACATTTGACCTTTGACGTCGTTGCTTCAATTTCCCCTTTCTAATCATCTTAATGCAGATTTGATGAACATTTACTTTTGTGAGTACGCATTTAACTTGCACTCACACCAATAAATTCCTGAAAGCATTCCACCTCTGTTTGGTGTTTGGGAATGCTGACAGGAGGAATCAGATGTAACATCAATATTTACAGTTACAGATTTTCCGTAAAAGTAAATAATTCTTTCAGAGTGAGAATTGGCCAGAATTATTGCAATATGAATGTTATTAACGAATGATTATCTTGGAGAAAGCATGAAATAAAATTATGTAAATTGTAATCCATCTGTCACTAAATGGCCTCTGAAGATGTAAAGTAAACTGTTGGCAAATGCGGCCTAATAACAGTTCTTAATTTCCTTGGAGGAGACCATGTGGTGTGGCTTATGAGGATAGGAAACAGCAACTAAGCCACAAAATCAGATTAGTGCATCTGCATGCAATAGAGTGTGTGCTGGGAATAGTCTCAGTTCCCTGAATCCGGATTGATTGCCGGCCAAACGAACGCAATCACAGCTTTTATTTGATCTGGAGGCGTTTGGAAATTTCAGCTGGGAAAGCTGGGCGCACTGCCATGGGAAGATGCTGCCAGGAATGGCACAGAAAGCTCGTTTCCTTTCACCACTTAACACCCGGGGACCGTTTCGTAAGGTAATGGGCAAATTTCTCGAAAAAGGTGGCCCTCCCAGGGCCATCGGTATGCTGCATTCCCGTCATCGGGGTGTTGGTGCCAGTCCATGCTTGTTGACTTTGTTATCACATTATTTCTGTTGCTTTGTACTAGTGAGGGAGAAACGTTCTCTCCAGTGTTGACTTCCTCTGGGTTCCTTTGTCAGGGGACAACGGGTTGTGGGAGCTCAGGAGGGCTTTGAGAATGTGGCAGCATCTTGAATTGGCTCCTCCCACATAATTAAAGCTTGGATAAAGAAGGGAGGTTAATGCCTTCCCAGGTATCGCAACACCCACTTGCTTTGTCCCACGTACCTCCCAGTTCCTACCCATGCCCATCAAACACCTTGCCAGTTTATCATTTCCCAAAGGCAATAGATCATTGGGCGCATCAGGTCTGTCAGCTGGAATTTGGTCTCTGTGGGTTGGGTTATCTCATCCCCACATTGTCTGCCTGTGCAGCTCATTCCCATAGCACTGTGTTGCACAATTTCCCTGCATAATTGACAAAAAGTCCTCACCAAGGACAAGAGATCAGGTCAGCTCCTTCAGTGACATTGCTGGAATGGAAAACCAGCCATCAGATCACAGGGCAAGCCTAGGCTGTCTTGTGTTCCCACAATTGCTTAGTTGTCCTTGGAGGATGGGAGCAAACTGCACAGACCCATGGGGAGTGACAGGAGATGCCCAATCTGTGCTTGGACCATGTTGGCTAGTCTCTGTGGGGGAGAGGAGAATGGAAGCTTGAACTGCAAACATTTGTAAATTGCTGTTTATTTTTTCTGGCCATGTCACTTGCCTTCTCCAGATCTGTTTTGCATCGAGCCACATGTTTCCGCTCCTTAATTAATTGATTACAGTTATCTACATTCCAAGAAAACTTTTTGATCACTTTAATTGCCCAGACCTTTCCATAACCCTCTCTTGCAGACCACTGCTTCCAAGAATTGCATCGTCTCATCGCATGCTAACACTTCATTGAGAAACACTGGACGTGGTTCAGTTTGTTCAGTCATTACATCCCACTCTTTGCCATCATCTGTACTTCAATGAATCTTTATTTATACGAATCTCGAAGTTAGGTTTTGATTGGGAAGGCTAAATGTCATATCTTACTGACACTGTAACCAGAGGGCCTACCCTGTTTCAGTGGGATGGGCACCTCCCAAAGTGGTTAATGCCTGGATTCAGCCACATGCCAAAAAAATTACCACATCTTCCATCCTTAAATATTTCCAAATAAGAGCAGGGAGGATAATGAGAAATTATTGGAAAGTGAGTGGAAATGATTTTTGCGTAATTAGAGGACCTGGTTGGTGCAGTGATTCAGATGCTGTTTGTTGACTTGCACACCATCAGGTCAAAGGCTTTCGTATTTCGCTTACTCCTAAGTTTCTAGGTGAGCAAAGACCAACTGCCCTATACTTTAAGGGAATGTCCTTTATCTGGACAGTTTGCCCCACACTGCCTAAAGGACATTCTAGGACAAAAGTGAGGACTGCAGATGCTGGAAATCAGTCTAGATTAGAGTGGTGCTGGAAAAGCACAGCAGGTCAGGCAGCATCTGAGGAGCAGGAAAATCGATGTTTCAGGCAAAAGCCATTCTAGGGCAACCTGTGGGAGACAGTCACCTTTTGACCTTTGCCTCTGGTTTTATGACAATTGTGAGCACTGTGATCATGACCACCAGGGGGTGCTGTGTGCTGGATGGTCAGCCTCCCACTCTTATTGGAACCAGCAGTCTGACCCTAGACAACCATACCTCTACCTCCCGAGTCCCATGGTTTGTTAGAATTGGTCACTGAGCTTCTATGAGATGTGACTTCCTAGAGCCTGAGACCAGATGACAGTGTAAGCACTCTGAGTGGCTTTGAGTAGATACTCTGCAAAGGAGGGGAAAGGTAAGGAGGAAGAGAAGGTTTGTTGCCCCATTGCAGACCCAGCCTTTTATTCCCTCCCCCTATTCCCAACTTCAGCCATCACTCCCATCTCCAGCCATCAGTCTCACCTCCAGCCATCGTTCCTATCCCCAGACATCATTCCCATGCCCAGCTCTCATTCCCATCCCTAGTCATCACTCTCACCCAGGCCCCATCCCATTCCCATTCACACCAGGAACAGGTGAATGCTATTTATCCCCTCAAACCTGTTTTGTCATTCAATTGGATCCTAATTGATTTGTACGTCAACTCTATTAACTGGCATGTCATCTTTGTCCCTTGAAATGTTTATCGAATAATAATCGATCCATGTCACATTTGAGTCACATAGACTTTTTAAGTGGGAAACATTGAGGTAGGCCATTCAGCCCATCAAGCCTGTTCACCATTCAATTATATATTGCTGAATGTCTACCTGAACTCCATTTTCCTGCACTATTCCATATTCCTTGATGTAATTAGTATCTAGAAATGTCTTGATCATCTCTATTGACAGAATTCTCTGATAGAGAGAATTTCAGTGATTTCCTCAATATCTGAGAGAAAAAAAATCCTTCTTATCTAAATCCTAAAGGGTTTGCCCCTTATCCTGAGATGTGTCCAATGGTTCTAAAGTCACCGATGAGGGGAAGAATCCTATCCATATCTATCCTGTCTCATTCTGCAGCATTTTCCAGGTTTCAATGAGGTCATCTCTCATTTTTCAAAACTCGGGAGAACACAGTCCCAGTTTCGTCAATCCCTCCTCATAAGATGACCCGACTGTTCCCAGTGATGAATATGGTGAATCTTTGTTGCACTCCCTGTACAACAAATACAACCTTCCATAGATTAGGAGACCAAAACTGTACATAATACACCAGGTAAGGTTTCACAAAGTCTTTGGAGCACAGCCAGATATCGCTATCTCTGTACTTAAATCATCTTGTGATGAAGCCCAAACACATTTTGCCTTCCTAATTTCTTGCTGTACCTGTATGTTAACTCAAAGTGGTTCATGAACAAGGGCACCCAGGACCCTTTAGATACCAACACTTCCCAAACTCTCACTATTTAAGAAATACTCTGCTTTTCCATTTTTACCAAAGTGGATAACTTCACACTTATTTGCATTAAAATCTCTCTGCCATATTCAATTGGCCTGAGCAAGCTCCCTCGAAGCCTTTTTGTATCTTCATCACAAATTATATTCCTATATTTGCATCATAAAAGGATGCCTCATAATTTTAAAAAAGCACCTGTTAGTTCTGTACCAGGCAGATATTAAACTGCGGTTTCATTTGCTTTCTCAGGTGGATGTTAAAAGATTCAATGGTGGTAATTTAAAGAGAAGCAGAAAAACTTTCCTTAGTGTCCTAACCAATATTTAACCCGTAATCAAAATTATACAAAACAATGTTCTGGGCATTATCCCAATTCTCTTTGTGGGAGTTTGCTTTGTACAAACTGGCTGCAGTGTTTCCTACATTACAATGATGACTACACCCCAAAAAGCACTTTATTGGCCACAAATTGCTCTGTGGTGTCCTGAAATCATGAAAGGTGCTATATAAATGAAAGTTCTTCTTTCAACACAAGCTGTGTGTATAAAACAGAAAACTCAGAGTTCCTTTGCGCTGCCAATGGACTAAAGGTGAATAAACAAACATCAGCACAGAGTTTATATGATATACGTTTGTTCAGTGAGTGAAAATCTTGGAGCGCATGTTAAGTTAAAGTGACAGGATAGTTACCCTGAGTTAGAGGGTGGACTACAAGGCCTATGAAGTTCTAGGGAGTCGTAGTAAGTCTGTTGGAGGAAGGATTGTAGCTGCCATTGCCAAGGGCAGTAGGGAAAGATCTTTCTGCCAAAGTTAAATGGGGATTCATTCAGTTATTGGACCCTCCTGGTGCCTCAAATAAATGTAAATATAGACTTGGACAAGTAAGAAATGCCTAGAGTTTGTTTGCTGGATAGAGTCAAACTCCAATGTTTGTTTGATTCTTTATATGCCACTGCACAGAACTAAAGTGTTTTAGTGACTACATAGCTACATAAAGATATTTGTATGAATAAAGTATATTTTTGAAATTAAAAAAACACACACCATAGATGCTGACAGGAAAAGTTCGACCAGTCCCCCAGGCCTAGCTGAATAGAGTCCAGGATGGACCAAACAGTAGATGATGAACCCAGCACATTAATTTTTCACTAATGATGACAGATTCAGAACTATTTAAGTTTGCATGCCTGAAAATGGATAATTGAGAGTGGGATAAGGTTGACAGTTGGTTCTGTCCAGGTGAAAGTGGATACAGCAGATGCTGCAGATTAGAGTCAAGATTAGAGTGGTGCTGGAAAAGCACAGCAGGTCAGGCAGCATCCGAGGAGCAGGAAAATCGACATTTCGGGCAAATGTTGATTTGGTTCTATCTAACAACACTGTTGAACATTTTAATAATGTGGAGGTGCTGGTGTTGGACTGGGGTGGACACAGAACATCAGATTCTAGTCCAACAGATTTATTTGGAAGTACAAGCTCTTGGAGCGCTACACCTTCATCAGATAGCTAGGTGTTGTGTGATTTTTAACTTTGAACATTTTAATGTACATGCATGCCAATATATGAACTAGGAGACAGGTAAGCCATTTGCCACCGCCCCTCCCAAATTTGCTCTGCTGTTCAATAAAATTGTGGCTGATCAATTTGTGTTTAAAATTCCACATTCTAGAACGGTGGCTCAGTGATTAACACTGCCTCACAGCACCAAGGATCCTGGTTCAATTCCAGTCTTGGGTGACTGTCTTTCTGGAGTTTGCACATTCTACCTGTGTCTACGTGGGTTTCCTCTTGTTCGTGCTAAATTGTCTGTAGTATCTAGGGATGTGCAGGTTTGGAAGGTTAACCATGATAAATATGTGAGTAAGGGTCTGGTTTGAGTGGGATGGTCTTCAGAGGGTCAGTACAGACTTGATGGGCCAAATGGCCTATTTCTGCTTTATCTGGATTATATCTAGCCCCAGTAACTCTTGATTCCTCTGCGTAACAGGAATCTATCTATCTACCTCTGTCTTGTAAGCTTTTAATAATCCTAACTGCATTATCTCCTGAGGTAGAAATTTCAAAGTCATGCAACACTCAGAGAAAATAATACTCTCACCCTCATCCAAAAAGGGAAACCCCTAATTTTGGAAGAGTGCCCCTAGTTCTGGACTCTCCCAAAAGAGGAAACATCCTTTCCACGTGCAACTTACCAACACCGTTCAGTATCTGAATAACATCAATCAAGTTACCCCTTACTCTTTTAGACTCCAGTCTGTCCAATCTGTCCTCATTAGATAACCATTCATTCCAGATATCAGTCTATTCAATTTCAGGATCAAACATCCTCTGAACCACCTCTAATGTATTTATAGCCAGTCTTTAATAAGAAGTCAAAAATTGCTCACAGTATGAACCACCAAATGTGGTCTCACCAATGTCCTTTGTAACTGAAGCATAACATCCTTACTTGGCTGACATCACCCTCTACAGATTCCACACAGTCGGAACAGATGCTTGTCACTCTCTCCAGCTACCACACAACCAGAACAGACTGTTGTCACCTTCTACTAATTCTGCATATTTGAAACAGGCTGTTACCTTCTGCAGATTCCATACAATTGGAACAGTCTGTACCTTTTACAGATTACAGACTTCAATTATGCTGTGAATTTCAGTATATTTTGAGTGTGGATCTTTTCTTGTTTTGGAGAGTGGATTGCGAATAATTCCTGTCTCATAAGTATTATCAATAGGAAATATTAGTAGCTTGTGGGAGAAGGATCTGATGAACCAGCATCTTATCTCACCCCTAAAACACCACACTCCATTACCAGGACCAAAGAAGTTTCTGTAACAATCAGGAAGATTCTCAATTTCAGTTTAATTTTAGTCAGAATCTGCCCTAAACATTTTTCTGATATTTCTACACTCTTTGATTCTATATAATTAGCTAATAGCTAAGGAGGTAGTTAAGTAAGAGCATTGTGTAATTGACAGCACAGTTATGTTAAAATGGATCCCAAGCCAGGTAAAGAAGCATGAATTAAGACACCAATCCTTTTCTCAATTGCCAGTTTATCTGTAGAATACAGTATTGCATGTCACTGCTTCTTCCCTGTCAAACATCCCAGCAGTCCTTTTTCATATTTGCTCAAGTTACTTAATCAATAATACCTTCTATCTATTTGTCCTTAACCTTAACAATACAATTACCATGAATTTAAGGCTGTGTTTGAGTCCAACACCACTGCTAGATGTAGTACCACATGTTCATGTACAAATTTTGGAATGTTGCTTTAAAACTTACATCCAGAAGCAAAATATGTTTATCAATCAAATCACCTCATCCTGCAAATAACTACAATACCTTCCACTTTTATAAGTAATCCAGTCAACAGGAATAACTCTTCATTCCTGATAAAATCTGTTTAAAAATGTCTGTTACTGTGGCTATTTATTAATAAAAGGATTGAAAGTATTGAAAAGAAATGGTAAGCAAACTGCAACTCCATCACAGTTCAGATCAAGAAAACTCAACAGATGACAAATGCTGGAATTTTAAACTCATATCTCTAGATCATTAGTCCAAGCCTTGGAATTACTAGTTCAAAAACAGGATTTGTGATGTTACAGACTGCATGTTCCCAATGCAGGAGGTAGGGAACCACTATTAAAAATGGCCACCATGATCCCTCTGCACATGTACAAATGCACTCACAATGCTTTCATCTCCTTGCAGAATATTTTATGTGATATAACCAAAAGTTTGCACCCAAAATGTCTGTCAAAACTCCCTTTTTATTCCCATTGCTTATTGTTGCAACTGCACTGTGAGATGGGTAATCAATAATGGCCTTACCAGTGACACTCACATCCTGAGAATGAAGAATAACATCTAAGTATAAACAGGTCCAGCTATTACAGAGTAGCAGTCAACAAAGCCCACAGGATGTTATACTGCACAACCAATACAATAGAATGTAATGTCATGAAAAATAATCGATCAAATTTATAAAGCCTTGGTCGAATTAGACCTTGAATACTGTGCACACTGTGGTTGCCAAGAAACAAGAGAGAGGAGGGAAGGTAAATATCATTCAACAAACAATTGACATGACAAAGGATCTTTCTGCATGATTGAAAGAAATGGTTTGAATCCCCTTTATTAAAACCAGGTGAGGAGGGGTGAATCAGTTCCCCTGTTTCTTTGGTTGGTTGTAACAAAACACAGCTATACCCTTTCCCATTAACATGTATTCAATTGCTTTCATAAGAAAAGTATGGATGCCATTGTGAGGTTTCTTTGAATGAAGGAAGAAGGAATTTTATTACCTACTAACCCTAAGAAAATTAATTCAGACACAATATCAAGCATATGGCCTTTGTGAAACTAAATGAACACTCACACATGGTGGTAAAGCAATGTACAGTTTAAGGTCCTTCACATCCTTGAGTCATAAGCCTTTAACCTGAGACCATGGTTGGTTAATTGGTGCTTCAGACCATCAACAGCAGTAAATATTGTACATCCAATGAGTTCTTGGTATCCCGAAGTTGCTTTCCAACTGATATCATCACAGAGTGCTTTCTTTTCTCCAGAGAGAGAGAGAGAGAAAGAGCCTCTTCCAGCCTGTTACCATTCCACAATCAAAAACCATGCTCTGTTGAAAGCAACTCCCTGAAATACAAGCTAGTACATATTGCATGTGTTAGAGTTTTTTAATCATCATGCTTCATAATTGTAGGTGATTTTTACATCTCTGACTTGTCAATATTTTCATGACAGAGCAAATTAGATAAGACATGTGTTCTTTTTACTTGGAACTCTTTCTTCTTGGTGGCGGTGAAGAGGTTGACTGATTTCATTCCCTTTGGATAAAATCAGAATTCCCAGCTTGGCTGTCTCTTGTTTAATCCATGCTGGTTTCCTCAAACATTGTGACTTGTGGATTCAGGTGACACCTGTGGCCATTTGAAGTCAATGTTCTTGGTCCCTTTATAAAGTTATTTCAGTCTATGAAAGTCTCAGGTATAGAGTCGGACAATGGAATTTATGTAATTGTTACACTTTTCTCATCAGCAACTATCTTTTGATCTTTAGGCTGTTACCTCCCTTAGAGCACAGAAAAAATACATTAGTGTTTGAACTCAGTAGAGCCTGAGACTGGGCTGTGAGTGACCCCTCTAGATTACTGACAGTCACAAGAGTCCCAGCAGGCAGACAGCACCTTCTGACAGACACACAATGCAGGAAGCTCTATGTCTTTGTATGTACTGTGCTAACAACAGAAACTGTCATAAACAGACCTCAGGAGCATTAGTTTCCTGTCCATTGGCCAAATTGAATCTTTAATGCGCTGTGTGCTTTTTTCTTTTATTTTCAGCGGAATTCATCAACGCAAAGCTTTCTGTTAATAGGGAATTGTTCTTGTTTAAAGCAGAGAAGGTTGAGAGGATTTTTGGTAGTGACGTTCACAATCATAAGGAACCCGCACAGAGTGCATAAGGAGAAACTGCTCTCATTGCCAGAAGCATTGAGAATCAGCTGATATCAATTTAAAATGAGTTGCAAAATAACTGAGGGTGACGTGAAAAAAATAGCTTTCGTACTCAGCGGGAGGATTACAATCAGCATGCACTGCTTAAGTGTGTGCTGGAGGCAGACTCAATTGTTGCTTTCAAAAGGAGATCAGTTAAGCACCAGAAGGGAAAAGGAATTGAAAGGGCCAGGGAAATGGGGCAAAGGACTGGGAGCAGCAACAAGCCAGCATGGACTTGAAGGGCAGCGTGGCCTTCTTTTTGCTGTAATCTTCTTGCAATTCCAAGAAAAATGAATAGAAAATCCAAGTTGTTTTCTGAGATTTTGCTGATTTTTATTTTGCTTTGCTGACTATTTCCTCCTTAGCTCCACTGTCTCCTCCCTGAATATCTAGTGGGTGGCACATTGGTTAGCACTGTTGCCTCACAGCGCCAGAGACCTGGGTTCAATTCCCGCCTCAGGCAACTGTCTGTGTGGAGTTTGCACATTCTCCCCCTGTCTGCGTGGGTTTCCTCTGGGTGCTCCGGTTTCCTCCTATAGTCCAAAAATGTGCAGGTTAGGTAAATTGGCCATGCTAAATTGCCCGTAGTGTTAGGTGAAGGGGTAAATGTAGGGGAATGGGTCTGGGTGGGTTGCTCTTTGGACGGTCAGTGTGGACTTGTTGGGCCGAGGGGCCTGTTTCCAGGGAATCTAATCTAATCTGTATCCAGGTCAGTGCTAATGCCCTACATTAGCTGGTTGTCAGGATACACATGATGGAATTCTAGCAGGAGGTTTTACTTTAGATTGTATGGACTTCTGATGATATTCGGCACAGAAGCCATTGGGACAGACAAAGACAAATCATATGGAAATTCCGTACATGAGCTGCTTTTGAGGTACTTTCTGATTTTGGAGTTGGTGTATGAGTGTGTAGTTCTAAAAGAACAGAGACTTGCATTAATGCCGCACTTTAACAGCCACCAGACGTCCGAAAGCACTTTACAGCCAATGAAGAAGTTCTGAAGCATAGTCACATGATAATATAAGAAACACGGTGGTCATTTTACACTCAACAAGCTCCCACAATTTGCATTGTATTGCATTGCATTATTGACCAAACCATCCGTTTTTATGATATCAGTTGAGGGATAGATATTGGCCAGGAGACAAGGATAATTCCCCGACTCTCCTTTAAAGTGATGCCATAGAATCTTTCACTTGCACTTGAAAGGGCAGGTGGTAGACTTATACAGCACGGAAACAAACCCTTCAGTCCAACTCATCCATGACAAAGAGGTTTCCAAAACTGTACTCGCATCTAGCACTTGCTCTGGAACCTCATTCCATATACGTACCACCCTCTGAGTGAAAATCTGTCTCTCAGGTCCCTTTCAATTCTTTCCCTTCTCACCTCAAACCTATGCCCTCTAGTTTTGGATTCCCCTAATCTGGGGGAAAGACTGTGGCTATTCACCTTATCTACACCCCTCATGATTTCATATAGGAAAGAAATCAGCACTACGTTCTGACTTCTAATTCAATGTTTAGTGTCAGTTAGCTATGGCATGACCTTTATCTTTCCCAAGGACATCCAAACACTAAATTATCCTTCTTGGATGTGATAATGAAGACATGGTTAAAGGAAGGCATCAGACAGGAGCTGAACTGAGATGAAGAAAATTGCCAATTTTTATTTTTCAAAAACTGAGAACTATGTACAATTCAAGCCCCTTCCATTGGACCGGTAAATATTAGGCAATGACCTTCAATAATGAACGGAGTGTATTTATTCAAATTTTCAGCTGAAATCACCGCAGCATTCCAATGTAGTTTCCAAAATGTTCCCAGAGAGAATGCTGAAATTCTCCTTAGTTTTTTTTTCTGAACTTAAAGCCAAACCTGATGAGTAATTTTTCCCAAAGTCAGGAGGAGGCTTGAAAGCAAAATGTTGATACGGAGCCTAATTAGGTTGGCAAAAGAACAGTGGATCCCTCAAGCTGGAAAAACAATTGGAATAAAAAAACTGATGACAAGTGCTCAAATAGTTAGCAGCGATGTGATTGATGCTGTGTGAAGGCATGTAGGAAACATTGTAAATTGGTGACCATGTTTTGAATGAACAATGTTCGATTAAAAGCAGTAAAATGGAAAATAATCTCATCTCCTGTTCATTCTTGGGGTGACAGCGTCGCTGGCAATGCTGGCATATGTTGTCCATCTGTAATCGGTCTTGAGAAGGTGGTGATGAACCTTAGTCCTGAACCATGCAGTTAATCCAGTGAACGTACAGCCACTGTGCAGTTCAGAAGGGAGTTATAGGCAGTGGCAGTGGAGCAATAGCAAAATAATTTCCAGTCAGATTAGTGTACAATTTAGAGGAGGACTTCTGATGGTGGTGTTCCCATGCATCTGCTCAGCTTGTTCTTCTGTGTGATAGAGGTCGAGGTTTGGAAGGTAATGTTGAAGAAAGCTTGGAACATTTCTGAAGTGCGTCTTGTAAAAAGTAAAGAGTGCACCCACAGTGTACTAGTGGTGGAAGGAGTGAATATTTACTGGGGACTTTCAATCAAGCAGCCTATTTTGTCCAAGATAGTGCTGAGTTTCTAACGTGTAATTGGATCTGTACTCAGGTAAGTGGAGAATATTCCATCACACTTCAAACTGTGGATGATGGACAGCCTTTCAGGAGATAAGAGGTGAGTTATTTGTTGCTGAATTCCCAGCCTTTGAACTGCTCTTGTAGCCATAATATTTATATGACTGGTTCAGTTCAGTTTCTAGTCAAAGGTAACCCCTAATGTATTTGTTGCATAATTAGTGCAGTAACCCCCTTAATACTGAAAATGGTGCATAATGCACTTCTTGTGATTGTGTGATACTTTGCAATGAAGACTGGGCTTCATTAAGATATCTAATAGTCTTCTCAACTTGGGGAAGGAAAGTCAAAACAGAGGCAATCAAAGTATAAAGTCAACACTTATTATTCTTGGCATCTATACTTCTAGCTTCTGGGCTGGTTTATTCCTGACTGCTGCCATCTATGTGATCACTAAAGAGCCTATTGAAAAGAATCACTAATTTCATTCCGCATTATGCAAGAAATAACAGACGTTTTCAGTGTTTCACTTACTGATGACAGTTGAGTAGTGACCTTTCCAATTGACTCATTTGGCCTGTCAGTCTTTACACAATTTGAGTTCATGTTTCAGTTTGCTATTGTCCCTCTTGGAGATTTGTTTTCGGACTCTCAATTACTGGGTTGTCCTATCATGAAATCAAGCTGTTGCAGAGACATCAGATCTTTGACCTACTGACCTACACCTGGAGCATGACAGGACCTCAACTTAGCTTGAGTTTGAAGTTGTTCTTTGTGGATATATCGTTTTATTTCCAAATCTGTGAAGCTGTGCTCTTGTTGTTAATTTCAGCGAGGTTTGCAAGGCAGTGTCAATATTGGAGATAATTTTGACCTGTTTTCTTTATGAAAGAAAGTTAATTTTTCAGTTCCCGTGATTGGGATGCGGCTGATTTCGATTTTAAATCTAATAGATTGTTTTCAGACTACCGCCTTAAATTGTCAACAGAATTGTTAGATCAAGCTCCTGAGTAGGAATGAAAGAACATCTACTCAGGCTAATTTAGTTTGGGAACATGGTCAGCATGGACTGGTTCAGCCAAAGGGTCTGTTTCCATGCTGTATGACACTACGACTGTAAGAAATTTCTTCTCGTTGCAGTCATAGAGTCATAGAGGTGGACAGCACAGAAACAGACCCTTTGGTCCAACTCGTCCATGCTGACCAGATATCCTAAATTAATCTAGTCCCATTTGCCAGCATTTGGCCCATATCCCACTAAACACTTCTTATTCATATACCCATCCAGATGCCTTTTAAATGTAATTGTACCAGCCTCCACCACTTCCTCTGGCAGCTCATTCCATACACGTACCACGCTCTGCACAAAAAAGTTGTCCCTTGGGTCCCTTTTAAATCTTTCCCCTTTGCCCTTAAACCTATGCCCTCTAGTTTTGCACTCCCCACCCCAGAGAAAAGACCTTTTCTTTTATCCCTACCCATGCCCCTCATGATTTTATAAACCTCTATTAAGAACAGTCCTCAGCTTCCAATGCTCCAGAGAAAATAGCCCTAGCCCATTCAGCTCAAATCCTCCAACCCTGGCAAAATCCTTGTAAATCTTTTCTGAACCTTTTCAAGTTTCACAACATTCTTCCTTTAGCAGGGAGACCAGAATTGCACACAATATTCCAAAAGTGGTCTAAGCAATGTCCTGTACATCCGTCCTAAGTGATTGGCCCCTTCTACTGAAACTGTGTCCCTGTGTTCTATATTCCTCAGCCAAGAGAAAACAACATCTCAATGCCTACCCTAGCAAGCCCCTTCAGAGATGTATATTTGAATGAGATTTTCTCTCACATCTCCACAATCCAGAGAATATGGGCTCAACCTACTCAACTTCTCACCACAAGACCACCCAGGGACTAATCTAGTGAATCTTTATTATTCCATCTCCAAGACAGTTATATCTCTCCTTAGATTTGCAGATCAAAACTATGAGCAGAACTCCATGCATAGTCTCATCAAAGCTTTGTGCAGTTGTAGCAACATCTCCTCATTTCATCTACTGTAGCTTCCTAGCAATAAAAGTCAGCATGCTATTTGCCTTCCAAATTGCTCATGTTCCTTCTATAAGTACACCCAATTCTCTCTGAGCATCAAAATTTAAGTTTACACCTTTTAAAATGTATTCTCACTACCAATGTGAAAAACCTCATATTTTCTGCATTATTACCTAGCTGTCAGCTTTTTGCCCACTTGTATAAATTATTCTCACTCTCTTCATTCATATCAGTTGTAATTGGCTGAGGACCCAGCAGTGACCCTTACACTTACTGCTAGTCATATTATTGGATGTAAGTTTGCTCGCTGAGCTGGAAGGTTCATTTTCAGACGTTTCGTCACCATACTAGGTAACATCATCGGTGAGTCTCCGGTGAAGCACTGGTGTTAGTGACTCGCTTTCTATTTATGTGTTTAGGTTTTCTTGGGTTGGTGATGTCATTTCCTGTACACCACAAGAAATGATATCACCAACCCAAGCAAACTTAAACACATAAATAGAAAGCGAGTCACTAACACTAGTCACTGATGATCTTACCCAGTATGGTCACGAGACGTCTGAAAATGAATCTTTCAGCTCAGTGAGCAAACTTACATCCAGAACCTCAACCTGAGCTACAAATCTTCTCAAAGGTTGTATTATTGCTAGACTGTTAATCCAGATACCCAGGTATGTTTTGGTGACCTGGGTTTAAATCCTGCCATAGCAAACGATGGAATTTGAATTCAATAAAAATCTGGAATTAAGAGCCAAATGATAACAATAAATCCATTGTCAGGTAAACTCATCTGGTTCACTAGTGTCCTTTCAGAAGGAAACTGCCATCCTTACTTGGTCTGGTCTACATGTGACCCACAGACCAATGGCAATGTGGTTGACTCTTAACTGGCCTCTGGGCAATAAATGCTAGCCTAGCTAGCAACGCCCTCAACTTGTGAACAAAAAAAAGTCCCAACCTGATGAAAATGCCAGATTTTTTCCTGCTGTCTGCTTCCTTCATCCATTCTAATGTAATGCTTCCATATCTATAAGTACACTATATATAGATATATATGGCTTCCCTTTGTCAAGCGAACTACATGCTCAAAAACATAAATATGTCAAACATGATTTCTCATTTGTAAATCCACGTTGGCTTTGGCTTATCATGTTAAAATTATCGAAGTACATTTTGCAGACATCATTTGGAGAGATTATAGCAGTTCGCCAGGACTAATTTCTGATTAACTTGCTTGCAGTTCTGTTTCTCTCTCTCTCCCTCTCTCTCTCTCGCTCTCTCTCATTTCTCAAAAAAGCAGTGGTACTTTTTCTGGATTTCAATCCATTGGAAACATTCCCAGAATCCAGAAAGGTTTGAAAACTCGTGTTCAGTCTATTCAGTGTCTCTCTATTTAATTGGTCATTGGGTATTGGAAAATTTTCCATTTTTAGCCCCTTAAGTTTCTCTAATGTTTTTTTCTCTGTTGATATTAACTCTTCTAAATTCCTGACTCTTATAAGCCCTTTGGTTCCCTTTTATTTCTCATGTGTAATTTGTGTATTTCACTGTGAAAACAGACACAAAATATTTGTTCAATGTCACTGCTATTCCTTCATCCTCTATAATAATTTTCATGACACTGACTCTAGGACATTCAAAGCTTACTTTAGTTACTCTCCTCCTTTTTATTTAATTAGAATCCATTTTTATATTCCAGGCTATTTTACTCTCATTTTCCAACGTTTTTCATTTGGTGAACCTTGCTGTCATCTTTTGCTGATTTCTACTGCATTCCTAATTCTCAAGCTTATTTGCAACAATCTAAGCCTGCTCCTTGGTCTTAGAACAATTAATAATTTCCCTAGCAAACAACAGACGAACATTTTTCATTGATTTTTTTTATTGCATGTATTGAAAATTTAAAATAATTTCTTTTATTATTTCCCACATGCATGCATTTTAGATTAGATTACCTACAGTGTGAAAACACTTTGGCCCAACCAGTCCACACCGACCCTCTGAAGAGTAACCCAACTAGACCCATTTTACTCTGACTAATGCACCGAGCATTATGGGCAATTTAGCAGGCCTGCACATGTTTGGACTATGGGAGGAAACCCACGCAGACACAGGGAGAATGTACAAACTCCACACAGTCAGCCAATGCTGGAATTGAACCTAGGACCCTGGTGCTGTGAGGCAGCAGTGCTAACCACTGAACCACCATGCCACCTGCAATCTATTACCCAATCAACCATAGCCAGCTCTCACTTCAGACCCATGTTTTTTAGTTTATGATTCATGTTTGGACTCGTACATGCCACTGTCAAGCTTAATGGGGGAATTCAATAATATTATGACATTTTTGTCCCCGTAACCCTTTTATTATAAGATTGCTAATTAACCTTAGTAGAATACACAATATACGATAGATCTATCCCTATTTGACTCCACAATGTATTGTCTTTGGAATTTGTTGTGAAAGCTTTTACAAACTTATTTTTCTGACAATTTAAATGAAAATGAAATCATGCACAAGGATAACATTGCCTTACAAGTTTCTTGTTTAATTTTCTCTCCAACAGTATAATTATTGTTAGGGGGTCGATCTCCCATCAGCATTTCTGAACCACGATGCTCCTAGTTTCTATTCATAATGACTGTAATTCCTGACCTTCTTAGCCAAGCTCCCTTCTGTCCATTTACTATAATGGTTACTTCTTTTTCCATTCTGCCTGACCTTTCAAAATATTGTGCAGCCTGGAATATTTATTTCCAAACCTTTGTCTATGTATCCATAATAGTGATGAGTTCGAAACCATTTTTAGTATCTCTACTTTTGCCACTAGCTCATCTCACTTTTTACAAATGCTTTACACAGTCAGAGAAAGAGATGTTAATTTAATTTTTTTGCCATGATGCTTTGCATGATCTTTATTTGTTAAATGCACTGCAGCTATTAAAAACTCCCTCTCTGGCTGCCCCACTCTACTTGTACTTACCTCAATTGCTACAGTGCTGTTTAGCTTAGAATTTTCTCATTAGTTTAGTGAATCACTATTTACCTGATTTTTCTTCCACTCCTTCAGTTTATAGGCTTATATAGAAACCTAATTACACAATTCAACAATACGCTGATCCCAGGCCAGTTTGAAGTGACCTCAATCAAATGGAACAGCTCCCTGTCTCTCCAGTGCTCCATTAATTTAAACCTCTCGTCCGCACACTGGTTTTTGAGACATGCATGTAATTCACAAATCTGCTTCACCTGATGCTGATTGATTTATGGCTCAATAACAATCTAGAAGTCATTACCTTTGCAGTTCTGCATCTCAATTAGGACACTAATTCCTAGCTTCTGTTCCAACTCTCAAACTCTCAGTAAAACATCATTATGTCTTCTAACAATGTCATTAGTTCCTACATGAACCACAAGTGCTATTTTCTCCACCTCTCACTCCAAGTCTGTATCCAGTCATGTGGAGATGTCCTTAACCTTGGCATTGGTCAGGCCAGCAAAACTTTCAGAAAAGGGCATCACGGTGGCTCAGTGGTTAGCACTACTGCCTCACAGCGCCAAGGATCTGGGTTCAATTCCAGCCTCGGGTGACTGCGTGGAGTTTGCACATTCTCCCCGTGTCTGCGTGGGTGTGCTCCAGTTTCCTCCTACAGTCCAAAGATGTGAAGGTTAGGTGAATTGGTCATGCTAAATTGCCCATAGAGTTAGGTGCATTAGTTAGGGGGAATGGGTCTGGGTGGGTTACTCTTTGGAGGTTCGGTGCAGACTAATTGGGCCGAAGGGCCTGTTTCCACACTGTAGGGAATCTAATCTTGAAAAAGAAATTCCTGATGATGGCAGCAGAAAACAGTATCCATCCCCTGAATATACCCATGTTATAAACTCCCACATTCCCTTTTCTCCATTGACTTGATAACTTCCTGCACTATGGAGGTACGGTCAGTTTGTTCTTGTACCCTGTAATCTTTGTTGTCATTCTTGTGCATTGCTGCTAAGGTTAGTGGTGGACCAGAAGATTGGGTAAACTTTAGAAGATAACAAAAGTTGTCTAAAAACATAATAAAGAGAGAGAAATTAGATTATGAAAGAAACAATTATATTTTCTACAAGTATGTAGAAAGGTAAAGAGTAGTTAAGGGATAGAATCATAGAATACCTACAGTGTGGAAGCAGGCCTTTCAGCCCATTGAGTCTGCACTGACCCTCCTAAGAGCATCTCACCCATACCCAAACCCCAGTCCCTGTAACGCTGCATTTTCACCATGGCTAATCCACCCAACCTGCACGTCTTTGGACTGTAGGAGGAGAATGGAGCACCAGGAGGAAACCCACACAGACATGGGGAGAACGTGCAAACTCCACACTGTAACTGGAAGGTGGAATCCAACCCAGGTCCCTTGCGCTCAATGATTGGGTTAACATTTAGTAAGTGACTACTTAGAGGGTGGGACTGGATAATTAATAATGGGAAACAAAGGCCTTGAGCACATATTTTGTATCTGTCTTCACAGGAGAAAATACAGAAAACATTGCAAAGAAAGTAGAAAATCAAGAGGTGAGAAAGAGCAAGAAGCTTAAAACTATTATGATCATTGGGGAATAAACTGGGGAAAGTGTTCGGACTACATGTTGACAAGTCCCATGGACATGACGGCCTGCAATCTAGGGACTTAAAACAGGTGGCTACAAAGCTAAAGCATGCATTGGCTGTAATCTTGCAAAATTCCCTGCATTTTGGAAGAGTCTCAACTGATTGGAAAACTGCAAACTTAACACTTTTATTCAAGAAAAAAATAGAGTCAGACAGCAGCAAACTATAGGCCAGTTTATCATTGAGAAAGTGCTGGAATCCATTATATAAAGGTAACTGAACATTTCTTTCATATTTGTTCTTTGCCGGAGGCAAATTCAATCCTCAAAATTGCAACCTCTATCATGGGTAGGGCAAAGAGAAAGGTTCCAAATTATCTTAGACAAGGAATGGAATCAAATCCTGTGCTCTTGGCTATCTGGTCCACAGTGGCTGTCCAATTAACTCAGCCTGACTGACTCCCTAGGGAGTGCTAGTTGTTGTGGAAGCATGTACATATACAAACATGTTGTAATCTAGAGCTATGCATAGTGATGCGGAGGCTCCAGTTTTCTTTCCATCACAGGACAGACCAGGAATCTTTCCCATTCTATTGCTTGCCATTGGCCTATATTGGAACAATCTGAAAGGTGCTTGTTTGGTTGTATTATGAGTGTTTAGCAAACCCTGCTATGGGACTTGAACTTGGAACTTATGGTTCAGAGGCAGGGTCATGATCCATTACATCACAGGACATCCAGCAGAACATTTAGAAAATCATAACATGGTCAAATAGAGTCAATATGTTATTGTAAAAGGGATATCGAGCTTGACAAATTCATTAGGGTTCTTTGAGAATGTATCAAGCAGGGTGGTTGAAGGGGAACCAGTAGATGTGGTGTATTTGGATTTCAAAAATGCATTTGCTGAGGTGTCACATAAAAGGTTACTACATTAGATACACATAATGTCAGGTTGAGAGACTAGCATGGATAGAGGATAGCTAACAAGAAACAGAGAGTTCATTTCACGATGCATTCCATTTCTTGGATTGTCCAAGTTGTTTGCTGCTAACTTGACTAACATCTGTTGAAATTTGTTTCTTTTGTGTCCAGAGTTTCTTAACTGCTTTGGATCTTTATGGCTTACTTCATTCTAAAATGAGGAACCATGAGCAGTTCTGGTAACCACATCTTGGCCAAGATATATTGGCCTTGGACAAAATGCAGTATAGATTTACCAAGCATTAAACTATGAGGTGTGATTAAACAAAGTAGAGTTGTATTCTATGAAGTTTAGAAGATTAAGATATGATTTGATCAATTTTTTTCAAGATATTAAATGGAATATACATGTAGATTGGAAAAAAAAACTATTTCCACTGATGAGTAATTCTGGGACTATGGGGCACCTTGGGAAATTAGAAACCGCTATAGATGATAGAAGTTCGGAACTCTTCTGCAAATGGCAATTGATGCTAAATTAATTGTTAATTCTAAATCTGAGATTGATAGATTTTTGACTTCCAAAGGTCATAAAGTCTATACGACAAAGGAATTTAGTCACAAATCCATCGGGATATCACCGAATGGGGAACAAATTCACTATCCTAATTTTCTGCGATAATTGTTTTAATCAATTCGACATGTTATAACACACAGGAAAAGAGGGACTTGAACCTGAACCCTTCAGCTCGGATGTAGGGATTCCAATCCTTTCTTGTAGATATTTTCTGATCCATCTGTTCAGATATGTAATTACACACTGCTGGAGGTGTAACTTGAACTCAGGCCTCCTTGTCTAGAAGTAGGGACACTACCATTGTCTTCCCACTCCCCCCCTCAGTCGAAGCAAAACACTCAGAGACACAGAGTAGTTTTACATCCTTCATCTATATTCCAGGTCCTGGAGAGAGAGAATGACCGCCCATATGCACAGGGACATGGGTTCACGGTCTTCTTTGGAAGACCAGCCATCTTAAGTGCCAGGGTCCCAGGTTTGATTATAGCCTAGGGCGACTGTCTGTGTGGAGCTTGCACATTCTCCTTGTGTCTGCATGGGTTTCCTCTGGGTGCTCCGGTTTCCTCCCACAGTCCAAAGATGTGTAGGTCAGGTGAATTGGCCATGTTAAATTGCCCATATTGTTAGGTACATTAGTCAGAGGGAAATGGGTCTGAGTGGGTTACTCTTCGGAGGGTTAGTGTGGATTGGTTGGGCCGAAGGGCCTGTTTCCACACCATAGGGAATCTAATTTTAATGAAATATATAGTCATTTTACTGGGAGGAGCATCCAGATAAGGCAATATACATATTGACTGGGTGCCGATAGCAAAGATTAAGCCATCTGGTGCTACACAATGAATGTTCTTAACCTTGACTGGCTTCACATCATGAATACTTTTCACCTTGTTAAACTGACCCTACATACTGAATACTTCCAACATTGTTAAATGGCTCTACATAATGAATGCTTTTCCACCTTGTTAACCCATTACCCTTGTCTCCAGCACTCCATTGTTAACTGTAAGTTCTTATCTGATCTGAGTCATGTTCAGCTGAACATCTTGTTTCACAAAACTCAGAACATAACTCTTTCCATACCTGCTTATATTTATACACATTCTCATTCCCCCTTTTATAATTTCATAATAACCGCCTAGCTGGCTCTACTAGCTTTCATAAGACTCTGACAGCCAGTATTTACGCAAGTTATTGATATACAACATGCAGTGATTAGATTAGATTACTTCCAGTGTGGAAACAGGCCCTTCGGCCCAACAAGTCCACACCGACCCGCCAAAGCGCAACCCACCTATACATTTACCCCTTACCTAACACTACGGGCAATTTGACATGACCAATTCACCTGACCTGCACATCTTTGTGACTGTGGGAGGAAACCGGAGCACCCAGAGGAAACCCACGCAGACACGGGGAGAACGTGCAAACTCCACACAGTCAGTCGCCTGAGGTGGGAATTGAACCCGGGTCTCTAGCGCTGTGAGGCTATAATAACAAAAATTGCTAGTCCCTTACAGTAAATAGAATTTGAAAAATCCACCCATGTGCAAAAACAAATCACCAGTAAAGTTCTTAAATCCACAGTACTTAGTGACCACGCTGTCCCTTCCAAGTCGAGTGGAAATGTGCCAGTTCTCCAAAATCTCCTTTAGTAAAGTCCAACCTGAAAGCAAAATTCAGCCTGTTCTCGCATCACTCCATGGAGAAGTCTGAATTCTTGGATAAAGGCAGTTAAATACTTAATAAAGCTGATGAGCAGCAGCGTAGGTGAATGCAACATTCTTTGCTGCTACTGCTCCCACTCTGCTGTCAAATATAACAAACCAACTGGCTATTTCGATGTTAGCTTGATCAGTGAACCTGCATATCCCTTCAATGATCGAAAGACAAGGTAAATCTCACATGGTTTAATGTCCATAGGAAGGTCACTGACAAAAAGCGTACTGACCTCCTCTTCACTGTCATTAGCTTCTTCACTTTTCATGCTCATGACTGAGGAGCTGATTGAATACGTTGGATCAGGTCGTGGAGGGATGGCCAGTGGTCCGAAGGTATGCTTTATCTGTGAATGGAGAAACTCTAGAGAAGATGTTAGCTGCTGAAAGTATTGCCAAAGTGATTATCTGTATGAAGACAGTCACACATTTAACTGCACTAAATTGTGTCTGCCTATTTCAACATTCATTGAATTCTTGAAGTCTATTACTCTGTTCACTATTTATGACATCATCAAGTTTTATACAATCCATAAACTTCTAAATTGCACTGCCTAAACAATTCAGTCAATTATAAACAACAATCAATGATCCTAAAATCAAACCATCGGGGACCCCATTCGGGTTATTCAAAAATTATTTTCCTTTAACAAATTATTACTTGGTTAATGTGAAAGCTGTCAGGAAAAGTATTTCAAAAGTCTGGAACAGCAAGAAAACATCAAAATGTTTCCTGTGCTTTAGCAATTGAAGAGGAAGCTTCAGTTCAGATTTAAATCTCAAATATTCATGGGAAACAAATGCTGAATATTTTAAAGTATGTTCTCCAAATGAAATTTCCCAAATAAAACAGTTGGAATTACAGTGGCAACTTTGGTAGCGATCGACATTCATTTAATTTGCAACATGAAGGGAGCCTTAACAATAATTAACAGAATTTAAACAGCCTAGCCTCAAGTTCTGATATTCTCTAAAATCTTAACAAAACATCAAACTCAAATGCACTCTTCTTTTTGTGAACATTCTGCATTAAAAACACAGCAGCAAAGATATTTTAATACAATATTCTCATCTGGCTAAAGCATGACCTCTGACCCAACTATTTTTTTAAACAGGCATTGTAGAATTTCAAACAAATCAGGAGCTCAAGGCACTCGATCAATTTGTTTTAAGGTTGCAAGTCTGATAATTTTAAAAAGGATATAATCTTGTACAATTTCAATGTAAAAACAAAATCTGCCCTATTACATAGCTCACAAAACACATTGAATTGAGATCCTGATTCAAACAAGGCAAAAAATTTACTTAAAAGGGTTTTCTGAACCAGTATTTTAACAAGCCAAAATTTTTAAACATCAAACACTCTTAGTGTGGCACAATTTACATTGAAACTTTCCATTTTCAGCCCAAGTATTAGTACAACCTTAATTTCAGCGTTTCTCTCTTTTTTGTATCCTGTCAATGAAATGACACTTATAAAAAGAGAAAGCCCTCACAGCAGACCACATGGTGCCGCACTCCAAGCCACTCTCTTCCCCCAGAACAAAAACTTGCAGAGACTCAAAACTCGCCTTTAACCCCTTTCTCATGTTACGCCTCATGAGGGTTCGAATCCCACTGAAACACAGAAAACTCGAACCCCAATTAAACACAGTAAACTTGATCCTTGCTTAAACACAGAAAACTCAAGCCTCACTTAAACACAGAGAGCTTGAACCTCGCTTAAACACAGAGAGCTCGAACCTCGTTTAAAAACAGAGAGCTCGAACCCACTTAAACACAGAGGGCTCAAACCTTAGCACAGAGTGGAGGACTCAAACCTCATTCAAACCCACCCAGGGGACTCAACCCCCAGTACCACATAGAGGACTTGAACCTCAACCCCACCCAACCCAGGGGACTTGAACCCCAGTACCACATAGAGGACTCGAACCTCGATCACACCCACCCCAGTGGACTCAAACCCCAGTACTGCGCAGAGGACTTGAACCTCAATCACAACCACTCCAGGGGACTTGAACTTCAGTACTGCAGAGGACATGAACCTCAATTACACCCCCCTCCCCCAATGCAGCGCAGAGGCCTCAAACCTCTGCCTGCCAGCGCATTTGTGAAACCGTGTCTCTAAACTGAACTAATTACTGTTCAAGGAATCCGTAGAATAGAGAGTGATTGAATGAGGGGACCATCTCTGGCACACAGGAATATCGAGAGGGACCTAGGTTTAAAATCTTACCTTGTGGACCCGTCCGTCTTGAGACACTGATGTTCTGGGTGGCCGCCGACACTGTCCAATCGTAATTATTCGTTTGGATCCTGCTGACTACGCCAATATTATCATCCAGTTCCCCCCCATCCCCCTCAGTGAAAGCAAATCGCTCAGAGACACAGAGTAGTTTTATCTCCTTCATCTATATTCCGGGCCCTGGACAGAGAGAAAACAATCATCATGTGTACAGGGACATGAGTTCATGGCCTCCTCTGGATGAGCAGTTTCTTAATGAATTATATAGTAATTTTAAAGGGAGGAGCATCCAGGTAAGACAACATACATATTGATTGGGTGACCATTACCATCAGCGAGCAACAATAAAGATTATGCTATCTGGAGTTACACAATGAATGTTCTTAACCTTAACTGGCTTTACATAATGAATACTTCTTATCTTGTTAAACTGACCTTACATAGTGAATGCTTCCAATATTGTTAAATGGCTCTACATAACGAATGCTTTTCCACCTTGTTAACCCATTACCCTTGCCTCCAGCACCCCATTGTTGACTGTAAGTTCTTATCTGATCTGAGTCATGCTCAGCTGAACCTCTTGTTTCACAAAACTCAGAACTTAACTGTTTCCCTACCCACTTATACCCTATACACATTCTTACAATTGCACAAGAATCCAGTTATAGATTTTTAAACATTTCTTCATGGGACATGGGCATCACTAGCTGGCCAGCACTTATTGCCCGATACTAGGTGTTCTTGATATTTTCAAATCCACAATATACCTCTGGAGCTGGTGTGCACTGAACCGAGACCTCCCGGCACAGATCTTGGGGGGGAGGGGTCACTATCATGGCACCACAAGAGCTCACAAGCACCTGATGAAGGAGCAGCGTTCCAAAAGCTAGTGCTTCCAAATAAACCTGTTGGACTATAACCTGGTGTTGTGTGATTTTTTACTTTGTATACCCCAGTCCAACACCGGCACCTCCAAATCATGCCTCTCTTTCATGTGGTGGATAATTTTTAATCAACCTTTTCAGAGATGTTATTGCACATAGGCAGGGACCATACCACTGTGGCACAAGAATCCCTTAGGTCAGTTGACCTAGTCCATATGAACCCCTCAGTCAACATCACAGAAACCAATTAACCAATCATTAATCTTCAATCAACATCACTGAAAAACAAATCACCTGGTTATTATCACATTGTTGTTTGTGCACAAGTTGTTTGTCAGGTCTCCCATAGTACAGCAGCAATTACATTTCAAAGGTACTTCATCTGCTGTGAAGGACTTTGAGGCACCCTGAGGTGAAAATTAAGTCTTTCTTTGAAGGAGAATCATACAGTGGGAGATGATTTTTTTTTTGTTTATTCATTCATGGGCTGTGGGTGTCACTGGCTAGGCCAACAATTATTGCCCATCCCTAATTACAAAAGGCCTGACCTTTAGGGCCAAGGTCAGGCTGATAGGTTTCCTTCCCTAAAGGACATTAGTGAACCAGTGAACCAATCAATTGTGGTTGCAAGTTCCCCATTAGACAATAAACAATAGATGCAGGAGTAGGCCATTCGGCCCTTCGAGCCAGCACCACCATTCATTATGATCATGGTTGATCATTAACAATCAGTATCCTGTTCCTGCCTTCTCCCCATAACCCTTGATTCCACTATCTCTAAGAGTTCTATCCATCTCTTTCCTGAAAGTATCCAGAGCCTTGGCCTCCACTGCCTTCTGGGGTAGAGCATTCCATACACCCACCACTCTCTGGGTGAAGAAGTTTCTCCTCAACCCTGTTCTAAATGGCCTACCCCTTATTTTTAAACTGTGTCCTCTGGTTCATTGAATTCAAATTTCCCCCTCTGTCTTGGTGGGATTAGAAGCCACATTCACTGATTACTCGTCCAATGACATTACCACGATGCAACTACCGTCTGCATCCACACTTACAAATTTAACCTAATTCCCACTTTTGAAATCATGTCCTTTCATACAAAATCTTGAGAAAACAAAATACAATTTGGGTTGAGTTGATTTGTAGAGTACTGGCCAAAGATGTTTGAGAGCAATCACTGCTGGGTAGATGTAACAGTCTGACAAAGTTAGAAAAAGGAGAAAGTCCTTGTTTCACAGCTTCAAAACAAAGTGGTTCATGGCCACCGAAGTACTCTACAGAGTGTGATCACCCTTCATAAAATCACACAAGTGCAGAAGGAAGGCATGCAGACTATTGTGTCTGAACCAGCTCTCCAAATAAGTAACTCACTCAGAACAAATCTCCTGCCTTCACTCCATAACCCTGCATGTTTGCCTTTTCCAGTTTCAGTCTAATTCCCCTTTGAGTGCTTTGATTGAACCTACCACCATCATACTCACAGGCAAAGCATTCCAGATCATAACCACTCACTCTCTGCCTGAAAATGCTTTGTTTATAACGTTTGTTTCTTCTGCCATTCTTTTGGTAATTGTAAAAGTATAATGTTGACCTGGGAATTGACAGCTGAAATAAGGAGATCAATTTTAAGCACCAGGCTGATATTGAACAGCCAGGTCTCAGCAACTTTTAGCAGGACAGACTCCCACACAAACCTGATGGCAATGCAAAGGAGGCCAGCAGGTTGGACAGACACATGCACAGTAATCCCATTTTTCATGTATTATTACTTTGTCTCTCAATACAAGTAAAATTTCATAGCTGCAAATACAGAAAAAATGAAATTTTATTCTGATTATTTGCTAAAATAGTGAAGAAATGCGACAGTCAATCTGACTAAGACTCTCAAGCCTCATTAACCCACAAACACAGGTTATTAGTTTGATCGTGGTTCATTATGGTCATACGTATCTTACCTGTCTCTTTTTTCTACATCCTGCAAGGCCCCAAGTTTAACCAGTCTCTGACCTGCTAATACACTATCAATGGGATTCCTATCACGTTTCTCTGTGCTCCGCTCTCCCTATTTTCTTCCCTGTACTTGTTATTATTTTATATGTAACAATTATTTGCTATGAGAACATAATGTCCCTTCTCCTGCCTTCAGCCATACAATTATTGTAAATTGAATAATTTTAAAAACATGCACAAGCTTGGATTTTGGTTCATGTTGAGGGACTTGGCTGGGTGAACTTAGTCTTTATACCAGGAGATAGTCTTGCCAGTATAAAGTAGCTGTCAGCTGCTTTCTGTTTATCTGCTGGTTGACTTTAATTCAAAGCATAGGTTTTCTAGCAGTAAAGTGCATGCAATGCTCGTGCTCATTTTAAATGGTGCAGAAAAAAAAAAGCTTGCAGGATAAGCTCCCACTTTGCGTAGGAGTCTGTTTGTAATAACTGCAGATGTACAGATTGCTAGAACAGTTGAAGGGTGTAAATCAGACTTAGGAAATGCCCTTTTTAACAGTATCTGGCATACAGGTAACAAGTAGTGAGTGTAAATGCAGATTGACGATTGTGGGGGTTTGAATCAATCCATCCTAATACTTATTATTAAACTAGTATTTTACACCTAACAAATGAAAGGATTTATAAAGTAGAGAACAGACCTCAGTGTGGAAGAGTGGTTTGATTTGAAATGTCCTGTACGTCTATCGGAACTATTTCCTGGTCCTGATGCCAAAATCCCTACATTTTTAGTTATATTTAAATCAAAACTATTGTCTTCGCCTACCCGTCACTCTACCCAAGAATCATACTGAGTTAGAGGGAGGTGATGGCCTAGTAGTATTATCACTGGACTGTCAATCCAGAGACCCAGGTAATGTTCCAGGAATCCGGGTTGAATTCTGCCACAGCAGATGGTGGAATTTGAATTCAATAAAAACCTGGAATTTAGAGTCAAAAGGATGACCTCAAATCCATTATCAATTGTCGTAAAAACACATCTGGTTCACTAATGTCCTTTAGGGAAGGCAACTGCCATCCTTACCTGGTCAGGCCTACATGTGACTCCAGACCCACAGCAAGGTGGTTGATTCTTAACTGCTCTCTGGGCAATTAGGAATGGGCAATAAATGCTGACTAACCAGTGACATCCTCACCCCTGAATGCATTATAATAAAGGTACCGCCATTAAATTTTGTGGCCTGTGTTTAAAATCAATCTAAATAATTAAATGTGGGACCTTCCTTTGCTCTTGGCCTGCTGTGATGGTTCCATGTGGAATGAGTTTGTCAATCACTCCAGGTTTAATCTGGATCCACACTGCACATTGCCCCATGCAGATTGACATGGCTGTAGCACTCACTGAGCAGCCATTTGAATTATTGATGTGGAAAACAGAAGCAAACACCCTGCTGAATTGGCACTCACCCATCACCAAGGCTGAGCCAAATCAGCTTCATTTGTGGCCTTTAGACATGATTGAGGAGAACTCCCAGTGGTGAAGTGGAAGTTACAGTAAGGTATAGGTAAAAATATCCATTCCAACAATAAAGAAATTCAATGTAATATAATCGAGTATACTCACTCATGACTAAAATTTGGATTGGGAGAAAATCGATTAGGTTAATACTTAGGCTTCAGCAACACATTTTCTGTGGACACCAAGTCCAATTGTATTCCCTTTTCCAGGCTGGAAAATGGAAAACGTGGAGCCCAGATCAAAGCAGAAAATTTCGCAGGCTTTCATAATTCAAATGGGATTGTGATGCAATTCTCAGGAAGCAATGTGCACAGTGCAGTGGATGCAGAGCCCCCTCCAGTGGTGTTTTTAATAGATGGGTCAGTCATTTTCTTAGTTATTTTAGACAGCAGGAGCTTAGTTCTGTTTTATTAATTTGCCCTGGTCCAACAAATATCAACCAGCCTGATTCCCTTCTGCTATTACTACCCCATCAATACCCCATCAGTTATAACATAACTTTATCAGGTCAGCTTTGAAGAAGAGCCTTCTGATTTCTCATCAATCCATTCTACACAGCCCTATTCCCAATGAGCAACTGAATCATCTTCCTGTGATCCTATATGTATCACATGTAGCTTGATGCAACAAAGAACAAAGGTGTATTGTCTTTTGTCATCATCTTTCATAATATCAGTAATGTAGAAATCAACAAACTAAGTCTCCCACCCCCACCCAACAAAATAAAATGTACATTAGTAAGTCACCCATTGTCAAGGAGGTGAGGCACCAGGACAATTAGAGATGGGTAATAAATGCTGGCCTTGTACAACATCCATACTTTGTGAAGGAATAGTCAAAAACAAAAAGAGATTCTGGCCCTGAATTGTCCTCCTCGGGGTCTCCCAACCTGTCAATGTAACTTCAGCATGAGGTCAGCTGAAACCAACTGAGACGTGTTGAAGAGTAAACACTTCTAGCTGCCCATGCTCATTCTGCCAATTCACTCCACAAAAACCTCCATAGAAATTCCAAATCTTTGTGACTTCCCCTTTTATTCCTTGGTGTCAAGTTTTGTCTGATTGCGCTACGAAGATCCGAAGGATGCTTCGCTACCGTAAAAAGTACTCGATAAACGCAGGTTGGATTATGATCCCACTCCGTGACGTGGATGGAGTTACACTAAATTAGAATCACAAGATGTTTCAAGTGATTGAGCTGTGCTGGGAACTTCTCCTGTAATCCTTCCAAAATAATTAAACCTTGTTTTGATGAATTGTATGTGGGAGCCTAATAAAATCCTAAAATTTTGGCTTATGTGACAATTCAATGGACATTCTTTTCTTTTTATTATTCGGATGTAACTACTTTGGATAAATACAGGTCTGCTTTGTTCTGGAGGTGGTCACAAGTGTGACCACTTTCACATTTCTACTTTCTGCATGGGTTACAGATTTTGTTGCTGAGCACAGGGTCTCACTGCTGTTCAAAAGGGCACCTGGTGACTGTGCTATTTGTCTACCAGGAGGCAGATGCCACTTGAAAGGAGGGTTGAGCTGCTTCCAAATCTCCCACGGACAATGTGCTTTCTCTGCTTTTATATTTGGGAGCTGCAGATGCCATCAGAGAGATTTCAGATAGCTCACGGGTTTTATATGGGCCAGGAAGTTCATGAAGCTGTTTGCATTCCACATAATGGACTCCACAGATGACTTCAGTGCAGAGTTTCAACTGGTGAGAATCTGGTAAAGTAATTAACACCAGGCATCGCTGAATACCAATCGTTTATTAAAATCTAATTTGACATTGCCAGCATTCCCAGATCCCAGGGGTAATTTAAAAATCTTTTCATGTGGCTTTTGCCAAAGGCATCTGTTTGTATAAGCAGATTTTATTTTGATGATGCATTTACCGGATGATAATACAGCCGTTCAGAAAAAAAAAGCAAGGGATGGATCCCAGGTAAGACCAAAGAGAAAAAGAATCAATCTCAATCCAGAATTAATTGGTATATGTTCATTAAACCAGCAGTAATCGTGGGCTCACCTTGCATGTCGTCTCAAAAGGCCGCTGACAACAATAAAATTTTCCACATTGTGCAATAGGTGAGGAATATGAGGGTCACCTGACCTAACAAGGCAGGGGAGAATTCGCGGTTCCCAGAGACAATACTGACTAATCCGGAGTTGCAGGCCAAATAGCTAAGAATATGACTTCACTTTAGACAGCAATAAATCTTCCAATTTCTGCAGCACTTCAAAGACCCCAACTGTGATCTGTCTGCACTTTCTTCTTTTTACTGCGTGAAGGTATTGAACAAAACTGTACAACTGGCCGACGGTCTCTGACTGAAAAGAAAAGCACTTTCTCGCTGACAATGCAAGATGGCTACTATCCTTCAAATAGTTTTCCTTAACAAAGCTTCTGCCTTGCTGATATAAACTTGAATCCCTAGTTCCATATGATATTCCGAGATTGGGAAGGACAGACTTCCAAATTATTCCTAGGCCTTCCTGGTTGCCAGACTGTATCCTGTGTAATGACTAAGAGATTCATCCCACTAAGATTGGCAGCTGATTAATCCCATTCCTACTGACCTGCTCCAGTGGAAGGCTTGATCTTTACTGGGCATCTTCCCATTCCCAGGAGGTTTTCAATCCTGGTATCTATGGTGTGAAGCCACATTGTGTGCCACATAGTGAAAGAACAGTCAGAGAATTCCGTACTCACTTTACTCAGGAAAATAAATCTAGAATTAAAAATAGTTTGAAGAGGTTACAAATGATGTTATTTAACCATGTACTTCAGAAACCTTAGTGTGAAGCTTGAGTCATGTCATCATGAGGTTGAATTCCTGCCTTAAGCTTATGACAGTCAATACTTTATGTTGCTGATGTCTAATGCTTGTTTTTTAAACAAGGAGTTTATTAACTGTTATAATGTTTAGTGAATAGTGTCAGGTGGAGTGCACAGTGACATCTCTGTGCTGAGTGTCCATGTAGGTTTGTATGTATGATGTGTACATGTGCACTTGCTCGATATGTGTGGGCATGAATACATGTAATGAATGGCTGTGTGTGTGTATTTGCGTGTGGTGCACTGTTTGTGCCTGAGAGATGGTATGTGTACTGTCTGTGCTTGACAGTAGATGAGTGTGTGTATGTGAATGAGTGTGTGCATGTGGTGAACAGTTGTGTATTTGGGGTATGGATTTTGCGTGCATGGGGACAACTAAGCAAGCTGTGTCCTTAAATATGTATAAAAATGGATTAAAGAAGCTGATAGCATGGATGTCAATATGATAATTGATGTGTGAGCAGTGTATTCTTTAATGGATTACTGAGAAAAGTTAGCTGGAGCTTGGAAGCTTACATATCTAATACACAACTCCTCCAGCCTCACAGCCCTCAGACATCTCTGTGCTTCTCTGGTTCTGAACTCTAGTACATCCCTTACATTGATTATTAAACCCTTGGCAGCCTCAATCAGTCCAGTCATAGCCACTTCCAATTATTAGGCAACCCACCTGAGAAGTAACTTCAGTAATTTTACTGTATTAAAGATGCTATATAAATACAAGTTGTTGGTGTTAAAATTCTGCATCATTTTAATTAAGAATGAATTGAACAGTTCTCTGTGCAATCTTATACCAAAATCTTCAATATCTAATCACATGTTACATTAGCCCTGCCTCCGGTCATCTGATGTCTTTGTTATCTCTAGATTCAGTTATCCAATGTATTCCATGCCCCCGCATAAACTTGAGGTCATGTCAAACCCTGCTGCCTGCATCCTAACTTGCACAAAGTCCTAGTTACCCATCATCCCAGTTTTTGATGGCCTACATTGTCTCTCAGTCCAGCAACGACTCGATTTCAAAATTTCCATCCTGGTTTTCTCAACTCCCACAGTCCAGTACTTCCCAAATGTTTTTTTTTGCCCCACTGTAACCCCATTTTGAGGCTTGTAAGTTCAAAATATCTTAAAGTGACAATTATGAGGATGGGCAGTCGTACAACTGTTATAAACTTGACCAAAGTTCCAAGGCAGCCACTGATGCCTCAGAACTCATGATTCTAAAATTTCACCTCATGACACTACGCTACACTACAAAACACTACATAGGACAAACAGGAAGACAGCTAACGATCCATATCCATGAACACCAACTAGCCACAAAATGACACAATCAGCTATCCTTAGTAGCCACACACGCGGATGACAAGCAACATGAGTTCGACTGAGACAACACTACTATTATAGGACAAGCCAAACAGAGAACAGCCAGGGAATTCCTAGAGGCATGGCACTCATCCACAGATTCAATCAATAAGCACATCGACCTGGACCCAATATACTGGCCACTGCAGCGGACAGCTGGAACTGACAACCAGAAGCAGCAGAGACAAACCACTATAAATGCCGGAGGAAACATCACAGGAGGCTCCCAAGCACTGAGGATGTCACCTAGACAGGGGACGAAATGTCTGCAACACAAATTCCCAGCTCAGCGAACAGAACCACAACAACGAGCACCCGAGCTACAAATCTTCTCACAAACTTTGAATATGGCTTTCTGTCATTCAGGGGAATTTCAAGTTGACAAGATCGTGGTAGAAGGCAGAGCCTTGGATCTATCAGACGGAACTAAGATAACCGTCAGCATCTACAGCAGCAATGAGGTACTGGGGCAGGATCAACACCTACACAGGACAGAGGCATGCAGCTGGAGAAAGGCAAGTAATAAAAAGATGGGGTACTGGGCTAACGGTCGGATACTTGGTAGTGTGGATGAGCAGAGGGATCTTGGTGTCCATGTACACAAATCTTTGAAAGTTGCCACCCAGGTTAATAGTGCGGTGAAGAAGGCATATGGCGTACTGGCTTTTATTGGTAGAGGAATTGAGTTCCAGAGTACTGAGGTCATGTTGCAGTTGTATAGGACTCTGGTGCGGCCACATCTGGAGTATTGTGTGCAGTTTTGGTCGCCATACTATAGGAAGGATGTGGAGGCACTGGAACGAGTGCAGAGGAGGTTTACCAGGATGTTGCCTGGTATGGTAGAAAGATCGTATGAGGAAAGGCTGAGGCACTTGGGGTTGTTTTCATTGGAGAAAAGAAGGTTTAGGGGTGACTTGATGGAGGTGTATAAGATGATTAGGGGTTTAGATAGGGTCGACAGTGAGAATCTTTTTCCTCGTATGGAGTCAGCTATTACAAGGGGGCATAGCTTTAAATTAAGGGGGGGTAGGTATAGGACAGATGTTAGGGGTAGGTTCTTTACTCAGCGAGTCGTGAGTTCATGGAATGCCCTGCCAGTAGCAGTGGTGGACTCTCCCTCATTATGGGCATTTAAGCGGGCATTGGATAGGCATATGGAGGATAGTGGGCTAGTGTAGGTTAGGTGGGCTTGGATCGGCGCATCATCGAGGGCCGAAGGGCCTGTACTGCGCTGTATTCTTCTATGTTCTATGTTCTATGTTCTATGTTCTATGTTCTATGTTCTATGGCTTATCACTCATCTTCTGATGTGGAGTATATAGAGCAGGAGCAGGAGAAGATAGCCATGCCAATCCAGCCATTTACATTGATTCTGTTTACATTGTCTAGGGCAAAAGAGTAGGATTTCTTTATCAATAGGGACATGGTTCAGGAGAGATTGCTATTGCTGATCATAGAGTGTTTCATCTGGGTGCAGGAGAACAGAAGAAGGTATTAGTGTGAGGTGCCCACCATGAGAAAGTGTGTGAAATTACAAGCGCAAACAGAACTCTGAAAAGTGACATCCAGAACAGAAAATGTCAGATCTTTGGCCTCTTGGTCAGAGCTGGAAAGCTTAAGAGATATCTTCGAGAGAGCAACGTAAAAGCAGTAGAAAGAAGGCTGAACCTAGGTGTAGTTGGACAATGGATGTCACAGGTGATCTAATGTGTGTGTATGTGTGTGTGTGGGGTGTTCCTCAGGACGGTGTGACTCCTGGTGTGAGTATGACAAATAGCCACAGCATTGTGAAGTCATCTGGTTATTGCTTGAACAGTTTCACAGTTATCAGGCATCCACTGATAGCACACAAAATGTCCATAAAGAAATAAGTACCCACATATTGGGAAGATTCAGGCAGTGGAAAACAGAATAAATGAAATCTCATAGTCTGTGCTGATCTCCAGGACCAGAAATATCCCATCCCTCCCCTCCCTTCCCACCACCTCACACAGTGAAATGATCCTTTAGCCATTCACCCACACATTGCACTTGCACCCATGGGCTTCATCACATATAGCCATTTACCAAGAAACCAATAAGAGGGTGACTGTGCACTCAGGAAGCAATAATGGAAGTGGTGAAACCATTAGATTGTACATGGCCTTCTAAATAAAAAGCAGGAAACTTAACTAGATAACGTGTCAAATACTCACATGCATATCTTTGCTGAATTACAATTCCTTCAGTATAATTCCTAACCCTAGCTCAGCCGATCCCTTTTCTTTGCTGCATCCTGCCCAGCTTGAGAAGAGACAGAGACTGACTGCTCAGATTCCTATGTTGACTTTGGAGGTATTGTTGGCTCTCAGCTCTGAGATTTGGAGCCCTTGTGGCCCTCAGCAAAGGCCATGTGGTGGGCAGTCTCATCAATCAAGACAAAAAGAAGCATGTTACTTATTAACTGGATGGAGCTGAAGGAAAGCAACGAGGGAGATGTGGGAGCAGTCTAAATGCTGTTGCCACTTTCATGTGTCCTTTAACTATCATCTCCATCCTGAGCTATATGACTCCAGCTGCCCTATTGCAGAGGAGGTGCCATAAGACCTCTTTAAGACAGCAGACAAATTTGCATCCGAAGTCTGAATGTTTGTGACAACAGTCTATATGGCGTGATTGAGGGTTTTGTCCCATAGCTTCACAGAGGAAGTCTCTCTCTATCTATGACAAGGTTTATTTTCCCAATTCCATACACCAGCAAGCCACTGTATGCCTCCACCCTCTATGGCGAGGCACGCCTGTCAGTACCTGGTTAAGTTGCTGATACATCAAGAGAATTCTTGGTCTCCATAAAGACTACAGGGATTCAACATTTATGTCCAGCTAAGTACATCGTAGAGAGAAGTTTACCCCATCACCACTTACACACACACACGACACTCCACAGCCACCCATGCTTCCAGTAACTGTTGATACTCGATTTGAAGCTTTAAACCTAATTAACTTTGTAGGTGGACCCATTAAAAGTTGAGCATTTTTGCACTGCTATTTGTTTCTTAACAATGCACCCTCTAATCGACTGAGATCCTGTGAGGAGCCATCCTCATAGGTATCCTGGGACATCTGTTGCATGTGGAAGAGAGTAGAATAGATAGGAATTAGACTCAATCTTGACAACACCATATTCAGTCTTCTCATCTTTTGGTTGTGATAAAATGAAGTCACCATGATTTTCTATCAGATGATTTACACCATGGATCTCTGCCTCTCCCTTCACATTCCATGTTAGTGAGTATCATTCACAAGGCAACACTTTGTTATCCATCCCTAATTGTCCTTGATCTGAATGGCTTGCTCAGCCATTTCTCCCCTATTTGTATGGAGACTACTGAGGAAGACAGAGAGAAAGGCACAGGATGGAATTGAATTAGTAAATGCAGTCCCTTTCCCTGACCTGATGATGACATTAAATCACTTTCTACATTCCATCCATCATCTGGGCACAATGCTCCTGCTGATCATCCCCTCAGTTACCACCAACCATACCCATCAGCATGTCATATGCTTTATTAATAACATTTTCAATCTGCCCCTGCCACCCTCAATGATTTACTGCACGTGCCCTCAATGGTTTCTTTGTTTCTTTGTGTTATTCCCCACACATCCAATGTCACTTATTTCCTGAAATTCAACCCAGCGATAACCCAGTGCAAGAATCATTCGGTCTAAACAGCTTGATATGGATAACTGAACCAATGTAAATTTGTCAACTATTTATATAAATGAAACAATATTTTTGTACCAAGTATTATTGCAAAGTTGCTTCTTTTCAGCTGAACTTGCTTTCTTGCTATCTCTATGCCCATCAATCCTGTCAGACAATATTGTTTTAAATTGTACTTGTGAATTTATGTCCTACTATGACAGTGCCAGGTGTCTGAGAAATGGATTTCTTGCACATGACTTTTTTGCAATTTACATAATTTTCCCTTTGTATATGTGAAAATCTAAAATCATTATGGAAGGTACATGTTGTACTCTGCATGTGGTCGAAACTGTGTTCAGGTGTTGAAGCTACAATTGTTTCCACATGTGACAGGGAAATGTAGGTAATGGTCAAGTGCCAAGAAACGTTTATGTAGCTCCTCAGGGATGTGCAATAAATTCTGTACTGAACTGCTGAATGGTGATTAATTCCATGACAAAAAAAATTGACTTAAATAAACTGTGCAATCCCTTCACAGCATACACAAGAATTGCTGAGAATTGCACCTGACTGTAATTCCAGCCTTGTTTTTATAAGGATGTAACTCTGTAAATACAGCTGCAAGTCTCTTTGAAATGAAGCACGTGTGCATGGAAATGGCAGATTATGTATTTATTTACATTTCTGAAATGAAATCAGATTTTCGAGAAGGAGGTGAGGGCAGGAAGGGGGAACTGGGCAACAAATTAGTAGAAAACTTTGTGCTTACCTCAGGTTAGACACTGATCTTGGAAGTGGACATTGTCCTCCTGATGATGGCATCTGTCTATCCCAGGAGATGATGGACTATGTCTAGGGTAGTTGGAATAAACATCATCTGTTGTGACTGGAGAGATACGTTCATGGATGACAATCCCTGTTGCAGCTGGTACAGATAAATAGCAACAGACCTTATTGTGCACATCTATACAACCTTCTCATCTCCTGATCTCATGCTGAAATCAGCACCAGGATTGCTAAGTTCACAACTATTATGTCAAAAGTTGAGGTCCAGTGTGGACCTATAGGAAGTAAAAACCTCCTTGCCCCCCAGGCTAGTGTCCTCAGCACCCTCCTTTACATTAGTGAAGCACAGACACTTATTGCAATCTCAGAAAAACACTGAGCAGCTTTCACCTGTTACCTCAGATGAATATTGAGCATGTCCTGATGAGACAGAATGCTGATCATGGAAGTACACCTGTGTAGGGGTTCCCAGCATGTTTGCCACCTTAAGTCAATGATGACTCATGGACTGTGACATGGATGGGTGATGGCCACAATCCCAAAGACATGTTCTGCAGCAAGCTTGCTATTAGCATGAGATCAACATAGATGCCCACATCTGTGACAACACTGTCTGCAAGAGGGGTCACCAGTTATCCGATTTCAGAGTCAATGCATGGGAAGTCATTTAAAGTGGCATGCAAACGAAGCAAGGGTGATGTGAGAAAAAAGCTTTTCACAGTGAGTAGTTAGGATATAGAATGCACTGCCTGGAGATGTGGCAGAAGCAGGTTCACTTGAGACATTCAAGAGGGCATTGGATGGCTTTTTGGATAGTAATGGTAGGTAGGGATATAGAGGAAAAAGCAGGGGATTTGCATCAGATAATAGAACCAGACCGGCACAATGGTCTGAATGCACTGCAATAATTCTGTGCATCCCTCACTACTGACCAGAGCAAGCAGTCTGGAGGGATGTGGAAAAAGGTTAGAAGAAATGAGCAAACGGTTAAAAAGAGAGTTTAGTGGGAAGATAAAACATCAGTTGACCTCAGCCAATGCTATCTTCTCACTGTTTGCATTCAATATTAAACAAGGCTCTCCTAGGTTCAAATCAGCACAGGATCTGATCGATAACCCCCTCTGGGCTATCGCCTGTGAGATCTCATCCTCAGAGAAATGCTCCTTCCGCTCAGATTCATTCCCCAAACCAGTTCCACTTACAGCCTCACTGATTAAAATATTCATTTGATGCTGAACTTGACATTGGCAACAAATTTATGACTGGATTTGAAACAAGGACTTTGAAAGAAGACTTTGAAAGGGCATACCATCAACCCTTCAGTGACAGGTTGGTCAGGGGAAGGAGAATGTGAAATGTTTAGTTCCCAACTCCATGGCTTGTGTGTGAAAATTAGGCTGACAATGTGGGATATTAAACTGAAGGTACAGGAAATCCTATGCCATCATTTGAAAGGGGATTCTGCAACTGTCATTTATCCTGTATTTGATTGACTTATATATCTCATTTTTTGTTGGCTCTGCAATTCTATTAAATCTTTTAACCTGATTTAATAATCTGTTGATTTAATATAATTCCCCAAACTATCAATCCTATTTACAGCTGTTGCTTGATTTTATATCCTTACACCAACATGCAGGACCTAACACTCATCTCCATTAGATTTCACAAGGCACTGTTTGCCCCATCCAAGAAATAATTGCATTCATAAATATAATGAGGCAAAAGTAAGAAAACTAGAAAACAGCCTTTTGTATATTAGTTACTGGTCAAGCCGACAGCTGCTGCAGAACTTATACTTTACTTTGCTTCATGTTCCAAGCTCTAAAATCAACGGTTTGGCAAGTTGCTCTCTTTCACGCTGTGTTCCGAGAAACTGTTGCTTCACTGTTATGCCCAACGTGTTGTAGGAAACGAGTAGGGGCTAAAAACTGGCATCCTTGCATTTTCAGCTCAGACCCAGAGTAGCACAGAGACCTTGTGCTGTCTCCTCATTAGCATGATGATAGAATGTAGGACAGCACAACCCCACACTGTGATGGGCTGCATGTTCAGCAATTGCATCCATGCCAACCACATGCTACAAATGGCTTCCAACTCATAAATGCAGTTGATATACTTGAGCTTAGTAGTTCCCATGTCTAGAGATGCATTAGGAAGACAAAGCTCTGCATTCTGTCCTGTCCATCACCACCATTGTTCCCTTATCGCCTCAGCATATGTTGAGCAGCTGGAGTCACTGTCATTTTGGGTTGCTGATTCTTTTCAAGACACAGTGGGAGCTCATTGCTTGATGTGATCAATAACACATGACACAAGTCAGATGACATTGCTAAGCCCATTTAGTAGAATTTAAAGGGGAAATCTACTCATTGGAAAGAAGACGCTGCTGAGTGCCTGGAGTACAAGTGGATGTGAATAGAAATGGACAAAGAGTCCAGAGGTAGGGCTTCAAGATTCAAGGAGGAGGCCCTGAAGACCACAACAATGGGGGATAAAGGAGTAGAGAGTGTCCGCTGAGTATTAGGAGACCTTCCAAAACCGCCTTTTAAAGTCTGGCTCCAAGGACCTGGAGATGATTGTATTCCCAGATATTGTATGGGAATATTGAATGGCTGGAAAGCATAGTAACCCCAAGAAACATGGACGAGGACTACTGCCAGTGTGGATGTGTCCTATTACTAACCCCAGTGAGAACTGCAGTGCTGAATGCTTGACTCTACAACTAAATCATGATGTAGGGGGAGTTTTAACAAGCTGCTGCACTGGAAAATGGGAAGGGCAGGGCCCAGTATTGTGCTGAAAGCACCTGAAATCTTACTTGTATGCAATGGACTGGTAACTCCACAGCATGCGTTAAGTCAACTTAATTTATTGACTTGGTTTTCAGTGAAACAGGAAACATTTGGGGAGACCAGGTAGGGATGAGTAATCAACTAGGAGACAGCGAGGTCTGCAGATGCCGGAGATCAGAGTTGAGAATGTGTTGTTGGAAAAGCACCCCAGGTCAGGCAGCATCCGAGGAGCAGAAAAATCATTCCTGATGAAGGGTTCAGGCCCAAAACGTCAATTTTTCTGCTCCTCGGATGCTGCCTGACCTACTGTGCTTTTCCACCAACACACTCTTAACAGGAATGAGTAATCATTGACATCTGTGAATGTGCAGAGTGTGGCGATGGGCTGATCTGAGTGGCAAAGGTCATTTGCATTTTGAGACGTTGGGGATGTTAGGGGACACTGAGGGAGGTGTTCCTGCTCCTCCTGGCCAACAAGCAATCTGCAAAGACACTTACCTTCTTCCCCAGCTTTTCCTTGTCTCACTGGGTACCCCATGGCCTGGGAAACCTGGCTGCCATTGGTTAAACTTGTGAAGCCAGCTGGCTGCTCACTCCTTGCCCGCTCCCCACACCTTGAGGATGGATTGGTGCTGCGTCCCCAACAATCTTCTACCGAATTTCCCCAGGTAACTCCTTGCTGCAGCTAACCCCACTTGCACATTCATATTGAAATCAGCTGTTCCTGGAAGTTGGAGCACTCTGGTGATGTTTTTGGAATGGTAATCAAGAGGCCTAGAGTTCAACTTCAAGTTAAATCTGGAATAAAAAGTTATGAGACCGCATTAGTTGGGGTTTTGAAAGAGAAGGCAGTCACCATTTTGCCGCTGTCCTATCACAGTGTATCACTCTCGTCCACTCTGCATCATTGTTGCACATCCACTGTGACTTGACTGCATCCACTCTGTGACAATCATCATCCAATTATATCTGGGTCAACCCCTTTGCCTGCTGATCTCTCCTTTGCCATCTAGAAGAGATCTCTGCAGCTTTAATCCAAAATGCTGACATTTTAATATATTTTTGTCACCCTTTAGAGTTTTATTGCCCCTGCAATTTCAAGCCCTTCTCTGTTTAACTTAAATCTACACATGAAATTTAAAGCGTACACCTTAACATCCACACTTCAAAGGCTTCTACTTTCTTTCACGTATCTTTCCAGATGTCTGAGAAGTATTTGTTCTGTAAGTAGGAGATCGCTAAGGTTCCTAGATGACCCTCCATCACACACACACACTTTATCTTGACCACCTCTAAGGCCACCCCTTTCCCACTATCAAGGGAACTGCCAAAAATTCACAAAAACACCAGTCCTGGAATCCCTTGTAATTAAAAATGCATTTGACTGAGTCACCACAAACCAGAGTTTCGAGACTCACCACAGGACTCACCCCTTCAAGTTCACATGCAGGGTAGGGCACCATCGTGGCACTTTAGCTAAAACCATAGGAATGCAGGTTAATCACAAAGCTTGATGCAGCATTGCCAAATGGGTATTTTTTCCTGTGCATTGCCATAACACTGCACATTGCCGTGTTTTTTGCAGACTGCTCATGCCAGGAAACTATTTCAAATGCTCTGGATTTGGGTGTGTCAGGGTGTAACTCCATAAGGAAACCCCAAAATCAGACTTTAACATTGCAATGGATTCCAGTCCTCAGATGCTGGCAATCCAAAAATCCAACAGCAGCTGAAAATACAAAAGTTTCTGATCAGCATTGAGTCTCCAACTCTAACTCCTCCAGCATCTGTCCCATGCAGGTATTAGCTACAGTGTTTTAATCCCTAACTTGCCATAGCCAATATTTTCTTTTTCAAACCTTTACATTCATGAGACCTAACTCCCTTCTCTATAACCACCACCAATCCATTTGCCTTTGTTCTGTCACACCCATAATCTCTAATCTACCTTACTCTTTAACCTTCCCCCTCATCCTCAATTATGTTCCTCTGGCTTCTCCCAGCCTTAAAACCCATCACTCTTCCACCTCTCTTTCCCATTCAAAAAACAGTCATACTAGACTCAAGATGCTGACTCTATTTCTCTGTCCACAGATGCTGCCAGATCTACTGAGTTCCTTCAGCACTTCCTGTTTTTATTTCCAATTTCCAGCATTTTCAGTATTTTGCTTTAAGGATGGTAGGTTTCATTCCCTAAAAGTGAATCAGGTAAGCTTTTATGAGCATCAATGATAGTTTCGCCATCACTGAGCTTTATTTCCAGGGCTTTATTTGTTGATTTTAAATTCCGTCACCAAGATTTGAACCCATTTCCCCTTAGCATTAGTCTGGGCCTCAGGATTACTAATCCAGTGACATTTCCACTGTCTTCCTCTTGCAGTAATTCTACGGAGTCAGTGCATCCCCACAAATGCAAAAAACCAGCTTTGAACTCACAACTTTCTGACTCAGAGCTCAAACCACTCAGACACACGCACCCCCATCACTTAGTTCAGTTGAAATCCAAAGCTGAGTTCCCATTAGATGAATCTGCAAGTTGCTCCCTGAATGCAAACCGTCATATCAGGGGAGAATACTGAGTATTCGGAGATCAAGCTGAACTAGAAGAAAATTCAAATGTGTATTAATAAGAAAAAGAAAGTTAAGAAATGTCAAAGAGCAGAAGAGAGAGTAAAAGTAATCTCTAATGTTGATCTTGCTTTTGTGCACCTTTTTTGCAGCTGTAACTTTGTATTCCTCACTTTGTTCAATCATCCTATGATATTTGAGTCTTCATATGTTATGATCTGCTGTACTGCACGCAAAATAAAACTTTCCACTGTACTTGGGTACATGTGTCAATAATAAATCAAAAGTATCAGTTGGCTGACAGATTCCTGAATGCTCTTACCTGGGATGGAACAAGTTGTCTTTCCAAGAATGGTTGAGCAGGTTTGGCCCACTCGAGTTTAGAAGCGTGAGAGGTAGTCTTAATAGGACATGCAAGATTCTGAGCAGGCCTTGACAGACTGAGAGGTTGCTTCCCCTTGTGGGGGGGATCTGGAACAAGAGGAACTTGCCAATTTAAAAATGGCAAGGAGGAGAATGTTTTTCTCTTGGTGTTCATTGTCTGTGGAATTCTGCCCCAGAGAACACTGGAGGCTGCGTTATTGAGTATACTGGCAATTGAGTTAATCAGATTTTTGATTGACAGGAGAGTCAAGGGGTTGTGGGGATGCAGACAGGAAAATAAAGTTAGGCCACAATCTTATCAAATCGCAGTATCTGCTTGAGGAATCACATAGCCTACTCCTGGTTCTAACTCTTGTGTTCTGGTATGCTTTCCAAACAACTGAGGAACATAATCCAAAGCCTTCTCAGATGCTGAAGCATTTACTGTAAGGCAGATGTGAACTTCACAGAAACTTGAATAGTTATGGAGGATGAAAAAGGTGCTTTGTATAAACAAAGTGATTTAGGATACTATGGAATTCCACTGAAAACAATCAGCAGTTTTTTAAAAAATTCATTCCGTGGATATTGGTGTCACTGGTTGGAACAGCATTTATTAACCTTCCCTAACTTCCTTGAGAAGGTGACGATGAGCTGCTTTCTTGAACTGGTCTAGTCCATCTGGTGTAGGTACACACTCAATGTTTACTATTGAATGAAGGGTGATATATTTCCAAGATAGGATGGCGAGTGAGCTGGAGATGAACTTGCTGGCATTGGTGTCCCCATGTAACTGCCACCCTTGTTCTTTTCAATGTTGGTGGTCGTGAGTTTGGAACGTGGATCCTTTTTGTATTTCTCAAGTGCATCTCATAGGTGGTACATGATTGAAGAATACAAACAAAGATCAAATATGCCAGCACTATTATTAAGACATTGTAGCTGTTTGTTGATCTTTTGGGTTGGACACGGAATGATCCAGTGTGGTCAGGCTCAGTGATCGTGGCTGCTTTTGCAATGGTCACCAGATACAATCTATTGGTGTTGGGGGAGAGGCCAGCAAGACTGTGGGATCTGGGGGACCTATTGCATGATTCACAAAAAGTCAGCAGTAATTAGGAAGGCAAATGGTCCTTTACAGATATATGTGGTCCTTTGTTTGCAAGACAGATGAAATATAAAAGTAGGGAACTGAGGACTGAGTACAGTTTTAGTCCTTTTTATATAAGGAAGGATATACTTCTGTTGGAAGCAGATCAGAGAAGATTCACAAAGATGATTGCTGGGATGATGGGTTGTTTCTGAAGAAAGACTGAGCAGGTTCGGTTTGAAGTTTTGAAGAGTAAAAGAGGATCTTACTCAAACAGATAAATTCTGGGGAAACTTGATAGGGTGGGTGCAGGGAGAATGTTTCCTTATGTAGGAAAATCTAGAGCTGGGGGCACAGTTTGAAAATAAGTGGCTTCCTATTTAAAACAGAGTTGAGGAGGAATTTCTTCTCTGAGAAGATCATTAGCCTTTGGAATTCTCTTCCATAGAGAGCAGAGGGGGTTGAGTCATTGGATGCATTTGAAGCTGTTCAGCCGATTGTTGATCAGCAAGGGAGTTCATGTTATAGAGGCCAGCAGGAAAGTGGAGTTAGGGGTGCAATCTGATCAGCCATGGGCTTATTGAACGGTGGAGGACCCCAAGTGAGATGAATGGACGACTCCCGCTCCTCTTTCTTATGTTCTTATGAATCAAGAGGATGTGCTTACAAATACAAATCAGATGGGGCAATCTGGGAGGAAACTAGATAGTTGATGGTGATCACTACGCAAATATGTACACTACTTCACTGTTAATATAGAGCAAAGGGCAAAGGTTTGTCCTGTAAATGTCAGAATTATTACCATTGTCCCTTTTAGAGGTGGATAAATAAGGTAACATTATAGCAATCACACAGCCTCAAAGTTTCATCAAAAGGGAACAACACAAACCTTGAGCTTTGATGGAAGTACTTAGACCCAATAATTGGAATCAGGTTTCGGTGGAATGTCTCCAGCTGCATTTTGTTATACCATCAAATATATTTTCAAAAAAAGTACTCACTTCCCCAACAAAAAGAAACAGCAGCAGAAGCTCGATTAACTTCTCAGAGTTATTTGAAAATCGGAGAAAATAAGTGCGGCAGATACTTTGAAGGTTAACTCTCAATATATCGGCGCCCATCATCTCAATAAAAAGCCACTTTGTTTTCTATTTTAACAGAAAATGCTGGAAACACTCAACGGGTCGTGTTAGCATCTGCGGAGAGAGAAGCAGAGTTAATGTTTCGTATTGATGGTCTTTCAGATTTGAAATACAGTACCTCACACTTTTCGAATGTTCGCTTTACGCGATTTCGCTTTATGCAATTTCGGCATACATTAGTACCTGTTTTCGCAACTCCAAGGAGAATTTTGTCTTTTATGAAAAATGGCGATAGTTTTTCCCATATAAGTCATGCACCTTCTCCTTACGTCATTTTTGGCTTATGAAAGGTTTCCTGGGAAAGCTCTACTTTCAGATAGAGTGGGTTACCTGTTCATGTAGTATTTTGCATTTGCGCCGTCTTTCTGTAATTAATCATACTTTCATTTTTCCGACGAAGGTGAATGGAGTTGGAATGAGAAACAGGTTGGAGGGAAAGAGTGCAGGCAGCTAATGCCAAATTCACAAACTGTTGTATGATTTGTAAATGGAAGTTAACCAGATTGATTTTCAGGGCTGTGGGGATTATTCCACATGCAGGGATTGAGCAGAATGGATTGACATCATCTGGAAATTTAAGGAAAGAAATGAGAAGTGAAACATATAACATTCTCAGAGGGATAGATGCTGAGGAGACGATCTCAGTGACTGGACAGTATGGAACTTCGGGCGGCATAGCTTCAGGACAACGGCTTGCCCAATTTGGGCTGATTTAGGAAGGAATTTCTTCACTGGGAGGATTGTGAGTCTTTGAAATTCTCTAGCCCAGAGAGCTGTGAAAGTTCAGTCAATGAACACATTCAGGTTAGAAATCAGGAGTGTTTTGGGGAACTAGAGACCTCCAGGCCAGTGGAGTTAGCGCAGCAGAATGAAGTTGAGGTTGAAAGTCAGCTGTGGCCTTATTCAGTGGTGCAGCAGACTTGAGGAACTGTTGTGGGATAACCATCCTCTGACGACAGCTTTTATCACGTCTTCAAAGCATGACTCCATTTGAAAAGTGACAACCATCTCTCTATCTACTCCCTGCGGAGTAGCAGGGCTGCGTGCTGGCTCTTGCCCAGGGCTCATCTGCACCCACATGCTTTCTTTCTTTCTTCCTTTTCCTTTCTTTTTACTTCTGCTGTTTTTCTTTCAGTTTTCTCCTCTCATTTTTCTTTGCTTTGGTGCCTTCTATGGCCGGTCAGTTGATGAAATCAGCGTGGTAGCTCGAGTGGACCATGTGTGAAATACCACTCCTCCTGGCGGTTGGACACGGCAGCAGATGTAGCTCCTCACGGTAACTGGAGGAGGCACGGCAGCAGCAGTAGGGATGTCCTCCTGGCGTTCAGAGCTGGTGGCCACAGCAGCAAAGCTCCTCCTGCGATTGGAGGTGACAGCGACAGCGGACCTTTCAAGATGGCGGCGCCGGTAAGGTGACAACTTTGTGGGATGGCAGCTGGCTCGGGACACTTGGCGAGATGGCAGCAAAGGCGGGGAGGCCCAGTTGCAGGAGGCCCATAGCAGGAACTCCTGGTGTTGTGAGGCAGCAGCAGGGGCTAGGGCCTCCTGATTGTGGAGCTATTCAACATAGCACCAGTTTGTGGCAACCGTTGAAGCTTTGCCCTGTATTTCACTGTATTATTCCCTGCAAATCATTCACTGCCACAAATACATCAGTCAGTCCAAACTCAGACAGTGGGGTTGTCAATGCATCATGGCTGAACTTTCTCGACTGATCCTCCAGCCTCAGGAGACCACCCTCATTAACTGGACAACAAGTGGACTCCACTCAGAGAGTGGTGAGCCTGTGAGACTCTCTCCCACAGAAAGCATTTAAGAACAAAACAATAAATGTTTTCAAGAAAGAGTTACATATAGTCCTGAAGATGAAAAGAGATGAAAGGGTAGGTGGATAAAGTGGAAATAGGGTTCAGAGTTGGATGATTAGACATGATCCTATTGAATGAAAGGCCTAAGGGCCTATTCCTGCTCCTATTTCCTATGTTTCTACATTTTCGTGACCACTACCTTGCCAACCCTATAAAAATCCCATTGAGTATCCAATGCTGACGTGACACAGGGTCCTCATACCAAATCAATATTTGGGTCAATTTTCTTTCATCAGAACACAGGGCAAGTGAGGCCTAACTGTTGTCTGTTTTATGCCTTAGCTCAATGCAGAGGTGGCACTAGTTTCCGAGTGTGTGTGATAGATTTTACTCAGAGAGCTTCAAAATGTCTCATGCTTCAGCTCTTTTGACAACACATTTACTTTGCACTGTATCCACACCCATGCCTAACCAATCGGGCACAGTGACCATATATCAGACATTCACTAACACAGAACAATTGAACAGTCCAATAGCCAACCAAGAAAAAGTGTTAGCTGCTGAGAGGCTGCACACAAAGTTAGGCCAGAGTTCCAGTGAAGTCACATTTTTGAAGAGAAAAGCTGACATAAGAGCCACCAGTATCAGGAAAATCTGCATAATTGAAAACATTTTTAGATTGACACCATGCTATTTTCTGTTGACCCAAGTATTTCATCTTCACCACATTTCCAAAGGGATGGCATTGAAACAGGACATTTCATAAGTAAAGCTCATCTCCCAAAAATCTGAGCTGTTTCATACTATCTATGGGCAATAGGACAGAGGGTGCTGGGAACTGAATGAACACATGAGCTAAATGTCATGTTCACTGAATAACCACAGGAATGTGCACAGACACTGTACACCACATCAAGGAGGCAGCAACAATGAGGTCACCTTTTTTAAAATAGTTTGTTTGCAACTTTTAAAACTGTATACATAAGACCCATGGGTTTAAGCCTTGGATGAATTTTCAGGGCAGTCCTGATGGATTCATTGGGAAGAAGAGCATTCGGTGCAGCGAAGAGGGAGGCCAATCTGTGCTGGGGCAATGACAATGTTGCCGTGCAAACATGATGGGCAGAGATTTACTGTCCCTGGGGTGTTAGACTGAGGGGAAGAGGAGGATGAGGGAGTGAGCAAATGTGGAGTTGGCCAGTTTGCATTAAGTTCCCCCATTTGGGATGATTTTTCAGGACCGTTGACATTTTGCTGGTAGTGAGGCACTATCCCCAACCCTGTGGATGTCAAAACTGACAACTATGTGCAAGTGACCTCCCTGCTCTAGCCCAAGGAGCCGTCATAATCAAAGGTTCCATGCTGTTGTCTTAGCCTTACTGTTACTAATGGCACCTCTTGGTATCTGTCACCTCTACCAGTATGTGGCCCAGAGTATGGGTTGTCTGAGGTTTTTTGCTGCAATCAGTACTCCTTTGATTTTCTCTAGACCTGTATATTGATCAGTGCTAGGGGAATGCTGAAGAGACATTCTTTTTAATCAATAAGATGAATTAATGCATGTTAACAATAAATGTAACTATGTTACTAGTCAGACATAATCGCTTGGACTTGCAGGAGCTGTACAGCTAACATTTGCTCCCTACAAAGGCTGATGTAGAATTCACTGTCAACACCATACACTTTGTGTGACATCAGCAGAATGGGTGGAGCTCAATATAAAACAAACATTAACTCCTTCAGAACTTTTATCTTGTACAATATCTTCCACCAAGCTTTCTCCCCATTGTAAACCTTCATATGCAGCTATATCACATTTTTTCTCAATAACAGTTGACCTTGTTTCTGATTCATGATAATTTCTGTGCTGAATGCCCTTTTAGTTTTGGATGTCCTTCACAAAGACTTAGTTCCCTGGACATCCTTTTGCCGACGAATTTCATAATCTTGAGAATCCTTAATCTCGAGCTGTTTGTTTTCAGTCACACATGATGATTGTTAGACTGGTGAAGTCAAACTCAGACTCTTAGCTGTCTTACTGAAAGATTGCTACACCTTCAACACTATCGCTCACTGGCACTGACTGTTCAGTTTAGACAACAGAGGATTGAACACATCCACCAATTCTGCAAAATCTCTGTGTTCTTCTATGTTCACAAGGTTAAATAGCTCTTTTATGCTTACCTAAGTACTCTCATTGAATTCTTTCTTCTGTTTGAATTATGTCCTGAGTCCAGGAAGCCCAATGAAATCTTCAACCATTGCCTCATGGGTCAATAATGGTTTGCTTCTGGATCAGTTCTTCTCTGTTAATGTTCTCCAGTTCTTTCCATTGAAGTTGAGGTCAAGACATGCATGCAGGCTCAAAAGAGAAGATTTTTGATTGTGAACAAAGCAGATGTTTTCAATTCTTCCATTTGTGGTGTTGTTGTGCAAGGTGCAGTGTTCCTATACCTTCAGCGATCATTCCACTTGTTATATGAAATCCCATCTCTATAGTCTGTAGCTTTGCTTCTTTAGCCATGGTTTGATAGGACCCCATATCACACTTAAAATTAACAGCCTGTCCATTGATATAGTGAATTCTATTTTCTCCAACGGAAGTATGTCATCTAATGCAGTTATCTTTTCTAATGGTGGTGGGTGCTGTACTGTATAGACTCTATGATAATCAACATTTCCGCTATTCAGAAACTGTGTCTTACTCTTGAACACCTTCTTGAAGTGACCTACAGTTTTATGAATATAACATTACTTTGTGATGGGAAGTGCTTGTGCCGATGAGACCTTGTCATCTCAGTTGACATGGGTTCTTAATACCTGGTATTTGGCTTACTTTCTGTGTTCGTTTTTCATGCCCTCTTCAGAGTATCCATACCTTATAAAGAGAGGGAGTGAAATAGATTCTGTTGAGGGAGAGGTGATCTTCCCCTCTCAGGATGTGTGAGCCTGTTTGCTTCCTGCTCCCAGCACAATCTGAATATCCTTTTCCAAAGTTAAATCTTCTTTGGACTTGAAGAAATTTTTTAAAAGTTTCATCAAGAATTCTAACAACAAATCTGTATGTTATGAATTCTGATTTGAAGCTCCACATTCACAGCATTCCATTAATCTGTTGATATTATTAATTAAATTATCAATAGATTTTCAAGGAAGCTTACATGTCTGTTAAACTTTGTTCTTTCAAAGGTTTATTGATTTTTAAATTTAATAATCATCAAAAGCTTTCAGAATATCATTAAAAGTAATTTTACGGTCTTTAATATTTTGATGATGATTAACATCATTGTAATCAGACCCGTTGAAATGTAATAGTTTATTAAAACTGCTCAGCTTCAAACATAGTGATTAATTTTGATGAAAAGCTATGCCTTAAAAATTGTCACCTCCACAATGTCCAATTTTCTGTACTGTTTGGTCCTTCTTTGGCCTTGAATCTTTATGGAAGAATTATATCTTTTTTTAAATTTCTTGTCAATGGTTTTCTTAATTCTTACTGCAGTAAAGCTATTTTAATATTAAATTATCTCAGCACTGCTTGCAATCTGCTGTTCCTTTAGCTTATATTCTTGTATTCAGCGATTATTATAGATTTTGCCAGGTTCTGTACAATATTTTCTCAATTGGTCAATCTATTTAAATACTGCATTGCACTAATACTGTATTAAATTCTTCAACAAAAATGAAATGTATTAATTGGCTGTTCTGTAGTGATTTATTCCTTCAACTTTTCACATTCGGATTCTTTGCATCTTTGCAGTGTCTATTGAGGTTTTACATCTTTTTCAGGATTTTGGATTCTTTTTAATGATAAAAATAAAAGTTGCTCACTTTTTTCCAGGGTTTTCTTTCCATTAGCAAACAAGATGGAGATTTCTTGCTTCTCTCGCGCCATCCTCAGTTTAACACCAAGCACTTTCTTTGACACAAAGTTTTAAATAAGGTTCTCTGGCTGAGGTCCTTATAGATCATCCCGCCGAACTCGTGGCTTAATTACTGAATCCTGACTTGTTAAATAATTAGTTATTCCTGACCTTTTTACTCCTGCTAATCTATTTAATTAAATCTCTTTTTTTCAGTTTAAATAAATTCTAAGTGCCTCCCAATTCTGCAGGCGAGATCTTTTCTTGCCCTTTCTCTATCGATTGAAGGTTACCCTTCCGGAACCCAATTTCAAACCTGCTGATGCTCATAGTGAGAAGGAGAATTCTCTTTTATCACTCCCTTGCATTCCCTCTCTGGTCTTTGCATTGTATTCATAATGTTATTTTCTTTTCCTTTTGGGATATCTAACTTTATTCCTGGAACTTCTCTCTTGCTCCTACAGAACCTCATCTTCTTCAAACTGTGACTGTATTATCCATTAGATACTACCAACAAAACTAATGTCATTTACAAGGTGTCATGCAAGAACTGTAAAAAACACTGCATCGGAAAAACTAGCAGGAAACTTGCCACCAGGATACATGAACAACAACTGGCCACCAAAAGACACAACACAATATCACTAGTTTCTATACACACAGACAAAGAAGGGCACCACTTTGACTGGGACAACACACACATCCTAGGACAGGTGAAACAAAGACACACACAAGAATTCTTGGAGGCATGGCATTCCAACTAGAACTCCATCAATAAACATATCGATTTAGATCCCATCTACCTTCCTTTGAAAAAGAGAACCGGAAATGACATCACCCATCTGAAGAAACCAAGACCTATAAATAGACAGGCAGGACATACCACCAGTGCTTCACCGGAAATTCTCACAGATGATGTTACCTAGTATGGTGATGAAACATCTGAAGACAAACCTTCCAGCTCAGCGAGCTAACTTACATAATTATCATCAACCTGACTTACAAATCTTCTCAAAAAATATCTATTATCACTTTACCTAGTCCACGCCACTTTCCCTGCACCTCTTTCCAGTTTCTTTATGAAGGTTTCCTATGGAGTGCTGAGCCTAGCCTTTTGCTGCTTCCATGGCTGTTGCAGTCTCTGTCAGTACAGTCTGTTCTGATATGACGCAATAGCTTCATTCTTGTGCAATCTTGTGTTATAAGAAAATTGCACAATAGCCATGGCATGTAAACTAATGGGGCTGGAATTGCGTTATAGCCAATACATATAAGGAAAGTTTGTGTTTGACAAATAACGGTCTAAATTCTTCAATTGCATTCAAGCCAGTTCGTGTTGGAGAAACATGCATTATAGCAGAGCCAACTGTAATTGTATTTCAAGCGTTGCCTGACTGACTGACGGCCTGCATATTCTTAAAGGGGAAATGTTCTTAAAGTGATGAGCTCCCTTGTTTTCAAAATGTTCTTTTCTTCAGGATCGTCTTCTCATGATGGAGGTCTCTCCATGGAAATCAAACCTGCAACACTGCTCACCGTGTAAATTTTTAGATTAGATTACAATGTGGAAACAGGCCCTTCGGCCCAACAAGTCCACAACGACCCGCCAAAGCACAACCCACCCAGACGCATTCCCCTACATTTACCCCTTCACCTAACACTAGGGGCAATTTAGTATGGCCAATTCACCTAACCTGCACATTTTTGGATTATTGGAGGATACCGGAGCAGCCGGAGGAAGCCCACGCAGACACGGGGAGAATGTGCAAACTCCACACAGAAAGTCACCTGAGGCAGGAATTGAACCCGGGTCTCTGGCGCTGTGAGGTGGCAGTGCTAACCACTGTGCCACCGTGCCACCCATTGTTGCCCTGATAGCTATTTACTATTGTCTAGATTAGAGTGATGCTGGAAAAGTACAGCAGGTCAGGCAGTATCCGAGGAGCAGGAAAATCTACGTTTTGGGCAGAAGCCCTTCATCAGGAATGTGGCAGGGAGCCTCTTGGGCGGAGAGATAACTGGGAGAGAGGGTGGGGGTGTGGGGACAAGACAGCCAAGAGTATAATAGGTGGTTGGGGGTGGGAATGAAGATGATAAGGTTGGAGAGAAGGGTGGAGCGGATAGATGGGAAGGAAGATTGGCAGGTAGGACAGGTCATGGAGATGGTGCTGAGCTGGAAGGTTGGAACTGGGGTAAGGTGGGGGAGGGGAAATGAGGAAACTGGTGAAGTCCACATTTATGCCCTGGGGTTGAAGGATTCTGAGGCAGAAAATGAGGCATTCTTCCTCCAGGTGCTGGGTGGTGAGGGAATGGCGATGGAGGAGGCCCAGGACCTGCATGTCCTCGGCAGAGTGGGATGGGGAGTTGAAATGTTCGGCCACAGGGCGGGGGGTTGATTGGTGCGGGTGTCCCAGAGATGTTCCCTAAAGTGCTCAGTGAGAAGGCGCCCAGTCTCCCCAATGTAAAGGAGGACACATCGGGAGCACCGGGTACAATAAATGATATTGGTGGATGTGCAGGTGAAACTTTGACGGATGTGGAAGGCTCATTTGGGGCCTTGGATGGAGGTGAGGGGGGAGGTGCGAGCACAGGTTTTGCAGGGGAAGGTGCCAGGAGGGGATGGTGGGTTGTTGGGGGACGAGGACCTGACCAGGTAGTCATGGAGGGAACGGTATTTGCAGAAAGCGGAAAGGGGTGGGGGGGGGGAATATATCCCCGGTGATGGGGTCCATTTGGAGGTGGCAGAAATGTCGGCGGATGATGCAGGTTATGTGATGTTTGTAGGGTGGAAGGTGAGGACAGGACGTTTCTGTCCTTGTTGTAGTTGGAGGGGTGGGGTTTGAGGACGGAGGTGCAGGATGTGGAAAAGATGCGATGGGCATTTTCAACCACATGAGAAGGGAAATTATAGTCTTTAAAGAAGGCCATCTAGTGTGTTCTGTGGTGTCGAAGGATTGGATGTCCATGGTGAAAATGATGCGTTGGGGGCCGGGAAACGAAAGACTTGGAGGGCGTGGGTGGTGTCTTGAACGTATGTGGGGAGTTCCTGGACTAGGGGGGATAGGACAGTATCGATGTAGGTGAAGATGAGTTTGGTAGGCCAGGAGCAGGCTGAGACAATGGGTCAGCTGGGGTGGTCTTGGGAAGGAGGTAGAATCGGGCGGTGTGGAGTTCCCAGACTATGAGGTTGGAAGCTGTGGATGGGAGATTTCCTGAGGTGATGAGTTGTGTATGGTCTGGGAGATGATGGTTTGGTAATGGGGGGTACGGTCATGGTCAAGGGGGCGGTAGGAAGAGGTGTCTTCGAGTTGGCACCTGGCTCCAGCGCTGTAGAGGTCAGTGCGCCAAACTACCACTGCACCCCCTTTATCTGCTGGTTTGATGGTGAGGTCGGGATTGGAGCAGTGGGAGTGTAGCCATGCTGAGATGTAATCTAGAGAACTTCCTTTAAACCCACTTCTTGTATGGCAACTTGTGATGGGCAGGGGCAGAGTGGAGGTGGTGGCATATTGATACTGTCACTGGATTAATAACCCAGAGGTTAATGCACTGGGGCATGAGTTCAAATCTCATTGTATCAGCTGCTGGAATTTAAATTCAACTGATTAATCTGGAATTGAAATCTAGTCTTAGTAATACAGACCATGATAACTATCATTGATTGTTATTAAAAGCCTGTCTGGTTCATTAATGCCCTTTAGAGGGGGAAATCTTCTGTCCTGTGCGTGACTGCAAGTCTCCTGCAAGGTGGCTGACTCTGAATTGGCTGAGCAAAGCATTCCATTCAAGGTCAGTGAAGGATGGGCAGCTGTGTGCATCCCAGGGAAGACAAAATTGTAAATGTGTCAAGATGAAGTCTGTACAATGGTTAAGCATAATCATAAAGAATTTTAAAATGAGATGCACATGTAGCCATTTATATGCAACTTGGCAGAGAGATGACAAATCCATTGAGCAGCACAGAAGACTGCACTCTGTGAAGGGAGATTTACTACTGGTTCACATCGCAATTCACCGTCAGAGCTCAAAGAATGCATGACAAATGGTAAGTTAATTTTTCTGCTGAGGGGTATAATCTTAAACTCTTTTATTACATTTTGAATTGTGCCTGTTGGGAAACTGTTGAAAAGAGTCTGGGTTAAGTTAGTCATACTGAGGCAGACTATGTATAGTGTATAGTCATGTGGCTACCACTTGGCTGTTGTGGGCAACATCAGCAGAGGTCTTAAGGAGGATCATTCAAAAACAAGAGCAAAGAATAAGGATATGGGTGTTTTAACTCAACTGTTCTCTGAAGGATTGGGACTAATAGCCATCTTTTGTTCACATCACCTTGTTTCTGTGTGTAACTCAACACACTGTAGCCATTAAACAATTGATGCTATTCCTAACTCTTATTTGCAATGTTCCTGAAATGATCTAAGGGCACAGGGAAAGACTGAAAAGTCACCAATGAAGAATTAGTGAAAGATTAGCACACATCCAGGGATTTACACACCTTATCATGTGAACAAGAAATGAAGGTCTAACTCTATCAAGCCAAGCTTTTATAGGCCACTATGACTAATCCTGAAATGTAAATTCTCTCATTATATTGACTTGAGTCTTCCAATCTGAACACATTTCAGGAACATTGCAAATAAGAGTTAGGAATAGCATCAATTGTTTAATGGCTACAGTGTGTTGAGTTACACAGAAACAAGGTGATGTGAACAAAAGATGGCTATTAGACCCAATCCTTCGGAGAACAGTTTGAGTTAAAACACCCAGATCCTTATTGACTGCTGAAGTGGGAGTGTTGTTGTTTTATAGTCATCTGAGAGTTAGAGCCAGTTTTAATCCTTCCAGCTTTTTCTGTTGGCTATTAAATAAGTCAGTCATAACTCTCTGAAATCTTTGACTCTAACTCAAAGTTAGGGGCATTTTTAGAAGTTTCCCTACCCTAGGTAATTGTGCATCCAAAGTTTAAACAGCCTCATGCAGCTATCATGTAGTCAACGCATCAGAATTTCCATCAGTTTCCAATGTGCTTCCTTCAGGTTTCATTCAGTCTCCAACTATCCAGAGAATGGTAGATCTAGGCCACTGTTATTCAGGTGATTAGCTGTGGACAGGGACAACTCAATGAGCCAAGGCAGAGAAGGGTCACAATGCCACACCACGCACAGGGCAAAACAAAAGTGCACAGGGAAATGGACAGGTTCCTCCCATCTTGACTTTGTCAATTTGAAATCCTCCAAATCATGAACAAACACTATATCTATAACAGCACTTTCTCCTGACCATTTGCTAGAGGGAACTGAGAGCCTAGGTGTTATAGGTGAAGTTTCATTCAGTTCGGTCAATGTAAATGTAAGTCGCCATCTGAATGCTGCTCCAACTCACCTCCACTTTCCTGATCAGTTTCCTAAGGAACTTCTCCCACTCAAGTTAAAATTTGAAGTCAAGCTATAAGCAATTTAAAAAGAGCTTATTAACATCACCCAATTACCCTGATGAATAAACACCTTCAGAGGACAGCGTCAGGTCCATAAGATCTGAAAGAGATCATAAATCGTTTTAAAATGCTATACATCCCTGTTTCATTTTTAAAATAGGCTTCACTGACCTGAAACATTGACACTGTTGATCACACGAAGCAAGTTGGTTACAGTTCTTACTCAGAGATTTCTGAGGGATCATCCAGTGAAACTGTATGGGTTGAAATTGGAAATAAGAAAGGGATGATCATCTTGATGGGATTGTACTATAGGACCTTCAATAGCCAGAGGGAAACTGAGGGATGTAGATATGTAGAGAAATCTCAGATAAATGTAAGAATAATAGGGTTGTAATAGTAGGAGATTTTAATTTTCCAAACATTAACTGGGACTGCCATAATGTGAAGCAATGGTGAAGAATTTATTAAATGTGTTCAAGAAAATTTTCTTTATCAATAGGCAGATGTTCTTACTAAAGAAGGATCCAAACTTAACCTGCTCTTGGGAAGTAAGGCAGGGCAAGTGACTGAAGTGTTAGTAGTTTGGGACTAGTGATCACAATTCTGTTAATTTTAAAATAGTTATGGAAAAGCATTAGCCTTCCATAAAAGTTAATGTTCTTAATTGGAGCAAGGCAAATTTCAATGGTATGAGGCAAGAACTTCAGAAGTTGATTGGAGTAGATTTTCACAAGTGAAGGGATGACTGACAAGTGGGAGGCTTTCAGAAGTGTGAGAGTTCAGAGGCATTATGTTCCTGTTAGACTGAAAGGTAAGGCTGGATAGAGTAGGGAACAATGAATGAATAAAGATATTGAGGTTCTAGTCAAGCATAATAAAGGATCATACATTAGATATAGACAACTGAGATCAAATAAATCTCTTGAAGAGTTTAAAGAGTGTAGGTGCATTCTTCAAAGGGAAGTCAGGAAGGCAAAGAGGGGATATGAGATATACTTGACAGGTAAAGTTAAGGATAATCTAAACAAGTACATTAACAGTAAAACAGCAACCAGAGAGAGAGAGAGAGAGAGAACAGGGCCCCTTAAAGATCAATGAGGTCAACTTAGTGTTGAAACTCAGGAGTTGGGAGGGATATTAAATGAATATTTTGTGTCAATTTTTACTATATGAAGAAATGGAGACTAGAAAACTTGGAAATAAATACTGATGTTTTGAAAACAGTTCACATTACAGAAGAGGAAGTGCTGGAGGTCTTAGAAAAATGCATAAAGGTGGATAGTTCTCCGGGACCTGATCAAGTGTATCCCAGAATGCTGTGGGAATTTAGGGAGGAAATTGCAGACCCCCTACCAGAAATATTTGTATCATCTATAACTACAGGTGAAGTGCTGGAGGGCTGGAGGTTAGCTAGTGTTATACCTCTATTAAAGATCACACATCACCAGGTTATAGTCCAACAGGTTTATTTGGAAGCACTAGCTTTTGGAGCATTGTTTCTTCATTGGTTGTGGAGTATAAGATCGTACAGAATTTATACACAGTTTACAGTGTGATGTAACTGCAATTATATATTGAAAAAGATCTGGATTGTTTGTTAAGTCTCGCAACTTTTAGAATGGGCATGCTGATTTCAGTTCTTTCATATGTAAATCCCAGAACTTCCTTAAAGTTACATTCTCAAGTGAACTTTAACAATAGGTGCCATGTTGGCCCAGATAATGCACTGAAGGTGTGAGGTGCCCTGTGTGAGACTGTCTGTGCCCCAATGTTCAGACTGATTCTAATCTAAAAAAGGGATTTACAGAATCTTACATGGATACATATAGTTTTTGAGCAAAATAAAATGTAATTCTCCAAGTCCAAATTCACCCCACAAACTTATACGCGTGCGTGTGCATGTGGGTGTGTGCGTCCAGGGGAATATGAGTGTCTGTGAGACAGTGTGTGTATATGTATGTGTGTGAATGTGAATGTAAAGGGTATAAGTCTGTGAGAGGGTGCGCATGTGCGTTTGAGTGTGGGAGTATATGTGTGAGTATATGAGAGAGAGCTTGAGTATGAGTGAGAGTATGGGTCTGTAGGAGTGTGTGCGCGTGTGTGTTTGAGAGAGAGTGTGTAGTGCAGTGGGTCACCTGCAGTGTAACATGAACCCAAGGTCCCGGTTGTGACTATCCCCATGGGTACCAAACATGGCTATCGGCCTCTGCTCAGCCACTTGTGTTGTCCTGAAGTCCACCTTGGAGGATAGTCACCAGAAGGTCTGAGGTCAAATTTCCCGGACCGCTGAAGTGTTCTCCAATTGGGAGGGAACACTCCTGTCTGTTGATTGTTGTGCAGTATCCATTCATCTGTTACCGTAATCTCTGCTTGGTCTCGCCAATGTATATTGACTCAGGGCATCCTTGCCTGCAGCGTATGAGATAGACAACATTAGCCAAGTCATGAGTACCTGTTGTGTACATGGTGGGTGGTGTCCCCATGCGTGACGATGGTATCTGTGTCGACATTCTGACACATCTTGCAGCGTCATGGTGACAGAGTTGTACAGTGTTGCCCTGAAAACCGGGCTGTGTACTGCAAACAATGATCTGTTTGAGGTTTGGTGGTTGTTTAAAGGCGAGAAGTGGAGGCGTAGGGAAGGTTTTGGCGAGGTGCTCATCCACAATGATAATGTGCTGCAGGCTGCGATAAACATGGGCTTAGCTACCCTGTCGGTTGCAGCTTGTGTCTGTCTCCTGAGGAGGTCATTACGGTTTCTCACTGTGGCAATGTCAGAACTGGAGGTTGATGAGTTGACCATCGTACCCTGCTCTTATGAGGGCCTCCTTGAGTACTTCCAAGTGCCCATCACGTTCTTCCTCATCTGAACATCATCCTGTGTATGCGTAGGGCTTGTCCATAGAGGATCGTTGTTTTAATATGTTTCAACTGGAAGCTGGAGAAGTGTAGCATCGTGAGGTTATCCATCGTGCGGTAGAGAGAGGTGCTGAGGTACCCATCCTTGATGGAGATGCATATGTCCAAGAATGAGACAGATACTAGAGAGTAGCCCATGGTGAGTTTGATGGTGGGATGAAACTCATTGATATCACTATGTCGTTATTTCAGTGACTCCTTGCTATGGGTCCAGAGGAAGAAAATGTCATCAATATACCAGGTGTATAGTGTTGGTTGGAGGTCCTACATAGAGAAGAAGTATTGTGCATGAAAATGTTGGCATATGGGGGTGCAAATTTGGTCCCCATGGCTGTTCCGTGTGTCTGGATGAAGAACTGGTTGTCAAAGATGAAAATATTGCGGTCGAGGATAACGCGAATGAGTTGTAGGACGGTGCTTGGAGATTGGCAGTTGTTGGTGCTGAGTACTGAGGCTGTACATTCAACAATGGCACCTCCAAATCATGCTTTTATTTAAGGAAGGGTATAAGGAGAAGCCTGGCAACCATACGTCTGTAAGTCTGACATTGATGGTGGGTAAGTTGTTGGAGGCGATTCTGAGAGATAGGATGTATATGCATTTGGAGAGGCAAGGAATGATTAGGGATAGTCAGCATAGTTTTGTGTGAGGGAAATCGTGTCTCACAAACTTGATTAAGTTTTTTCAGGAAGTAACCAACAAGATTGATGAGGGCAGAGTAGTAGACATTGTTTATTTAGACTTTAGTAAAACCTTTGACAAGATTCCGCATGGTAGACTAATTAGTAAAGTTAGATCACATGGGATTCGGGGAGAGGTTGCCAATTGGATACAAAATTGGCTTTATGGTAGGAGACAGAGGGTGGTGGTGGAGGGTTGTTTTTCAGACTGGAGGCCTGTGACCAATAATGTTCCACACAGATTGCTAATGGGTTCACTTTTTTTTGTCATTTATATAAATTATTTGGATGATAATATGGGAGGCATGGTTAGTAAGTTTGCGGATGCCACCAAGATTGGTGATATTGTGGATAGTGAAGAAGGTTATCTAAGATTACAAAGAGATCTTGATCAATTGGGTCAATGGGCTGATGGATGGCAGATGGAGTTTAATTTGGATAAACGCAAGGTATTGCATTTTGATTAAACACACAAGGGCAGGACTTACACAATTAATGGTAGTGCCATGGGTGGTACTGTAGAACAGAGAAACCTTGGGGTTCAAGTACATAACTCTTTGAAATTTGTATCACAGGTAGACAGAATGATTAAGGCATTTAGCACATGCCTTCATTGTTCAGACCTTTGAGCAAAGGAGTCAGGACATCATCTTGAGATTGTACAGAACATTGGCGAGGCCTCTTCTGGAGAACTGTGTCCAGATCTGGTCACCCTGTTATGTGAAGGATATCATTAAATTGGAGAAGGTTCAGAAACGATTTACCAGGATGTTGCCAGAAATGGAGGGTTTAAGTTATAAAAATAGGCTGGGACATTTTTTCACTGGAGCGTAGGAGGTTGAGGGGTGACCTTATTGAGGTTTATTAAATCAGTAGGGACATAGATAAGGTGAATGACAAGGGTCTTTTCGCTTGGGTTGAGAAGTTCAAAACGAGGAGACATACTTTTAAGGTGAGAGGGGAAATACTTAAAAAGGACACGAGGGGCAATGTTTTTACACAGAGTGGTTCAAGTGTGGAATAAACTACCTGAGAAAGTGGTGGATTCTGGTGAAGTTACAAAGTTTAAAAGACATTTGGATAAGTTTATGAAGAGGAAAGGCTTGGAGGGATATGGATTAAATGCAGGATCTAGTTTAGTTAGGGAACATGGTCAGCGTGGACTGGTTGGACTGAAAGGTCTGTTTCCATGCTGTATGACTCTACAGCATATTGATGTGAGTTGTCATAACACTATCAATTCCAAAATGAGAGAGCACAAAAATTTACATTAACTTGTATACAGAATGCACATCTGTGATGCGGAGATTTCTGGTGTGTCTTGTCGATCATGGGGAACAGATGGATTTTCGGAACTGCTGCAGGGAATTATAACATCATTATTAGTGTTTTCTTTTGCAGATTACTGGCCAATTTTGCTGCAGCAGTTCACTAGCTGGGGAGGTAATGATGTCCAGTTGTCATCTGGTTTTCTTAGTTTCAAAGACCAGAATGGCCAAGTACTTGATTCGATAGTTCTGGAGAAATTAAGTAAATGTTGAAAAATGTCCCGTAAGTGAATGAAAATAAAACACCTAAGGAAAGGACTGGCAACTAGAAATGACAATTAACAACCTTTATTCAGATCATACAGAGTTTCCACTGATCTCTATGCTTTCAAACTCTGTACTGCCTATTGTAATGCAATAACAGCAGTGCAATCTGGATCAACCCAACCATTACACTCATTATTTTGGAATTGATTTGAGAAATTCAGGCCATTTAGGACTGAGTGGAGCAGATATTTCTTCACCAAGGGAGTGCCCACTCCCTATAGAGGACATGCTCATTCTGAGCTGTAGGTGTTCACTGTTGTTCACTATTAGTTTTTACAAACTTATAAACTGCACCACATTGTAAAGCTTTACCCTTGCTCAATGGGGAGTACAACTTTATTCACAGACCTTCAATATCTTTTCTCTCTGTGGCTGAAAATTGACTTGGGATTGCTAGTACAGATCATTGGTAGTTGATGTAACCTATAAGTGCCTTGGTGCGACTAGTGCTCCATGAAGGGATAGATTTTTTAGATTACTTACAGTGTGGAAACGGGCCCTTCGGCCCAAGTCCACACCAAACCTCTGAAAAGAAACCCACCCAGACGCATTCCCCTACATTTACCCCTTCATCTAACACCACGGGCAATTTAGCATGGCCAATTCATCTAACCTTCACATCTTTGGACTGTGGGAGGAAACCGGAGCACCTGGAGGAAACCCACGCAGGCACAGAGGGAATGTGCAAACTCCGCACAGACAGTTGCCCAAGGTGGGAATTGAACCCTGGTCTCTGGCACTGTGAGGCAGCAGTGCTAGCCATTGTGCCACCGTGCCACCCAAGATCCTAGCTCAGCCCCACTATTGTTGCCTTGCCTTACCAGGGTGGAAATACTTTACAGGAGTACAGATTCTGCTTCATCAAATCTTGCCACGTGGTGCAGATGATGTCATGGGGTGCTTGAGGTCTACAAATAATTTTGATAGTAGTGGGAAAGTTGGTATCTTGGACATATAGTGGGAGCCAATTGAGTTATTTGATTGGTCAATAAAGGGCAATTTTCCACCTCTGTGGGTCTTTTGTCTGCATTCGGAGAACCCAATGGGGAGACAGTCAGATGAAGCGGCAGGCTCTGTTGGGTTTCCCTCCTTTATGGGGCCCCAGCACTGACAATGGCCACACTCTAGGCATTGAGCTGCCTTCTTACTGTGGCTGCAGCCACTTCCTGTGTCAATGGCCAGCCACCTTGGATTATGTCAGCAGATCTTGAGGAGGGTCGCTATTCTGAATGGTGTAGTGGCAGCCACTTGATTGGCCGCCAGCATCAAAATGGGTCCTGCTGCCCATTGAAGTGGGATTGCATCCCTCTTTCACCCCTGGTAGCAGGAACCTTTGCTCTCCAAAAAAATTTCACCTCAGCTTTTCTTTCCACAATGTTTTCTGATCTCCTGTATAGTTCCGGTGCTTTTGATTTTTATTGCTGATTGCCAGAATCCGTAACATTTTGTTTTGGTCAATTTTCTCATTTCCATTCATCGCATCTACATTACAATCATGACTACAATTCTAGAAGCACTTAATTAGCTGCAAAGTGATTTGGGGTGTCCTGCAAAGTGAAAATCTATAGAAAAAAACTCATTGTCCAATGTTTCAGGCTGGAAACCCCCCAGAGTGCTTTGCTCTCCATGCATTATGAGGAATCACTGTAGTACCAATAGCTGTTGAATTATAGCTATATATCTTTATGATGGCCAGTAGGAGCTATGGTGGTTATGTAATGCACAACTGCTGGCATTATTGAATGGACATTCTTTAGGTCAGTCCTGAATGGACTAAAACCTATATCTCAATAAAGGCAGAGAATAATCCATTGATGCCTACATTCCTTTGCTTTGCTGCGGTTGTTATACTTAACAGAAGTGAAATTGGAATAGTGCTAAACACTACCATCTAAAATAACCTCACTCTACGTTTTGCCTCCTGTCTACATAGAAAAACACCTAAAACAGCAAAGTTTCAGCTGTCACTGCTACCATTAAAGGAGATTTTACTCCTGTTAATATTGTACATTTTTACTGGAAGTTTGTTTGAACTTATTTTTAAATGTAAATATTTCCATGAGTCAGAATAAGTTTATGACTCAAAAAAATTGCCAAATAATAAAATTTATGCCAAAAAATGACAAATTAACAAATGACAACATTAGCTGCAATTGCAAAACAGAGGTATGGAAAAAAAAGAAAACAATAATTATCTAAAACAAGCAGGATACCTTTCTGCACGTCACCAAGTGTAGATATAGAATGGGGTACAGTAATGGGCTGGACATTATACATATATGTCCTTGACACCAGAATACAGAACTGGATAACTTAAGTCCAAGCCAAAAATTCTAAATGTCTTCACTGTGTTATGATTAATCAATATGTACAGTGCTTTGTTCAGGGCACCAGGGCTTCAACTTTGGATAAGTGTCTCCAGGGAGGCCAGTCATTGACTCTTTCAGCATTAAAGGTCACTCAGCCCATTGTGTGAATCTATAGATCTTTCTTAAATCTGAGCAAATGGCTTCAAAATAAAAGTGAGATTAAGGTTTTGGAAAATTCTTGCTATCGAAATGTGGAAATAGAACACTATCCTTCCAGATTAGAATCAGACAACCTATAATGGCACCTTGGTTCAGAATTAGAGGTTCAAGATGATACAGTATGCATTGGGGCATCTATCTGGATTCCATTCAGTGACAGGAATGACCAATTATGTTCTAATGGAATTAGATCTGGTGATTCGTCTTAAAAGTCTGGGAGAAGCTGTTTCAACAAAAATGTGGCACAATGAGCCAGGAGCTCTGGGTTATGACACTTCTTGTGCAAAACTGCCAGCAGACCTTCGCTGAGGCCATGATTTGTAGGCATGGGGTAGGCTGTGAAAACAGAGCACCTTATCACTAATTAGAGGTGATTTGTTAGTAGAGTTTAACAGGCTTCCTTGGGGAACCTGTACGATATCATAGTCATGAAAATTAAGATGCACTAGAGAGACAAACTGGAAGAAGTGTTAAGCTTCTCTAGTGTCCTACCAGCCATGCAACATGGGCCTCACTTAGAAAATGACATGCTTGAAGATATCAAGGAAATTTGCCAACTTCAAGCAGTGTGCCTCTGGAGATTACATGTCAGAGAGAACCTTAATTGGATGTGATTAATTTTGACATGCCATAGTTGATTATACTTGCAGGAAAATCTAACTTATTAGGAATTTGATTATATTTTCCATCCACTGGGTAGCTGTATCTTTATGACCAAAATGTTCTGCATGTAGATTCTGCAAAGCGAGAAGAAACGAAACTGCAATATTATTAGAGACCAATCCAGATGACAGATCCTGCATATTTTCTTTTACCTCCAAGCTCGGTTTTGAGGAAAACTAGAATAGATCAGGAGAGCAGAGCACGCTGTCAAACTGTATCAATCATTGTATCCCGCGCAAAGGTATAAGTTAATACATGCTCGTAAATTTTCAAAAAATCTTACTCATCGTCACCAGCATTTGACTCTGTTCTCTGGAATAAATGGGTCAGCCACAGCTATACATCGGTTCTCTCAAATTTACTGAATAGCTTAAGCATTAAAAAGGCACCAACTAAATTCCTCACATTTTGTGTATAGTGAGGGTGGATCACCACACTAATGGCACAATCTTTCTGAAGATACCTGGGCACAGTTGTATTAATTCAGTTGGGAAATCTCAGTCATCGCCATCTTTGAGTTAGTGTAATCAGGAATGGATTTGAATGAGTGGGTGGGCTGGTATTGGGAAGGGTGAGGTTGTGTGGAAGGGCAGTCTCCAAGGGCTCTGTACAAGACTAGATCGGCATGTCAAAGGGGGCAGGGCTGGGTGAAGCATGGACTGTAGTCCACTGAGAGTTCTAACTTCTCTTCACTGCTGGAGTGTAAGGATCAGAAAGGATTAATGCTGAGGACTATATTAGGGTCCACTCAAGATGGTGATGTCACCTTTCATCTATTCCCTTTCACAGAGGTTACAATTCAGAAAACAATTGATGTAAGTAAATGTGCTACTCAAATCTTTATCTGTTTCAGTAGACAGATTTTTGATGTGGTGAGAGCATGATGTGATTTTTCTTCATGGAAAGAGATTTGCAGAGTAATGTGTCTGAATTCTTTGCAAACTGCAAACACCTTTCCATTGCAATACAAAGGGTGAAATTTTGCGGCTGATATGGTACTTTTAGAAATGTGAGTGAGGATTTTAATTGAGCAGGAGGCATAAATTCAGTCGCCCGACAACAGATTAAAGATTTGCTATTAGGTTCTCAGAACCTTTAATGGTCAGGGACCTCGTTTGTATTCATTAGCAAGGCATGAATGCTCATTAAGACCCCAGATTGCTGGAGTTACATTCACGGGAGCAATCTTCTTAGGTAAAACCAGGAAACACATGTGTTCACAAAGCTGACAATATTTATGAGGCATCTGTACGTGGCAGGGTAGACTTCTTCATCCAAGCCTCGATGAATGCAAAATTCTTCAATTACTTGGCTCCTTCAGTCCGAACTGCTTTTTTGCACAGAATGTAATGTGAAGCCGTAATAGATTAGATTCCCTACAGTGTGGAAACAGGCCCTTCAGCCCAACAAGTCTACACTGACCCTCTGAAGAGTAACCCACCCAGACAAATGCCTCTACCCTATATTTGCCCCTGACTAATGCACCTAACACTACAGGCAATTTAGCACAGCCAATTCAGATGACCTGCACACCTTTGGACTGTAGGAGGAAACCAGTGCACCCGGAGAAAATCCACACAGACAGTCGCCTGAGGCAGGAACTGAACCCAGGTCCCTGGTGCTGAGAGGCAGCAGTGCTAAACACTGAGCCACCGTACTGCCCTAAGACGGTCAACCAGCTAGTGAGAAGTCTCAGTTAGATGCAATTTTGTTTGTTGTTTTTAAAACACTTACAGAATAAGGGGTGAAGCCTTATTGGGTGAACAAGCCTTTTTAAGGAAGGCCACCATACCGGCTGACACCAGCAAACCTGACCAGAGCAGGCTGAACTCAAAAAAAGGAGCTCAACTCAAAAGGCCAACTTTTGTGGTTGTGTTCTCGTGCCATTCAAGTTTTTGATGTAAAGCTGTCTGATGTGTACTTTCGCCCAGTAGTGATGAAAAGTTAGTGACCTGATGGTGTAGGAACTGCTTGAATCTTGTAGCTCCTTTTACGTTTTAAGCAGGAACCCTGGCAGTTGTGATGTGGAGGTGCCAGTGTTGGATTGGGGTGGACAAAGTTAAAAATCACACAACACCAGATTATAGTGAAACAGATTTGTTTGGAAGTACTGGCTTTCAGAGCGCTGCTCCTTCATCAGTTGTGTGAGAGACTGCATCACTGTGGCACCAGAACTGTTACATTGGTAGCGCAATGAAATGACAGACCTCACACGTCAGGCATCTGGTGGAGATGCCTGGCAGCCAACCTCCTGTGGGAGCATTCTCTGCAGTGGCAGCCATACAATGCCAACTCACACTCATAGGGACATCGGGTAGACAGTGGTATATACCCTGGTGAAGCACAGGAGATTATTCATCCTCTTACAGTATGTGCACCAGGTTCTCTTGAGCTGTCCATAGGCAGGGTGTGATGAATGTAGGTTAAGTGATGATCCTGCATTGCAAAGAGTGAAGTGCTGTCCGGGTGCCTTTTAAGTACAGCACCCGGAAGCTGGAACTTGGAATGTCCTGGATTGGGGATGTGGGGAGTATGCGGTGACTTGTTACCCATTAACTTTGGTGCTTTAACCATGCATGCAAATGGAAATGAGCTGAGGAGAACACAATTGTTCCACAAAACCTGACCCACTCCCCTATTCTGTTCCTCCTGCTTTTAGGCCCACCTTCCTACACGGTCGCAGTGAAAGAAAATTCCACTCAAACACTGCAGAAGACACAGTTGCTGGTGACAGGATTTGACGGTTCAGTCCAAAAGTATTCTTGCCAGGGATTGATTTGGGAAGCTGCTGGCAAACTTTTCCATGTTAGGCTTAGCTTCCCATGCCCACGTACGGATCAAGTTAAGGATCCAGTGGACCTCAAGCCAGGAAATAAACATAACTTGGAAGGGAGCTGCGACTTAAGGAACTGCAGAAAGCTCGTGGATATAACAAGCGAAAGGAAACCATTGTTGGTTGGCTGCCAAACATGTGTTTTATTCTGGTTGCAAAAAAGTAGTATCTTGATATCATTAGCAACATCCTGGTGGCAAGTTCTTTAATTGTAGATTTGAAATGCTGCAATTTGTGGTCACTTTCAAAGGACTTATAAATAGAACGTTCTCACACAATGGTTTTTGCTGCTATCTTGGTGGAATTTTAAGAAACAAATCCGAATGTTGCCATCTTTTCTTCATCAATCATATCACTCTCTTCTTTGCTCATTCCCCTATCCTTTTCTTCAATTCTTATGTTAACATCCACCACAAATGGTTGCCCTGAGGATTTGAAAATTCTGTTGGCAGAAGGAATGAATTTGCAGCACGGACTTTGATCCCCCTGCAGTTATTGATTTGCCCACATCCTTTCGCAATATCACTTGACTGAGAAACATTTTCTTTTGAGGTCAGGGTGTGCACAAGGAGACCTGGCCGATGGCCAAATCGTTGGTAGACTGGTCTGCTGTGGGTCAGATAGAAGTACGGGGAGCAAATGCACGTAAGATTAGTGATCTGTCACAAGGGTCATTCAAATTTGGAGACCTTCCTGTATGCTTCACCACTACCAAATATTCAGGCTCAGCAATTGAAAAGCCCAAATTATTCTGGCACATCAAGAATCAGGTTTAATGCTCATGTTGTTCACACATTATTGAATGTTTTGACAGGAAATATGCTTCTCTTTTTGAACTTATTCCATTCTCTTCACCCATTTAAGAGTTTCTGAGTTTTGTATCACCATGGATGGCAAAATAGATGGCAGCCTCATCCTAAACTTATGAATATCAGAACAGGGTGGATAAGTAGACGTATGCATGTATTGCAAAGTGAATATTCAGCCCCGTCTCTCTGCAATTGGTTTGCATTCAACCTTTTCCCACTGGGAGCTCAATGGCTGGAACAACCACTGCCCCGTGTGACCTCCATCCGCCAATCTGCAATCATGTTGCATTGTCAAAGTCTTGTCAGCGTATTGGTTGTTTTGAATAGTTACATAATAGAGGCAACAATGTAGAATGGGACAACTTTGACTTGATTTGTTTTGTTATTGTCACATGTACCTAGGTACAGTGAAAAGTTTTGTTTTGTGAGAAGTACAGTCAGATCATACCATGCAAAATCATAGGGTGATAGAGGGAGAAAGTGAGGACTGCAGATGCTGGAGATCAGAGTCGAGAGTGTGGTGCTGGAAAAGCACAGCAGGTCAGGCAGCATCCGAGGAACAGGAGAATCGACGTTTTGGGCATAAACCCTTCATCAGACCCAAACATCGATTCTCCTGCTCCTTGAATGCTGCCTGACCTGCTGTGATTTTCCAGCAACACACTCTCGACTCATAGGGTGAGGAACATAAAATTACGGCTGCAAAGAAGGTGCACAAAAGGGAAGATTAACATTGGGTTTGAAATTTGAGAGGTCCATTCAGAACTCTAATAACAGTGGGGAAGAAGCTGTTCTTGAACTTATTATTTTGAAATGCCTGTATTGTTGGGCATATCCAAACGTTAATGGTGCCCTCTGAAGATCAAGGTCAGCAGAACCTAAGTGATGGACTAATAGCCTCACCGAAGCCCAGCATGGAGTCACGGTCACTACATAAAGTCCCCTATGTTGGGTATACATTGACAGCAGGATATTGCTCTGCTCATATTTCAGGGCGTAACTTCAAGTTTGTAAAAACATGCATTACAAAATGTATTTGCACTATTTCAGATTGACTGGAAAATCTGAACCAAAAATGAGTAAAAATGAAAACTTCATGGTTTTCTATGGCTTATTGCCAAAGTAAATGGGTCAGATGTACATGTAGTTTGCTCACCATTACTGAAGTGAGGTGATTCCCACAGGAAGCTTATTATTAGGAAACACCATCTTTCTGTAATGTGTACAACATAGATTGTAATTTGAATAACCGATAACTGCCTTCAATAATGAATGTTTGCTGATGGTATTAACTAGAGTTGATTAAATATTAACTTACATTCTTGTCCCTGCATTAGCAAAAGTTCTCCTGATTAATTGTTTGTAAGCAAAGGTTTACTGACATCCATGAGCTCTGATGTTGCTGGCATGGGGAAAGGTGCCTGGAGACGAGATAGCAGTTGGCTGATATTGAACAGTGAGGGAAGATGGATATGCAGCTTACTTACTTGATAGCCCTCAGGAATTAGAAAGTATTTCTGCTGACTTTCTCTCAGATAGTCAAACAGATAGATATAACTAATGGAAGGAAAAATCGCAGTTGGAGTAAATAGAAAGACTGATGGCCTGAATTCAATGTCTGTTTTTTAGAAACTTTTTATAGAATTATAGCAAGCATGGAAAACTTATAATCCAGAGGAGGCCATTTGGCCCATCATGTCTGTATTGCTCAACAAAGAACTACACAGCCTAATTTCATCTCCCTGCACTAAGTTTGAAGGTCACAGCTCTACAAGCAGATGTCCTGGGAAATTTTAAATGTGATGAAGGTTTCTGTCTCTCATACTCTGTTAGTCATTGAAGTCCAGGACAGTGTAGAGTGATGACCCTTCAAGAGCTCAATAGGCAAATGAGCCAAGTATGTGTTTGTTATTGCACAGGCTTCCTGCACTGTCACACTCAGGGACCAGGCTATGATTGGAGATGACTCAGAACCGCAGCAATGGAGTGGCAAACAGTGAGGACAGTAGCCTAAGATTAATGGAGGATACAGATGGGTTGGTCAGATGGACTGATCAGCAGCAAATAGAATTCAATTTGGATAATTGATGCGCTTGGGCAGGACATGTAGGCTGGTCCTTTAAGGTTGCAAGATAGACAGATAAAATGGATAGGAAGGCATATGGGAACTTGTCTTTATTAGCCGAGACACAGAGTTTAAGAGCAGGGAGTTATATTGGAACTGTGTGAAATGTTGGTTTGGCCACAGTTGGAGTATTGTGTACAGTTCTGGAATCCGCACTATAGGACGGATGTGATAGCACTGGAGAGGGTGTAGAGGAGACTTACCATGATGTTGCCTGGGCTGGAGAGTTTCAGTTATGAAGAGAGATTGGACAGACTGGGACTGTTTTCCTTGGAGCGGATAAAACTGGAAGGGGACATGACTGAGATGAAGTTATGAGGGGCAATGACAGAGAGGAAAGAGTATTTCCATTGATGGAGAGTCAATGACCATAGGCATAGATTTAAAGTTAGAGGCAGGAGATTTAGAGGGAAGTGACAAGGAGTTTTCTTTTCACCCAGAAGATGGTGGGAATCTGGAACTCCTTGCCTGTAAGGGTGGTAAAGGCAGAAGCCCTCATAAAACTTAAGATGTACTTGGGTGTGCATTTGTGATGCCAAGGCAATGGGCCAAGTACCGGCGAACGGGATTAGAATAGGGTTTGCTTTTGACCAGAGCAGACTTGTCCTTTTTGTTTGCTGTAGACCACTATTCCTCGACAGGTAATATATTAGTTTAGCTGTAAATAAACCCAGCAGAGTTCTTCAAGAAAATGGAATCCCCACATCTAATTTGTGTAATGTTGATACATTATTATTTTTAAGATTATTAATACTTGGTGTGCAACAAGCAATTTTTTTTTCCATTTAAGGAACAGAACAAGTAAATAACCAACCTTAACAAGCCTGAAAGCAAGTTTGGAAGCAGCAAACAAAATATAACAGCAGTTCTGAAATTTCCATTGCACTCAGAACAAAGAAGAAAACAAAAAAAATGTCACAAACTGTATCTCCAAGTGGGCCAGATTTGTCCAGGCAGCTATCTGAATCAAACCTAGCCTACATAAAGGCTATTTCAAATTTGAACATCCATCAGGAGTCACCCCTGCACTGAATTAAGAGAAAACATTCCTGAATTCAAGCAATACACAGAGTGGGCTGCATTTAGGAACAGTTCAGAGCCAACAGTCCAATCTCTAAAATAGGTTTCATGCCAAAAAATACAAAAGGAACATGCAGTACATTGCTGAGAACACAGAAAGACGGATTCCAAATCTCTTCCCTGCATGAACTGGAAAGCCATTGATCTCCTGGCTGAGTTTGAATGTTTTATACAAAACGTTTTAACCACTCAGCAGTTGCATAACCAATTACGCAAGCTGTGAATATACTCAATAGTTGATAATGAGAGACTGCACAGATTCAATGCATTGGAATTATCTGAACAGGACTGGAAAGATGCTAAAAAAGATATAGATCAGTTGCATTTAAGAGTCATCATTGGAATTCATCACTTAGAATTGATGTGCTATGGGCAAAAGCCACAGGAATTAATAGATCAATTAGTTGGTAGATGCTGTAACAAGTACAATGATTTGACCTTTCAGGGTCTGAACTGTCAATGCGGAAAATGGAATTGGTAATTGCCTCAACATCTTTCATGGTGTTCCAAAATGACCCCTTGGAAAAGAAATGTCACAGCATTGATTTGTTGCCAGCAGACAACAGAAAATTTGGAGCCATTGTAGCCACCTGCAAGGATTAGGTGCAGCCAACAGTTTTGATAGACTAGTTGGACCGAAGCTGTATGACTATGACTATGAGGAGAAAGTGAGGTCTGCAGACGCTGGAGATCAAAGCTGAAACTTTATTGCTGGAACAGCACAGCAGGTCAGGCAGCATCTAGGGAACAGAAGATTCGACGTTTCGGGCACATGCCCTTCTTCAGGAATGAGCAGAGAGTGTTCAGCAGGAGAAGATAAAAGGTAGGGAGGAGGGACTTGGAGGAGGGGCGTTGGAAATGTGATAGGTGGAAAGAGGTCAAGGTGAGGGTGATAGGTCGGAGTAGGGTGGAGGCGGAGAGGTCAAGAAGAAGACTGCAGGTCAGGAAGGCGGTGCCGGGCTGGAGGGATTCGGCTGAGACAAGGTGGGGGGAGGGGGGATGAAGAAACTGGTGAAGTCCAAGTTCATCCCCTGTGGTTGGAGGGTTCCCAGTCGGAAGATAAGACGCTCCTCCTCCGACCGTCGCGTTGTTGTGGTTTGGCGGTGGATGAGTCCAATGACCTGCATATCCTCGGTGGAGTGGGAGGGGGAGTTGAAATGCTGTGCTACAGGGTGATTGGGTTGGTTCGTCCGGGTGGCCCAGAGGTGCTCTCTGAATCGCTCCGCAAGTAGGCGGCCTGTCTCCCCAATATAGAGGAGGCCACACCGGCTGCAGCAGATGCAGTAGATAATGTGGGTGGAGGTGCAGGTGAATCTGTGGCGGATATGGAAGTTTCCTTTGGGGCCTTGGAGAGAAGTGAGGGGGGAGGTGTGGGCGCAAGTGTTGCACCTCCTGCGGTTGCAAGGGAAGGTGCCGGGAGTGGAGGTTGGGTTGGTGGGGGGTATGGATCTGACAAGGGAGTCGCGGAGGGAGTGGTCTCTACGGAAAGCTGATAGAGGAGGGGAGGGAAATATATCCTTGGTGGTGGGGTCCGTTTGGAGGTGGCGGAAGTGACGGCGGATGATGCGCTGTACATGGAGATTGGTGGGGTGGTAGGTGAGGACCAGTGGGGTTCTGTCCTGGTGGCGGTTGGAGGGGCGGGGCTCAAGGGCGGAGGAGCGGGAAGTGGAGGAGATGCGGTGGAGGGCATCGTCGATCACGTCGGGGGGGAAATTGCGGTCCTTGAAGAAGGAGGCCGTCTGTGTTGTGCGTATTTTGAACTGGTCCTCCTGGGAGCAGATGCGGCGGAGACGAAGGAATTGGGAGAATGGGATGGCGTTTTTACAGGGGGCGGGGTGGGAGGAGGTGTAGTCCAGGTAGCTGTGGGAGTCGGTCGGTTTGTAGTAGATGTCCGTGTTGATTCGGTCGTCTGAGATAGAAACAGAAAGGTCTAGGAAGGGGAGGGAGGAGTCCGAGACTGTCCAGGTGAATTTGAGGTCGGGGTGGAAGGTGTTAGTGTAGTGGATGAACTGTTCAACCTCCTCGTGGGAGCACGAGGTAGCGCCGATACAGTCATCAATGTAGCGGAGGAAAAGATGGGGGGTGGGGCCAGTGTAGTTGCGGAAGATGGATTGTTCCACATACCCTACGAAGAGGCAGGCATAGCTGGGGCCCTTGTCAAATCCATACCCCCCACCAACCCAACCTCCACTCCCGGCACCTTCCCTTGCAACCGCAGGAGGTGCAACACTTGCGCCCACACCTCCCCCCTCACTTCTCTCCAAGGCCCCAAAGGAAACTTCCATATCCGCCACAGATTCACCTGCACCTCCACCCACATTATCTACTGCATCCGCTGCAGCCGGTGTGGCCTCCTCTATATTGGGGAGACAGGCCGCCTACTTGCGGAGCGATTCAGAGAGCACCTCTGGGCCACCCGGACGAACCAACCCAATCACCCTGTAGCACAGCATTTCAACTCCCCCTCCCACTCCACCGAGGATATGCAGGTCATTGGACTCATCCACTGCCAAACCACAACAACGCGACGGTCGGAGGAGGAGCGTCTTATCTTCCGACTGGGAACCCTCCAACCACAGGGGATGAACTTGGACTTCACCAGTTTCTTCATCCCCCCTCCCCCCACCTTGTCTCAGCCAAATCCCTCCAGCCCGGCACCGCCTTCCTGACCTGCAGTCTTCTTCTTGACCTCTCCGCCTCCACCCTACTCCGACCTATCACCCTCACCTTGACCTCTTTCCACCTATCACATTTCCAACGCCCCTCCTCCAAGTCCCTCCTCCCTACCTTTTATCTTCTCCTGCTGAACACTCTCTGCTCATTCCTGAAGAAAGGCATGTGCCCGAAACGTCGAATCTTCTGTTCCCTAGATGCTGCCTGACCTGCTGTGCTGTTCCAGCAATAAAGTTTCAGCTTTGACTATGACTATGACTATAGCCAAGATTCAAAAAGCAAGCAAGCTGTGTGGCAAGTTCAGTCTATTGCACCAACTGTACAGCCATTCTGCATTTCAAGGTCTTCACATGGTATGTGGTACAAAAAGATACTGGACCCACCTTTGCAAGAAATCAGGCTCCAAAGATACAGCCAGGGGCTACAACAGCAAAACAATAAAACAGAAGCCAGGTGCAAGAGAATGGCAAAGGCATAATTGAATACGCACAGTTCATAGCCAAACAGATGAGTTAAGGCCCAGAGAGGAGCAACTTCCAATCAGAAGACAAACAGATTTTCCACTTTGTGAATGTAGCACATAGTGTGGATAACATTAGGCAGCTAAAAACTTTTGCCACAATCAACGTAATTTGCCAAAAGAAAACAGAGAAACACTCAAAACCGAGATTGAGACAGGAGCAAATGTAAATGTCCTCTCTGTCTGAATTGTGCTAGACATGTACCAGAATCAGTGGAACTGATCTATTCAGTGTGAATGGAAATGATTTCATCTTAATCACCAATCATTTCTCCAAATTTCCAATTGTCAAACAGGTGAAGAAAACTTCAACTGCGTCCATGCAGACACATTGTGTGCCATATTTAGCCTGTCTGATACAACTGAAGAAATTCTTTCTGATGATGGGCTGCAGTATACAGAAACATAAAAAAAAGGAGGTGGAGTGGACTATTTAGCCCTTTGAATCTGCTCCGCTGTTCATTATGATCATGATCATGCCTGATCATACGACTCAGCAGCCTGACCCTTCTTTTCCTCCATCTTTTGATGCCTTTAGCCCCAAGCGCAACATCCAACTCTTTCTTGATATCACACAATGTTCTGGCCTTGACTGCTTTGTGTGATAATGAATTCCACAGGCTCACCATTCTCTGGGTGCAGACATTTCACCTGATTTCAGTCCTAAATGGCCTACGCTGTATCCTTAGACTGTGACTCCTGGTTCTGGACTCCCCACCATTGGGAACATCCCTCCTGCATCCACCCTGTCTAGTCCTGTTAGAATTTTGGAGTTTTTCATAAGATTCCCCCTTCATTCTTCTGAACTCCAGTGCATATAATCTCAACTGGTTTGACCCCTCCTCATACATCACTGCTGCCATCCCAGGAATCAGTCTGGTAAATCTTCATAGCACACACTCTCCAGCTTCCTCAGATAAGCAGACCAAAACTGCACACAATACTCCAGGTATGGTCACACTGAAGGTCTGGACAATTGCATCAAGACATCTTCGCTTTTGTACTCAAATTGTCTCACCTTACAGAGGGCAACATACCATTTTCTATCTTTACCACCTGTATGCTTACCTTCAGTGACTGGTTTATGAGGGCATCCAGGTCTCACTGCACAATTCCCTCTCTCAACTTGTTGCCATTCAGATAATCATCTGCCTTCCTATTTCTGCTGCCAAAGTGGATAACCTCACATTTATCCACATTGGACTGCACCTGTCATGCATCTGCCCACTCAGTCAGCTTGTCCAAATCACACTGCAACATCTCTGCATCCTCCTCACAGTGCACCCTTCCATCCAGCTTTTGTTATTTGCAAATTTGGAGATATTACATTTAGTTCGCTCATCTAACTCATTACTGTATGTCATGAATAACTGGGATCGAAGCACTGAACCCTGGAGTAGCCCATTAGTCATAGCTGGACATTTGGAAAAAGACCTGTTTATTTTTAATCTTTTTTTCCTGTCTGCCAACCAATATTTTATTCATGTGAACACATTACCCCAACTCCGATGCATTTTAATCTCACACACAAATCTCTGATGTAGGACTTTGTCAAAAATAAAAGCAAGTTAAAATAAACCACTTCCACTGGTTCACTTTGATCAGCCCTACTAATTGCATCCTCAAAGAACTCCAGTACATTTGTCAAGCATAATTTTCCTTTCTTAATTCCATGCTGACTCTGTCCTATCCTGCTACTATTTTCCAAATGCTCAGCTATTTATTCTTTTACAATAGATTCTAGCATTTTCCCTTCGATCCCATTAAGGGCAGATTTTCAGAGACTAAGGAGCCAAATGCGATATGAAGCATGTGATGTCTTCACCATATTACCTCAGATTAATCGGTCTTGCAGTGTGATTGGTTCACAGCATTACATCACTTATTCTGAAGTGTAAGACAATGAATCAAGACTTTCATGTTGCCACGTTATACCTCAGGACTATGCCTCAGATATAAGGTACCATTAACAGCAAGGAACATGCTTGAAAAGCAAGGGACAATGACATTGCCAAACCATCACCTATCCAGCTTCATTTGTTAACAAACATAGGAAGATGGTGATGGTGCATGACCAGTGTGCAGGTGTAAAACTATCTCAACTGCATTCAGGATTAGGGTCAGAGTCTCACTCTCCACAATGGAAAATGGTTACCCACCAAGGTTTTCAAAATGCATGGTGAGCTCAACTTAAGACATCTAATGCAGCAAAGCTAAGAAGGAATAAAAGCCAGCTGTGGGATTATACAATTTACCACTTGTGTACAATGAACAGGAAAGATGGCAACAGTGAGATGGACTCAAGGATAACAGTCAACATACTGATGATATATCTGCAGACCAAGAACAGCCAAGCGTGAAATCTTCATTTTCAAAAGGTTGCATCATAATAAGTGCTGGAAAGAGTAATCAAACCCTTATATGGACTCTTCATTTCTGTACTTGTAAATTTTACAGTCTGTATCTCCGTCTAACTAACTGTACTATTACCCAATGTAATATATTGTATAGAAAAGCTATCTTTGGACAAAAAAGGGAATGTTCTGTTATTACATTTGATGTGCTATCCCTTTAAGAGCTCAACATGCAAATGAACCAAGTAGTGAAATGTTATCACAAAACCACAGCCCATTGGCCCCTGTGGAACTCACGGTGCAGGCTGTGTCCGGAGTTTACTCAGGAATGTATATAATAGCTATGCTGGAAATAAATTGACCACCGATCACCAACGATTATACTATGTTTCCCACCATTCAAGAAGCCTCAGATACTGGAGCAGTCCATGTCCTAATGCAACAGGATCTGGACAATATCCAGACTTGATTTGACAAGTGGCAAGTAACCTTTACACCACGCAAATACCAGGCAATGGCCATCTCCAATAAGAGACAATTTAACAATCACAAGGGAGGTGATGGGTCTAGTGGTATTATAACTGGACTGTTAATCCAGAGACCCAGGTAATGTTCTGGGGTTTGAATCCTGCCATGGCAGATGGTGGAATTTGAATTCACAACATGGAATTGAATTCAATTAAAACCATGAATCGATTGTCTGGAAAAACCCATCTGGTTCACTAATGTCCTTTAGGGAAGGAGACTGCCATCCTTACCTGGTCTGGCCTAAATGCAACCCCAGATCCCCAGTAATATTAATAATTAGGGATAGGCAATAAATCCTAGCGATGCCCTCATCCCATGAATGAAAAAAAACACCCCTACATATTCAGTGGCAATTCCATCACTGAACCATCCACTATCAACATACTGGAGGAGACCATTAACCAGAAACATGATTCTAGACTAGCCATATAAATACAATGGCTACAAGAATAGGCTACAGACTAGGAATACTACATCGAGTAACTCACCTTTGTGTTCCCCAAAGTCTGTACACCATTTAGAAATCAGAAATCAGGAGAGTTTTGGAATATTCCTCAGTTGCCTGGATGAGTGCAGTTCCAACAATACTCAAGTGACACCATCCAAGATAAAGCAGCCTGCTTGATTGACACCACATCAACAGGTATCCACTCCCTCCACCACGGATGCTCAGTCGCAGAAGTATGTACCATCTACAAGATGCACAAAAGAAAGTCATCAGGGTTCCTTCGACAGCACCTACCAAACCCACAACTACTTCCATCCAGAAGGACAGGGGCAGCAGATACTAGCTCCTGCTCATTCCCCTCCAAGCCACTCACCATCCTGACTTGGAAATATATCATTGTCCCTTCACCATCACTGGGTGAAAATCCTGAATTTCTCTCCCTAACAGTGTATGGGTCTATGTACAGCACATGGGCTGCAGTGGTCCAAGAAGGCAGCTCACCACCACCTTCTCAAGAGCAATGTGGGATGGGCAATAAATACTGGCCAGGCAGCGACACTCACATGCCACAATGAATTTTAAAGAAAAGGATTTTCAAGTAAATGAGATCCAGGTACCTCATTTGTGTTTCATTTTGGTATCACAGGAATTTTATGCCGTGAAAACATGTTTCCTCACCTCTACTAATCCTTCTATCAATTATTTAAATATATGCTGTCTGATTTTTGAACCCTTTGCTAATGTAAGTAGGTTGCCTAATTTACTTCCTCTAGGTCTGTCATAATGTTTATGCACCTTAATTAAATCTCCCTTAAGTTTCCTCTGTACAAAGAAATCGAATTCCAGCCGTTCCAATCTTTTCTAGTAGCTGAAATGTTCCAATTTTTTGCAACATCCGCATGAATCCCCTTTGTATTGTCTTTGGTACAATCACTTCTGTCATATAATGCAGTAACAAGAATTGCACACAGATACCCTAGTTGTGGTTTAACTAGTGTTTAGTACGTTTCCAGCATATCTCGCTGTTTTTATATTCTATTGTGGTTGAGGTCTGCAGGTCCTCTACGCATTTCACTAGGCTTGTAGTCTTGTACTTTCCTCTCCAGTGGCTTGTAAGAATCTATCAGTTTTGAGTTCAATGAACAAGATAACTGTGGAAATGAAAACATGACGTGGCTTCCAGTTGCCTTCTTCATATGTACTCAAGCAACAAACAAACCAGTAGGGAAATGGCCCCATACTCGTAAGATTTGCTAAAATCATGGGTCTGTCTTCAATACACCATTTTGAATAAAGTGCTTACAATCAGAAATGAATTCTCAACTGTAAATGATGTCTGAAGAGAGACTGTATTAAGAATTGCTTGTTCGGGAAATCCAAGATAGCAGCGATCTAGGAGGATCGCAGTGCAGAGCTCCGCACCGCAACACAAGCAGGACGAACTTCTAACCCGCCCAACCCGGACCATTGCAATATCCTGGGTCTCTGGAAAGGTCATGGAGTCCCAGAAAACTGTGAAAAATCAACCTACGTGGGTTTTCGCTGTCCAGAGATGCTGAAGAAGGAAGGAGGAATGTCCAAGGCTGGGCCCGCTGCCCAGCCTGCAGGATCCTTGGACTTGATTACCTACCAGGCCCTGGTGAAGGAACTCACGAAATCTCGCGAGATGTTGGATAAGCAGATAGAGGAGAAGCTGGCCCCGATCTCTATCATGCTGCAGAAGCATGAACAGCAGCTGGAAAAAAGGACAGATGAGGTTGTAACAGACTCTGTAACAGAGTCACAGTGGTGGAAGCTGATACCAGTTCCTCCAAGGATAGGATCCAAGCTCTGGTGATGCAGGTCCATTATTTGCATGACCCAAGTGGATAATCTTGAGAACAGGGGCAGGAGAAAAAGTATTCGGATGGTGGATCTACTGGAGGGTAAGGAAGGTGAGCGGCATGTGGAATTTATTGAGGACTGGTTGCCAAAGTTTCTTAACTTGGAGACTGGAATGAGAAGCTTGAAGATTGAGAGGGCTCACCATGTCACAGCGCAGCGATCGGTTCTGGGTCAACGTCCTCGTCCTCTCTTGGTGCAGTTTCATCACTATAGAGATAAGGAGAGAATCGTGGGAGCTTCCAGAATCCAGGAGAAGGATCCAAAGGCCCAAAGTTATGAGGGCTCTAAGATTATGTTCTTCCAGGACTTCTCAGCAGTGATCCAGAAGAGAAAATCCAATGATGGAGTCAAGAGAAAACGGAGGGAGCTTGGGATTCAGTACTTTCTGAGGTATTCAGCAATGCTTCGAATCACCTTAGATGGATCCGTACATCTATTTGACACATCGGAGAAGGCAAGGGACTTTGTGGACAAATTAACCTAATCTGAACAATTTAGTATGTACAAATAGTTGTGTTGTTTGGGTATGTCTTTGTTTTCTTTTCTTCGAAAAGCAGAGCAAGTCTGGTTGGGCTTTCTTTTCCTTTTTTTGATTGGTAATAATCTGGTTTAAACTATGTTTGGCAGCGGTTGAGATATGTACTTTCAATTTCTAAGCTAAGTTATACCAAAGGATGGGTGGGGCATTTACTCTTATTTTCTTTAAAAAAAAATTCTTTATTCACATTGCTATTCCATGGTGTATTTTCTTTCTCTTCTGCTTATGATTGTGGTGCGGCTTTAGCTAGGAGGAGCAAAAATGGTTGGGATGGCTAATTGCCTACTTACAGGCAGTTTATACCCTGTTCAGGTATTTAAATGCTCAGGCTGCAGTCTTGGCAGCCGGATGGGAAATTAGGTTTTGGGATGGGTAGTTGCTCCCTTTGGGTAGGGGGTGAGTTCCCCTATTCATCGTCGTTGCCCCCTTGTATATTGGTTTGTTTTTTTGGTTTTTGTTGTATATAATCTTTGATAACTCTGTAGGTTTGTTAAATGTAGTGGTTTTGTTTATGTTCGATGGATCTTGCAACACTAAGACTTGGCGATTTATAGTTCGAGTTCTTCCTCTCTGTAATCTAAATGTTACTGCAAAAAGTTATGGCTAATGACTTGATTAACTGGTGTACCTGGAACATCAAGGGGAGTCACTCACCAACTAAGAGGAAGAAGGTACTTTTGAGTCCTAAAAAGGAGAAGGTGGATATTGCTTTGTTACAGGAGACACACTTGGATGATAGCCAGCATTTGAAACTACAGCAGAATGGCTTTCATCAGGTTTACTTTTCATCTTTTAAATCCAAAAGTAGGGGAGTGGCTATACTGGTTAGGAAGAATCTCCCATTAAGTTACTAGAGTGTGTTAAAGACACGCACGTGAGGTTTGTAATTCTTAAAGTCCTGACAAACGGGGAAGAATATGCTGTAATGTTTATTGCCCTCCAGCCCATCCCCTCAAATTTTTGGTAGATGCATCCTCTACATTGATCAGTCTCGGCTCCCGACATATCATGATAGGGGAAGATTTTAACTATCTCATGGATCCCACAGTAGACAGGTTGCCCAAAGGCCCCCCGATACCCTCTGTACAAACCAAACAATTAGTGGATCTGTGTGTGGAGTTAGGGTTGGTGGACATCTAGAAGCATCTCCACCCTATAGGAAGGGAATTTATGTTTTTTTCCAATCCGCACAGACATCACACCAGGATTGATTTTTTTTCCTGACCCCTGTAGCAATCCTGGACTTGGTGGCATCTCCAATCACGCTCCAGTGTACCTGTTGGTTAAGATTAAGGATGTTACAGTGGGTTCGAGGCACTAGCGAATGGATCCCTTTATCCTCAAGAATAATAACTTTGTGGAGTACATCTCTAGGGAGCTTTGGGCGTTCCTAGACATTAACTCAGGCTCAGTTAGTAGCTCATCCATCCTTTGGGAAACTGCTAAAGCCTATGCCAGGGGGTTAGTTATTTCCTACTCTGCCAGTAGGAAGCAGCAGGAGGCTGAGCAGCAACTTCTCCTTGAAGCATGGTTGAAGGCAGCGAGAAGGTTTACTTTGACAGGTCCTCGTTGGTCAAACTACAGAGGATTACGGTGCAGCGGTCTGCATTGAATTCCATGCTCATGCAGACAGTAAAGAAGGAGCTTAATAAAACAAAGGTTATATGAGCATGGTGACAGGCCAGGCAAATACTTAGCATATCGCGCCAGGAAAAGGAGTACCCTCAAGCCATTATGACGATTAGTGAAGGGTCTGGGAACCTAACATGTGACTTCAAAAAGATTAATGTGGCATTCCAGAGATTTTACTCTAAGTTATACCAATCTGAGGCTTGTGAGGAGGGGCAGGCTTTAAAATCCTCTCTAAGACTCCTGCGTTTAGGCTGGAGACTGCATTACCTTTTACTGTTAAAGAGGACCAGAACGGGCTTCATAAAGGGCCGCAGGTCCTCCAATAATGCTAGGAGACTGCTTAATGCAATTCAAGCGTGTCAACAACAGTCAGTACAGGGACTGGTGATTTCTCTTGATACAGAGAAGGCATTTGACCGAGTTGAGTGGCGGTACCTTTTCTAAAATCTGGAGCCATTTGGTTTGGGCGAAGTCTTTATAAGATGGGTAAAGGTTCTCTACAGTGACCCTCTCACTGCGGTCATCACCAATGAGGTGCGATCCAGCAATTTTAACATTCTTAGGGGTAGCCAGCAGGGCTGTCCCTTTCACTACTGCTTTTTACATTGGTTATTGAACCATTGGTGGAGGCCATTCGTAGGGATCCCAATATATCAGCTCCAGAAGTGGGGTCAAAATTACATAAGATTTTGTTGTAAGCAGACAATGTCCTAATATTTTTGTCAAATCCAGCAATTTCGGTGCCTCGCCTGATACAATCATTCACGCGTTTGGCACCTTTTCGGGGGTACAAGATTAATTTTGCAAAATCAGAGGCTCTGATTTTGGTCTTATGAAGGAGCTAGGTCTTGAGGGCGAATATCAATTCCCATTTAAGTGGTCACAGGGGGGTTTTGCGTATGGGCATATTCATTTCTCCAGTTCTGGATCGGTTGTTCAAAGCTAATTTTGTTCAATTGTTTGACAAAATCAAACAAGACCTTCAGAGATGGGAGGCGCTTTCAGACTCGTGGCTGGATTGGATAGCACTTATTAAGATGAATATTCTCCCCTGTTTGTTATACCCAGATGGATGCTCCCCCTTAATTTTCAATAAGCAAACATTCAGGAGACTGAATAACTGGTTCAGCTATTTTATTTGGCATCGTAAGCAGCCTCTCATTAAATTAGCTAAACTGCAATTGCCTCACAGATTGAGGGAAGTGGATCTCCCAGACATTAAAAGCTACCAATTAAGCTCGCTTTTATCCTCTGTGAGTGATTGGACCTGTAGGGATCCTCTTTCAATATGGTTAGTTATCAAAACCTCCTAGGCAAGGTGCCCCCTTACCAGTTTGCTGTTTTTGAACAAAATGAGGACAGTTAGGGAATATTGCCATAGCCCAATAGTTATCAATACTGTTAAAACATGGAGGGCAATTTGGCAGAGGGAAGGCAATATTGGCAAAACATCTTCTCTTACACCTATAGTGAGTATGGCGTGTTTTCTACCAGGGATGATAGATTCAGAATTCAAACGCTGGGCAGCTAGGGGTGTGTCTTGCATGGGCAGTTTATTTGAGGAAGATACAATGATGTCCTTTGATCAGTTAGCACAGAAATATGAGCTATCTAACAGGGACCTCTTTCGTTTTTTTCAAGTTAGGGATTTTATTCAAAAAAAGACTGCACTTTTGACTGATCCCTACAAATCCAACATGGAGAGGAGGGTGCTCAGTACTTAGAGAATACTTTCTGTCAGCACTTTATATCATCAATTGGGGGCTGCCCCCCACATATGAGTTTGATCGATTCTGCAGGGTGTGGGAGAGAGAGGTGGGTGTTGAGGTCTCCTCAGAGGCATGGGAAGATATTTGGGAAAATGTAAGAAAGATATCAATTTGCAATAGGACCCATGCTTTATAGTTGAAGATTCTCCATAGGGTCCACTTGGCACCGGACTGTTTGTCAAAATTTAAACCAGGGGTATCTTCAACATGTCCCGGTTTGTACCTTGTCTCTGGTCCTGTAGTAGGCTTCAAATATACTGGAGCGCTGTGGCGGGTGCAATGGAGAGGATTTTGGGTGTAAGGGTGGAGAAGGACCCGATCTCTCTTCTTCTGGGCCTGCCCAGTGTGTTCCCTGCAGATTCGTGTAAGAAAAAAACTTTTCAACATCTTCACTTTCTGCGCAAGAAAGAATATCTGCTCGGTTGGGTATCCGAAACAACCCCCCGGGCCTGTCGGGTTGGTGGAAGATTGTTATGGGGTATATTCCCTTGGATTTTCTCACAAATATGGTACACCACAAAACTGAGAATTTTTACAAGACGTGGCACTCTTTTTGGAATACCTGGACACAGATTTATCTGCCACACTAACAGGGCTTTTATATAGCCATAATGATTGTATTTCATGAGTCCAATATCCAGGGAGGAGGAACTGCAAACGTATGAGTGTCTTGTTTGGCTGAGTTGAGTTATTACTATCTATTAGTTTGTTGTTGGTTATTATTTATTTAATTAAATAGTTAGTTGGGTTTTTTTATTATATATTTTTCTATATATATTTATACATTTGTACATGAGGACGGGTTGAGTTTTTTAAAAACTCTTTTGTGTTCTTTCTTTGTATTGTTTTGAATCGTATTTTATTTGTTGTGATATTAAAAAATCCTATTTTTTCAATAAAAATATACTTTAAAAAACATTGCTTGTTCATCTCTTCATGAAGAAAATGAAGAATGAGCTTCAGTACACATACAGACAAGACTTTAATTTTGGGGTCCTTTTCAGTGATTTTCAGATGACGATACACATGCTGGTGGCATCCACATGCTGCTGGCCCATATTTTACTGGGCTAATTGCTTGAATTTCAATCTTTCCTTTTATCTTGGTGAATCTCAAAATTTTCACTTGCTCACGTAACAAGTCCCAGCAGAGACCTTGCAGACAAACGGGTAAAGCCAAGTCATAAAACTTAAATTGCTGATCTTAGCATTTTTTTCCTTCGTTATGCGCTGCAAAGGAAGGGTAGTTGCATTTAATGTGGCTTTAAATTCTAGCCAGCAACCGTTTGCCTTTAGTCTCCTGATGTTACTGTGCGGTAGATTTAGAAGTTGGGTTTTATTGTTTAATAGGAATTCCAATCCGATTGATAAATTGGAAACAGAAGAATTCTTTGGCTTAGCTTAATCCCCCCCACTATATAATATTTTGGAGCTGTATATCTTGCAATCCATTCCTCCTTTTATTATACTTCATTGACATTAAATTTATTCTGAACATGTTTTTCTTTTACTTGTCCTTTTAACCCCTATTTGTATTAACTGAGGTTAAAGTGGATATTTTCAGGGTACATTTCTACTGGGTGCATCAGTATCAGTGGCTCGCCTCAGAGAAGCAGAGACCAAAGAATTCTGTAATTTCCAGTCACACACAATCCTAGCTGAATATGGACTGGTAGATGTTTCTAATGGGGCTGTTCTCTTGTGGCAATTGTTGATGACGAGAAGCTTTGTTATCAGAGCATGAAGCATAGCAAAAGTGACCATGAAGCTGTTGAAAAGTGTGGTGCTGGAAAAGCGCAGCAGGCCAGGCAGCATCCGAGGAGCAGGAGAATCGACGTTTCGGGCATAAGCTGTTCTTCAGGAATGACCATGAAGATGGCCTTTCCACTGCCAGATTCGATAATACGTGGCGCTGGTAAAAGCAGAGCAGGTCAAGCAGCATCAGAAGAGCAAGAGAGTTGACATTTCGGACATGACCCTTCATCAGGACCTACTGTGCTTTTCTTTTCAGCTCCACATTTTATTGACTCTGACTTTCCAGCATCTGCAGTCCTCACTATCTCCACTGCCAGATGTTCAAGTGGAATTGTGCATGTGCCTGTGTCTGTGCGTAAACAACTGTTTACATTTTCTGTTCTGCTGATGTCTTTCAAGGAGGTTGGCAGAATCTGTACAATTTCAGCATCAAGATTTACTGCACCAAAGATAAGTCATACTGTTTTCATACAACCTTTAGTAGGACAACAAGGCTGCTCTTCTAACATACTCACCAACTGCAAATGCAATTTGAGGCAGCCTGTTAATATTACCCGGCTATATGTAAGCTGCCTTGTTCTGTCCTTTTGAAGAGCTTGACAAGAAGATTATTATGATTGCTCCAGTCAAATCATTTTAAATATTGATGTGATTAACCTCAAATTTTCCAACTGGTCACTTTAACGTTGAGTAATTGTGGAATTGCTAATTACATACCTCCTTGTAAAACAGACTTGAATTTGAACTCACCTTATGCCTGGTGCAATGCAAGGCTGCCCAAGAGCTTTGCTTCTGCATTTAGGTTGAGTTCGACCTTTGGGAACACATTGCAACTGGTTTAAACCAAAAGCACATCAGACACAAACAAGACTTTTGCTGCAACCTTCTCTAACGTTACAATCTATGATGTTATTCCTTAGTTTCTAAGCTTCTGTTAGGAAACACTGTAGGAGTATAGTAATGAAGAGTTTTGTATTCCAAACATTTGAATGCACGAAAGTGCATATTTGTTAAGGAGCATTTTCTAGATATTTATCACCCACTATCTTTTCTGGCTATCTTTTTATTTGAAATAAAGAATGGTGTGTGGAAGTTTTGTTTTTGCAACTTGCTGCTTTTTTCAACCTTGGTAACGTTTATTAAAATTTCTAACCTAGTTCCTATGTAACCCTCCAACAGAAGGGTTCAACTGTCCAGACTGCAGAATTCATTGTAAGCTTCTTTGCACAATTGATTTTCATCATTTTGACCAATTCTCCCTACCATCAATTTAGGCCACAATTTTCCCATCCCAGGACCTAAAACTGGTGGAGCTCAAGGATGCTCTCTTCAGAGAAGCGAAAACAAATATATTTGTTAGAGATGTTCAAAATCTTGACAGTAGAACAGGTTGAGAAAAACTGCTTCCACTGGTGGAAATAGAGCACACTGATTTAAGATGATTTTTTTTTTAATAGATATTTTTACTGAAAATTTAACATGTTTTTACAAACTTACAAAATAAAAAAAACACAAATACAAACACTAATATACAATTAAATATTAAATAAATAATAACCGAAACCTATCAAACAAAAAGAGATTAAAAAAAGAAAAAGACAAAACTCAGCTAACTACTAACCTAGGCTGAAAATGTGTTGCTGGAAAAGTGCAGCAGGTCAGGCAGCATCCAAGGAACAGGAGAATCAACGTTTCGGGCATAAGCCCTTCTTCAGGAATGAGGAAAGTGTGTCCAACAGGCTAAGATAAAAGGTAGGGAGGAGGGACTTGGGGAAGGGGCGTTGGCAATGCGATAGGTGGAAGGAGGTCAAGGTGAGGGTGATAGGCCGGAGTGGGGTGGGGGCGGAGAGGTCAAGAAGAAGCTTGCAGGTTAGGAAGGCGGTGCTGAGTTCGAGGGATTTGACTGAGACAAGGTGGGGGGAGGGGAAATGAGGAAACTAGAGAAATCTGAGATCATCCCTTGTGGTTGGAGGGTTCCTAGGCGTAAGATGAGGCGCTCTTCCTCCAACCGTCGTGTTGCTATGGTCTGGCGATGGAGGAGTCCAAGGACCTGCATGTCCTTGGTGGAGTGGGAGGGGGAGTTGAAGTGTTGAGCCACGGGGTGGTTGGGTTGGTTGGTCCGGGTGTCCCAGAGGTGTTCTCTGAAACGTTCCGCAACTAGGCGACTGTCTCCCCAATATAGAGGAGGCCACATCGGGTGCAGCGGATGCAATAAATGATGTGTGTGGAGGTGCAGGTGAATTTGTGGCGGATATGGAAGTATCCCTTGGGGCCTTGGAGGGAACTAAGGGAGGAGGTGTGGGCGCAAGTTTTACATTTCTTGCGGTTGCAGGAGAAGGTGCCGGGATTGGAGGTTGGGTTGGTGGGGGGTGTGGACCTGACGCGGGAGTCACGGAGGGAGTGGTCTTTTCGGAACGCTGATAGGGGAGGGGAGGGAAATATATCCTTGGTGGTGGGGAATCTAACCTATAGCTAACCACAGCGTATATTAAAATATCTTACATTACTCAAGAAAATAAAGGATAACATAGTAATTAAATAGTGAAGTACATGCTCGGAACGAATTAACATTAAGTCATAATAAAACCCGTATTCATGAGGGATTCCTCCCTCAAGGAGCCCCAGACCAGCCAGAACCGCTACCACAACTAGATGAAAACCCTTGACAAAATGGCCGAAATATCTGTATTTATGTAATTCAGGAAGGGCTGCCATATTTTATGGAATAATTCAGTTTTTTGGTGCACCATATTTGTAAGGAAGTCAAGGGGAATACATTCCATGATTAACCTGTGCCAATTCAGATGTCCTGGAGGGCCCTCAGCCACCCAGTATACTAAGATATGTTTCCTTGCACAAAAGGAGAGAATGGAAAATAATTTCCTCCCGTGCATATCCAGGGAGGGCAAGCTCAAAAAGCCTAGGAGAAGAGATACTGGATCTACTCTAATTTCCGTTCCCAAGAATTCTGTCAAAGCATTTGCTACTCTAACCCTGTATTTGCATGTCCATAAGCAGTGTGTGAGAGTGCCCACTTCTACTTTACATTTGGGTCACATCGGAGATGCTCCTGCCCTAAATTTTGCCAATCATTCCAGTGCTATATGAGTCCTATAGAGTATCTTTAACTGAATGGCCTGGGTTCTATTACAGATGGAGATTTTTCTGGCATTTTCCCAGATGTTATCCCACATTTCTGCGGATATTTCTAACCCCAATTCCGGATCCCATGTTCTAAGCAAACGTTCCATGTCTTCCGACACTTCATGATAGAGTGTGCTGACCGAGGGTAAACCCATTGGCCACAACACTCTATGTTCTCTATCTGATTTATAAAGGCTATCTAATAACATAGTCTTCTTCTGTATGTGATCTCGAATTTGGAAGTATCGAAAGAGGTCTCCGTTAGGTAGTCCAAATTTCTGGTACAACTGTTCAAAAGACATCAAGACCCCCTCATCAAACAGATCCCCTAAATAGGAGATACCCCTGGACCTCCAGGATTTAAATGTGGCATCTGTGAGCTGCAGTTGAAAACCCCATGCCCCCATTATAGGAGTATAAGGGGAGGTTTTATGTGAATTACCCTCGTTTTGCCACATTATCTCCCAGGCTTTAATTGTGTTTAATACTATAGGGTTTTTACAATGGTCCATAATGAATTTCATCTTATCTAAAAATAAGAGGTTAGTAAGAGGGCATGTTACTTGAGAAGCCTCGATGTCCAGCCAGATTGATTGAGGGTCAGACAAGACCCAATCGGCTATGTAGCTTAATAGGGAACTCAGCTGATACTTCTTAAAGTCTGGAAAATCCAGCCCTCCCCTTGCCTGTGGAAACTGTAGTTTCTTTAACTTAATGAGGGGCCGTCTATGATTCCAGATGAAAGAACCAAGCCAACCATACAAAGTGCCGGCTTCGGCAGCATCACCGGGAGCATTAGCAGAGGATATAAGAGATGGGGCAAGACATTCATTTTAATTAGAGCTATTCTGCCTAACCAGGAAATTGGAAGGTCTCCCCATCGCTGGAGGTCCTGCCTTACCCTCTCCAGTAGATGCACAAAATTGACCTTGTATAGCTGGCCAAAGTTTGGGGTGATAAAAATATTTAAATATAATAAAACCCTCCAGAGACCACCGAAAGGGAAAGTGAGATCCGTCCAATAAGTGGGACATATTAGCGGGACCACTCATCAGCATGGCCTCCGATTTTGAGAAATTAATTTTGTAACCTGGGAATGCACTGAATAAATTAATAACTTGGATCAGGCAGGGCATGGACATCAAAGGATTACTAAGAAAAAGGAGAACATCATCTGTATAAAGGGCAATTTTACGTTTACCTGTGCCAACCCTCGGGGCCATTACATTAGGGTCAGCCCGAATAGCTTCCGCTAGTGGCTCAATTATTAGCGTGAATAGTAACGGTGAGAGAGGACATCCTGACGGCAGCCTACACCCACACTGAAGCTATCCGAGCCTAAGCCATTGGTGATCACGACTGCTTTCGGGTCATTATACAATGTTGAAACCCATTTAGCAAATACCTTTCTAACACCAAACCTTTCCAGTGTATAGAACAGGTATGACCATTCAACCCTGTCAAATGCCTTCTCCGCATTCAACGAGACTACTATTCCCAGTATTCTTTCCTGATGACAGACTTGAATCACATTCAAAGACCTTCTAATATAATTAGATGATCTATGGCCCTTCATAAACTCCTTCTGGTCCTCTTTTATGATGTATGGTAAAACCCTCTCCAGCCTCAATGCTAATGTTTTAGAAAGAATTTAAAAATCTTCATTTAGCAAGGATATTGGTCTGTATGACATGCAATCTTCTGGGACCTTTCCTTTTTTTGAGAATGACATTCGCCTCTTTCAACGAAAGCGGAAGGCAGCCCTGACTATATGAGTAGTTGTACATGTCCATAAGTGGACCAGCTAACACTCCTGTAAACTCTTTGTAGAATTCAACCTGAAATCCATCTGGACCAGGTACTTTACCGCTCTGAAGTTGCCTGATTGCATCAAATACTTCCTGGGTTGTTAGGAGAGCATTCAGGACCGACACCTGTTCCGGGGTTAAGTCCGGAAAGGCCAGGCTTTTAAAAAAGGACTCCATCTTCCTGGCTCTATCTTCACAATCCTGCGATTTATACAAATCAGAGTAAAACTTTCTGCAGGTTGTGTTGATCCTTTTATGATCGTGAGTCAGAGTACCAGCACTTTCCCTGATGGACGTGATAGCTTGAGGGGTCTTTGTTTCCCTTGCGAGAAACATTAGGTTTCTACCAGGCTTATCGCCAAATTCATATAATCTTTGCTTTGCAAATAATGTTTCCCTCTTTGCCGTTTGGGTAAGCACGGTATTCAGGGCTGTCCCAAGGGCCGTCATCCTTTGTAATTTAGCAACAGAGGACCTATCAACGTATGCTGTATCAGTAGCCTTTATGCGAGCCTCGAGTAGACGCTGTTGTTCTCCCTTTAGTTTTTTCTGGGTCGCCGAGTATGAAATTATCAGACCCTGCGCATAAGCCTTAATGGTCTCCCACATTATTGACAGGTTACGAGCCGTACCTGAATTAATTTCCAAAAGTTTTGAATTCTTGAGAGAAATATTTTATGGATTTACTATCCTTCATTAAGAAAGAATCCATACGCCAATGTCAGGGGGCCATCTCATTGTTCCTAGCCTTGATTTCCATATACATTGTAGCGTGATCAGAAATTATTATATTACCTATTTTGCAGGATAATATGGAATTCAAAAATGTCGAGGGGGCAAAAAACATATCAATTCTAGTGTGACACTTATGTGGTTTAGAATAAAAAGACAAATCTCTGCCTTGCGGGTGGAGGCACCTCCACACATCTACCAATCCTAGCTCTTTATTCAAATCTGCCAATTGCCTGGATCTGGGGGATACACCCGCAGTACTCTTGGGTATCCTGTCTGTCTCCGGGTCCATAATGCAATTAAAACCTCCCTCTATAATTGTATGACGAACCCCGAGAGCCATCAGTTTGGAGAAAGCTTCCATTATAAATTTGAAAGGATGCGCCGGGGGACAATACGGATTCAAAATCCCATATTCCTCTCCATTTATAAGGGCTTTAGTCAGTATGTATCATCCAGATTCACCTCTTATCTGACTTAGGATTTTGAAAGGGAGATTCTTCCAAATAAGAATGACTACTCACCTACTTTTTGAACTGAAAGATGAAAAGAAGGCCTGATCAAATCCACCCTGTTGTAATTTCAAGTGTTCTTTACCCAGTAAATGTGTCTCCTGTAAGAGAGCTATATCAACCCTTTCTTTTTTGAGGTTTGATAGTATTTTCTTCCTTTTGATTGGTGAATTACTCCCCTTGACATTCCAGGTGCACCATTTAATCGAATGACTAACCATAATCGTCCAGGCAATTCCGAGACCCCCTGGGAGGAAGAACCCTGTCTAAAACACCCCGAACACAGACCACAGAAAATTCACAAAAATAGAGATTCTTTAATACACTCATGCCAATATAGTAAAAAACTATTTCTAAATAAAAAAAAACACATTTAAAAGGAGATTTTCCCCCTTGCTTCCAGGGGGCATCACTTCCTATCCGAAAACCCATTGTATCCTCTCCTAACCAGTGCCCCACCCTCAACCCAGGCACCCATAATAAAATAGAAAAATTCAAGTGTACTATAAAGCTAAAGTTAACAGTGAGTACCGTATCCCCCACCCACACCAATACCTAGATACATTTAGTAATGTTAATACCACGTATAAACATGTAAAACTATGAAGTTACAGTCTCAGCAGGTAATAATTAAGCATAATAACACAAAATAAAAAGGGGAAACAACCCCGCTTTAATAGAAAAAAGGTATGACAAGGCAGACGCCCCCCCCACTCCCCTCACCCGAATCAACTAGACCGCCCAGTCGATATAAAAAAAAAGAGAATCGAATAGTGGAGAACAAATAAGCCCCCCTCCCTACCACCCGGAGATGATATTAAACAATAAAGAGAATAAGAGAAAAAAAAGGTAACCACACGTACAATCTATTTAAGAGAGTCCAAAAATTCCTTGGCCTTCTCTGGCGATCCGAAGTTATAGACGAACCCTTCATGTTTAAAATGTAGTGTCACTGGGTATCACAGGGAGTACTGAATGTTTAAATCCCTTAGACGCTTCTTCATTTCATCAAACGCCCTCCTCTTGCGGACCAAGCTAGGGAAAAATCCTGAAACAGCATAATCTTAGATCCCTTGTATGTCATGGCCTGCGGAACTTTCCCGAGAGTTCTGGAGGCTTCCAGGAGCATTTGCTTCTCCCTGTAACACTGATGCCGGAACAGGACCGGGCGGGGACGCTGGTCTAACCCGGCCCTGCGTATTGCAACCCGGTGGGCCCATTCTACTTGCACCTTGCCTGATCCAGCCTCCAGCTTCAACATTTGAGGGAGCCACTGCTCCAAAAACACTGTAAGCTGGCCTTCCTCTTCCCGTTCGGGAAGGCCGAGCAAATGAATATTTTTCCGACGACCGCGATTCTCGAGGTCTCGCTGTTCGAGAGTCCGGACCTGACCCACGGCCGATTCTGTGCAGCCTCGGAGGTCACGGACTTTAGCTCCGCTCTTCCAATGTTCGATTTTTTTCAATGTCTCGGTCATGCTTTTGCAGTGCGACCGAGAGCAATTTCCACTTGCTTCGGGACTCCTCTATGAAGACGTCGATCTTCTCTTCCAGCTTAGTAATTACTGCAACAAGGCTTGCCACCGTAGGTAAGTCCCCCAGGGTGGCTGCAGACGCTTCTGCTGCACTTGGGGAGGGTGGGGGAGGGGTTCCTGCCTGCTGTGAGCTGCAGACATTCTTCCCCTTAGTCATTTTAACAAAGCACCAAACTACTCAAGTTTGATGCAAAATGACTAATTTATTGAATAAAAATTATTTTGAATGATTTGGCAGGTGTGGTGGAGGCAGGCAGCCCACTTTGCCTGAGTCTTGGGCAGAGCACTACAGACTCAGACTTGCTGGGTCGCCGCCATCTTGGATCTCTAAAATAATTTGTTAATGAAGACTTTTAACACAATGAGTAGTTAAAATCTGGAATGAACTGTCTGAGAGTACAGTGGAGGGAGATTCAATGCAGAGTTCAAAAGTGAGCTGGATAATTAACTGAAGAGAAAACAAAAATTGCAGGGCTGTAGGTTGAGAGTGGAGCTGACTAAATTCCTCTTGCAGAAAGTTAAAATGGATATGACAGAATCCCCACAGTGTAGTAAGAGGCCATTCAGCTTGCACTGACACTTCAAAGAACATCCCACCCAGATACCTTTCCCCCCCCAACCCTATCCCCACAGTTACCGTGACTAATCCACTTAGTATACACATTGCAGGACAATTTTAACATCGCGAATCCACCTAACCCACCTAACATACAAACTCCACACAGACAGCAACCAAAGCTGGAAATGAACCCAGGTCCTTGGTGCTGTGAGGGAGTAGTGCTAACTGCTGAACCATTGTGCTGATAGGTTGAATTCTGTGAATCCTTCTCTGTGTAATCATTTGATAAATCTCTGACCTGATCTAGGCTGAGGCCTGCGCCACAGCTTTTTGCAACTCTATATTCATAAATTTTATTTCGACTTTGCCCTTGATTTTAAAGGAACTTGTATTTAGCCTGTATTGAGTTTTCGGAAGTTACTCGCTGCAAAAGCCAAGTACAATGGTAAGCAGTTGTTATATCATTAACTATGAACTTGCCATTTCCCAAGGACTACTTCTCATTGCTTTTGATTGGTTGATACCTATTTTTTTTTCTCCTCTGACTAGGAGGGTTATTAAAAAAAGGATGTTTGTGCCTATTTTTATATATTATTTGATGACCCTTGAACTACAGACCAGGACAATGGACACCTTACAAATGGATAGCGGTCAACTGGTGTGGAATTGGGAGATGGAGATGCTGGAGGGTATAAGCTCACTGACAGAGAGAAACGACCAGAGAATATGTAAACAGTTGGTGACCTTGTACTGATAGACTGATCAATATACAGCATGGAAACAGACCCTTCGGTCCAACTCGTCCATGCTGACCAGATACCCTATATAACTCTAGACCCATTTGCCAGCATTTGGCCCACATCTTTCTAAACCCTTCCTATTCATATGCCCACCATTTTAAATGTTGTAATTGTAACTGTCTCCACCACTTCCTCTGGCATCTCATTCCATACACGTACCACCCTCTACGTGAAAAAGTTGCCCCTTAGGTCCCTGTTAAATCTTTCTCCTCTCACCTGTGTCCTGTGGTTTTGGACTCCTCTACCCTGGGGAAGAGACCTTATCTAGTTACCCCAGCCATGCCCTTATGATTTTATAAATCTCTGTAAGGTCTCCCCTCAAGCCTCTGATGCTCCAGGGAAAATAGCCCGTCTATTCAGCCTCTCCCTCCAGTTCAAACCCTCCAACCCAGGCATCATCCTTGCAAATTGTTTCTGAACCTGTTCAAGTTTCAGCACTGACATGGTAGGAGCTGCAGAAGATCACAAGGATTTAGTTGTCCACAGACACAAATCACTAACAGCTATTGTACAAGTAAAAAAAGTAATCAGAAAGGCTAATAGAACATTAATCATATTTTAAGATGAGTAGAATTCAAAAAGGGAAATAAATGCTTCAGCTGTACATAGACTCCATTTGGATTACCTCACTTTAAGCATCAGATCTCAGGAACTTTGGACAGGATCCTGTGCAGACGTACTAAAACTATACCAGGTCATAAAGATTTAATCTGTGATGACAATTACATTAACATGGCTGGTATTTACTATTAACAGCGTTGAGGATTTCCTCTAACTGAAGTACTTAAAATGATAACAGGATTTGACTGAGTAGACAAAGAAATTGCTTTCTCTGGTGGGGGCACAATTAGAAGTTATTTAGGAGGGGAGCTAGAAAGCACGCTTTCATATAACATAGTAGCAATCTGAAATTCCTGCCTCAAGATAGCGTACATGCTGTTTAGATTAGAGAGGTGCTGGAAATGCACAGCAGGTCAGGCAGCATCCGAGGAGCAGGAAAAACAGGACTGAATGAAGAGCTTTTGCCCGAAACATCGATTTTCCTACTCCTTGGATGCTGCCTGACCTGCTGTGCTTTTCCAGCACCACTCTAATCTAGACTCTGATTTCCAGCGTCTGCAGTCCTCACTTTTGCCTAGTGTGCATGCTGTGTCAACTGAAATTTTCAAGGCTAAAAATGACACATTGTTAGGTAAAGTTACCAAGTGATACAGATAAAAGGCAAGTAAATAGAGCTCACGTGTAGATTTGCCTTGACTGAACTGAAATTCAGCACCTTTTTGAGAAGCAGAATGGTCTACTCCTGTTCTTAAGGTATGAAATGCAAATGTAAAAAGGATAGAACAGATTTCCTTCATAGTTTAATCCTCAGCATGACTTATTTCATAGAATTATGGGTAGCGATTATGAATTAAGATTTCTCAAAATAAGCTTTTCAAAAATTCAAGCTAGGATGAGAGGCTCAGAAACACCTCACACCAGATGGATCTTGAATCAGGCATACAAGTGTGACGTGATGCACTTTGGGGATCAAATGCAAGAAGAAAGTATGCAGTAAACGGAAAGACCCTTAGGAGCTGGATATACAGAGGGAACTTGGAGTGCATGTCCATAACTCCTCAAAAGTGGCAACACAAGTGGTATGGAATGCATATGGCATGCTCACCTTCATCGGTCAGGGCACTGAGTATAGAAATTGGCAAGTCATGTTGGCGCTGTAGAAAATTTTCATCAGGTTACTGGAGTACTATACATGGTTCCAGTCATCACACGACAGAAAGAATGTGACGACTAGAGACAGTGCAAAAGTGATTTGCCAGGAAGCCACCTGTATTGGAGTGAAGTAGTTATAAGGAGAGATTGGACAAACCTAGATTGTTTTCTCTAGAGCGTTGGAGGTGAGGGCGACCCGAAAGAAGTATATATATTTATGAGAAGCATGGATAGAATGGATAATTGGAGTCTTTTTCCCAGGGTGGAAAAGTCAAATAGTAGGGGCATAGGTTTAACGTGAGATGGGGCAAGTTTCAATGAGATGTGTGAGGTAAAGTTTTCACATACCGCGTAGTTAGTGCCTGAAATACCCTGCCAGGGAAGGTGGCAGATACAATAGCAACATTTAACAGGCATTTAGACAGACACACGAACACGCAGGGAATAGAGTGATATGGGCTGAAAATGTGTTGCTGGAAAAGCACAGCAGGTCAGGCAGCATCCAAGGAACAGGAGAATCGACGTTTCGGGCATAAGCCCTTCTTCAGGAATAAGGAAAGTGTGTCCAACAGGCTAAGATAAAAGGCAGGGAGGAGGGACTTGGGGGAGGGCGTTGGAAAGGCGATAGGTGGAAGGAGGTTAAGGTGAGGGTGATAGGCCGGAGTGGGGTGGGGGCGGGGAGGTCAGGAAGAAGATTGCAGGAAAGGAAGGATTTGAGTTCGAGGGATTTGACTGAGACAAGGTGGGGAGAGGGGAAATGAGGAAACTGGAGAAATCTGAGATCATCCCTTGTAGTTGGAGGGTCCCTAGGCGGAACATGAGGCGCTCTTCCTCCAACCGTCGTGTTGCGATGGTCTGGTGATGGAGGAGTCCAAGAACCTGCATGTCCTTGGTGGAGTGGGAAGGGGAGTTGAAGTGTTGAGCCACGGGGTGGTTGGGTTGGTTGCTCCGGGTGTCCCAGAGGTGTTCTCTGAAACATTCCGCAACTAGACGGCCTGTCTCCCCAATAAAGAGGAGGCCACATCGGGTGCAGTGGATGCAATAAATGATGTGTGTGGAGGTGCAGGTGAATTTTTGGTGGATATGGAAGTATCCCTTGGGGCCTTGGAGGGAAGTAAGGGGGGAAGGGGGGAGGTGTGGGCGCAAGTTTTACATTTCTTGCGGTTGCAGGGGAAGGTGCCGGGAGTGGAGGTTGGGTTGGTGGGGGGTGTGGACCTGACGAAGGAGTCACGGAGGGAGTGGTCTTTTCGGAACGCTGATAGGGGAGGGGAGAGAAATATATCCCTGGTGGTGGGGTCCATTTGGAGGTGGCGGAAATGACGGCGGATGATACGCTGTATATGGAGGTTGGTGGGGTGGTAGGTGAGGACCAGTGGGGCTCTGTCCTGGTGGTGGTTGGAGGGGCGGGGCTCAAGGGCAGAGGAGCAGGAAGTGGAGGAGATGCAGTGGAGGGCATCGTTGACCACATCTGGGGGGAAATTACGGTCTTTGAAGAAGGAGGCCATCTGGGTAGTACGGTATTGGAACTGGTCCTCCTGGGAGCAGATGCGGCAGAGACGAAGGAATTGGGAATATGGGATGGCATTTTTGCAGGGGACAGGGTGGGAGGAGGTGTAGTCTAAGTAGCTGTGGGAGTCAGTCGGTTTATAGTAAATGTCCGTGTTGATTCGGTCGCCCGAGATAGAAATGGAAAGGTCTAGGAAGGGGAGGGAGGAGTCTGAGACGGTCCAGGTGAATTTGAGGTCGGGGTGGAAGGTGTTGGTAAAGTGGATGAACTGTTCAACCTCCTTGTGGGAGCACGAGGCAGCGCCGATACAGTCATCGATATAGGAAAAGGTGGGGGGTGGCGCCAGTGTAGCTGCGGAAGATGGACTGTTCCACATATCCTACGAAGAGGCAGGCATAGCTGGGGTCCAGGCGGGTGCCCATGGCTACTCCTTTGGTTTGGAGGAAGTGGGAGGATTGGAAAAAGAAGTTGTTCAGGGTGAGGACCAGTTCAGTCAGTCGAAGGAGGGTGTCAGTGGACACCCTAACCTGCAATTCTAACCTGCCTTCCTAACCTGCAATCTTCTTCCTGACCTCTCCGCCCCCACCCCACTCCGGCCTATCACCCTCACCTTGACCTCCTTCCACCTATCACATTTCCAACGCCCCTCCCCCAAGTCCCTCCTCCCTACCTTTTATCTTAGCCTGCTGGACACACTTTCCTCATTCCTGAAGAAGGGCTTATGCCCGAAACGTCGATTCTCCTGTTCCTTGGATGCTGCCTGACCTGCTGCGCTTTTCCAGCAACACATTTTCAGCTCTGATCTCCAGCATCTGCAGTCCTCACTTTCTCCTCATAGAGTGATACGGGCCATGTATAATTAGATGGTTATACCTTAGAATGACATCACATTCAGCATAGACATAGTGGGCTGAAGGGCCTGTTCCTGTGATATACTGTTCTATGTTCTCTAACAAGGTTTCACCAGATTATTCTAATTTCCCAATAGCACAACAATTTCACCCCAACATGACTTACATCACTACCTCCCAAGATCTGGCCATGCTTCAGAAACTGAGGTGTAAACCAAGTTTCCCACGTATTCTCTCCATCTTTGGCTTCATGCTTGCTTTGGCAATGACTTTGCAGTTACAAGATATAACCTGTTCACAAACCAACAGTTAGCTGGTAAGGATAGTTTAACAAGAGTTCAGATTTCTGTCAATATAGGTCTATAACTGTTGGGAGTAACTACCACAAAATGAATTGTTCTGAAAGTACAAAAGCTAACAGAGATCATTGCCAGCCTCAAGATGCAGTGCCCTTTAGAAATGAGGTGAGGTCGCATACTAAATATGTACAAAAAAACTGTGGGACATATGCCAATATCTGATATATATACCTGGAATCAATCAACCCAACTATGAGGTTTATGCTGTCATCTTTTGATAAATGCAATACACGAATTGGAAGCTCGCATATTTATTTTAATGCTCAAACCAACTGGAAAGTGCTGCATTGAGATAAACTCTCTTTACTATGGAGTTTTAATCCAATTTTCCATCCTGTTTGTTTTATAAGTATTTAGAATTTGAAATTTATACCCAATTTATGCCAATTAGATGTCACTGTCAAAAAGTGTGGCACTGGAAAAGCACAGCAGGTCAGGCAGCGTTCGAGGAGTAGGAGAGTCGACATATGGGCATAAGCCCTTCATCAGCAATAGGGTGGGGGGGGTGAGAGATAAATTGGAGAGTGGTGGTTGGGGGTTGGGGGGGGGAGGTAGCCAGGAAGGTGACAGGTGATACTGATAGGTCGGAGGAGGGTGGAGTGAATAGGTGAGAAAGAAGATGGACAGGTAGGACAGTTCATGAGAGCGGCGCAGAGTTGGAGGGTTGGATCTGGGATGAGGTGAGGAGAGGGGAGATAAAGAAACTGGTGAAGTCATACAGTCATAGAGTCATAGAGATGTACAGCATGAAAACAGACCTTTCGGTCCAACGTGTCCATGCCGACCAGATCTCCCAACCCAATCTAGTCCAACCTACCAGCACTTGGCCCATATCCCTCCAAACCCTTCCTATTCATATACCCATCCAAATGCCTTTTAAATGTTGCAATTATACCAGCCTCCACCACTTCCCCTGGCAGCTCATTCCATGCACGTACCACCTTCTGCATGAAAAAGTTGGCCGTTAGATCTCTTTTGTATCTTTCCCCTCTCACCCTAGCCTATGCCCTCTAGCTCTGGACTCCCCTACCCCAGGGAAAAGACTTTGCCGATTTATCCTATGCATGCCCCTCATGATTTTGTAAACCTTTATAAGGTCACCCCTCAGCCTCCAACACTCCAGGGAAAACAGCCCCAGCCTATTCCTATAGCTCAAATCCTCCAACTCTGGCAACACCCTTGTAAGTCTTTTCTGAACCCTTTTAAGTTTCACAACATCTTTCCAATAGGAAGGAGACCAGAATTGCATGTAATATTCCAACAGTGGCCTAACCAAAGTCCTGTACAGCTGCAACATGACCTCCCAACTCCTGTACTCAATACTCCGACCGATAAAGGAGAGCATACCAAACACCTTATTCACTATCCTATTTACCTGCGACTTCACTTTCAAGGAGCTATGAACCAGCCCTCCAAGGTCTCTTTGTTCAGCAACACTCCCTAGGACCTTACCATTAAGTGTATAAGTCCTGCTAAGATTTGCTTTCCCAAAATGCAGCACCTTGCATTTATCTGAACTAAACTCCATCTGCCACTTCTCAGCCCATTGGCCCATCTGATCAAGATCCTGTTGTAATCTGAGGTAACCTTCTTCACTGTCCACTACACCTCCAATTTTGGTGTCATCTGCAAACTTACTAACTGTACCTCTTATGCTCACATCCAAACCATTTATGTAAATGAAGAAAAGTTGAGGACCCAGCACCAATCCTTTTGGCACCCCACTGGGCACAGGCCTCCAGTCTGAAAAACAACCCTCCACCACTACTCTCTGTCTTCTACCTTTGAGCCAGTTCTGTATCCAAATGGCTAGTTCTCCCTGTATTCCATGAGATCTAACCTTGCTAGTCAGTCTCCTATGGGGAACCTTGACGAACATCTTACTGAAGTCCATATAAATCACATCTACAGCTCTGCCTCATCAATCCTCTTTGTTACTTCTTCAAAAAATTCAATCAAGTTTGTGAGACATGATTTCCCATGCACAAAGCCATGTTGGCTATCCTTAATCAGTCCTCGCCTTTCCAAATATATGTACAGTACATCCTGTCCCTTGGGATTTCCTCCAACAACTTGCCCACCACTAACGTCAGGCTCACTGGTCTATAGTTCCCTGGCTTGTCCTTACCACCTTTCTTAAATAGTGGCACCATGTTAGCCAACCTCCAGTCTTCTAGCACTTCACCTGTGACTATCGATAATACAAATATCTCAGAAAGACGCCCAGCAATCACTTCCCTAGCCTCCCACAGAGCTCTAGAGTACACCTGATCAGGTCCTGGGGACTTATCCACCTTTATACGTTTCAGGACATCTAGCACTTCTTCCTGTGTAAAATGGACATTTTTCAAGATTGACTTGGTATGGCAACTGTACCGTTTCAAGATTGGAGATGGTTACAATCACGAAGGTGAACCTCCCATCTATAGAATCCATCTACCAGGCCCGCTGTCAAGGAAAGGCCACCAGCATTCTCAAAGATCCATACCCCCGGCCATATTTTTCTACAACCTCTACCACTGGGGAGAAGGTACAGAAGCCTGAACACACGCATCAGCCGGTTTCATAACAGTTTCTACCCTACTGTTGTTAGAGTACTGAATGGATTCACAAACTCTTAACATTTGCCTGTAACTTTATTTTTGTTTTTGCTGCTGTTTACCTATTATTTACTTATCTATGCTACTTAACTACGCGATCTGCCTGTATAGTTCGCAAGACAAAGCTTTTCACTGTGTCCCTGGTCACGTGACAATCGATTCAATTTAATTCAATTCCACCAATATATTTACTAATACCTCAAATTTGTAATAATAATGGACCACAAACCCTTGCTAGGTCTACTTAAAATGAAGAAGGCATTTTCATTTCATTTCAAGCCAAATTCAGCAGTGGGCTCTAAAACGAAGTGCACATAATTTACAAATTGGAACACCATCCAGGAGGCCAAGTAACAAATGCAGCAGCATTGAGCTGCCTCCCGCTATCAGATATACCGCTGGTACTACCACTGAAGAGTCCATAATGGGTTTAAGTTTACTGAACAAACTTCCAGTCACTGTTGACAAGATCAGATCTTAGACACAGAAAGATTTTAACATTTCAACATTTTAAAAGATGACAAGATACCTTCATACTGGTGTTTAATATTGTTCCCAATATCTGCAAACTTTTGATTTTCAAAAATCAAAAATTCATGCTTTTCAGCAATCATTCTTAACTCTTTGAACACATCTAGATTAAAATCATTCAAGATGTCAACATGTGTTTTCGATACACAGATTTCACTAGGCAGTGAATGAGCTAGTTGCAACAACTCTTTTGAGTTTGTGACATCAGCAGCGAGACTCAAGTTGGTTCGCTTCTTTTTCCATTATCTTAAAAAACTTTGCTGCGATTGGATGAATCCCAGGAAGCTGAGCACGAGCAATAAGAGATAATGGTAACCAGACTTTTGTTTTGAGAAACTCCAGATGAAAGGCTCAAAATACTGAAATGGTACCAGAAATATCGTTTAAAGGGGACAGTGTTTTCCAGGATTCACTCCTATAGCCAAGTGGTCCACAGTCAACCATTGAGAATTATAGTCAACAGAGGGACTGACTAGAGAGAGCACCCCCATGTAGGGTTACTCAAAGACTTGGTCATTTACATGCTAAGAGTTAATTTACCATTTTAGGGATAAGTTTCCAATTTGGGGACTATTTTTGTAACAATAAATGTGCATTTCTTCCTTTCTTTTGATATATGTACACTGCAGCTCCCAAGAACTACAAAAAGCAGAAGAAAAATATCTATACAAAAAAGAGATACTCAATAAGCGCAATCCGCCAATTCCTCAGAAACAAACCCAAACAAGCAGACACAACGCAACCAAAAACTATAGCCACATTACTTTACATCAAAGACATATCTTAAATGACTTCCAGACTACTCAGACCCATTGGCATCATGGTAGCCCACAAACTTACAACACACTTAAACAGTGACTAATGAAACTAAAGAATCCATTAGATACTACCAGCAAATCTAATGTCATTTACAAGATACCAGACAAGAATTGTAAAAAACACTACATCAGACAAACAACCAGAAATTTGCCATCAGGGTGGACAAACAACAACTAGCCACCAAAAAACGTAATCCACTATCATTAGTTTCCACACATACAGACAAAGAAGGACACAACTTTGACTTGGACAACACACACATCCGAGGACAGGCGAAACAAAGACAAGCATGAGAATTCTTAGAGGCATGGCATTCTAACCAGAATTCCATCAATAAATACATTGATTTAGATCAAATCTGCCTTCGTTTGAAAAAAAAAGAACCGGTAGTGATATCACCCACCTTAAGAAACCAAGACCTACAAATAGAGAGGTGGGACACAGCACCAGCGCTTCACTGAAGACTCTCACTGATGATGTTACCTAGTATGGTGACAAAATGTCTGAAAACAAACCTTCTAGCTCAGCGAGCTAACTTACATACTCATCATCAACCTGAGCTACAAATCTTCTCAAAAATCACTAATATGTACTCTATACTTTCATTCCTTTCAATGATGCTACATTTACTTCATAAAATATCATAGAATCCTTACAGTGTGGAAGCAGGCCATTCAGCCCAGATTGGCCCTCCAAAAAGCAAACCCACCCAGGCCCACCCTGCATTTCCCATGGCCAATCCACCTAGGCTACACATCTCTGGACAGTGTGGGCAATTTAGCATGGCCAATCCACCTACCCGGAACATCTTTGAACTGTAGGAGGAAACTGGAGCACCCAGAGGAAACTCACAGAGACTTACAGAGAATGTGCAAACAGTTGCCCAAGGGTGGAATCAAACCTGGGTCCCTGGCACTGTCGGACAGCCGTGCTCACCACTGAGCCACCGTGACACCATATTTTGTTGTGTTATAATTTACAGTATAATTGTTTTTATAATTATTATGTTATAATTATCATTATCATTATATCCACTAAAAGTTATTTTAACACATTTCTGGGTATTGTCACTCATTCTTATTACTGAGTCCAGCTCTGAACTCAAGTGAGACACCACATGAAATCTAGGCAAAAGTGAGGACTGCAGATGCTGGAAACCAGAGTTTAGATTAGAGTGGTGCTGGAAAAGCACAGCAGGTCTTCCTGCTCCTCGGATGTTGCCTGACCTGCTGTGCTTTTCCAGCACCACTATAATTTAACCACATGGAATCTCACATGCACTGGAAAAATCCAAATGTGAATTTTAGTTTTAGTTTAGCTAATTTTAGTTTTCGATCCCCTGGTTGGAATTCCAGGATTGGCTGTCAGCAAACATCCTAAAGAAAGGACTATCCCAGGATTAAGTTTAATTATATGCTTATCCTGGAATTATCTTCTTCAAATTATAGTACTGCAGTTTGAATAAAAAAAGTTTTAACATGTTAACTGTGGGGTTTATTTCAGCACTTTCAGAAGCTGCTGATTATCAAGCCAATGTGTCAATGACTTGCAAGTGAATCAAATTACCCACCCAACCCACTAGTTGCCTCTATCCATTTCACCCCAGCTGGTCAACCTGCCACCCCCATGTGGCCTACCCAGTCTCTCTGTGTAACTAGGAATCTGGAGTGGGAAGAGCTGTGTATTACTCATGCAGAGAAAACAAAGCTTTGAAGAATCTCAAACACATAAAATTCCATCTGTTGTAATCAGCCAGAACACACAGTCATGTCTTTGTTTTGCAGCTGAAAGATGGTACTTCTGACAGTAAAGCACTCCCACAGTACTGCCAAGGTTTATACTCAAGTTCCATGATATGGCTTGAACCAAAAGCTTTCTAACTCAGCACTGGCAATGTCACAAGACTGGGCCAGGCCGACAACTAAATGTAACAGGGTTACTATAGAATAAATATTACTTCTTTCGTACTGGCTGAAATATCAGAAATTTTTTTGCAGATTCAATTTTAAATTATCTCAAAACAATTGGTAACCTTATTATCAATTATAAGCTACAAACTATTATCCAAAGTGACTACTGGTTGGATCCGTGTTTTAGGTTAACAATGCTGCACAGTGGGAGGTAACCCCTCTCTCACCAGCTGTTCTGCTGTCAGCCAATCGGTGTCAGGAGGCTCCAGGATCAAGGAGTGGGAATGTCAACTGGAACCAGAGAAATGTCAGGTTTTATGGGCAGAAAGGGATCAAAGATCCTGGGTTAGAGGCAAAATGAGTGCAGGCCAAGGTCTCAAAGGTGGGTGGTGAGGAATGAGGGGAGGAGGACCACCTTGGGAGGGGTGTCCTTGAGGCACAAAGAACACTCTTCAAACTATGTGACAGCTCCCACCCCACCCCTGCCCCCACGCGCCCCTAACTTCCTTCCCAACCTTCCTGAACCAGACATCAAGAACACAATGCACACTCTCACCCACCTACTCATGCCAACCGTATTATGGCAGTTCTTTTATTCCCGACAACTGGTTTGATACCAAGTTCAATTAAGGTTAATTGTTTATTTAAATATTGAGGATGGGCTGCTATGCTTGGTGGCCCTCCTGCCCATTGCTCAGGTTTGGGAGGGAGGATTGGCTGGGCACACTTCATATCATACAAAGATCATTCCCCAGGTCTTTCTTCCCCTCATACTCCTATAGTCCCACAGTTATTTACATATTTATAGTTGAGGTTAGGAGGTTGCACATGTTGACCAAGGAAGCAGTTATCTGAGTGCAAAATGAAATTTTTCCAACACAAAGTATCCCTACAAAGTGTCTGCGTGGATTTTGCCCGGGTGCTCCGGTTTCCTCCCACAGTCCAAAGATGTGCAGGTCAGGTGAATTGGCCATGCTAAATTGTTCATAGTGTTAGGTGCTCCAGTAAGAGGGAAATGGGTCTGGGTGGATTACTCTTCTGAGGGTCGGTGTGGATTTGTTGGGCTGAAGGGCCAGTTTCCACACTGTAGGGAATCTAATCAAATCTAATCTGGCTGTTTCCGGACGTTGTGTCAAAATTTGCATATGAGTGCTCCAGTCACTTTACATGAGGCAAAGTTGAAATCTTTGTATTCCCGGACGCATTCTTGCAAGTTCTTTCTCACCCAGTGGAGAAACTAAAAGTTTGAGGTCACTTTCGATTATCACTGCCAGACAAAGGATATAGTTTAAAAAATCTTTCACAAGCTCATGAAACAGCATATGTTCTATGTCTGGTAATGCTGTTAGTGCACAATAGACTGGCTTGCAACACCTCGTTGAGGGAGAGTAGACCATTAAAACCATGGGAACTGAGGTTTCTGTCTTTGGAGCACTGTAAGCTCATGGATAGGCAGGTCACAGAACAGAAACTGTTTGGCACACGACATTGTAGAGAACGTCATGATGCCAAAATGATACCTGATCCTTTATCTGCCACAGTCCATTGAAACATATTGACCAAGTCAACATTAAGTGAGGAATTACTGTATTCATTTAAAAAAAACCTTGAGAAGTAACATGGAGTATTAAACCCATATAAGGGGACAAAAGAGTCTGTTCCTTCCTGAAGAGCAAAGTACCACAATGCTGTAAATCTGAAATAGAAACAATATTCTGGAAATACTCAGCAGGTCTGGCAGCATCACTGGAGAAAGAAGCAGAGTTAATGGCCCTGACCTTCCAAGCAACAGCAACAATGATCGCCAGATTCAGGAGAGACAATAGTGAAATAACTCCACAGAGGCCAAGTCACCCTTTGCTTACACGTGGAGAGTCCTTGACACTGATTCAGCTCCCTCAGAGCCAGCTCTCAGAGTGAACAGGATGTCTGACACTCCTGTTTCTTTTTTTTATTTTATTTAACCCCCACACTACCACCTAAGTGCGGTAGTGCTTATTTTTTCCCCAGCACCCATGGTGTGTGTGTGTGCAGGTGTGAGACACAGTGAAAGACACAAAGTGCATGAATCTTTATTCAATTTCCACCACCAGGAAGATAGGAAAACACCCAGGTGGCCAGTGACAAACACTGCCCTTCACATCAAAGGGCAGTGCTGTGTGATCAAAACAGTGAAGGGGAGGGTAGGGACTAAATCAAAATAGAGTTGGAGGGGGAAATAATGCACTCCACTCACACTCCTGTTTTTTTTTGAGACAACACTCCTGTTTTTTTTTGTAACCCCCACACTACCACCTAACTGCGGTAGTGCTTATTATTTTTCCACAGCACCCATGATGTGGGTGTGTGGATGTGCAGGTGAGAGACACAAGGTGCATGAATCAAATTTCCCCTGTTTATATATTTTTTTTTAATTAACCCCCACACTACCGCCTAAGTGCGGTAGTGCTTATTTTATCCCCAGCACCCCACACTCCTGTTTCTATCTGTCAGCCAGGGATCCCTGATTGGACCAGAATAACAGCCCTAATCAGGGAACTCAGATTCTATGATGTCCACCTGGCTGACCTCATTACAATCACTACAGACAGCCTAGTGGTTTTAGCACTGGACTGTTAATTCAGAGACCTAGGTAATGTTCTGGGCAACTAGGTTCAAATCCCACCATGACAGATGGTAGAATTTAACTTCAGTTAAAAAAAATTGGAGTTAAGAGTCGAATGATGACCATTGTTGAAAAACTCATCTGGAACACTGATGTTTTTCGGGAAGGAAACTGCCATCCTTACCTGGTTGGGGCAATATGGTTGACTCTTACCTGCCCTCTGGGATGAGCAAGAAATGCTGGCTAAGCCAGTGACGCCTGAATAAAAACAAATCTTGTACGTTTCCCTGATTCGATACTTCTCAGTGCTGCTTTGATTGAAATCCAGAACCATAGTATCAATTGTGGAACTGCATCCACATGGAGTATATAGCTGGGGAAAGACAGGTTGTTTCTCCTTTTTTTAAAGCACTTGCTGCCCTGCTGTAAGTTTAAATGTTTTTGAATGGATGAGTGTCTGAGAGAGTGAATGGGAAGGTGGGCAGTGGGTTTGTTTTAACAATTTCTGCTTTCCTGGCCCTAGTCATCTCCTTGACATTCTGGATGTCCAATCCCTTCCCCGCCAGAGTGCTCTGAGGGTTCTCCAGAACCCACATTATTTTGTTTTTGATGGGATAAATAGGCATGAGGGGTAATGTGTAGGCGTATATGTGTGTGAGTTGCTATATGGTTAGGTAGATAGGAAGGTAAGTGGGTGAGTTGAGTAGAAGGTAAATGTATAGGGAGTAGGTGGGTGAGGGAGTAAGGAGGTCAAATGACTGATGGGGCAGTTGGGCATGGGTGAGATGGATAGTCAGGCAATGGGCTACTTGGGTATTTGGAAATTAGTCCAGTCAGGCCAGTGGTGGCTCTCTATGGAAATGGTGCAGTCAGCGCGGGAGGGATGGCCAGGTCAGGGGAATAGTCCAGTGATCAGGGGTTAGATCCAGAAGGTTGGGGATAGTCATATTGGAGGTTAACCAGTTAAGATCAGGTTCTGTGGGTCATCGTGTTGTCAGGAAGTGGTTGGGTCAGGTTGGGAAGGTAGTCAGCTTGGAAGTGTGGTCAGATGGAGGGGGTTAGTCGGGGAATTAGTAGAGTCAGAGGCTCACATTGGGCTGGGGTGATCATTAGGTTGGATAAGGAAGCTAGCCAGGTTTTGAGAGAGTAGTTGGATGTAGTTGGGGTATCAGGGAGGTAATCGGGGAGGACAGTGGAAGTGGAAGTTAATTGTGTAGTTACCCAGGAGTTATACTGAGCTTTAAGCTGTACCTTATCCAGGAAAACCCTTGGAAGTGACTGAAGTCTCTGATTCTAGACCAGAGTTGGAGATATTCATGGACAATCCCTGAGACCAGGCAGATTACCCACCAGAAATGTAAACCATTAAATATAAACAAACAACTGTGAGTGCTGGAAATCGGAAATAAAGACAGGAAGTGCTGAAGAAACTCAACCGTTCTGGCAATATTTGTGAAGCAAGAAACAAGAGTTAACATTCCGAGTCCACTGACACTTCCTCGGAACAGTTTTGATGAAGTGTCACTGGATCCAAACATTAACATTGTTTCTGTATCCACTAATGCTGCCAGACCTGCTGAGTGTCTCCAGTGCTTCATTCTAAAAGATCAGGGACATAACAAACAATCCAGGTCTTTTCAATATATAATTTCAGCTACAACACATTGTAAACTTTTGCTATAAATTCTGTGTCTTACAATCTGGTACTCCACAACCACCTGATGAAGGAGCAGTGCTCCAAAAACAATCGCTTCTAAATAAACCTGTTGGATTATAACCTGGTGTTATGTGATTTTTAATTTTCTGTTTTTGTTTCAGAACTTTATACTGTCTAGGAAATTTCCACATAAGTCCTCTCCACTTCAGGATGATCAAAGGGTTCACCCCTAGTGTATATGTGTGGTCCTATACATAGTAGTTCTCCAACTGGCTGGAGACCAGAGATTTGGCACAACGTTTGCAGTCTCTGACCCTCCAGCAGAACATTTTCCACCTCAGCAAGGAATTCCAGTGATTTACTAAAATATGAAGTTTCAAAGTTCAAAAAGCTACAGTTTCAACCTTGTCAATTTTGCTTTGGTCAACTGAATCAATTGTGCTGTTTAAATAAATGATTGTATTGAACTGGTTGTGATGGTTGCTGTCAGTTAGATATACACTGCCCATAGGCCTCCTGTGGTGCAATGGTAGTGTCCCTGCCTCTCAGTCAGCAGGTCTAGATTTTAGTCCCATCTGACCACAAAATACCTACGCATGTTCTTGGCTATTCTCAGATGTGCAGTGTCCTTGGCTATGTTGCATGGGTTAATTGGAATAGAGATGTTGGTGATTTATGTTGGACCTTTTCTTTTATTTGGATGTCTGCTGTGGTTTATATTGTGGTTTTAAATTTGTTCAGTGCCATTGTAGGTTTTGGTGTGTTTATTATTGGCATTTTCTTTGTTATTTCAGACTTTCAGAGCACTACACTCCAAATCAGGCTGTATCACTGCACTCATGCGTCAGTGATATCCATTATAATCTATTCAAATCTGAGCTGAACTACTGACAAGAACAAATATATAGTGCAAATCCAAACAAAATATGGCGCACGAAACCAGAATGTGCTGTTAATCTCAATCTTGTACGTACCATACATTTCAAAATTTACACATGGTCATCTATGGCTGGCCAGCATTTATTGCTCATCCTTAGTTGCCCTTCCGAAGGTGGTGATGAGCTCATCTCTTAAACCACTTAAGTCGACAGACTGTAGATAGACCCACAATACCCTTTAGGTAAGAATTCCAGATTTTTGACCTAGCAACAGTGAAGGAATGATGAGTAGCTTGGAGGGGAACTGTAGGCGATGGTGTTCCCAGGTATTTACTGCCCTTGTCCTTCTAGATTAAAATGTCATGGGTTTGGCAGGTGCTGTCTTTAATGAATATTTGTAGTGCATTGTGTAGATGGTGCACACTGCTGCGACTGAACATTGAAGTGGGGTGTGGGGAATGGAAGTTTTTCATAGATGAGGTGCCAATCAAGCAGGTTATTTTGTCCTAGATGATGTCAAGCTTCTTGAGTGTGGTTGGGGCTGCACCCATCCATGTAAGTGGGGAGTATTCCATCACACTCCTGACTTTTGCCTTGTAGGTGGTGGGCAGGCATTGGGAAGTTAGGACGTGAGTTACCAACCGCAGTATTCCTAACCTCTGAACTGCTTTCGTAGCCATTGTGTTTAGATGGAAAGTTTATTTGAATGAATGCTTGAGTACAGTTGCAGAATTCAGGGAGAAGTCACAATTCAGATCCAGGAAAGAAGGGTGATGAACCAGACTTGGTACAGCATTGTGGCAGCATGATGGAGTAGTTCTTAAGATGGAATTTCAAGAACAGATCCTCAAAAATAAAGAGTTATAATTCCTTCAAAAGTTCAATGAGATTTGATGACCTACTGAATCATTAATGTCTGGGGGAGTTGTTGAGAAACCCATGGGATATATTTAGAACACATTTGCTATTTGATGTGCACTGTAGGATGTTTGATCACAATCTGTTCCCTATATTTCGCATTTGTTAATTCTGAATTTTATAAATAAGTTTTGAATGGATTGTAGATTGTTTTATTGTTCCAAAGTTGGAGATTAAAGTCTATTGTAGTTTGTGCAAATCCGTGGAATTGTACACCTTTATTGTCCTAGTAGGTCCCCTGGATCTCACACTTACATCAAAATGTTACTGGTCCCAAGACAGATCATAACAGACATTTGGCGGTTAGATCCAGGATCATAATATTCATAAGTAAACAAAATTATAAACAGCATTTAGCAATATACAATTAGTGGTGTAATAAACCCATGGCCAAATTATTAGACCAGCCTAAGTATTCAAAATGTATTACAAACCACCTGGAACCTGAAAATATATTTCTGGAGGCAATTGTGACAGGACTGTGCCATGCAAGTGAAGTTGGCTTTAAGTTGATTAAAGCTGGTGCTTGAGCATGTCAATAATAGCCACAGCTTTCTGAAACAAGAAATAGTCAGTAATTTGCCAAATTGGTTACCTAAATCACTGTGACCACCATGTTAAAGTTATCTTGGTGCAAGTTTCCCATTTCCTGCCAAGTATCAGCTTAGTTGAACGTTGATTTGTTTCACTTGCAGTGGTAGCAAACTTAGACCAGTTATGCCTTAAGTAAAGGGATACATTCCATTGTGCTATTGTCCTGTATGTATATCAGTATTTCCCTTCACTCATTTCATTGACTTTTTAAAACCTGAAGCCATTTTTCTTGCAATGGTGCAAGTCATATCAAAATGAAACTGGCATTATATCAACTCTGAAAATGTGTTGCTGGAAAAGCGCAGCAGGTCAGGTAGCATCCAAGGAGCAGGAGAATCGACGTTTCGGACATGAGCCCTTCTTCAGGAATTCCTATTAATGGCAGTAACGTTGCTGGGAATATTAAAATGATATATTTTTAAACAATTGTCACATGATTGAGAGGTGAATGGCACACATCATGTCCGGCCACCCAGACTGCCTTGATCTGCTACCATCTCAATAGGTCCACTGCAGACACCATCTCCCTGGCCCTACACTCATCCCTGAAACATCTGAATAACATATGCCAGACTCCTATTCATTGACTTTAGCTTTGCCTTCAACAACATAATTCCAACAAAACAAATCTCCAGACTCTGAGACCTAGGACTCTGCTCCCCCTTTTTGCAATTGGACCTTCGACTTCCTGACACGCAGACTCCAGTAAGCATAGGCGACAACACCTTCTCCACAATAACCCTCAACATCAGTGCACCACAAGGGTGCCTACTCAGTTCCTTCCTATACTCTTTCTACACTCACGGCTGTGTGGCCAAATTCAGCTCTAGCTCCATTTATAGATTTGCTGATGTCACTACTGTGGTGGATTGGATGTCATGCAACAACAAGAGTACAAGAAGGAGATAGACAGTTTGGTGATATGATGTAAAGACAATAATCTCTTTCTCTCAATGTCAGCAAAACAAAGGAGCTGGTCATCGCCTTCAGGAAGCGCAGTGGAGGACACGCTCTTGTCAAGAAAGCACACCTATGCCTCTACTTCCTCAAGATGTTAAGGAAATTTGGCATGCCCACAATGGTTCTTACTAATTTTTATGGATGCACGGTGGCACAGTGGATAGCACTGCTGCCTCACAGCACCAGAGACCCGGGTTCAGTTCATGCCTCAGGCAACTGCCTGTGTGGAGTTTGCATGTACTCCCCGTGTCTGCGTGGGTTTCCTCCAGGTGCTCCAGTTTTCTCCCATAGTCCAAAACTGTGCCGGTTAGGTGAACTGGCCATGCTAAATTGCCCGTAGTGTTAGGTTAAAGGGTAAATGTAGGGGAATGGGTCTAGGTGGGTTGCTCTTCGGAGGGTCGGTGTGGACTTGTTGGGACGAAGGGCCTGTTTCCACACTGTAAGTAATCTAATCTAAGAAAACATCCTATCTGCTAACATCACAGATTAGTATGGCAACTACTCTACCCAAAACTGCAAGAAACAACAGTGAGTTGTGAACACAGCCCAGTACATCACACAAACCAGCCTTCTATCCATTGACTCTGTCTACACTTGCCACTGTCTTGGGAAAGCAGCCAACATCATCAAAGACCCCTCCGAACCTTAATAGACTCTCTTCCACCGTCTTCCATTGGGCAGAAGATACAAAATTTCGAAAACACATACCAACAGATTTAAGAACAAATTTTTCCCTGCTGTTGTAAGGCTTAGGAATGGACCTCTCATATATTTGAGTTGATCTTTCTCTGCAGTTTCTCCATAGTTGTAACAATATATTCTGTGTTGTGTTCTATTACCTTGATGTACTTACATAAGGTATGATTTGAAAAATGTGTTGCTGGAAAAGCGCAGCAGGTCAGGCAGCATCCAAGGAGCAGGAGAATCGATGTTTTAGGCATAAGCCCTTCTTCAGGAATCAAGATTCTCCTGCTCCTTGGATGCTGCCTGACCTGCTGCGCTTTTCCAGCAACACATTTTTCAGCTCTGATCTCCAGCATCTGCAGTCCTCACTTTCTCCTATAAGGTATGACTTGTCTGGTTAGCATGCAAAACAATACTTTTCACTGTATCTTAGTACACATGACAATAATAAATCAAATCAAATCAAGATCTCATGGAAAACTGAGGGCTAGGTGGTAACAGGCGACATACTCATAACATTACAATTCCTGGCTCACCTGACTTGCAGAGGTATTCACTGAGTGAGATGCAGATGAATTTTAAGGGACATGTTGCAATGGGAGCTTAATGTCAAGTCTGATGTGACACAGAATTGTCCAACACAGATGATAGGAAAGAAATTTCCATTGCAGGTTTGAGATAACACTGGTTGTGTATGCTACTGAGTAGTCATTATTTTGCACTCCATTGCCACTAATTCCATTTACCCTCATCACCCCTGCCTGGCCCAGAATCCATTGTCATGAATGCTTCATGTTTATTTCCACATCCATGACATTGCCAACGTTTGCCTCTATCTCAGCCAGTCACTGATGCACTCGTTCACATCTTTGGCACCTTGATATTTGATTGCTTCCATGCCCTCCCTACTGTCCTCCCATTGTCCTCCTTTCACAGATTGTAAACTGTTCAAATCTCAGCCATCCATTTTTTTTCCTGCAGTAAAGAATTGTCACCCATTATCTGCCATTGCATTGGACTACTTTGACTCCCAATACCCAAACTGCCTTAAATCTAAAAGTGATTCGTACTTTGAAATCCTTTCATAGACTCTCTCAACTTTCATTTTACAAATTCCTCCATGTTTCTATCTCTCCTTACACTTGTCAGTCCTTCCTCCTTTGGGAACATATATTCCCAACTCCCATCTTGTTTTACCACATCCCTAAGAAAGTTTGAATCTCCTTCCTCTAGAAATTCTTCCTCCTCAACTCTGGCCCCTCGTCCTTTAAATTCATCTTTCAGGACATGGCTTTGGTCATCGATCCTAACTTCTTCCTTCCCTCAGCTCAAAGTTTGCCCTTTTACACTCTCTGCAAAGTGTTGGGTGAGGTCTTTCAGCATTAAAGCAGCTATATTAATGCAACACAATGTTGCCAATTGTTAGATGTTTCTACACAATCAAGATCTGGATTCACGATGATCTGTGTTAGTACCACTGGAATACTACATCACAACCTTAGCATTGCAAACTCTCTGAACAGTGCAAAACTTTTCTTTTATTAAGAAAGCACTAATTTTTTAAAACTTCCGACAAAAAAAATTATGAGTAACCTTCATGGTGCAAAGCCTCTATACATGACAGGAAGTACACTTGTGTTCATGCCTTGGGAACCAGAGGACTACAGTAAAATTGTGACAAGTCAAAACTGGATACCATAGAACTCTGGTAGTGATGGTAGTGTTAGCTAAGAAATCTGGGAAAACAGTCCCTATGATAACTGAACTTTCAGCCTGCTAGCTCTGTATTAACCAAACTCACACAAACTCACCAATCTGTTTGTCTATGTGCAGCTGCCTTAGAGATTTCATACTGCAGCACAGAAAACAATGCTTGACAATATTGTCAACATGCAGACTGTATCACACTTCTCCAAAGACAGAACGCCAGGAAGAGAAAAATGACTGATTTTTATAAAATCCAGCTCAAATACTTGTAAATGCCTTTTACTGTTCAAGTCCGTACCATTATATATTGTACACAGTGAATAGACTGACCAATAAAGACAGCTTTTTCACATTCATACGTTCACTGCATCTCTGTGTTTTGTTTTTGTAGACAGAGCATGTTTTTTATGCAAATTAGGTAGCTCAGTGGCCACCACAGATAGCTCAAAGCTCCACTTAACATCAATTTGTGGGCAAGCCCCTTTTGATTTAACTTTTGTAATTTTACTGTTGGTGCTTGAGAAGAAAAAGTAATTTTCTCTCACGTAAGGCAATAGAAAGAGATGTATGTGCTTGCTGTCTAAATACAATGTTTAATAAAGCCACTTGCCCATTTTTATAACTGCTGGGTTGACAGTAGTATGGTTCAAATCCAGCTGGTGGAATTTAAATTCAATTTGATATAAATTTGGTATATAAAGCTAGTAACATGACCATAAAGCTGTCATCAATTGTGTAATGAGAGGGAATTTGAAAATAGGATCAGTGAAGAGCTATAATCCCCAGTGAAGTTTAATGAGATATAATGACTTACTGCATTCAGGAGAGTTGGTGGCATAGCGGTGATGTCAATGAACTGGAAGTCCCGAATCCCGATGTGGGATCATGGGTTTAAATCCCGTTATAGCAAGTGTGATATTTTGAATTCAATTTTTTAAAATATGGAAATGAAAAGCTAGCTTTATGGCGACCACTGTAAAGACCCATTGGGTTCTTTAGGGTTGGAAATCTGCCATCTTCACCTGGTGTGGCCTAGATCTGACTCCATCACCACAGCATTGTGGCTGACTCTTATCCACCCACTGGGTTGTTAGGGATGGGCAATAAATGTTGGTTCAGCCACTGATGCCCTCATCCCATAAATGACCAGAAAATGAATGTTTGGGGAGAGTTGTTGAGATTTCCATAGACTCTGTCTTGATCGCATTTGCTATTTGATGTATGTTATGGGGTGTTCAAGCATATTATATTACCCATGTTTACCACATGTAATCACTGGTGAACTCTTGTTCATTAATGTCCTTTAGGGAAAGAAACTCTGGTAGTTGGCTTGCACGTGACTCCAGACCCACAGCAATGTAGCTGACTCTTAACTGCCCTCTGAAATGGGTTAGCAAGAGCAATTTGGGATGAACAACAAATGCTGGATTTATCCAGTGACATCATATTCCATGAAAGAATAAAGAAAAAAGAAATTAAGACAGAGCTTCTGCCCTTGTAAACAAACTGGGCCACACAAACATAGACTCTCCATACAGTTAATCTAAAACCTGATGTGTTCTGTAGTGAAGTGAAATGTAGCACAATTATCCAAAGAAACATGAACAAAGGCATAACTTCAGACCATCAGCGTAGTCTAAAATACAGGCTTGCACCATTTAGGAGATATTTGACTTAGCCCTAAATATAGGGTTAATTTCATTCAACTGCCTGTTGTATTTCCAGCAGATCTGTCAGATTACTGGAGTGTGTGTGTCTGTGTGTGTGCGTGATCTGTGTGTTTGAGTGATCTATGTGTGTGTCAATGCAAGTGTGAGACAGAGTGCGTGTCTGTCTGTGTTGCATGTGCATGTGTGTCTGTGAGTTTGCGTGTGTGTGTGCTGAAGCTCTGTATCTGAGGTGGGTCTGATTCAATGCCAAACACTCTGGGAGGGAATAGCAGAAAAAGTGATTTCTTTTGATCGCAGATGTATGTCTCTTTGAAAACTTGCTTTGCTTTTGTCGAGCTTGGGATGCAAATATTTTTACCCTCTGATTTTTGTATTCTTTCACCATGTAATATCTTTAAAGGATTTCATACCGCGTTAACAAAAGGTTTGGAGGATATTGAGTTACTGAGCAGCTCACGTCCTCGTTTAAAAGTCAATTCCTTTTCTTTCACTTCGGGCCGAATTTCACAGGGATCTGAATGATGTGGGCTATGGCAACATTTGCAGTGGATGCACATAAGACATATGTAGAAGGCCATCTTAACATCGGGAGCAATTCGCTGTATCTACTGAGCCGCAAGTTTCTCATTTGGCAGTGGTGAGTTTCTAATTAAAGGGAATTATACCTAGTTGACCACAGTCAAAACCCGTCACATTAATATTCAGCTTTCTATTTTATCAAGCCTGCTGAAGCAGCTAGACATCGAGAATTGTTGATGTGGAAGTCAGATCGTGTACTTAGAAACTTGTTCTCATCAGCACCAAACAGCATCTCAGGGCACCAACCATGGCCACCAGCTGCTTGCGCCCCTTGTTCACTGACACTGGCATCTGACATTTGCCAATCCCTCAGTTTATCATGGTAATCCTCAGATCCACTTGCAGAATGTTCAGGAAGCACAGCCTCACATTGTAGGACACACAGGCAACTAGCACTGAAAGGTTGCTGCAAGGACACCTCGCATTGCAGGAACAGGCACCCAGCCAAGCTGCATCTCACGGCTGCTCACTTAGTCCCTCCCTGTTAGCTCAGAGCATTCCTGACTTGCCGTGCTGTGCCAATTAGTGAAGTCACACATGCAGGCAGCTCGCCTTGCTGCTCAGCAGTCCTCAGTCATGGGGATATACAGCGTGGTGTACGTTAGAATGTTACATCAGTCTCACACCTCCACCATGTGCCAGCAGTTCATGCAGCAAACACATGGCACGTGCACAAGTAGGCAGTTACGTCTCAAACATTTCAGGGGAGTTCTTGAAGACATCTGACAGTCAAAGAGTCCTGGTACAGCCAGACAGGGGCAACCTCTAATACCAGTCCAGGGTACAGGCTACAGTGAGGCATGCAGTCAGGGTGCTCTCAGTCAGGGGGGTGTCTGTGCTTTTGCAATACAAAGAATGGGTCACCGTCTGTACTGGGGCCATTGTGGTTGGGGAGGAGTACAGGTATCAGTCAGTGATCTGGGTACTTCTTGTCTGGCACTGCCCAGGTTGGTCAATCAAGGGGGTAGGCCACAGTCTGCTTGTCGAGTCTGACCATAGAACATAGGGGAAAGGGAGTTGGGGAGGACAACAGGGGTCTGCTGCCACGGAAAGGATGCTATTCATTAGGATTGGGGACTGTAGGCTGGGGAAGGGGGATTGACAATTGTGAAGGAGAGCATTCGTATTTGTCAGGAGTAAAGCATGGATGGAAGCAGGATAATATGGGAGAAGGTCACATCCATGACTTAAGGTGGGGTGGGGGGTCAGTGTACCATGACCACACCTGGCATGGTCACCTCGTATGCCAGGGGCTGAGGGCAAAAGTGGGCAGGTCCACCTCAAGTTTATGGTTTGGATGGGACCTGCAGAAGTACAAATCCTGTGGGCTTCACAGGAAGAGTTACCAGGAAGGGGATCACCGACAGCTCGAGGTGGAGGCTGGAAGCCACTGAGTGAGGAATTCTCAGTGTCACCTTCCATCATTCTGTAAATTCCACAATGGGAAAGAAAATGGCTGTGACCACATCTAGAGTGGCGGGGGGGTAAGTGCCTCAACCTGCAATACCATCAATGTGAGGCCCTTTAAAGGGAGAGAACATTACACACAGCCCCAGGCAGTGTACAGGAGAGTCCTGCAGGGGGCCTAATCCCTGGCCATCCTAACCCATTGCCTGCCTGTTTGCTGTACACCTCTCTGTCTCTGACATCACTGAGCACTTCATCTCTCCAACAGCTTTGGACACAGATGCCAGAGAACGAAGAGGGATGGTATGGGTCATGTGTTGTGGTGTTAGCAGGACCCATTGACCTGTTTACACCTTGGGTCCTTTTGCTTCTATGAGATACAGCAAGCTCTTAACACAGACACCGGTCCATGGTGCACCCTTTGTAGACAGGAACTTAGACATCTCGTTGGCACATTCAGGGCTACATGAATGTAATGCAAAAGCAATCATGCTACTTCATATTCAGTGCAATGTCAGCTGTGCCACCAAATGCCCTCAATAAGTTTTCTTCCTCCTATCCCTCCACATTTGTCTCAGTGTTGTGCCAGGTTGCACAGCTGGGCTGGAGGGAGCTGGCTCAGCTCTGGAGCCCTATAGCCCTGGAGGCTTGGTCAGGTAGCCTCTAGGTAATGAGGGGCCATTGCCTTGTACCTAGCTGTCTACCTGCTCCTGTCCCTCCCTGTGCCCGTGGGTGAAGTCTCTGATTGCCCACACCACAGGCTCCTCTCCTGCCTGTGCCTGAGCAGGTCCCTGGTCTCCATCAATCCTCTCAGGCCAAGCTTCCTGGCTCAGCTGCGGTGCTCTCACAGTGAGGGGCTCACCGGACTGTGCTCCTGAACTTTCTAAAAGTGACGGTCCCACTGAGGAGTCAGCATCTGTGCTGGGGACAGTGCAGGGACAGCCTTGTCAATGGCTTCTCTTGAGGCTCTCGTCTTCAGAGATGTGGAGGTGGGTTCTGGGAGAGCAGCCCATTTCTCCATCGAAGCCATGGACACCCCACTGATACCTGTGAGATACAGGGGGAGAGGAGGATTCCCAGCCAATGGTTAGCTGTGGTGTGCAACAATTGAGACTGACAATGGGGTCACTGTGAGGCTGCTATGGAATGAGGAGTGGAACCTACTCAAGTGGTGGGACACAGATGTCTCAGTACCCCCACAGGAACAGTCCCGGCCTTTTCCTGTGAAGATTCTCTCATCATAGGGAGTGAGGAGTCTGATGTTGGCACCCATCATGCCTATTCCTCCCCACTTTCAGCTGTTTTCCCAGAGTATGAGAAGGGGAAAGGGTTACAGAATGAGCTGGAAGTGGTGGCACAGCTGCTAGAGCATGTGCAGGAGGTCAAAAGGTGGGAGAGGTTTCCTGGGTGAGTGAGAGGGCAGCGCAGAGAGCATGTAAGGTGTGGGAGGCTAGGTGAGAGTGAGAGCAAATGGTGGAACATGTTGCAAGCAATAGTGCAAATGGCAGAACAGGAGCATTGGTGGGAGGTGGGTACAGTATCAGAGATAGAGTGTGTCTGAGCTGGCTGAGAAAAGAGGCTGGCACTTACCCAGCCTGGCAAGATGATCACTGACCTGCTTACAACACCGCTGGCCAAACTTCCACTACGTGGAGATGGTACTGACTGGATGGCAACTTGAGATCAGAGTGCCAACGTATGGTGTCATTGTCTCCTCTGCTGGTCCTCCCTCCTCCACACCACCCCCTCTGACAGGACCTCAGGTCTTCATTGAATCATGACACTATCATCCTCTTTGCTGACATCTTTGGAATGACTGTCTGTCACCAAGCTATTGTATAACTGTACGGTCCTCAGTTATTTTGGAATACGTGGAACATTCCTTGTTCCAGTCCCACTCCAGCCCCACCTACAACTGTTTCTCTGATACATCAATGACTTCATTGGTGCTACTACCTTCTCTCATTCTGGAACAGAAAGGTTTATCAATTTCACTTCTAATTTCCACCTGGCTGTGACCGTCAGGTGGGCTATCTCTGACTCCTCCCTTCCCTTCCTCAACATTTAGCTTTCCATTTCTGGTGATAGGCTGGACACCCATATACCCTACAAACCCACTAACTCCCACAGTTATCTTGACCATACATGCTCACAGCCTGCTTACCGTAAAGGCTCGATTCCATTCTTCAAGCTTCAGTTTCTCTGTCCTATCTGTTCCGATGATGCTAGATTCTACAAGGGACCATTCCAATGTCCTCCTTTTTCCTCAACCGAGGATTCCCCAACTCTGCAGATGACAGGGCCCTCAGCAGGGTCCAAGCACTTCGGTTCTCACTCCTTCCCTACCACAACAGCATTAGGGTCCCCCTCATCTTCACCTACCATCCCACTAGCATCCACATCTAAAAAATCATTAGCCCCTATTTCTGCCACCTCCAGCAGCATGCCATCACTAAGCACATATTCCCCTCCTCTCCCTTGTTAGTCTTCCACAGGGACCATTCACTTCGGGGCACCCTGGTCCTCTCCTCCTCCTCAGCCACTCCCAACACCACCTCACATCCATACAGCACCTTCCCCTACAACTGCAGAAGGTGTAACATCTGCCAGTTTACCACCTCCCTCCTCAGCACCCAAGGCTCCAGGCATATCTTTCAGGTGAAGCAGTGATTTACCTGCACCTCACTCAATCTCGCCTACTGCATTCACTGCTCACAATGTGGCTTTCTCTATACTGGGGAGACGAAATGCAGACTGGGTGACCACTTTGCAGAACACCTAAGTGCTGTCTGCAAAAATGATCCTGAGTTTCCTGATGCTTATGACTTCAACATACCACTATGCTCCCTCCCTAACATCTCTGCCTTGGGCTTGCTGCATTGTTCTAGCAAAGCCCATCACAAGCTGGAAGAACAGCACCTCATTTTTCCATTTCAGGACCCTGCAGCCTCAGGACTCAGTACTGAGCTCTATAATTCTAAGGCTTGAGCACCTATCGTTTTCTACTCCCCCTCTGCACCCCATCTTCAGCATATGTACCAATATTTTCCCAGCTACAGTCAGTTCTGAAGAAGGGTCACTGGACCAGAAATGTTAATTCTGCTTTCTGTCCACAAATGCTGCCAGACCTGCTGAAATTTTCCAGCAATTTCTGTTTTTGTTTCTGACTTCCAGCATCCACAGTTCTTTGTTTTTATCTTTTGGAATGGTCTGTTCTCTGAAAGTCATATTCTCAGAGATTGCTGGAAATGAATTTTGTCACCGAGTGCATGTTGTTACATTTTTGAACACACTTGAAACGTTTTTTCAATGTCTTTATGCTTGCTATTTGCTGGTGCTAAAAATTAGACCATTGTGTGCGATTGCACCCAGTCTCTACTTCTGCTTTTATTTTGCTTCCTTATTTCAGAGGCATTGAGGACAATTTTCAAGCATTCACTGTCCTCCTTGACTGTAGTCAAATGAACTCAGATGGGAGCAAGAGGAGATCATTCAGCCCCTCTAGACCACCCTATCATTCAACCAAAAAATATTTACCTTAACTCCAACACCTTCCTTTCTTCATTCCAAAACTCTTAATACCCTTGCCTAACAAAAATATATCAGGTTTAGCTCCTCATAATCTTCAATTGACTCCTAGCCTCAACAGTTCTTCTCTGGAGAGTTCCAGACTTCTACTTCCCTTCACACATTACCCACATGACCCTGAGACATCTCTCGTCTCTGCTTCAGACCAGGGAGACATGTCACAATCTCAAATCCTTCCTTTTGACCTATATTCCAAATACTGAATAGTGTATGGTTAAGTTTGCTTGTATTTTTCTGCAGTGTCTCCAACAGCTGGGAAAAAAAGGACAACATGTTCGTGGGAAAATAAACCTTCTGGCACATGTTTGCTCAACACACATAATGAAGTAAAACACACAAAGATGCATCATCCCTTCACTCACACACACTGCCGATGTGGTGGATATGACACATGGGTTTCATGCTTCTTTTTCTTTTCATCGTAACAGTTTCCAGGAAGGCTGCACTCCGCGAATAACTTCCTTTCATTTCACTGGTTTTAGTGATCAACAATTTTGGTTGGGTGGGTGTGTGAGTGTTTGTGTCTTTATGTGTTGAGTAAATGTGTGGGTATTTGTGAGTGTCTGCATTTGTGTGTGTGCATGAGTAAATCCATGCAGACTTGGTAGAGTGTGTGTGTGTGTGCATGTGAGTAAATGCATGCATATGTGTGTATTTGTTTCTGTACCTTTGTGTGTCTATGTCTCTCTGTGAATAAATGTAGTATAAATGTGTATTTGTGAGAGTATTTGAGAATGTGGATATGACAGTGTGTGTACCCGTCATTGTGAATGTTTCAGTTAATGTACTTAGTAGTGTTTGAGTGTGTCAGTATCTATCTATGAGCAGCTGGCTGTGTCCTTGGTTGTGTATCTGTTTGTGCTTGTTGACTTTGTGCATATTTTTGTGGGTGTTTATGTGCATTGGTGATGTGTGTGTCTGTCTTGTGTTTACCTGCACACGTGTGTGTGTGTGTGCATATTTGTGTTTGCAAGAGCATGCATATATGTGAGGCTATGGGTATTGGTGCCTATGTGCGATTGCATGTGCACATGTTTGAGTGAATTCAGTGAGGGATACTGAAGTGCGTGTTTGTATTGGTGTGGGTCGGTGTAATGATTCATGTGCATGGGAGGAGTGGGAGTGATCGCACGGTGTTTGGGAGAGGGCATGTATTTGGCTTAACATGTGGTGTTTTGGGCTGAATTAATATACATGGTTGGATATGGATTTGGGTGTGAACAAGGATGCATGTAGGTGTGATGAGTTTGTGTGGGGATGAGTGCATGTGTGTGTGTTGAGGTGTGTGTGTAATGGGGCGAGTGTGTGTATGCATGTTTGTATGTGTGTGTCTGGGTGAATGGGTGGGTGTATGTATTTGAGGTAACCACATGTGGTGCGCTGGAGTGAGGTAAGCATGTGTGTGTTGGGGTGAGTGTGTGCATGTGTGTGTGAGTATGTCTAGATGTGCGTGCTTGGTTTGGGGTGATTGTGAAGGTGCATGCAAAGGGATGCGCTGTAGAAGTTGTGTGAGTGATTATGGATTGGTGGGTGTGAGTTTGTATGTGAGTGTCTGTGTCCGTGGGGGTATGCATATAGGGTTGTGTGCATTGGTGGGTGTATGTGTGTGGGGATGGGTAGTGTAGGTTTGGGCTGGTTTATAGTTTGGGGTGAGTGAGCGATGGTGGAGATTTGGTGGGGTGGGTATATTTGGGGATGTGTGTGTTGGGGAGGAGGTACGTGAGTACACTTGGAAATGACTGTAGGGGTGAAGTTATTGGAATGCTGTGTTTTGACAATGTGTGAGTATGTGTTGGGTGTCTGCAAATGTGTGTCGGTCAAAGTGTGAATGGGGGATATGGGTTTGAATCTGACTGTGGAGGTTTGCACTCACAGTGGGTATGTGTAGTGGGCTGTGGGCGAGATTGTTGGGTGTACTGGGGTGAGTGTCTGTAGTAACTGATCTTAGTTGTGAGTTTGGAGGAGTAGGGTGGATACATTGTAGTGTGAGAGTTGGGCCAGGGTCAGATACCCATCAGGAATTCCTTGACTGAATTTTTAGAGGAATCTTGTCACTGACCATATGGACTGTCTGTTTGAGATAGTCATAGTCATAGAGATGTACAGCACGGAAACAGAACCTTTGGTCCAACTTGTTCATGCCAACCAGATATCCCAACCCAATCTAATCCCAACTACCAGCACCCAGCCCAGATCCCTCCAAACCCTTCCTATTCATATACCCAACCAAATGCCTTTTAAATGTTGCAATTGTACCAGCCTCCACCACATCCTCTGGCAGCTCATTACACACATGTACCACCCTCTGCGTGAAAACGTTGCCCCTTAGGTTGCTTTTATATCTTTCCCCTCTCACCCTAAACCTATGCCCTCTAGTTCTGGACTTCCCCATCCCAAGGAAAAGACTTTGTCTACTTATCCTATCCATGCCCCTCTTTATACAACAAAAAATTCAGGGCATTGGATCCGAATAAACTCTTGCTTGTGCCTCGTGTTGATGTACCTTGATGTTGCAAAAAGGTTTGGTGAACGCAAGGAAGGGGAAACATAAGGAACCAATCCAAAATCAGTTTCGTGCTTAATGATCTCAGAAGTTATAAGAAACAGATTCTCATCGAACAATATACAGCAGGGATACAAGAGGGAGAAAATGGGCAAAAGATCAAACCTGCATGTGCACACACACGGGGCCAGCTCACTATTTCACAAATAATAAAACACTGCCAAAGGTACTTATGATCAAAGTCATCCAGAATGTGGTAATCGTTCTGCTCAGAATATATTCAGTCCAGGGATGACTGTTTAATAACCATCACTGTTTCAAGAGCAGGAAGCAATGCAAATTCAGAAACAGCATCAGGCACTTAACCGATATTTAATTTTATTTTGTGGTTTCATCCTGTCAAACAACCTTCCTTCTCAGGGACACAAATAGTTCATCTGAAGATAACCAGGCTGGAAAGAATGAAAGCAATAGCGACAACATCAGCTTGGCGACCATAGGATTGTATTTTCATTCTTTTAGGAGAAGTGGGTGCTGCTGGCATGACTGATATTTATTGCCCAGGCTTAGTTGCCTTCAGGAAGGCAATGGCGGTGAACTGCCTTCTTGAAGCAGTGCAGAGCCACCATTGCTGCCCGACAGAACTGAGTGGCTTGCTGGATTATATCAGGCAGCAGTTAAGAGTTGTCAACTCTGCTGTGGCTCTAGAAGCATATGTAGGTCAGGCCTGGTAGAGACTGTGAATTTACAGTCATGGAGTCACAGAGCTGTACAGCTTGGAAACAGACCCTTCGGTCTAACTCATCCATGCTGACCAGATATCCTAGTCCCGTTTCTTCCCTTTCAAGGAAATTAGTGAACCAGATGGATTCTCACAATAGTCCAATCGTTTCAAGATCAGACAGACTAGCTTTCTGTTCCAGGTTTATTTAAGTAACTGAATTGAAATTCTCCAGCTGCCACATGGGATTTGAACTCACATTTCTGTACTATAAGACCAGGGTTCTGGATTACCAGTGCAGGAACATAACCAGTATGCTACTATTCCCAGATGTCTCATTGACAGTGAAAAGATTAAAATTTACAAGGAGATATGTTATCCTCTTGAAGATCTAATAACTCACTTTTGGGAGATAAATATATATTCTATAAAAAGTTAGGGAAGAGACTGGGAGAACTCCCTTGCTATTCTTCCAAGAGTGCATACTTCAACAGATATTTATGACTTCCGTTTCTCATCTCTTCCAAAAGACAGGTGTATAATCAGAAAGCAATTCATTCCAGGTCTCTCCCTTATTTCCTTTTCCCCGATCATGAATGGAGTAAAAACCAATTTTAATATGTATCTATTTATATATTTAGTGACTGAATTAAAAACATATTAAAAGTTCTACATAGTTGGCTGCTATAACCGTGTGATGATACTCAGCAATAACCTTGCAGGCACTTCTCAGAAGTCAAGGTCTACAACATAATCAATGTCCTATGTACCATCTAATGTGCATGGAATGTTAACCATTGTGTTGTAACCCGCTACAGAATGAGAGATCATCACCAAACATTCAAGACCCTCGCACAATAAAATTGCAAGTTACACACACCCTACAAGAAGAAGTGTTAATGACGTTCTACTTAACCTCTGGAATGGGGCACAGACAGTTGGCCTTTGCCTCATTGCGGCAGCAAACACTCAGCTCCTCCCAAAACTCTAGGCTGTGGTTTGGCCCAGGTGCCTGCATGGAGAGAAGACTTAAATAAGACTTTAATATCTGGAAGTTTCTCATTCTTTTTGGCTTTGTTTCCTTCCTCATTCCGGTTTTGTAGTCAAGTTTGTAATCAAGATGGCGCCGCTAACATCAATGGAGGCAAGATGGCGCCAAAGAGTGGCGACTTCATTCTAGTTGCAGTGGTGGTGGCGAAGGGGATTCGTGCCTGACCACCAGGCCCATGATGGAGTACTTAACAAGAAGGACTGTAAAGTTGGACGCTTTCCTTACTTCTGCCTTTATATTTATTGTTTATTTTTCTGTGTTTTAAGATGGCGCCGGAGGGTAGTAACACTATATAATACTTTTCACTGTGTTTTGTATCATGGTACACATGACAGTAAATAAATCAAATCAATTCAAATCAATGAGAACTTTTACACTGCAGGAGGTTTTGTCACATGACTCACACAGCATTGTTTCCAATTGTCTTTTAATCAGGCAATTTTGAAATAACAATCAGTTCAGGGATCAGCACAGCTCCATACAACTCTGGGCTACAAAGGAAAAGCCTCTGGCTTTTAAGGAGCAACCTGTATTTGTGCTCTCTGCAAGCAAAACTTTCTTTCATTGAAACGGTGACGTTCCATTTCAGTAAAACTGCCTCAGAAGACTTTCCAGGAATTGTTTTGTAAAATCAAAAAAACTGCAAATGACTCCTCAACTGTTGGCTAGCCAATAATCCATCCCCATTAAGGAATTCCAGACTGCTAGCTCTAGTTTTTGACTCAATTTTAAAAGCAAAAACATCATTAAACCAGTATTCCTCATTTGTTATTGTATAAAAATAGCTACTAATTGAATAGTTTCTTTGTCCTTTCTGATTCTACCTCTTCACATATGTTTGTAAGTGGTGCAGCATCTGTGGAGAAGGAACAGTGTTAGCATTTGGAGACCAGCAATGATTCTTCATCAGAACATACATTAACTCTAAAATGAAACAAAGAGCAGTAGATGCTGGCAATCTGAAGTAAAAACAGAAAATGCTGGCAAAACCAGGTCTGGCAGCATCATGGGAAGAATTCTGATGAAGAGTCACCGGACTCAAACTGTTGACTCTACTTTTTTCCCACAGATACTGCCAGATCTGCTGAGTTTCACCAGCAATTTCTACTTTTTCTTTCAGATTTCCAGCATCCTCAGTATTTTGCTTTTACGTTTCTAAGTGTGGCTAGGTTGCAAAGTACTCTCCCACATCTAAGATAACCCCATGTCTAGTTTAACTTCGCCACAATGTTGTCACAATCGTGACAAAGTCAGAGTCCAAGCTAAAGAGGGGAAGTAAACTCTCACCGTTTAAAGAAGGAGTAAAAATAAAATCACAATTTGCTTTCGAACAGCTGATGATAGCAGGGAGAGAGATTTGTTATAATACTCACAATCTGTCCACTAAAGCCTAAGATTCCAAATTATAATCATACAATCTTCATCAGATCTCTGGCTTATTAGTATCTGTTGCTGATATTACCAATACTCATCGAGCCTGACTCAAAGTGATGATTAAGATGGCCTCATCTCCATCAGCATGAGATGTAGAGAATGATCAGTGGTACGGAGCAACTCATGTTCTGGTTCTTCAATGTGCTTGGTTTCACATAATGTCACTACCCAATACATTTTCCACACAATTCCTTGAATGTCATACAGATTGAGTCACTTACCCCACTCATTCTGAATGTGCCACTTTCTTTGCTGTTGCGATTTCCAGCAGAGTGAAAGATGACAGTGAGTGCTCTTTGGCCAGTGGCTTCCAGCCTTTGCATCAATGCATTGGTGTACCCTAATACATCCAAATCACTTTCCAAGTAGCCCTTCCCATAAACCACATGGGCTTCACATCTTCTCAGATCTCTATCCAATCCGACTACATGACCCTGCACTTGCATATCTTTCCGCTTTTCCCCTAGCCGTTGGCAAATGAGGCTTTTGCATTAATAGTTAGTATATGGTTTGATATTAGCTCTTTGCTCTTACACACTAGAGTCTTACTTATAAAGCCTTGGAGACAGTTTTTTTTTCTCTCAATTTTGCTAATCAAATTTTAACATTTAGGAGCTCCTGAACTGCCCTGCTCCTCTTCTCTTTTTATAATATCATCATTTCATGTCCATGTTCAGTCCTTGTTCATCCACCCCCAAATATCTGCTGCTATTTCTCCATATTTGTTAATGTGTGTTCCTACTTGGCATCTTATCAAACACATTTTGAAATCCCACACATACACATCACACAGAACTTTTAAAATCTCATTTTAAGTTAGGTTTCCCTCCTTATTGAAGGAACTTTGCTGATCTATTCTTACTTTATTGTGGGGTGTATGTCCACATATATTACACGCACTAATAAATTCACAGTTAAATCTTTCCCTGTTTCTGTGCACTTATTTACTCATTTCTGTTGTGAATTTGTCTGGCCTTTCTATTTTGCTCAATTTCCCCCCAAATATTAAACACTTTTATTGAAATCCATCACTGCCTTTTCTACTTGTTGGATAAAAAAAGGATTCCAAAACTAGTTTTGAACCCTTTGATTTCTTTGAATGACTAGGTTTGGTCACCTGAATAACATTTTGTTATTCTAAAAACGCGCCTGGGCAAATGTTCCTTCTAACTAAATATTCACATTTACTACACCTCCATTTTTTATGGTGCACATTAAACCCTGAAATTCCTGCCTGGGGCAGGTACAGGAGACACAATAAAGTTAGCTATCGACATTTCATGCGTTCCAAGACCTCACAAACCTCATTCTTGAGGGGTTCTGTTGTGCACTGAAAACTAGACAGACTTTCAACTCCCTCACACTCCAAGCAAATAATTACAGTCCTTTTCCAGAGGTTTAGAAATAGATCTAATGGATGACAGGTCAGAAAAAGGTTGGATCTTGGATCTGCTATACTTGTGCCGCCTCTGCTATATGCAGGATGTGCCAACTTGGGAAAGATGCTTGCTTTATTCGGCAACCCCTAAGCCCTTGGCAACAGTCTTTGTGAACAGTGGGCACAGCTAAACAACTGAGCTAAATTTGATCTGCCTTTGATTGGCCAAGTGAAATAATCATCCTCTAATTAACTTGAAACCCTGTATCAAATGATTCACTGAACTTGCTGCATTCCAGGGAATACAAACCTAGATTATGTACTCTCTCGGTGTAATTTAACCCTTTGCAGTCCAGGTATAATTCTGATAAATATACACCATACTTCCTCCAAGATCAATCAACCTTCTTAAGGAACGGCACCTCACAGTAGTCCAGGCTGTTATATAGATATGGCACAACTTTTACCCTCTGTATATCAAGGCCAGCATTACATAAACTTGTTTGACTGTCTTCTTAAGTTGCTCATGGTTTATAGTTGGTGGAGGAAGAAACACATCAATCTTTTTTGTGGAGAATTATTCACAGAGTGAACCATTACAGGTCGAAATCTCCTGACTTGAATCTACATGCATGTCAGTCAGTGTCTCTTCAGAACTATTTTTATCATCCTAGTCTGATATGTTACAATTCACCTTCGGGCAGATAGCACCTAAACCGGGATCTTCAGGCCCAAGAGATAAGAACACTACCACTGTGTCACAAGAACCCAAGATCATAGCCTGAAGACTAATTGTGTTTGACAAAACATTTCCAGCACTTTTTTTTGTTTTTTTTTAACCACTGATATTGTTAGTGAAATGTTATGACACACTTCTGAAGCAGGTCGGATTTAAACTTGGGGCTTCTAGCCCAGGGATATACACGTCCACAGTGCCACGTGATCCCTAAGCGTATTTTTATATGTCCGATCATCCAATCAATGACCTCTACCTGTATGGTTCTTAATCTCAATTTATACAATTAACATTCATGACCTTCTAATGATCTGGGAATCTGGCCTCTCCAAGTCTCCAGCTTCCTTCTCTAACTCAATTCATTCACCTTTTGAAAAGGTGCCTGTTTTATCCTTTTCAGGTCCAAACATTATGAACTTGTATTTACCAACATATACATCCACTGAACACAGTTTTGCCCATTCACTTGATCTATCAATATCCCACTGTAAAATGTTACGTTGCTATCTATGCCACTTGCAATGCCAATATTGTTTATTACTGGAAGCCGAGTGGTGGGAGGGGCAAATCTGATTCAGGGGAGGAAGTTGGCACCCAGACGGGGGAAATTATGCAAACGCTCCGCTTACCACAGCCAACCAGGAAAACTGAGCACATGTGTCCCATTAATTCTTCCCTGTTTGCACAAGATCCACCAATATGCTACCCATAATGTATTCAACGTAATGGCCCAAAACAATGACAACATTGTAATTTCTGATATTGGTATTATATGAAACCATAAGATATAAGAGCAGCAATCGGCCATTCAGCCCATTGAGTCTGCTTTATCATTCAATGAGATCATGGCTGATCACACAATCCTCAACTCCACCATGCAAATCCAGTACCTGGGAGGTCTACAATATCAGTAACTGTATCTTGTGCAGCTTTGACCATCCGCAGTGGAGTGTTAGCAACAAGCTCAACAGAGGAATGAGTCATTGTAAACATAAAAGCTCTAAAAGTAATTCCTCTTCCCTCCTCCAACTCCCTTTTTTCTTTAAACATTAAGCAACTTCCTGCTTTACAAACAGATGCACAAAATGTACAAAAGTCAGAGATGGGCTGCCAAAATGAACCGAAAACAGGACTTTAAAACCATTCTGCAAAGCCAATTTCTGTTTCCTGTGCAGGAGGAAACAGTCAGGTTTAATTAAAGTGTAAAACTGAATCAAAACGCAAGGACATTCCACCTCTCAGTTCTCCTGACAATGCCTAAAGGCCTCCACTAGGTAAAGGCTTTACCCCTCCGCCCCCCTTTTCACATCTTTTTTCTTTTTTAGCAACATTTAAATTTTAGCAAATCATACGTAAGATCTAGCATGTCCAACTGACTTGGCTGGGCTAACTGCATATTTGAGCAAATGCCATACAAACCACAACAATGTACTGGAGCTATAGATCTGAGCATTGCAGTGTTGCGCACTGTACATCTCAAAGTGCCTGCTTTATGGTGATACACAATGACAATGTGGTTAATAGGCTTCAGTTATGGTTCTGCATTGTTTATAAACTTCCTCCTGGACTGGTCCATTGGTACCCCACACATCTCCTATTAATCCTTCCCCTGTTTGCACAAGATCCAGCAATATGGTACCCATAATGTATTCAATGTAATGGCCCAAAACAATTACAACATTGCAATTTCTGATATTGGTATTATATGAAACCATAAGATGTAGGAGCAGCAATCGGCCATTCAGCCCATTGAGTCTGCTCTACTATTCAATGAGATCATGGCTGATTGCATAATCCTCAATTCCACTTTTCTCTATAACTCTTGATTCTCTTACTGATTACAAATCTATCCATTTCAGCCTTGAATATCTTCCTTTTTGACTTTAAGGTGCCAATTTAAAGTTTTAGCCACTAATGTTTTTAATACTGCAGCTTCCTCACTATGTCATTGTAAAAATGACCTTTAATCCCCAGCAGACATCTTGTAGAGAAATGTGATGGTTTTGCATTCCTTTCCACTATAGCAAGAGGATGAAGAGGTGCATTACCAGAAGATAAATTAAATACAGATGGAGGCAATGGGACGAATGATGTCCTTCCACACCATAGCAATTCAGTGATTCTGTGAAGTACAGGAGGTCTTTGATAGCCCCTTCTTGGTATTGTGCCCAATGATACATGGATCATAGCTCAACTAATTCAGTTTATCAGCCTTCGGGTGTGGTTCTTCACTAGAGAAGGCATATACAAATTGTGCGAAATATCAGAACAAAGACTCAAAGTCTGTGGAAGCGGTTCTTCACATCTCCAACATAAGCCAATCGAAGAATCAATTAAACAACTGATTTGTTGAATGCCAGAGCTAGCCTTTTCATACACTTCCTAATGAAGATATAACATGAGTGACCAGGAGTACCCCAGTTTTACAGGATTCCCAAAGATGCAGGGAGACATAGATTGATGGTGCAACAATACTTTGTCCTTTTGTCAATCCTGTCACAGTGCAAATCTGTGAGGTCATTGAGCGATCCAACTTTGTGAAGTAATGCTTTGACAATGCTTTTTTTGTGATGAGCTCTGCAGTCGAGGTTAGAATGATGTGGTTGATATACTTCTGGCTTTTTAAAAATACACCCTCATCCAGTTCACCAAAAGGTACAGGATTGCAAAGACCAGGTTTAAGACGGAGACTCTACGTTGCTCCATCGGGGATACTTGAGATGACATGAATCCATTCTTTCAGTTTTTAAAAGTGGAAACTTATGTTGTCAGACCAAGTCATCAGACAAAACAAAGTGTTTTAATTACCAATTTTAAAAAAAGGTATGTTATATCTCTCAAAAAGAGAACTTGAAACCATTGCAAATTGGCAAGTTAAGAAAAATATTTTTAATAAAGCAACCACAGCTGTATAAGCCAGAAAGCTACTGGTGCTTGAAATTCCAGTTTCTGTTAAATTTACAAGTATTGCCCCTTTTAAGTTTTAACATGTCGTTTGAATTAATAATCTATTTGCATTATTAATTGAAAGGACATTTTAATTGCATTCCACACATTATTACGTTTGTAAAGTTTAACCGTGTAATTTTTGACATTTTGCAGGCATGAATATACAGATTCATACCATGCAGGGCAGTATCTATAATGTTACAGAAAAATTACACTAAAGTGCATGTACGGATTTCCATTGTTGTCATTGTTGGGTAAAACAATGCTAGGTCTTTGGATATTTTACTACTTTATGGATGCCGTTTAAATGCAAATAGTGGTTTAGTGATATGAGGGTGCCAGGAAATTTAATAAGTATTGAGCCTGCAACACTGAATGTGATGATGTTGAGTGATGATGAAAAGACTGAGTAACGAAATATGCTTGCGAGCCAGTTGGAAATATGCTTAGTTTTGGGGTAGAAGATTGTGCGATCAAGTACCACTGCAGAATGGGTGCACAAAAATTAAGTCTAATGCCCTGGCATAGAACTGAGAGTGTGACAAATTGTCAGAGGTGGGAGTGCTTTTTTAGGTGAGATGTTAAAATAAAGACCCATCTGCTTGCAGTGGCAGATGTACAAGATTTCATGGCTCTGCGTTGAAGAAGAGCCGACTCATTATTGTGAGTGCCCTCTCCAAGTATTTATTCCTCAATTAACATCATGAATAAAGATAATCCGGACATTATCACATGGCTGTTCATGGGAGATTTCTGCGTTCAAATTTGCCCCCACCTTTTCTGAATTCATGGGGATGTAAGCATTGCTGGCAAGAGCAATGGTTGCTGACCATCTCTAATTGTCCTCGAACTGAGTGGTTTGCTCAGCCATTCCAGAGGTCAATTTAGAATCGACCTAACTGCTGGTGAGTCTGGACTTACATCTAGGCCAGATCCACCTTCGATGGCAGATTTCCTTCTCGAAAGAATACGAGTCAAACAGATGGGCTTTGAAAACAATCCATTATTATTACTGAGATGCACTTCCAAGTCCAGATTTAATTCATTGAATCTAAGTTCTACTAACTGCTGCAGTGAAATGTGAATCTGCATCACCAGAGCATTAACATGGATTGTTAGTTCAGTAACATTAATGTAATGCATCCTTCTGTCCCTGTCTGCTACATTGCAAGAAAAGTGACACTTCAAAAGTACTTATTTGGCTACAATAGCTTTGAGCCACCCTTAGGTGGCGAAGGGTGCTATGCACGTTTTTTTTTCAGTTACTGTTCCCATGATAACTTTTGTTAGCGGTTGAGATCACTGTTATATGATGTCAAGTGGATTGTGGATGTGATTGAACAGTGCAATGCGGTTTTGGCTCTGATGAAACACAGTTGCACAATGTGATAGTTGATTGTGTGGGCAGTCAGCATCAATTCAACTCTGCTGGTTGGTTTGTGAGTTGAAATAAATCCCAAAAGATAAAAAAGAAATGCTTCCTTCATAGAATCCAATCCCACCCAAACTTTTCCTCATCTATTAACTTCCTGATTTCAGAATTCCCTGGGAGACCAGTTACATTTTCTTACAATTTACAGCAGCTAAGCTACTCATCAAAGAAGCAGGACGCAAGGAAAAGAAATCATTTCGAGCACCGGTCAGTGCCAAGCCACAAGCGCTGAATCCAGATTGACTCAAAGTGATAATAAAAGCGATATTCAGCCCTGCAGACAATGCCAAACAAAGCCTTGAGAATGTTTCTCAATATCCGTACTCTCGGAGAGAGAAGGAATAATCAGGGAGCCATTTCCCAAGTTTGCTGATAATTTAGGTGGCAGGCAGTTGAGTGCAAAACATTGGAAGGGGACATTGATGGGTTATGAGAGTGCTCACTGTGGGCTGTTATGGGATAATCCATCTTGGATCCATGAATGAAAGATCAGAGTAGGCTCAAAATGGGGAGAAACCAGAAATTGTGGAAGAGCAGAGAAATTTAGAGGTCCAAGTCCTGAAATCACTAACACTAGTGGAAAGGTACAAGAAATAAGTGAAAGGGATTGCTGTCTGTTACCTCAAGGATGCTGCAATAGAAACTTCTTCAGCTAGAATAGCACCTTGTTCCGATTCTATCAATGGATATACAGAGGAACCTCGATTATCCGAATATCAATTATCCAAATTTCAGATTATCCGAAGATGATTTCAAAGTCCAGATAGAAACATTGCATCAAGGGGATGTTTCAACACTAATCACATCTTTTGTTTACAGTGATTAAAAATGAACCTGGCTTACTGAAATGCTGCCGAGAACAGTCCTGGACATCGATGGGAGCCCAAGCACCATCTCCAAATGACTGACTGCCTGCCCTCTCTCTCTCTTCACACTTTCCCTGGTGTTCTACACAGGGGTGTACCCTAAACCCCCCTTCCCCAGATAATCTCTCCAATATTGTCCTGTACAGGGCAGAGTGGGAACTTGTCAAATGGTGCAGTAAAACACTGTGTGTGTGTGCGTGCTATTTTGAGACTCACCCCTCAAAGGCAGCAGCAGTCTTACTGTTGGTATCCAATCTGGCTACCCCGGTGGGGGGGGCATGGACGGGGGCGGGATGGAGGGTCAGACTGGGGCTGAGGGCTCATGCGCAGTTTGCTACTGCCTAGTCTCCTGAACGGGGAGCGGACGTAGCCAAGTGCTCGCTGTGTCAATCCCATTGAATTGATGGGGGTTGGGGCAGGGGGGGGGGCAACGGGAGGCTTTAGCAATGCCGCAGGTCCCTTACACACAAGTGTGTGTCTGCTCAGAAACGAAACTTGAGACAGAGAGGGAGCAAGGCAGGCAGAGAGAGAAAAATGGAAACTTCAGAAAACTCCGTGCCCCAGAGGAGAGGCATTGAATCAATTAACCGAATAATCAATTATCTGAACGAAATACTGCCCTCCCATCTCGTTCAGATAATCAAGGTTCCTCTGTATTGCATTTTGAGCACTTCTAGGGAAATATCAAATGGCACTGTCAGGATCATATTGAACGGCAGAGCAGAATCAAAGATGTGAATGGTCTAGTCTGGTTCCTATTTCCTGTATTTCCATGTACTGATGCTAAAAGATTTAAATAATTGGGGAAGGTTGCATCTTGAAATCCCTCAAGATCACAGGACCAAGGGGTGATCTAATCAAGGGGCTGAATCTGATCATATTATGGCTACATGTCACTTTTGTTGTGTTTTATGGAGAGATTCTATCCACAAGGCCTAGTGAGCTTCTCAAGTTGTTGTCCAAAACCCACCTCATTGACTATCTACTCTACTCCAATGTGCCTCATTAACTACCTATTCCCCCAATGTGCCTCATTAACTACCTATTCCCACAATGTGCCTTATTAACTACCTCGCCCCACACTGTGTCTCATTAACTACCTACCCCACACTGCGCCTCATTAACTAGCTACCCCATAGTGCATCTCAATAACTAATTACCCTCCCACTGTGCCTCATTAATTACCCACCCACCCCACTGTGCCTCATTAATTACCCACCCACCCCCACTATGCCTCATTAACTACCTACCCGCCTCTACTGTCTCATTAACTACCCACCCACCCCCACTGTGTCTCATTAACTACCTATTCACCCACTCTGCCTCATTAACTACCTAACCCACCCCAATGTGCTTCATAAATTACCTCCTCCCTCCACTGTGCCTCATCAACTACCAACTCCTCCAGTGTGCCTCATTAACTCTGTACCACACCCCAATGTGCCTCATCAATTACCTCCCCATACTGTGCCTCATTAGCTACCTATCCCTTCACTGTGTTTCATTAACCACCTTACCCACTCTGTGCCTCATTAGCTACCTATCCCTCCACTGTGCCTCATTAACTACCTATCCCTCCATTGTGCCTCATTGACTACCTAACCCACTCTGTGCCTCATTAACTACCAAGTCCCCCGCTGTGCCTCATTAACTCTGTACCACACACCAATGTGCCTCATTGACTACCTATCCCACCCCTATGAGTCCCCTTTTCATCAGAGCTAGTCCAACTTTCCAACTTGCCATAACTAGAGTTAGTTGCCACAGCCAGGATATCCTGTTATTTCTGGTGTCAGGGAGGTTTCTACAAGCTCATTATATACCCAGGGTAAAGCACTGCCAGCCCAGAGGTGCTCTGCAGAGTTTGTGATATTTGTCCTAGATGTGACAAATTGCCCACCCGCCTCCCCTTTGTAGATACAGATCTGTATCTTCTAGAGAATGGGGTTGGCCAGAGGAGGATGTTCGCCCCTGCCACAGATGGCAATACAGATCATGACACCAAGCCTGCCAGCCTGGTTTGAGGCTGCCACCCAGGTCAGGCATCTGGAGGAACACCCAGCAGAGGAAGAAGGTCAACAACGTTCTCTGCTTCACCAGTGTAAGTGTCACACTCTTCTCTCCAATACCTCATTTTTACTCTATCTCAGTGACTACACTCACCTCCCACGAAGCCTCACGTTCCATCACTTTGACTGTTGCCTACAATACCTTCCCTCACTCTCCTAAACCCACCGCTCACTACTCATTCCATGTGACCTCAGCACACTCTAATCACTCACTCAGGACATAGAGTCATAGAGATGTACAGCACGGAAACAGACCCTTCGATCCAAATTGGCAAAAGTGAGGACTGCAGATGCTGGAAACCAGAGTTTAGATCAGAGTGGTACTGGAAAAGCACAGCAGGCCAGATAGCATCCGAGGAGCAGGAAAATTGATGTTTCAGGCAAAAGCCCTTCACCAACTCGTCCATGCTGATCAGATATCCCAATCTAATCTAGTCCCATTTGCTAGCACTTGGCCCATATCCCTCTAAACCCTCCTATTCATATACCTATCCAGGTGCCTTTTAAATGCTGTATTAACTCCATAAATACCAGCCTCTACAACTTCTTCTGGCAGCTTGTTCCATACATGCACCACCCTCTGTGTGAAACGGTTGCCCCTTAGGTCCCTTTTATATTTGTGAAGGTTTGTAGCTCAGGTTGAGGTTTAGGGTGTAGGTTTGCTCGCTGAGCTGTAGGTTTGATATCCAGACGTTTCATTACCTGGCTAGGTAACATCATCAGTGGTGACCTCCAAGTGAAGCGAAGCTGTTGTCTCCTGCTTTCTATTTATATCTTTCTCCTGGATGGGGTTCCTGCAGACAAGCAGACAAAACACAGCCAGAAACCCTAACCACCTTACCATACATCAAAGAAGTTTCAGAAATGACAGCCAGACTACTGAGGCCCCTCGGAATCCTAGTAGCACACAAACCTACCAACACTCTCAAACAAAAACTAACAAACTTAAAAGACCCAGTACAACCCATGGACAAAACCAACATCATCTATAAAATTCCATGCAAGGACTGCCACAAACACTACGTAGGACAAACAGGAAGAAAGTTAGCCACCAGGATACACGAACACCAGCTAGCCACAAAAAGAACGACCGTCTCTCCCTCATAGCCCTACACACGGATGAAAAAAACCACCACTTCGACTGGGACAACACATCTATCCTGGGACAGGCTAAGCAAAGACATGCCAGAGAATTCCTAGAGGCCTGGCACTCCAACCACAATGCCATAAACAAGCACATAGATCTAGATGCCATCTATCAACCCCTCGGAAAACGAACAGGAAATGACATCACCACAAACCCCAGGAACCCCATCCAGGAGAAAGATATAAATAGAAAGCAGGAGACAACAGTTTCGCTTCACAGGTAATGAAACGTCTGGATATCAAACCTACAGCTCAGCGAGTAAGCCTACACCCTAAATCCCTTTTATATCTTTCCCCTCTGATCCTAAACCTATGCCCTCTAGAATGCCTTGTCCACTATCCTATCTACCTGCAACTCTATTTTCAAGGAGCTATGAACTTGCATTCCAAGGTTTCTTTGGTCAGCAACACTCTCTAGCTTTCCCACCAACAGCTGTGCCACCCCATTTCATCTCAGTAAGTCCCTCTCTTCCTCTCAGTCCAGGAACAAACAGTGATATTAGGGCAGGAAGAACCAAGGTGAGTGGTGGGTGCCTGGCATTTGTTTCCTCACCGCTCCCACCCCCATCCCCATGAAAAGAGGGAGCTGATCCTGACCACTCTAGGTGGCCGACTGACCGTGCCCAAGCCTTTGGATTGCTATTGGAGGTTGACTTTACAAGGGTCAGCCGCCTGAATGGTGTCTCCCTTGACCTGACTGAACACTACTACGCCACTCCCCAAGTTTGAGACATGGCTGTTTGGTTCAATCAAGTGCAGTGTCTCTGCTGTTATAACTCTGATGTAGCACACTGCCATACAACAACACATCCAGCCCCTTCACTACTAACTGATAACAACCATTACAAACTTCCTGACTCTCCATCTGCACTAAAAGGGCAGGGCTGGGCTAGGCAGAGATGCTGTGAGCAGCCAAGTAGGCACAAGGTGAGGGAGCACTAGGAGAGCAAGTGACCAGCTGTGTAACCCAGCCTAGTCCAGCCTCTGAGCTGTCTGTCCAAGAACACACAGTTTCCTGACAGCAGCACTGCAATGAAAAGAGCTGGTGTGCTCATAGTGCAGTGCAGAACCACGCTCAGTGGATCAGGGATATACTGTGATGGTGCAGAGAAACTGGCTGCGCACATCTGTACACCTAGGGTGGATGTGGCCATTGCCCATGGAGAGTGTCCTGAGATGTTGGTGCTAGGTGTTCAGGGTGGAGGTCCAGAGAATGAATCAAAAAGCTGAGTTGCCAGGCCTGTTCAAACTTCCATGTTGGGAATTCTCGGCATCTAGTTTCTATCCGGTGGGTGGGAGAACAAGAGCTTGCCTATTAATAAGGTGAGATTCCATGTTATTCAGGGTGATATTGACCAATAATTCCTATGAAGAGGCTGCTTGCTGTTCACTAGCGAGAATCCAACCTTGATACCTGGAATTCTGTTGGAAAATGTGGTTTGTTGCTCCCAACGTTGTGAAAGGCCTTGATGAATCCTTATGTCATTCTCACAGATTTCTCGACATAGCCCACACTCTCAGGGCCTTATAAGATTCTGACCAATGCATTTAGAGTTCCTGAGGGATTTGATAGGTCGTAAAAACTAGTTCCTAACTTCTTTAAGGATGGTGAGTGGCCTTCTTGAACTGTCCACCAAATTCCAGGATTTTAGATTCCAGGATTTTAACTTAATAACAGTGAAGGTAAGATATAGTTCCATGTCAGAATGTGGCTTGAAGTAGCCATTTGTTCCCTTGATGCTACTACCTTGTCTTTCCAGGTGAGTGAGTACAGAACAAACTGAAATAATCCTATAATTAGAAATGAAATCAGGCACACAAAGAGTAGGATACCTAGATCCCACTCCCCAACAGATTGTTAGTTGGATTTTCCAACATGGTTGGACATATGTTCGTTTGTGAAGAGTGTAAAAGGATATGGAAGGAAGGCAGGTCAATGCAGTTGGGTTACAGATCCAATTGAATTGCTTCACGGGCCAATTCATAGGTTTCTACTTTGAACATGCTGGAGCTGAAGAGAAAAGAAACAACAGTTTATTTCCAATTCACAATATCTGTGTTACTAAACTCGCAAGGATGTGCTGTGGTCAGAAAAGAATATATTTGTAATGATTTTTATATTCTGGGTAAAATACACTGGCCCACAGAAATCTATGACTGTATCCATGACAGGATACAATGAAATAGAGGCCATCTCATTAGAAATGGAACAATCTGGAGTGAGTCCTTGTGGTTGCTGTTTCTTTGATTTGTTGTTAGAATTTGGAGCCAGGCCTGAATGTTGAATTTTTTGAGGGACCACTGTCAAAGTTCTGGGAAGTTTTGTTCCCAACAATCCAACTGGGGACTGAATTATCAACCGCTACATCCACTGGTCAACACATTTATAAAGTAGATAGTTTTCAGGGATGTAACCAAGACATGCAGACAATTGTGAATAATAAAATTTGTTTGCTTTTATAGTGCTATGTAGATATCTTCAAGTGTCCTTACGCGTTTCACAGCCATTGAATCATTTTCTTTTAAGGATAAGCACCATCGTAATATAAAGAATTCAAAAATCAAATGATCAATTAAACTATGTGCTTGGTTGTTGAATCTTTTGGCAGAGAGGTTTTGTGGGTGAGGTTGATGGTAGGCAATTCAACACGGCCCATCTTGTCTTTTCTCCAGCAATCTTCCACTCTTCAGCTCATCAATTATATAACTTCTGAATAAGAGTTACACTGGACTCAAAACATTAACTCTGTTTTTCTCTCCACAGATGCTACCAGTTCTGTTGCGTTTCCCCAGCAATCTCTGTGTTTGCTATCCATAGCATTTTGCCTTTTTCCCAACTGTGATGTCAGACCCAACCCCTGCTCAAGGTGCCCCTTCATCCAGGTACTGAGAATTTTTCATTTTTTTAAATTGGGATTTGGGCTCCATTGACTGGGCCAGCAGTTATTGCCCTAATTGCCCTTGAGAAGGTGGGTAGTGAGCTGTTGTGTGAATTACTATAGTTCCTCTGGTGCAGGTACACCCACAGTGCCTCATGATCTTGCGAGATCCAAAACGCAGCTCACAGGAGGCACAGGAGCAAAGCTGACAAGCTCTCCAGGCAAAACAGACAGCAAAGAAATTCCCTAACCCAACAAACCAACGCCATTTGTCCTTCAGTACAGCATCGGAGGTTAGGGGTTGACCAATCCTGTCAGGTTTTAGTGCTGGGTCTGGCACTGGATGAGACATTCACAATTTTGAGCTTCACTAGCTATGGGCTTCATAACAACATCCTTAGGAATCTGATTGAAACATATTCATGATCGCCACACATATGCTCAATCTGGTTGTTGTAGGAGACACCCAAGACAGCAGCAAGAACCCTATATGGGTGTCCTCAAAGCATCAGTGAAGAGGTCAAACATCTCCACCAACTCACCAGAGACCCTGATTTGCAACAGACCAGGATGGAGAAGATCCATTCTGGAAGGCACCCCAGACTTCAAGAGACTTTATTAGGAACATACAGAGTCAAAGACAGTGCACAAACTCCAGGCAACCCATCCACATTCAAACAACACCTGTCTTACATGTTCCAGAGTCTGGACACTGTGCAGTCAACTATCAGCCATCCCAGAAGCCATGAATCAGAGTCCAAACAAGTCATTCCTGATTGCCAGGGACCGCCAAAGATGACAAGACTGTAGGACATGCCAATCTCAAATGCAAAACCACTCTGAGAATATGACACTGAAATGTGATTCTCTGAACAATCAACTGATAACTGTTACTAAGCCACTGAAGATGATTCACTAAGACACATGAATGAGATGCTGGTGACAGTTTCCAGTTTTCCCACTGGAAAAAGTTCCATAACAAATTTCCAACCACAATGATATCATTCGCCTGGCAAGGGAAGATGGATTGGAAGAGACGATGGCGTGATGAGAATGTTATAGGATTAGCACTCCAGAACCCCAAGTGTTCTGGAGACATGCATTTGATTCCTTCAATGGCAGATAGCGAAATATGAATTTTTTTTAAAAAATCTAGAGTAAAGCACTAGCCTAGTAGCTACCATGCAACTCTTATTTGTTGGAACATATGGGTCACTAATGTCCGCCTGCACCAGAACTCTTTACAGTAGGAGATCTACTGTCTTTATCTGATCTGGCCTTTATGTGACTCCAGACCACAGCAATATGTTTGACTCTTAACTGCCCTCTGGGTAATTAACAATGAATAATTAATATTGACCTAGCCACATCCTATGAACAAAAAGGCTGAACTGTTTCAGAATCCTCGGTGCAGAACTAATCTAATTATTATAGAATCTCTACAGTGTGGAAACAGGCCATTCAGCCCATTATGTCCACACCAATCCTCTGAAGAGCATCTCACCCAGACTCACACACCCCTGTAACCCTGCATGTCCCATGGCTAACCCACCTAGTCTAGACATCCTTGGACACAATGGGCAATTTAGCATGGCTATCCACCTAACCTGCACATCCTTGGACTGTGGGACAAAGCCACAGCAGACTGGTGCAGACACGGGGAGAATGTGAAAACTCCACACAGATAGTCATTGAGGGTGAAATTGAGCCCGGATCCCTGGCACTGTGAAGCAGCAGTGCTAACCACTGAGCCACCATGCTGCCCTTAATTAATTGTCACTATCATTAGCTTGACAGATGTAATTGAAATTAGATTGTCCTTCAATCATTAATCATGGCTGATCTCCTAGAATTGCACATGTCCTATATAATAAGCAATGCCAACTCAAAAATGAAATTATGTCAGTGAGATGTTTAAAAATGCTCTCACTGGCAAGGCCCAGATTTGTTGCCTATGTCTAGAGGTGGAGTTGGTGGTAATCTATTTACTTGAACTGCTGCAATCCCTGTTGTTGGGCCCTGATGTATCCCCCATTCCAGGGCCTGATTACCACTCCTGTACTGCAGTAGCACCAGGACTGTATACCAACAATATAAGAGAAATTCCACCAGCAACATCTCTGCTGCATTCTTCATATTCAATGGGAAGGGGAGTCAGGCACGTGCTATGACTGGAGGTTGGTTAGCTTGGATGGCTGTTTTGCAATGTAGAGTGCCACCAATAAGGCAGGCTCAATTCCTATACTAGCTGAGGTCATTGTGAAGACCCTGCCTTCTTAATCTGAGGTCTCACCACCATCTCTCTAATAAAAGGGCAGCCTCTGTGACTCTGCCCACAAATATCCCTCTTGATCCCGCGCAAATGCCCTGCAGAATCAACCTCAATGACGACTGGACGCTGGGTTTGCATCACTGAGAACAGTCTCCTCACCAGGTCTTATTTTCTCAATTGCCTTATGTTCCAGAGAACGACAAAGAAAATGGTACTGATACATTGTGAAGCTCTCATTGAAACTCTCAATGACAGTGTGACTGGGAGGAGTTTGCCACCATTCAGAATGGGCACAACTCGTCCTTCAAACTGCACTACAGCTCTTTAATAATGAGAGGACAGCAGTATAGAATCTTGTACTCCACGTTCCACTATCTTCTGCAATATCCCACACCATGTACTCAAAAATCTGAGAGTCAATAACTGGCCTATTCGGAAGATATAAAGACCCACAGCAGAATCCCTCTGAACAGATGACATGATCATTGGTCAAGGGATATTGGAAACCACAAATTTTCAAAGTGGTGGATGCAGAGCCAATCAATAGGACTGTTTTGTCCTGGATGGTATCAATTTTCTTGAGTGTTGTTGGGAGTTGCACTCATCAGTTATTCCTTCGCACTCCTGACTTGTAACTGACTTGTAAGTGGAAGTGTTTGAGGAGTCAGGCTGGGAGTCACTCACTACTGAATTAGTCGCAATCTTTGTACAGTTAGTCCAGTTAAGTTCCTGGTCAATGGTGACAGTTAAGTTCCTGGTCAAAGGCAGGATCTGGGAGATGTTGCAGTGCACCAGGGCCCTGAGCTGGGCTTGGGATCTGGAGTTCTCATCCATGCCCAGATGGAGCAGCCAGAGTTTCAGAGCTGAAAATCTGGCTTATAAAAATAAAATTAGAAATCGCAGGCTGCTAACCCTGACTTAATTTAAAGCTGTGCTTTCAATCCAGTTGGCTAATAGTTGTAGCACTGTTACTTTTAACATTTGGGTAGTTTTGTGGTTCTGATGTTTTTAAAAGCCTGCCAGAAAGCCACAAAGCTGCCCAACTTGCAGCTGTTGTCAGCAGATTGCTCTCGGTTGAAAATCTTGTGGAGGAATAGTAAGTAAGATACGTTTAGAGTCAACTGGATGCTGCAAGAGGATGCTTTTATGATTTTCGTACCACAAGAGGAACAATGAGTATAGGAGTTGGGATGTCATGATGAAGTTATACAGGGTGTTGGAGAGGCCCCTTTTTGGAGTACTGCATACAATTCTGGTTGCCCTGATACAGGAAGGATATTATTAAATTGCAAAGGGTGCAGAAAAGATTTGCAAAGATGTTACTGTAACTGGACGGTTTGAGTTATAAGGAGAGGCTGGATTGGCTGGGACATCTTTCACTGGAGCGTTGGAAGTTGAGGGCCAACCTTATAGAGGTTCATAAAATCATCAGGGACACAGATCAGGTGAATAGCAAAGGTCATTTTCCTTACGGTAGGCGAGTTCAAAACTAGAGGGCATAATTTTCAGGTGAGAGGAGAAAAGATTTAAAAGGGATCTGAGGGGCAACTTTTTCACAGAGTATTGTTCATATGTAGAATCAGCTGCCAGAGGAAGTGGTAGATGCAGGTTACAACATTTAAAAGCCATTTGGACAGGTACACGAATAGGAAAGGTTTAGAGGGAGAAGGGCCAAATGCAGAAAAGTAGGACTGGTTAGGGTTGGGAATCTTGGTTGGCATGGACGAGTTGGACCAAAGGGTCTGTTTCTATGCTGTATGATTCTATGATCTGTTGCATTTCTGAAATTTTTTTCTTTTGAACTTAAAACTGCATGTATCTAGCAATGCAATTTTTTATTATGCCTTAAAGTAGACATAATTATGATGACATATCATTTTGATGTTTGCAAATCTTAGGCTTTGTCAAAATAAATGTAAATTAAAAGTACTGAAAAACAGGGTATTGATTCACCATTGCTTGATTTATTACACTTGCAACGTTCGGAATGTTTGTCACTAAGAAATTTACTTCAAGAATGGTATTTACAAATTACTACTCCATCCTAAGTTCACCCCATCCAATTTAAAACTTAGCAGAAGGTCTGGGACTAACATCTTTTTGGGTGGAGGACCTATTGTAACTCAGATAATGAAAAAATCCAGACTGAAATCCCATAGAAACAGAATAAAGGGCTGTAACTATAAAATAACTTCAAAGGAATCCAGCCCTACAACTTAAAATGACTCTCTAATACCACTGAATTATTAAAGTAAGCCTTGTGTATTTATTTGCTACAAATGAAACTCAATGTTATTTGAAATCTATAAACTTAAGCTGTCAATTCACTGTGTACACAACTTGTATAGGCGAAAGTGAGTACTGCAGATGCTGAGGATCGGAGTCAAGATTAGAGTGATGCTGGAAAAGCACAGCAGGTCAGGCAGCATCCCAGATAGCTTTAGGGGGAGGGGTAGCCAGCTACTATACAGGGCTGTAGCATGTATCATTATTCTCTGAATAAATTCAGATCAACATTTCAATCCACATTTTTCCTTACCTGCTGGTAGGTGTCTGATGAACAAATCCTGGGGATGGTGTAATTACTCTGTTGAAAATGCATATCTTTATTTAAAGTCTATCTGGAAAAAAGTGAAAAATTTTGGACTTGCATTATTTGGATATTCTCTGGATAGAGAGGAATTGTATCATGTGACGTCTTGAAGCTGAAACCAACAGTTTGCTGTGCACTGTAAGCCATTTGGTGTTATCTTGGGCTGGTGGTATAGTGGCTCAGTGATTAGCACTGCTGCCTCACAGTGCCTGGGTTCACTTCTCAGCCTTAGGTAACTGTCTGTTTGGAGTTTGCACATTCTCCCCGTGTCTGCATAGGCTTCCTCCAGGTTCTCTGTTTTCCTCCCAGAGTCCAAAGACGTGCAGATTAGGTGGATTGGCCACGTTTAACTGCCCTGTGGTATCCAGGGATATGTAGGCTAAGTGGATTAGCCACTTTAAACGTGGAGTTAAAGGTGGGATGCTCTTCAGAGGGTCGATGCAGATTTGATGGGCCTAAAGGCCTCTATCTGCACGGTTAGATTTTATGATTTTTTTTCTGGAAATCAAGTGACTCGAGACAGAGAAAAACATAGCTTTCAAGGAGATAAGAAATAGTTGCTGTATTTAGTTGAAAAAAAAATATTTTCAGAGGACTGGGATCTATCTGGATTGCAAGCATTGTTTAGAGTATTAATGCACTATCACCATCTATATATGGTATAAATCGAACATAGCATGATTTATCTCCCTTACCTTCCTCTTGTTATGTTGATAGAGTGGATTGAGTTATCAAAGAGTTATTGAATTTCATGAAGATCATTGTTGGAGGTTATTCCCTGCAATTTTGCAACACAGATGTTGTTACTTATCAGTCCAAACTTAAATGTCCAAATCTTGCTGCATGTGGCAATACACTGCTTCAGTATCTGATGATAAAACTGTTCCAATAAAACTTCATCGAGCACTGTTTCTCTTTAGGTGCTACCCGACCTGCTGAGAGCTCCCAGCCCTTGACGTTTGTAATTCAGATTTCCAGCATCCACATTATTTTATTTCTGTACCAGTATATGAGGACCATAAATGGTGCTGAACTTTGTGCAATCGTCAGTAAACCCCTCATTTCTGGTCTTATGGTGGAAGAAAGGTCTGAGGAGACAGCTGAAGATGGTTAAGTCAGGGATACCCAGCAATGGTACTGGCCTAAAGAACCCAGCGAAAAAATAAGTATGACTACAACAGTTTGAAACAAAGCAATTCGAGAAACACTTTAATATTGTCGAGCTCCTTCCCTGAAGGGGCGGCACGGTGGCTCAGTGGTTAGCACTGCTACCTCACAGTGCCAGGGACTGTGTTCTAATTCCACCCTCAACTGATTGTGCAAACTCCACACAGACATTCTCCCAGTGTGTGTGTGTGGGTTTCCTCTGGGTGCTCTGGTTTCCACCTACAGTCCAAAAGTGTTTGGGCTCGGTGAATTAGCCATGTGAAATGTAGGGTAGGGAGGTGGGTCTGGGTGTATGCTCATTGATGGTGTGAATTCGAGAGTAGGTATTCTATAATTCTAAAGAACATTAGTGAATAAAGTGGACTTTTAGTACAGTGTGTGGTGCTGGAAAAGCACAGCAGGTCAGGCAGCATCCAAGGAGCAGGAGATTCGAAGTTTCAGGCATAAGCCCTTTTTCATGAGTGAGGATTGTGGGCCGGGGGACTGAGAGATAAGTGGGAAGGTGTTGGGGCTGGGGGCAAGGTAGCTCAGAATGCAATAGGTAGATGTAGGTGAGGGAGAAGGTGATAGGTCGGAGAGGAGGGTGAAGCAGATAGATGGGAAAGCAGACAGATGGACAGGTCAAGAGGGCAGTGCTGAGTTGAAGACTTGGGACTGGGATAAGGTGGGGGATGGGAAATGAGGAAACTGGTGAAATCCACATTAATCCTAAGTGGTTGCGCAGTCCTAAGGTGGAAGATGAGGCGTGTCTCGTCCAGGCAGTCAGCTGGTTAGGGTTTGGCGATGGAGGAGGGCCCAGGACCTACATGTCCTTGGTGGCAAGGGAGGGGGAGTTGAAATGTTCAGCCATGGGGCAGTGGGGTTGGTTGGTTGGTGCAGGTGTCCCAGAGATGTTCTCTGAAATGATCCGCAAGTTGGCATCCTGTCTCCCCAATGTAGAGGAGACCACATCGAGTGCATTGGATACAGTAGATGACATTGGTGCAAGTACAGGTGAATTACTGTCAGATGTGCAAGGATCCTTTGGGGCCTTGGATGGAGGTGAGGAGGGAGGTGTAGGTGCAGATTTACTCTTCTTGCAGTGGCAGGATGGGGTGCGGACTGGTGTGGGGGCATGGATCTGCCAAGGGATTCGTGGAGGGAATGGTGATAGGGGTGTGGAGGGAAATATATCCCTAGTGGTGGGGTCTGTTTTGTAGGTGATGGAAGTGGTGGAGGATGATGCAATGTACACGGTGGTTGATGGGGTGGAAGGTGAGGACCGAGGGGTTGTGTCCTTGTTGCAGTTGGAGAGGTGGGGTTCAAGGGTGGAGGTGTGGGAAATGGAGGAGATATGCTGGAGGGCATCGTTGACCACGTGGGAGGGGAAATTGTGGTCTTTGAAGGAAGAGGCCATCTGTAATGTTCTATGGTGGAATTGGTCATCCTGGGATCAGATGCAGCACAGGCAAAGGAGTCGGGAATAAGCAGTGGTGTTTTTACAGAGGCAGGGTGGGAGGAGGTGTAGTCGAGGTAGCTGTGAGAGTCAATGGGTTTGTAGTAGATATCCGTGGTTAGTCGGTCACCAGTGATGGATATGGAGAGGTCCAGGAAGGGGAGGGAGGTGTCTGAGATGGTTCAAGTGAATGTGAGGTTTGGGTGAAAGGTGTCAGTGAAGTTGATGAACTGTTCAATCTCCTCATGGGAGCACGAAATGGTGCTGATACAGTCATCAATGTAGTAGAGGTAAAAATGGGGAATGGTGCCAGTGTAGCTGCAGAAGATGGACTGTTCCACATACCAGATAAAGAGGCAGGCATAGTTGGGGCCCATGGGGGTGCCCATGGCCCCTTTGGTTTGGAGGAAGTGGGAGGATCAGAAGGAGAAGTTGTTAAGGGTGAGAACCAGTTCAGCCAGGCGGATGAATGTCAGTGGAAGGGTACTGGTTGGGATGGCGTGAGAGGAGGAAACAGAGGGCTGGGAGGCCTTCTTCATGGCGAATGGGTGTGTACAGGGACTGGATGTCCATGGTGAAGATAAGGTGTCGGGAGCCGAAGAAACTAAAGTCTTGGAGGAGGTGAAAGGCGTGGGTGGTGCCCTGAACTTAGGTAGGGATTCCTGGACTAAGAGGTACAGGGCAGTGTCAAGGTATGCAGAGGTAAGTTCAATGGGACAGGTGCAGGCTTTGACAATGAGTCGACCAGGGAAGACAGGTTTGTGAATCTTCAGTAGGAGGTAGAATCAGACAGTGCGGGGTTCACGAACAATGAGGTTGGAGGCTGTGGGTGGGAGATCCCTGAGGTGATGAGGTTGTCAATGGTCTGGCAAATGATGGTTTAGTGATGGGAGGTGAGGTTGTGGTTGAGGGGGCATTAGGAGGTGTCTGCGAATTGGTGCCTGGCTTCAGCGATGTAGAGGTCGGTGCGCCAAACTACCACAACACCCCCACCTTGTCTGCGAGTTTGATGGTGAGGTTAGGATTGGAGTGGAGGGAGTGGAGGGCTGAGCATTGTGAGGACAAAAGGTTGGAATGGGTGAGGAGGGTGGACAGGTTAAGGAGGTCTATGTCATGGTGGCAGTTAGAAATGAAGAAGTCCTACCTCCTACCCAAGAAAATATCTGAGAACCCCGCTCCGCCCAATTCTACATCCTACCAAGAAAAATAGGCAAAATCGACTCTGTCTTCAAAGACCGCAATTTCCCCTCCCACGTGGTCAACGATGCCCACCAATGCATCTCCTCCATTTCCCACATCTCTGCCCTTGGACCCCACCCCTCCCAATGCAACAAGGACAGAACCCCCACTCAGTCCTCACCTTCCACCCCACCAACCTCTATGTACATTGCATCATCCTCCGCCATTTTCGTCACCTAAAAACAGACCCCACCACTAAGGATATATTTCCCTCCCCACCCCTATCAGCATTTCGGAGAGACCATTCCCTCCACAACTCCCTTGTCAGATATATGCGCCCCACCGGCCCAAATCTCACTCCCGGCTCCTTACCCTGCCACCACAAGAAATGAAAAACCTGCACCCACATCTACCCCCTCACATCCATCCAAAGCCCCAAAAGATCCTTCCACATCTGACAGAAATTTACCTGTACTTCCACCAATGTCATTTACTCTATCCGATGCACCCGATGTGGTCTCCTCTACATCAGGGAGACAGGATGCCAACTTGCAGATCATTTCAGAGAACATCTCTAGGACACCCACACCAACCAACCCCACTGCCCTGTGGCTGAACAGTTCAACTCCCCATCCCAATCCACCAAGGACATGTAGGTCCTGGCCTCCTCCATTGCCACACCCTAACCACCTGACGCCTGGAGGAAGAACACCTCATCTTCTGCCTTGGGACCCTCCAACTCCACGGAATTAATGTGGATTTCACCAGTTTCCTCATTTCCCCACCCCCCCACCTTATCCCAGTCCCAAGTTTCCAACTCAGCACCGTCTTCTTGACCTGTCCATTGTCTTTCCCATATATCCACTCCACTCTCCTCTCCAACCTATCACCTTCTCCCTCACCTTTATCTACCTATTGCATTTTGAGCTACTTTCTCCCCAGCCCCACCCTCCTCCCATTTATCTCTCAGCCCCCAGCCCACAAGCCTCATTTCTGATGAAGGACTTATGCTCGAAAGTTTGATTCTCCTGCTCCTCAGATGCTGCCTGACCAGCTGTGCTTTTCCAGCACCACACTCTCTACTCTGATCTCCAGCATCTGCAGTCCTCACTTTCTCCGTCCTGGACTTTTAATACAGTTCAGTAGTTACATGGTCACCTTTATCAATACTTGCTTAAGATTTTAACTAACTGAATTTGTCAGAAGCTATGGTGGGATTTAAACTCATGTCTCTAGATCACATTGCTCTGGTCCTCTGTCATTCATTCAGCAACATAATTATTAGTCCTAGCTTAGCTTACTGGTTCTGGAAGTGGCGTTATGCTCAGCCCCATATACAGAATCACAATCAATGACAGAAGACAAATCACACTAAAGTTCTGATCAATGGACCAGGGCGTTTGCATAAGAGTTGTGTTTGAGTCAGAATGTGTGCACACTTTAGATTGTAAAAAAAACAAGCATAACTTTGTTTGACAGGCATCAAAATAATTGTCCATTCTGCAATTCATTCGGTCATCTGAAAGAAACTAAAGAACAGCCAGTATTTTAAAGAAAACAGATTTCAGAAAGTTCTGCCAAGTGAACTGACTGCATTTCATAAGCTCTGATGATTGCTACCTTTTCCCCTTTGAGAGTGTGTTTGATACTGTAGTGTTTGGAACTGGGGCTCAAACACTCCAACACTGAACACCTCACAGCTAACATGCTGTCCACAGAGCTCTGACCCGGTTAAATCTCGCCTGTTACTGAAAGCAGGTTTTGGGAGAAAACAGGAGAGCGGTGCTTGAAACTGCAGTCCACAACAAAACATGGGGACTTACAGTATCACTGTCTAATTAAACATTCAGACAGACTCTAAATGGAAGACCTTGAGACAGATTTTTAGAATACATAATTTCTTCAATTGTATAAGAACACATCCATGTAATGATCAGCTTAGACATTACTCTGGACCCCTACCATTCATTTGGCAACAAAACTATTAGCCCTGGCTTGGCTTACTGGTTCGGGAAGTGGTGCTATGCCTAGTTGAAACAAAATAATAGATTATATAGCCCCTAGTTGTGACTAGCTTTTAACACATTGACCTCTTCATGTCACTTGTTCAAATTGAACTGACTGATTGGGACAAAGTCATGTTCATCACTTTCCATCTTAGGTAATGCTGTGCTGTTGGAGAGGGAACAGAACATTTTCCATAAATGAGAAAGGTCTCTCAGCCTATTGAGCTTATTCTTGGTTAATAACAATCTCTATATTAGATTAGATTACTGACAGTGTGGGAACAGGTCCTTCGGCCCAACAAGTCCACACCGACCCACCGAAGCTCAACCCACCCAGACCCATTCCCCTACATTTACCCTTTCACCTAACACTACGGACAATTTAGCATGGCCAATTCACCTAACCTGCACATTTTTGGACTGTGGGAGGAAACCGGAGCAACCGGAGGAAACCCACGCAGACACGGGGAGAATGTGCAAACTCCACACAGACTGTCGCCTGAGGCAGGAATTGAACACGGGTCTCTGGCACTGTGAGGCAGCAGTGCTAACCACTGTGCCACCATGCTGCCCACACGGTCTTGAAGGGTATCTTGAAGGGTAGCTACTCTGAACCTCCAGGAAGGTGACAGTGTCCCCCCCATCTCTCCAGTTAAACTTGAGGATAGTCATCTATTCTTGACATTCAGGTATACTGTTGTTTTTATCAGTTTTGTCCTCAAGATATTGAAACAGCCCGTTCTCATGTGCAGCAAGACTTGGATAACATTCGTCCAGGACCTAAGGTCTCAATGTATTCCACTGAGAATGTGGCCTTTGAAAGACAAAGGCAAAGTGTAGTTTGACTGCTACAATATAATGAGACCCTCAACTGCGAATAAGAAGTGGTGCGGGCGACATTTCTCTTTAAGGCCGGCCACCTATCCACAGGATATGAGAAATGGAAACAAGAAGCATTGAGTTGTGGCGAGGATGATGTGTGGTTGAGTAGTAAATGCATGTTCAACAAATTATATCGTGGACAGAAGCTCTGACAAACCATAGGAGGAACATCAGGTTACAATTGTAGATAGATCACAAAAGGTGATGGAACTCCTGTTGCCTCTGCTGTATAAACAAAATGGAACAAACACGCAGGATAGTTGCTGTGAAAAATGCATTATCTATGAATACAGAAGCAAACAAACTTTGCAGATAGTTACAGACTTGATCAGATGGGAGGTTATAGCTTCAGGAAGATCTATTGCTCTAGTTTACTTAGCAGAAAAGCACTTTATGCTTTGACTAACTTTTCCCTAATGATAAATCAAGGAAAATATATCCAATGATATTGACACCATTGGGAGTTATAAGACAGCATTGTAGGGTAACAGGCTAACATTCACAGACTAATAAACCCAAGTGACATGCTGATCAAGAGGCTGGTTATCAGAGGTGTGATTATTGCTCGGCCAGCAATTCATTCTTAGTAGGGTTAAAACTGGACAGAACCAGCTTACTGGGGCCAACTGAGCATAGGGAGCAATCCTGATTGATGAAGGGCATCGATTTGCCAGTCTGGAGAGATGGGGGAACCCATGGAAGTTATCAGATGGCTTATGGTTAAGGGGGCTTTAAATGACAATGCTGCAGCCCTTGGTTAGAGTGTGGTTTTTGTACATGTGGGGGAGTGAGGGCACAAAGGGGACAATTCAATGACTGGGAAGAAAGGATGCAACCAGGAGAGGGGCAAGTACAGGACTTCAATAGTCTTGGAGAACTGTGTCCCCCAGTTCCACATTCAGGTAATTATTTCTGAAGAAATTTAATTATGTGATTTCCCAGAGGACCTTCATGGTCTTTTCACTCAACCGCCTGCAAATTTCTCCCCGTGTCTACGTGGGTTTCCTCTGGGTGCTCCAGTTTCCTCCCACAGTCCAAAGATGTGCAGGTTAGGTGAATTGGCCACGCTAAATTGCCCGTAGTGTGAGGTGAAGGGATAAATGTAGGGGAATGGGTCTGGGTGGGTTGCTCTTCGGAGGGTCAGTGTGGACCTTTGGGCCGAAGGGCCTGTTTCCACACTGTAAGTAATCTAATCTAAAAAACACATTTGTGGTGATTCACAGCTGTCCGTGTTCAATAGGGCTGTCCAGTTTTGGGAGGGTGAACTGTAACTGCTGTGACCACTCCCTACCAAATACGCCAAAGGACTAACACCTGCCTCAGATACAGGCCATGGATGCCAAAACTCCAGCTTTCAACAACAGAGATGTGCAAATATCATCAGCCATTTTGGATGCATTCAATCTTGATCGAAAAACAGGGGCAACATCAACACATCTCTCGACCAGACTATTCAATAATTTGATAACACCATCTGATATAATCAATCATATCTTTGTGACTTTTGCAAAAAAAAATCTTTTAAAAAAAGAGGCATTTACTACATGAGCCCTGCAGTGATTTAATTTATCCCATCTCTGTTCCCGGGAACAACATGCCTTAGCAACCCAGATGGTTTCACTAAGTCAGCATCGGAATTGTTTCCATGTTGGATTGTGGTTGCTTCAAAATGGGAGCTGTCCAACGATCATATCATGTACTCTTCATAAACCCCAAAACAGGATTAATTATTTTAATAGTCATTGACAAACCTAGGGGCGCCCACATGCTATTACAGTTTGACAAAATGAAGTGAGTCATTTGGGTACCATTAAAATGCTTAGCCATATGATGGTGCTCCTTAAATGTAATGCTGGCATTTACTTTCCCTGTATGGTTTCTGAACATTTACCAAGAGTCAGGTGGTGCCACTAGAAACACAGGCTGGTTATTTTGACAGGTTTGCTCTTTGATGTTGGGAAGTTAAACCAAACCCTCAGTCCTTGCTGCTGGTCAGGAACAGATGGAGTCAATTTTATTTTTTCAGTGGCTGAGTCCCAAACTAAAAGATGGAGCTTCAAGTCACCAGTTTATTCGTTTATTTTAGCAGCTTAATAATCAACAAGTGTAAGAACATCACAAATACAGGAGTAGGCCATCCCACCCTTCAAGCCCACTCCACGTTCAGTAAGATTAACATTGATATCTGATCATGATGTTAATTCCACTTTCCTGCATTGCATTCTACATACACCCAGAAATCAGAAACATTCTAAGAGTTCCTATTTCTAGTCTAAAGGCATGATCTCAGAATCACAAGCTGCCTGCTGATCTAGGTCACTGTGTTTCCAGGGGCTGCTACCTGATGCACTTTGTCGGGTATGAGCTGCCCATAGAGCATGCAAAACAATACTTTTCACTGTATCTTGGTACGTATGACAATAATAAATCAAATTAAATAAATCAAAAAATTAAGGGGTTACTGACCTTTCCCAAATTGCCCTGGAGAAGAATGCTGTGAGCAACCCCTAAAGAAAAATCAGAGGGCCCATCAAAACAAAAATCAAAGTTTACAAAAATTTTCTTTGAACACTTCTGTAAGTTAGAAGATGATCAGGCGGCAGTGAAACAAGTTGTTAGACTGCCCATGTCCTGATGAATGCAAGAGAAAACACGTCAGCAACATGTCGCTCTTTCCAGGATGCTTCAGATGCAGAGAGGTACAGCACAGAAACAGACCCTTCGGTCCAACTCATCCATGCCAACCAGATATTCTAACCTAATCCAGTTCCATTTGGCAACACTTGGCCCATATCCTTCCTATTCAATATCCATCCAGATGCCTTTTAAATGCTATCATTGTACCCGCCTCCACCACTTCCTCTGGCAGCTCTGGCAGCACACCCTCTGTATTAAAAAGGTGTCCCTTAGGTCCCTTTTATATCTTTCTCCCCTCACTCTAAATTAATGCCTTGTAGTTCTGGACTCCCCCACCCCAGGAAAAAAACTTTGTCTATTTATCCTATCCATGCCCCTCATCATTTTATAAACCTCTATAAGGTCACCCCTCAGCCTCTGATGCTCCAGGGAAAACAGTCTCAGCCCATTCAACCTCTCCCTAAAGCTCAAACCCTCCAACCCTGGCAACATCCTTGTAAATCTTCTCTGAACCCTTTCAAGTTTCACAACATCCTTTGGATAGGAAGACTAGAATGACAGGACTGCCAAGTGACAGGTCAGTAATCCTTTCAAAATAAAAGGGACTTTGAGGAGGTCTTTCTGTAGGAATCCCAGGTTGAATGGAGGAGGCAGGATCTGCGAACAGCTCCCACAGACATTGGCTCATGCGAGATTTTTGGAGGACAGGAGCAAGTGTAAGAGATATCCCTCTTCTGGAGTTTTTAGATTAGATTAGATTACTTACAGTGTGGAAACAGGCCCTTCGGCCCAACAAGTCCACACCAACCCGCCGAAGCGCAACCCACCCAGACCCATTCCCCTACATTTACCCTTTCACCTAACACTATGGGTAATTTATCATGGCCAATTCACCTGACCTGCACATTTTTGGACTGTGGGAGGAAACCAGAGCACCCAGAGGAAACTCACACAGACACGGGGAGAATGTGCAAACTCCACACAGCCAGTCGCCTGAGGCGGGAATTGAACCTGGGTCTCTGGTGCTGTGAGGCAGCAGTGCTAACCACTGTGCCACTGATAATAAGTTCTCACCCACACCCCCTGCAATAATGAGGTGTTCTCTCATTAAAGTCACAAACTCTGTGATGAAGGGGATAAGCCCTCCTGAAGAAGGGCTTATGCCCGAAACGTCGATTCTCCTGTTCCCTGGATGCTGCCTGACCTGCTGCGCTTTTCCAGCAACACAATTCCAGCTCTGATCTCCAGCATCTGCAGACCTCACTTTCTCCTCCGATGAAGGGGATAGCCAAGGGACCTTTGACCCTCACATCACGATCAGGGCTCGCAGGTTTCCAGAACAGATTGCTTGAATTATTCTCGAGAAACAAGGAGCCTTTTAGACACAGCTCAGGGATCAAGAGTAACTTTGGTGTTAACTCATTATTGCAACCTCGATTATCAGAAGTTGACTCATAAAAATTTGTGCAGCTACAATAAGATTAGAAAATGACCCTGGAGATCGAATGAAATAATTTGACCTAATTTTGATGTGTAATTTTGGTGAGTAATTTTGAAGGAACACTTTACTAATATCTGCAGAGTTTCTAAAAGCAAAAGATTAATATTTTTCATTATTAAAACACATAGCGCTTTACAGTTAATGAAATACTTTTTGCAAAACATTGTCACTGCTGCAGTGTAGACACTGAGGCAACCAATTTGTTCACAGCAAACTCCTACAAACAGTTAATGAGGTAATTACTAGATAATCTGTTTTTGACTAGATAATCTGTTTTTGATATATGACTGACAGATTAATATGGGCCAGGTCACCGAGATCATAGCTGAGAGATCTTTGACATCCAACTGAGGGGGCAGTCATGGCCTCAACTTATTATTATCTCATCCAAATGACAACAAATTTTGGCACTACAGCACTCCCTCAGCCCTGGTTGGGAGAAATCAGCATGGGTCTTTGAGCTCAAACCCATTACAAACTGGCTGAGATGCTCCAGATGGATAGAGATTAAGTTAAATTCCTGATGGATAAAGAAAAGGATATACTGTCTGTCAACCTAGATTCTATGGATACTGCACTGTTATAGTTTTGAAGTGATGTAAAATGTGCCTTAGCAGAAGACATAATTGCTGATCACCTCACTGTGCAACGTCACTAGTGGAGAGATAGACATGCCACCTTGCCTTGAATGGCACCATGACCAAGCACTGGCGATCCTAATATAGCTGTCAGTGAGTAAGACTAGCTCATGTGCCTTGAACTTTCATTTAACCAGACTAGATGCTGGAAGCTGGACTTGTGCCTGGATGTTGTTTCTGGACAGAAAGAAAGCATAATAAATGTATCTTTTATGTTATAACAGCTTTTAATAAATTAATGAACAACTAAATCAGCACAAAGATACCAAATGGCATGATACATCAACTTGGATTGTTTGACCACATCAAAACATCATTGTTAAACTCTCACTCTCCAGTGTACACAATAAAGTGCTTTTAAATGCACAGATCTGAATATCGAATTGAAGGAACCATGTTACAGAGCAGGAGGAAGTGTTTTACCACTACGCAGTTTATAAAGAAGTGATCAATTAGCCAAAGAATAAAGATACAGGAGAATGAGCAAGATCTACATTGAGTTGCATTATACATGAACAGAACAATGGGAGCAATCCAATGAGAAACGTTCTTTTTTCATGAATCGGCCCAAATGAATTTAGTTCTTTAACCTATTCTTCAAATTTTGTTGGAAATAATGACTTGTTTTTGAAGCATTTCCTCATCCTGTTATCATAACAGATGCAGAAGTGCCATATTCCAAAAGGATCATCAACTGACTGCATGGGAAATGGGTGACAATTGGTTAGCAAAATGCTGATGGTTAGTTGGCAAGCCAATTCATATTGGTTGAGGTGTTGCTATGGAGGATACACAAGGAACTGTTCCCTATTGCTTCACTCAGAATCATTGACTCTGCAGAAGCAAAGAGGGACCCTGGGGGTGGGATGGCAGGAAATGAGCACATTTGCTGCCTGGGTCTGGTGCCCATCACCAGTCCCCTCTGTTTCTACTGGAATATTACCCACAGTGGGAGAGCCTGGGGCCTTGTCAAGGATATACCTGGAATCTTGCAGCCAGGCCAGTGGGGATGATGGCGATCCTCTTAAGACAAGTTTTGTCCAACACAGGATCCACTGAGTCAACCCTCTCCCTCAAATCTTGGTCCCCACACCCCTCACCAGAATCTGCCAACCTGTCTAGTAAGAGCCCAGACAAACCTGGAAGTTCAGCCTTTAGTACCGTTTCTTCTTCATGGATAACCTATAGTTCCAGGGGTGGCCACTACATCTGGTGGTGCCACTGGGACAAAAGAGCTGCTTCGATTGGCCAGCAGTTCTTGATATCATGGCTTCTCAATCGATGGGGTAGAAGTCACGCCTCAAGCCAAGTTAATAGGTCTGACCGGCTGCAGGGTGGGCTGGCCAAGTGGAGATGAGTGACTTCTAAAGATTACTTTTTCAAGCTTTTTTTTGTTTGAAAAGTGAATGCACCAGCAGATCTCCAGAGCGCTGCACGATCGTTGGGTAACGGACAATTGTATTTCTTCCTCAAACCTTTTCAACTGTTTTTATTCATCACAGATAGTTACAAAGCAAGTAGACTCATTTCCAAATGAAGCTACCCAGCTTGTAAAACCAAGGAAGAGAATTTGACAATATGTTGTAGAGTGTAGGTGGTTTCTGATCAACTGGCTTTTGTTTTTCAGTTTTGTTGCACTCAATGGAATTAAATATCAGACTGAAGAAGTTTATTGCCTCAGTTCGTAAGAACACAATCAGAACAAACATAAATTCAGCAATAACAGTAGTTGGATTAAACATCTAAATTCAAAAATGATAAACAAGCTTCACCAAACTACTTTTTTTGTCACACACCCCCACCTCTGCACAAACACGTTTTGTTTCCGTTAAAAGCAAGATACGTGGAGGGATACCAGATAGTGCAATAGATTAACAAGCTTCTATTTTACATTTAGCAGGAGCAGAAGCAGGCCATTCAGTCCCTGCAGCCTTTTCTGCCCGTTCAACCAGACTGACGTAAGTCTACGCATCAACTCAATTTACACACTTTACTCTCACTTCCCTTGATCCTCACATCAAACCGGTTCGTTAGAGGGTTGTCCTATGAGGGAAGATTGAGCAGAATGGGTTAACATTCTCAAGATTTCGGAAGAACGAGAGGGGAACAGAAGAATGTAAGAATGTGGGCTTTTGTGGCACAATGGGTAGAATCCCTACCTCTGTGTCAGGAGCCTGGGTTCATTTCCCACCTGCTCCAGAGGTGCGTAATAACATCGCTGAAAAGGTTGAGTCGAAAATATTCAGAAGGACAAAAGGCGATCTCGTTGAAGCACCACAAATTCTGAGAGAGCTCAAAAAGGTAGCTGCTAGAAGGCTAATTCCTTGGGCTGGTGAGTGTAGAAGCAGGGGTCACACACTCTCAGGTCAAGAGGCCGACCAGTTAGAACTGAGAGGAGCAGAAATTTCTTCACTCAGTTGGAAATCTTTGGAATTCTCTACCTTGGAGACCTCAGACATGGAGTGACTGAGATCAATAAATATTTTGGGTACAATGGGAATCAACAGAGAGGGAACATGGGGTGATGTAGACATTCTGTCACAATCTTATTAAATAGCAGTGTAAGTTCAAGGAGATTGTAATCTCTAACTAAAGTTTGAGAACTGGCTGTGATTGTCATATTGAAAGATACCGTTACCTTCTCTACCAGCAGAGGATCCAGGCAATACTAGAACAAAAACTCCCTAAGATTCAGCACAAATCTCGGATCTCCTCAGCAAGGAGAAACAAACATTTCAGAACTACGCAAGCAGATCAGAGTCCAACTCACTTTGCTGTGCATACTGTCAGGAAAACTACTTTCATCTCTACATTTGGGGCTGACTTTAATCTGAGGGCCTGACAGTGATCGATCTAGTGCAGTTCTACCTGCAATATTTTACAGGAACAATAAGATAGCACAGTTCCCTCTTCGCATGGAGGGACATCCCCACATTAGCAGCACACCCTTTTCCATTTTGACTAAGCTTTGACTGTGACCCACATGCAAAACAGAATGAATTTTTAAAATTTGAGACATAATTCCTGAACTTTGCACCCAGTCCCTAACCACTCTTGAACGGAGTGACCTGCTAGGATCATTTCAGAGGGTAATGAAGGGGCAGCCGTCACTTTATGCCCGAAGTTGTGAGACTGGGTAAAACGGCAGATTTCCTTTCCTAAAGGGAGTTGCTGATCTATGGGTTTTGACAACAATTACTTCACAGTTACCATTAGAGTAGTGTTTAACTCTAGATTTTTACTGAATTAAAAGTTTACCATCTGTTCTGGGGGGGATTCACAGCCACGTGCCCAGAAAGTTAGTCTGGATTACGCATCCAGTGACATTATCTTTATCCCACCATCCTCTCCTTTGGAACATCCCTAGTACGGCAGGCATTTTTTGCCCATCCCTAATCGTTGTTGAGAAGGTGACTAAAGCCGGGGACTCGGCAAGATGGCGGCGATTCTGTAGAACTGCCGTGTACGGCTCTGCCTAACAGCCAAGGCATACCGGTGTTTTTTTTTACCATCCCTGGCCAACTTATGTGGAGGGATTGTTAATTTAAAAGCTTGAAGAACACATATTCGTTGACAATTTCAAGTGGGAAGGATGCCAAAGGGGAAAGGAGTGAGCAAACAGCAGCAAGGAGGACACTCCCCTGCAGCACCAGGCACACCAGAGGCCACAGCAGCAGCCTCTCCCAAACCCCCGGGGGACCTGACGGACTCATAGGAATTGGCGGCAGCGATGGCGAGACTTAGCTCGAAGGTTGGGGCTGTGATTGAGGAGACCCATGAGGAAGTCCATGCCTAAGTCTAACCCATTGCATCCATGCTGCAGAAACATGAGAGGGAGCTCCAAAGCCTTGGGGAGCGGAGGAGGTGGAGGGTTGAACCAAGGCCTCAGAAGCGGCAATCGAATCCTCATCCGGTTGAATGCAGGTACTAGAGCAGGAGGTGGGGGCCTTACAAAACCAAGTTGACGTCCTCGAAAATTGAGGTCGGAGGACAAATCTTTGGATTGTTGGGCTCCCGGAAGGTGAAGGAGGTGAGCAGCCAGTCAGCTTCTCTGATAACTGGCTGCCGCAGTTCCTGGGCCTTCAAATTGAGTCCAGCCGGCTGCAGCTTGAAAGGGCCTATCGGGTCACAGTGCACAGGTCTGGACCGGTACAGCACCCCCACCCGGTCCTAGTGCACTTCCATACATACAAAGACAAGCAAAAAGTTATGGAAGCCTCCAGATCCACAGGCACTACTGCACAAGGGGTCAAAAATCATGTTTTTCCAGGATTTCTCGGCAGCTGTAATTCAAAAGAGGAAACCCTTTGATGAAGTTAAAAGAGGCTGAGGAACCTGGACATCCAATACTCCATGAGATACCCTGCAGTACTCCATTTCAGCCACGAGGACTCAGTTTATAAGTTTGACTCGGCGGATAGAGCTAAGAACTTTGTATACACTTTAAAATAGACCGACTGGGCCGAAGAATACCATTAACGTTCGTTCTCTTTTCCTGTGTTTTCCCTTTTCCTTTTTCCTTTTTTTCTCCTTCCCTAATAATGTTTAAAAAAAAATATTGGAATATGTTGTTCCTATTATATTTTTATAGCTGGATTTTATCATGGGAAATTTTGTGGGTCCCTTTGTGGTTTTCCCTTTTTTTTGTTCATTTTCTCTTTTCGTCACAAGTAGGGGTGACATGGAGCCGTGGATGGGTAGAGTGCTTATCCTGAATTTGTCGTCTTTTGCTGACTTAAGGATCATCTCCTTGTTTATTTACTTTTTTGCCGAAGGCTTGGGCACAGTCCAGGCCTGAAAGAGCTGTGCAGGAGGGGATGGGTAGGGTGAGTGCCCCCTATGGGCAGGGGTGGGAGAATCTCTCGTTCAAAGTTTTATAGTTGGTTTTCTTTGTAGTTTCTTTGGTAGTAAGAGTTGTTTGTAGTTATGGTAGTGTAGTTTTTGTATACACAATTCTGCGACTCTATGAGTCTTTACTTACTTGTGCTCGGCGCATTGCAAGCAGGTTTTTCCCTCCCGGGGTTTCAAGGGTCTGAAAGGGGATATGGCTACATGTCTTGTTAAATGGTGCACCTGGAACATCAAGGGAAGTCATTCGCCTGTTAAAAGGAAAAAAAGTGCTTTCTAGCCTTAAGAGGCAAAGGGTTGATATTAACCTATTGCAGGAAACCCATCTTGATGATGGGGAACACCTGAAGTTACAACAGGGAGTTATGACCAAGTATTCTTTTCATCCTTTACTACTAAAAGTAGGGGAGTGACTGTACTTACCCAGAAAGATCTTCTGTTCACATTATTAGAGCAGGTGAAAGATGAGCAAGTGATACTTAAGGCCCTGATACATGGAGAGGAATATGGCATTTTAAATGTCTTCTATCTTCCGGCGCATCCCCTCAAATGTTTGATTAGTGCCTTTTCTAAGTTGAGTGCCTTTGGAACACGGCACATTATTATAGGGGGAATTTTAATTGCCTTTTGGATCCAACAGTGGTCAGGATGCCTAGTGGGCCCCAAACTATTTCTTCACAGGCCAAGCAGGTGGCTAACTTACACGAGGAGTTGGGGCTGGTGAATATTTGAAGATGTCTTCACCCTACCGGCAGGGACTTCATCATTTTTTATTCAAACCTACATAAATGTCACACGAGGATTAATCTTTTTTTTGGGTCCCTCGACCCTTCTGGATTCGATTATGGGTTGTAAAATTGGGAACATAGCTATCGCTGATCAGGTAGCGGTATATTTAGAGGTTAAGGCGAAGAGTGAGGGGCTAGGTTTGTGGCACTGGCATTCGGATCCTTTTCTCCTTAAGGATTCTAAATTCGTGGAATATTTTTTGAAAAAGTTTCAGGAGGTCTTGACTATCAACTCAGGCACGCCTAGTAGTCCATCTTCGTTATGGGAGACCGCTAAGGCCTTTGCTAGGGGATTAGCTATTTCCAATTCAGCTAGCCAGAAATGACAGAAGGGGGAACAGCAGTGTCTACTTGAAACGCAGCCGAAAGCAACTGAGGCGGCACATTTTGCGAGGCCTTCGGTGACCAAGCTACAGTGGATCACGGCCCTTTGGGCTGCCGTGAATTCAATATTTACACAAACCGCAAAGAAAGAACTTGCTTTTGCTAGACAAAGGCTGCTCAAGTATGGGGATAGGCCAGGCAAGTATTTAGCGTATCTGACAAGCAAAATGCGTGCTCCCTAATCCATTACTGCAATCAGAGCCAGCGCCAGGGTCCTTACATACAATGCCAAAAGGATTAATGAGACTTTAGAGTTTTTACTCTGGATTGTATTGGTCTGAAGATTGAGAGGAAAGGAGGGCTAAAATGGAAGCCTTTTTTAAGAACCTGGACCTCCCGGGGTAACCTTGGAACAGGCCTCTCTCCTTAATAACCCCTTGACAGTTCAGGAAATACAGGAGGCAGGTAGGCAACTTCAGAGTGGGAAAGCGCCTGGCCCTGATGAGTTCCCAGGTGTGTTTTGTAAGGAGTTTATAGAGATTCTATCAGGGCCGACTTTGGAGATGTACAATCACTCCTATATGCATGAATACTTACCACCATCTTTCAGAGAAGCTCATATTTCCTTCATTCTTAAGAAGGGGAAAGTTCCTGAGGATTGTGCCTCATACAGGCCCATCTCTCTATTAAATTCAGATTTTAAGATTCTGTCTAAGATCTTGGTGCTGAGAGTAGAGGTGTTGCCCTGTATTGTCAAAGAGAACCAGACAGGTTTTATAAGGGGCCATAGGTCGTCTAATAATATTAGAAGGTTGCTGAATATGGTCCAAGTTTGTTAGCAACGATCGATTCAGGGGTTGGTGATTTCCTTAGATGCAGAGAAAGCATTTGACCGGGTGGAATGGCCTTATCTCTTTTATGTCTTAGAACAGTTTGGGTTGGGTGGGGTCTTTGCTCGGTGGGTGGAGGTTTTATATCGGGGCTCTCTGGCCGCGGTCATCACAAAGGGGTGAAGTTTGGGAATTTTAGGATTGGTAGGGGTAGTCGTCAAGGCTGCCCCCCTCACTGTTGTTGTTTACTTTGGTGATAGAGCCGCTGGCAGAGGCCATTCGTCAGAGCGTGCACATAACCGCTCGAGATCAAGGGCACACAAGATTACAATGTATGTGGATGATGTCCTTGTTTTTAATCAAACCCGATGACCTCCGTACCCCACCTGATACAATGTATTAATTAATTTGGGGCTATATCAGGATATAAGATCAACTTTGCAAAATCAGAGGCTATGCCTTTGGGGAACCTCAAGGAAGTGCCAGAGGTTGAAGGTGGCCTTGTAAGTGGTCACAGGTGGGGTTCCAATACCTAGGCATTTGTATTACCCCTATGTTTGATCTGTTATTTCAGACTAACTTTGCTCACTTGCTCGACAATATTAGGTGGGATCTTCAGAGATGGGAGGCTGTTCCAATTTCATGGCTGGGCCGAATAGCCCTCAGTAAGACGAATGTCCTTCCTCGTTTGCTTTATCCCATGCATATGCTCCCTACAATGTTTCCCAGGTCAACGCTGCAGACACTTATGGGTTGGTTTAGTTCCTTCATCTGGCATCATGGATGGCCCCTCATCAAACTTACTAAATTGTTGTTGCCTCAAGAATGGGGAGGAGTTGATTTCCTCGACATCAGGAGCTATCAATTGAGTTCCCTACTGTCCTTTGTGTGCGATTGGGCAAGTAACGATCCAAACTCAATATGGCTGGATATCGAGGCCTCCCAGGCAAAGTGCCCTCTTATTAACCTGTTGTTCATGGATAAGATGAGGACAGTTATGGATCACTGCCAGAACCCCACTGTCATTAGTACAATCAAGGCATGAAGGGCAATGCGTCAGAGTGAGGGTTGTTTATCCAAGACTTCGCCACTCACTCCCATAGTTGGTATGCCAGGGTTCCGACCAGGGATGGTGGACTCAGGGCTCAAACTATGGGCAGTGAGAGGAGTTTCCAGTTTTGGGAAACTTGTTTAAGGGGGAGGTTATGATGTCTTTCGAGCAACTGAGCTGCAAATATGGGTTGTCTAGCAGAGACCTTTTCTGGTTTTTTCAGGTTAGGGATTTCATCCAGAAGATGACTACACTTCTCACCAAGCCCTATAAGCCTGATACCGAGAGGTTGTTGCTACGTTCCACAAGCACCCTCTTGGTTAGTGCCCTCTATTGCCTGCTGGGTGGCAGGGCCTGGCAGGATATTAACCGGTTATGTGAGGTCTGGAAGCAAGAGCTAGGAGTGGAAATCTCTTTTGAAATGTGGGAGGACATATGGGAGAACATGCGAAAGATCTCAATCTGTAATAGGAAGTGTGCTATGCAGTTAAAAATTGTGCACAGGGTTCATTTGGCACTGGACTGTCTGGTGAAATTTTAAAAAGGGGCATCTGCAATGTGCCCCAAATGTAAAATAAGTGTAGATACTCCTACCCATTGTTGCTGGACATGCCACAGGCTCCGTGTTTATTGGAGCGCTGTGGCGGGAGAGATAGGGAGGGTATTGAGGACCAAAGTTAAAGTAGACCCGATGTCCCTCCTCAGTCTACCAAATGTATCATCTCTAGACGGGCATGGGAAGAAACTATTCAATCTTCTTATTTACTGTGCGTGGAAGAATATTCTGATGAGTTGGGTGTCTGAGAACCCGCTGGGCTTGCTGGGATGGCGGAAATTAATTAGGAAGTACATTCCCTTCGATTTATTCGCAAATATGGTGCACCACACAACAGACCTTTTTTATAAGACATGGCAGCCCTTTTTGAGTTATTTGGACACAGATTTGTCTGCTATCTTAACCAGGCTGTTTGTTTAACCAGGATGGATAGGTTTGGTGAGCTCTGGGCCCGGGAGGGGGGAACTCCCGAGTTAATACAGGCATATATACACAACATTACCCTTCCTTTTGTTTGAAAGCTTTGCGCCGAGGATTGCTATTTTGTGTTCTTTTGTTGTTTTCTTTGTTTTATTATTTACTTATTTATTGGTGTTGTTTTGCACAGTGTTTGGTTTTGTTTTGAATTATAGGGGAGGTTAATACATGGTAGACAGTAGTTGAATTGTAAATTGCGTTTTTCTTTATTATACTGGTATTTGTTATATTTTCAATAACTTTATATTTTAGTAAAGTCAAAAAACGTTTTTTTGGCCAATCTATATATTTACAAAAAAAAGCACACTGAAGCCCATATAGTGCAGGGAGATATCACAGTGCTGTTTGGGGGAGCATGTGGATTTTGACCCAAAGTCATTGATGAAACAACAGTTTAGTTCCAGGTCAGGATGACGTATGGCTTGCAGGGAAACTTGTAAGTGGTTCCCATGCCCCTGTTGCCATTGACCTTACAGGTGGTAGTGGTCATGGGTTTGAAAAGTGCTGTCAAAGGAGCCATGGTGAGTGACTGTAATTCATCATGTAGATGGTACACACTACTGCTGCTATGCATCAGTGAATGTTGAAGGTGGTGAATGGGGTTTCAATCAAGCGGGCTACTTTGCCCTGGGTGGTGTTGAGCTTGAGTGTTCATCCAGGCAAGTGGAGGAATTTCCATCACACTCCTAACTTGTGCCATGTAGATAGTGGACAGGCTCTGGGGAGGCAGGAGATGAGTTACCACATAATTCCTAGTCTCTGGCCTGTTCTTGTAACCAGTGTATTGAAACAGCTGGTCCAGTTCAGTTTCCGCTCACTGGTAGCCCCAAGCATGTTGACAGTGAGGTTTCAGCAATGCCAGCGGTCATGTAATATTCAGGCACAGACTGTTCCACCACCTGAGGATTAATGGAAGTATAGCATCCAAATCCTATAGCAAATAGGGCTCTAGCTTGAGAGTGGTAGCTGGTCAGGTTGGATTTTTTTTTTTCAGAACTTGTTCTTTGGGCCAGCATTTATTACCCATCCCTTACTTGAACTAAATGTGTATTTTGCTTGTCTGTACCAAATTGGAAAATGGTGACAATGGCCCAGTTCCCACTCTGAAGTACTAAAAAGGCTGGCAGCATTCCAGGCAAAGAGGTCACCAGGCCTGGACGTGGCCTGGACTGTTGAAAGAGGCAAGAGAGCAAATTGTGGAGCCATTGACCGAAAATTTCCAGGCTTTTCTGAACAGAGGATTAGTCCCATGGGGCTTGAAGATTGTGATACTGTTTCTTAAGAAAGGGGCAAAGGACAACACAGGAAACTACAGACCTATCAACTTAATGTCAGTGGGTTCTGAACAATTTTGACACAATGAGGGAGGATATTCTGTTTCCACTAATTGGTAAGTCAGTGACAAGGGGTGACAATTTCAAGATTGTCAGCAGGAGAGCTAGGACTGAGATGAGGAGAAACTTCTTTACTCAGAGGGTTGTTTGGAATTAGAATGTGCTGCCTGGGACAGTGATGGAGACAGAATCCACAGCAGGTTTCAAAACAGAACTGGACATATATTTGAAAGTGATGAACTGAGAGGACTACGGAGAAAGGCTGGAGCGTGGGACGAGCTAGATAGCTCTTTGGGAGCTGGTTCAGACACAATGGTTGAATGGCCTCCTTCTATACTGTACAATTCAACAATTTCATTTGTTAGGCCATTTCAGAGGGCAGTTAGTCAACCACATTGCTGTGGGCCTGGAGTAAGGGAAGGTCTGGCATTTTCCTTTCCATAAAGGATGCAGATTTTTGTTTGTTTTTTTTTTTAAGATTCCCTACAGTGTGGAAACAGGCCCTTTGGCCCAACAAGTCTACACTGACACTCCAAAGAGTAACCCAACCAAACCCATTTCCCTCTGACTAATGCACCTAATACTATGGGCAATTTTAGCACGGCCAATTCCCCTGACCTGACATCTTTGGACTGTGGGAGGAAACCAGAGCACCCGGAGGAAACCCACACAGACATGGGGAGAACGTGCAAACTCCACACAGACAGTTGCCCGAGGCTGGAATCGAACCAGAGTACCTGGCGCTGTGAGACAGCAGTGCTAACCACTGAGCCACCGTGCCAGGATTAGAAAAAGAATGATCAACAGCAGTTACATGGGCACCATTAGACTACATTTTAATTGAGATTTTTTAAAAATTGAATTCGTGGTGGGATGTGAACCCACGAATCCAGAAGAGTAGGCACTCCAGATTACTCAACCAGTGACACTGCCACTAAGCCAGAGCCTCCCCTGCCTTTGGGCACAGGACATACCTGGGCAAATTTCCACATTGTTGGGCAGATGCCAGTGTTGTAGCTTCACTGAAATAGCTTGGCTAGGGGCACAGTTTATTCTGGAGTACAAATCATCTGCTACTGCCAGAATGCTCTTTGCAGTATCCAGCGCTTTCAGCTGCTTTTTGGATATCACACAGTGAACTGAATTGGCTGAAGATGGTCATCTGCAATACCTCAGGTAGCTGCCAAGATGAATCAACTGCACTCTGGCTGACTTCAACCTTATCTTTTGTAAATAATGCGCTGGCCTCCCCATCATCAAGGACACATATTTGTGGTGCCACCTTCTACTGGTTTCTAAAAACACAAACTAGGAGCAGGGGTAGGCCATTCGATATCGGCCTCTGCAATTCACAGAATTCTTAGCGTAGAAGCAGGCTAATTGGTCCATTGAGTCGACACCAACCCTCTGAAGAGCATCCCATCCAGATCCATCCCTGTACCCTATCCCTGTAACCCTGCTTTCCTCATGGCTAATCCACCTAACCTACACATCCCTGGACACTATGGATAGTTTAGCATGGTCAATCCACCTAACCTACACATCCTTGGACTGCGGGAGAAAACCAGAGGAAACCCACGCAGCCACAGGTAGAACGTGCAAAGTCCTCACAGACAGTTACCCGAGGGTAGCATCATACCCCGGTCTCTGGTGATGTGAGGCAGCAGTGCTAACCACTAAGCCATCATGCCTCCCTCATTCAATATGACAGCTGATCCTCTGTCGCAATGTTATATTCATTTTTCTCCATACCCACTGATGTGCTTAAAATCTAAACAACGTGTGCATCTCTTATTTGAATATATTCAGTGACTTAGCCTCCACAGCCTTCTGTAGCAAAGAAATACAGAGTTTAATTATCCCGAGTGAAGAAATGCTTCATCTCAGTCCTAGGCAACCTTTTGAATGTAATGTAAAGGGGCAGCTGGAGTGTCCTTAAATGGGGTGACTGGGGAATATCAAATATTGGTTCGAGAAAACAAGTCATATTTCTGCTCACCAAGTAAAGCCACACCATCTTAAATGTTGAGGAAATTGTTGCGGAGTGAACTGGGAATAATCCAACCCTGCAACTCTATCAGATTACGTCTAATGCCATTCAAACTCTCAAGTAAAGACTGCTTTCACAGCCTCTGTACAGTCAGCAAAGTGAAGGAACCCACTGAAACACACAGAGGATCCTGAATACCGTCGACAAGTAATCCAAGTGAAAACTTTGGAGGGCATCAAATGCAACGAATGAAAAGTTTGAATGACATACACAATTTTACCCCTGAGATTGAATTAATGCATTAAATTCACCTGGAGGGTGGTGGATGTTATGCATCCTCGTGACCAAAGTACATTTTTTTAAATGCAGACGCCTTTTAAAAAGGTACGGACACGGTTTTATATTTGATCTCTGCGGTTTCTGTGTGTTTTGCAAATAGGACCCCACGAAATACAGATTTTATTCACTGGGTAAGTCTTTTTGAGTTACATGGAGCAGGAAGAGGAAGGAAAGCAAAGAAAATGAACTCACTTTCCAAGACAGGTTGCAACAGTTGTGTGTGGCAGAAACAAGAATTGCCCGCGATTCACCAGACGGCAGATTGGTGTAGTGAGGCTTCAGTCCAACAGGGATCACGCAGGGCAGGGAGACGTGATTCTCCCTCAGGTGTCCTCATGTAACAGGAAGATTTTGACAGTGTCTGGAATTGGCAGCGTCTGGATCATATGAAGACGGAACTTCCCCAGTGCTCTCCGAATAACTATACGGCAGGAAGAGGTCAGTGTCCTGGGAGTACCTGTTTGGAAAGCAATATCCTTTAAATGAGCAATAATGCCAGACTTCTCTACTGTGTAGAATCTCTAAAAAGCTAAAGCCCAATGTCTTCGCAGGAAATAAATCAACTTTTGTTGGCCAAATTTAAGATATGAATATTGTAAGCTAGAATTCACAGCATGTGTGAAAGCAGGAAATATTCCTTCATTCTCTGCACTAAGTCAAAAAAAAAAGGAGTGCGTTTTCATTGAGAGCTGAAATGTTGCCATGACTCCCAAAGTGTTCCAGACCCACGCAAGTGTCAGGATTTGCTTTATTTGATCGATTTGGAAATCTTTGCTCATGGCACAACTCTGCACACTTTCCAATTTAGATATCAATTAAAGACCAATCCAAACAAGTTCAAGACTAAGACTATATTTTTTATGTACACTCTATACATGTTTATGTACTAATTACAATCATTTGCCCCATTCCTGAAGCTGAGAGGGAGTCAAAATTTCAATTTACTTCATGAAAACGATGAAAATTATTTGACCTTTCTTATGTGACAGATGATTACAGTCATTCCTCTTTCCTTCCAAAATTCTTTGGAAGGGCTTTTTCATTACGACTGGGCAAAATATCTTAAAAGTAAAAGGTTCCAGACATTGGAATTGTGATTTCGTTTGAAAGGTTCTGACAGACGCAAGAACTCAATCAATTATTTTCAGCAACAATGCTGCCCAAAACCCACCTTGTGTTAGTGTTACGCACCTTACCTAAAGACGGGCAAATGCTACCAAACATACAGCAATCCGCTTGTAGTCAGAAAGTCAAGAATTACAGGCTCCATTTCAGAGATGCTGCCACACAATCAAGGTTGGCACTTTTGTAGAGAACTGAGGGAGCTCGACACTGCCACCGATGCTGTCCTTTCGGCGAGAAGGAAAACCTGAGCTTTTATATGCCCTCTCTGATGGGACAATGCAATGAGCAGGAGAGTTCTCCTTGAGCATCCAGGTTTATCCCTCGAATAAAATCGCTAACTACAACATCAGGTTGTTGTCATATTGCTGTTTGCAGTATTGGCTGTTTTATTTCCAACACCGCAACAATGACTACACTACTCTAGTAAGCACGGGCTGTAAAGTACTGGGAACATCCTGAGATTATGAAAGGTGCTGTATAAATGCAAGCATTTTCTTCTTGGGAAGTCTTAAAATTACAGCTACGTCACTTAGTTGTGAACTAAAATAACACAGGTTGGCAAAAGCCTAGAGCTTTCCATTCCAAAAGGCTTTGGATGTTGAGTCAACTGAAATGTTCAAGGTTTAGACAGATGCGTTGATATCAACACAAGGAAAATGGAGATACAGACCATACATGTAAATACTATACCTATCTAAAGTTAAAAATCACATAACACCAGGCTATAGACCAACAGGTTTATTTGGAAATACTAACTTTCAGAGCCCTGCTCTTTCATCATGCTCTGAAAGCCAAATAAACCTGCTGAACTATAACCTGGTGTTGTGTGACTTTTAACTTTGTCCACCCCAGTCCAACACCAGCACCTCCACATCAAGGATACAGATCATACTGGTAAATAATGATACAAGCCAGCCAGGTAAATGGGGATACAGGCCAACTAGTTAAATGTTACAGCTCAGGGATTAACTGGAAGTAGCAGAGCAACAACTGATGAAATCCATTCGTGACCTGGAAGAAAAAAAATATTCGACATGTACTTCAATAACTGAAGCAACTGGAAAAGGGCTAGGAGTATTATTAGACTTCACATTCAGCTAGGTTCCTTTTTAAATTTTAACTTTTAGCAGAACAGATTTCTGCCTTTTATAAATCTTTCCATCAACTCCCATTAAAAGTTAATGTCCAACTCTCATAATTGCCCGACAGCAGTCATCAAAGCCATCAGTGTCTTGATCCCATAACAATCTGTGACAAGAAATTATGGTCAAATGATCTAGGGTTTTCAGAGGACAGTTTAGGAATATTTTCAAGTATGTCATTGACAGCAATCAAAACGCATGGCACTCAAAGATCATCTGTTCATTACACACACATTTCAAGGGACTTACTGCTCATGCAGGAGTAAAACACACAGCAGCATCTGATGGATAAGTTTAATTGTGTTGTCCAAAATTCTCATCACTGTAATTAGCTTTGTTTCAAACTATGAGCTAGAACATCCTTGCTCAAAAGGTTCAATTCCAGCAGTGTAAAACAAGACCTATATTGGGAAAAGGAAGAAAACTTTCCTAGGGTGAGATTGGATAGTGTTCATTAGGCATGCCAATCCTCAACTTGCAATATTACCTATCAAAGTTGTGACCATCTTTGACCTGGAAGCAGTGCAATAAGATAGATATAATGTCTTTAAAACAGTTTTAAGAATATTTGAATGGAACTTCTTAGAGTTTCAATCCATTGTAATTGCAATTTTCTTGAATAAGTAGAACCACTGGTCAATGTAACCTTGTGATCTTTCAACTCAAAGCAGTACCAATAGAAAGGATGTTAATACATGGAAGCTATAAAGGTAGTCACATAGGAGAGCTGCAGCAGAGGGGCGAACAAAGAATGGACATTTACAAGGAGCCCGTTGTGTCCTAAATAGTTAAGCAGGACACAAAGGTATGTGGAATTAGAGCAGAGGTGAAGCATCTTTACTGCTTCAGTTTTGACTGAGCCAACTTGCCTGTTTAACATTTAAAAGGGTTCAGCTGAAGGGTTTTCTTGGGAATCTGTACCCTCTAACTGTCTCAGGAGGTTCTGCAGCCATATACAGTTCAGGTCACATGCTGGTTCCTAATGGTTACGGAAGATGCAGCTTTGTTGTATCAATTTTAAAATGGGATTTATCTTTTTAGCTGAAGTATCATTTACCTGGTAACTCATGTTAACTATGTATTGGCTCGGATTCATGTTACAGTTAAAATTTAGAAAAAATGAAATCTTGCTGGTAATTTCTTCACGGTGAGGGGAGTGGAGGCCCTTTGGTACATTTACCTATTTTTATTTATGGTTTGCCCACAATTGATGCTCAACCTTAGCCTATGAACTCAGAGACTGGAATGGGTTCTCTGAAACTTCCTAGCATTCTAACTATTTGCTGTGCTTTATTTTATTGCAAAATGAGGCATAATGGCTCCATGACCAGCCCGACCAAATTGCTGTTGCAACTGTCCCAACGCAGTATGAATGCTTGGTTTGCCGGCTCCAATATGTTCCTCAGTATCTGGTACTTTGAGCTGCTAACTAATCTTCAGAAGCTTTTGAAGGCAGCTAATGTGGAAATGGTCGTCATGAGGCTGACACAACAGAGAGTGCAGGCTATTACTGCAAGGTCTTTCAGCTTGGTCAGCAGACTTCCACCTCTCCAACCCCAGGTGGATGGTCAAAATCTGCCCAGAGGCCATGCTTGCTTTGGCAATTCTTACATATATATCTCATTGTCAAAATAGACAGCTTGGAAAAATTGTTGTGCCAATTGCCTGCCATCAATTAAGAGCTTTAGGTGCTTAATGAATGCCCAAATAAAAATAGGTCTCATCCCATCACTGGTATTAAATCAGCTATAAGAGGACACCCAGGGAGGATAACAAATAAACACTGGAACAGAGGACATAGAAAGAGCAGTAGGCCATTCAGACTATTGAGCCTGCTCTGCCATTCAATACAATCACAGCTAATTGAACACTCAATTCCTTTTTCCCAGCCCATTCTCATTATCCTGCACACCATTGGTAAATCAGTAATCTATCAATCTTTAGCTTAAACATACTCAAAGAATGAGATCCCACGGCCCACTGAGGTAGAGAATTCCAAAGGTTTGCAATATTCTGAAACTGCACCCCTGGTTCTAAACAACAAGCAGGAGAAACATTTTAGCTACACTCACCCTAGCTATTCCTGTAAGTTCAAACAAGATCACCTCTCATTCTTTGAAACTCTGTCATTTTATGACAACCTATTCACAATCACAATTCGGCTAATTTAATTCCACATTTTTAAAACTCAAATTTCACTACATCCCAGGGTGGGACTCAAACCCATGTCCTCAAACATTAGCCTGGGGCTCTAGATTGCTAAGACAACTCAATTTATAAAGCACACTGTTACTGTAGAATATATGGATACAGTACATTAAGTTATAGCAATGGTTTTATTATGCCACATTGTTTATGGGGTAATAGATCATAGTGTATATCTACTCCATGTTTTCTCATTGACCACTGCAACGATGATACAAACTGTCTCTCTTAGCTTAATCCTCTGCTTTTTCCTGTGCAAAGTCACTGGCTTACTTATCCTTCCTGTCTTCCTGATAAAGATGTGCCGATTGTTAAACAATCAGGTTTACTTAAGCTGTACAAACTGTTACTATAAACAAAATCAGCAAACATTCTAATATATCACTGACCACTGCCACATTAAAGGAGAGGAAGCTCACAACCATGATTGCTCATCCTGTGACACTACTGTGGGTCACAACCAAATTCTCTTCACACCTCAAGGCCACGTTTAAACATTGATCAGTACAAGTTCAAATAGCAACTCAGACCAGCAATCGGCATTGCCTTTCCTTTTGAGGTGTCTTCTTGCACCATACAAAAACTATAATATTGTAGGTGGTAGATAGAATCACGAAGTTAGATTATTATTTCAGTGAATAATGCCTCAAATAAAGTAGAACAGTGATGTGTATACCGTCTGCGTTGTTTCTATTTGTGTGTGTTTTTACATTGATTCTGTGGACCTCTTGATCAATTGGAATATTTGATCAGTCAGCACACTCCTGGTCTCATAGGTCCTGGTTAATAAAAAGTTTGCTGTCTTTATTCTTACAATGACTCGGTGGGTAGCACTCGTATTGAATTGAGGTTGTGGATTCGATGCAGAGATCTAGGCCTACACCAGGGTATAAGCAGGACCGAGTGAATGCTGCACTGTCAGAGATTCTATCTTTCAGACAAGTTGAAAATCGTACAACATCGGATTATAGTGTTCTTCTACAAAATCTCACCCTGGGATCTTTAATGCACAATTCGGGCCTTGATTTAGATGTCTTATCTGAAAGATGATGTGGCGGCGCTGGTGTTGGACTGGGGTTAAAAATACAAAGTTAAAAATCACAACACCAGGTTATAGTCCAACAGGTTTATTTGGAAGCACTCGCTTTTGGAGCGCAGGTCCTTCATCAGTTGGCTGTGTTGAAAGAGCAGCATTCCTAAAGCTAGTGTTTCCAAATAAACTTGTTGGACTATAATCCGATGTTGTACGATTTTCAACTTGTCTGAAAGATAGAATCTCTGACAGTGCAGCATTCACTCGGTCCTGCTTATACCCTGGTGTAGGCCTAGATCTCTGCATCGAATCCACAACCTCAATTCAATACGAGTGCTACCCACCGAGTCATTGTAAGAATAAAGACAGCAAACTTTTTATTAACCAGGACCTATGAGACCAGGAGTGTGCTGACTGATCAAATATTCCAATTGATCAAGAGGTCCACAGAATCAATGTAAAAACACACACAAATAGAAACAACGCAGACGGTATACACATCACTGTTCTACTTTATTTGAGGCATTATTCACTGAAATAATAATCTAACTTTGTCTTAAATAAAATTTACTGACAGCCTTCTCACTCGCATCCTCAACTGACTGCTCTAACATCATGAAAGTACAGTTAACTTCTGGTATAGGAGATATATAATTTTTGCTGGTTTATCAAGAATGCTGGTTCATAAGGTGCAGGTTAAAACAAAGTTTGCTGTATATGTTTAATTGTCTATCCGAGGGATAGTTAGCTTAGTTGGCTGGACAGCTAGCAAGTAGTTCTGAATAACACCAACAGCACAGGTTCAGTATTTGCTCCAACTAAGATTCACTCAAGGGTCTGGTCTCCACCCCCTGCCCCAGAGCGTGGGCACTGGTAAATCCACACTGACAAAGACCATCAAGCACACAGCCCAGGACAGAGCATCAATGGACAACAGCCAAGGATCAGGCAGACCATTCACGAGTTATTTTTACATAGAAAATATCCTTGTGTTGCATGGAAATTTGTGGAGGTTCTACAACTTGGGGGGGGGGGGGGGAAGCACCAATGAAACATGAAGATTGAAAATCTCCGATCTACTGTGCACAACTTCATAGAACCCCTATAATGTGGAAGCAGGCCATTCAGTCCATCGAGTCCACACTCGACCTCCAAAGAGCATCCCACCTAGACCCACCCATCCCTGTAACTCTGCATCTCCCATGGCCAATCCACCTAACCTACACGTCTTTGGATTGTGGGAGGAAACTAGAGCACCTGGAGGAAACCCAGACACGGGGAGATTGTGCAAACTCCACACAGACAGTTGCCTGAGACTGGAATCAAACTTGGGTCCCTAGCACTGTGAGGCATCAGCGCTAACCACTGATTCACGTTGCAATTTTCTTGAAAGAGAAAACAATAAGCAAAAACCTGGTAACCTATCATAAAGCAGTTGCTAAGCATACAGGTAGTGAGATAACAATTGACAAGGTATTATTAATGGAGGTATTGTTACGGTTAAGTTTAATAAATATGTATTTCATTAGCCACAAACTACATCTATGCTTTTGGTTAATAAAAGTTACATTCAGAAATGTTGCTGAGTCAGGAAATAAAGCTGAAACCCTGCTTTGTTGCAATGTTACCTTTAGCAGCCCTGAAGATCTGCAAGGCCTCTTCATTCACCTTCATCCGTCCCATTGTTTCTGCATCCAAACCCTCCCAATTAACCAGGTTCAAGTTAGCACCGAAGTCAATCAAAAGTTTTACAAACTGTGCGTCGCAGCCGTGACGTAGAACAGCATCGAGAACACAGACCGGCGATCCACGGGGAAAGGCCGTCACGTCTACCTGGCCCCAGTAGTTATAATCGGGGTTCGCCCCAGCTTTCAGCAACAACTTGAAACACTGGAGATGCTGATAGGCAGAACTGATGTAGAGAGGACACACGCCCAGTGATGTGAATCTCCTGGCAGCAGGCATTGAGACACGACTAGATACATGATGATTAACATCGACATCCGCACCGTGTCTGAAACATAAATGTAAACTGTGAAACGAACCATTCACTCATTCTGAAGTTGAATCTCAATGACATGCATGTCCACGGTGTAAATGCTTGAGTATGATGTGGGAAAATGGTGAACTTGTCCATTTTCTCAGGAAGGATAGAACAGCAGCACACTATTTCAATGGAGAGCAATTGCCTTACTCTTGAGGTGCATAAGGATGGATACCTTGCAACATGAATCACAAAATGTTACAGTGGAGGCACAGCAAGTGATCAGGAAGACAAAGGAAATGGAATATAAAAGCAAGGGTGTTTTATAACAGCTGTATAACATGCTGCTGAGGACACATCCATACCATTGTGTACAGTTTTGATCTCCTTATCTAAGGAAGAATGTAAATGCATTATAACCAGTTCAGAGAAGGTTCACTCGATTGATACATGGGACAGGCACCTTATTTTATGAGGAAAGACTGGAATCTGGGCCTGCAACCATTGCAGTTTGGAAGAATGAGAGGTAATCTTATCGAGACATACAAGGATCCAAGGGGGCTGAACAGAAAATAAGCTGACAAGATGTTTTGCCTTGTGAGGAAACTATATCTCGGGGACAGAGATTAAAAATAAAAGGTTTAAGATGGAGGTAACAAGGATTTTGCTCTCTCAGAGGGTCATGTTGTGAGGAGGGGTTGGTGGGAAAAACGGAATTCAGGCCACGATCTTGTTAAATGGTGGCGCAGACTAGACTGGCCTATTCCTGCTCCTAATTTGTATGTTGGTATTTATACATGAGATGGGATTGCAGCAAGTACAGCAGAGAATGCTAAATGGATGATTTAACAGAAATGTGCAACATCATGATATAGTAAAAAGGAGAGATTACTTCCACTGACAGGAAGGTCAGTAACCAAAGAACACGGATTTAAAACCATGAATCTAATTGGCAAAAGATCACGGGCAAAATGGATTTTTTTTTTCTCATGTTTGTTCAGATCTGAGATTTTACTTCTCATAGATGCAATGGAAGCAGATTAAAAATCTCACTTGCAAAAGAAAATTGGGTAAATACTCAACGAAGAAACATTTGTGGCATAATGACAGGGTGCGTGTAACTAAATGTATAGTTCTTTTTAAACAGCCAGCCCAGGCATAATAGGCTGTATGGTTTTCTTCAGTGCTGCTTCATTCTCTGTGATACAGTGTTAAACCACACAAAGAAAATTCCTGTCCTCCTGACACAGTGGTTTGAATGGTCTCAGTATTTTAGCTAGAAATAAGTGAAGGCGAGAAAGAGTCATTGTTCAAGATTTCCATTTGCATTCGTATCTGAATTAATTCTGCTGCAAGTGTGCAGCGTATGCACATTTGGTGGATTGTGTCTCTCACTGTTCACCATCAGGCTGAGGGATTAAGCATATCAGGAATGGAGGATCTGAGGTCTACAATACAATGGTCTCTATAACATGCAGGAGAGCTTGCAGTGAGAAGACTCAGGTGGGTGGGGGAAGAGGAAAAAATCATATAACACACCACAAAATAAAAATGAAAACATTATGAACGGACATGGAGCAGAGGGATCCTTAGAAAATAGACAACAGAGGATCTGGATCAGCGCAAGCTTGGAGGACCAAGGGCCCTAAGGGCCTGTTCCTGTGCTGTAATTTCCTTTATTCTTTGTAATATTAACAAATCCAAATCAGTCTATGAGGCAAACCTATGAAGCACTTGAGGTCAACATTCTACACTGAAGGTCAGAGTCACAGAGATGTACAGCATGGAAACAGACCCTTCGGTCCAACCCGTCCATGCCGACCAGATATCCTAACCCAATCTAGTCCCACCTGCCAGCACCCGGCCCATATCCCTCCAAACCCTTCTTATTCATATACCCATCCAAATGCCTCTTAAATGTTGCAATTGTACCAGCCTCCACCACACCCTCTGGCAGAGAGTATTCATAGCACAAGCTGATAACGGAATTATAGCATGGTCTGCACAGCAAGAGGTCTTTCGATACATCTTGTCTCCGTAAACTCTCTGCAGGAGCAATCCTCCTGGTGCCATTCCCCAAGCTTCATCATTTAAAATAATGCCCTGATTCCCTTGTGAAGGCCTCCACCAAACTCTCAGACAGTTCATTCCAGATCCTCGGTCCTCATTGCATGAAAACACTTCTCATTTTTTTTAAAAACCAAATTATCTTAAATCTGCGCATTATTATTCTCAATCCTCCCAGCAATGTAAACAGTTGTCCCCTCTCTCTACTCTGTCCAGATCCCTCAGGATTTTGAACACCTCTGTCAAATCTCCCCTCAAACTTTTCTGAGAAATCCTCTCCAATTTATCTCTATAACTAAAGTACCTCAACCCTGGAATCGTTTCTGAACTCTCGTCAACCCCTTCACATCCTAACTAAAGTGCTGCACCCACAAGTGAGCACAACTGAGGCCAAACTAGTGTTTTATAAAAGTTTTACATAACCTCCTCTCTCCTGAACTCCATGCTCCTACTAATAATGCCTTGACTGCTGCACGCTTTATTTATGTTGTAAAGTCGCGATAGTCCCAGAGGCTGCTCTCTCTCATTAGAGAGAGATGACTGCTGGTGAGTTCAACCTGAAGGTCACTATTCCTCAGGAAAGGTACAGGTTGAAAAGTCAAGACCTTCATGGTAGCCCAAATTAATCAGACTCTCAACAAATATCTATGGGGGACTAGCAAGGTACCATAGAGGACAGGCACTAATTATTTTCTAATATCCCACACCAGGGCAGGCTTTCCTTCCTTAACATTAGAACTGGGCCATTCAGTATCTCATTTTCTGCTTGGGGGGCCCTGCAGTGTTAAGAACTCATTATTGAGTTCAATAATGATGGAACCTGAACACCTACGTCTTTTACCCACACCCAGGCTCTGCATTCACATGGGCAGCTTTCAGCACAGCTTAACCCACTTACGCTTTCCTGTTATCAGCCTGGCTTACTATCATCAATCCCTTTGCCTGACTCTCATTCTCTTTCTCTGTAGGCTCACTCTTCATCTATCTGCTCACTCCCTCTTCTCTGCATCCCCACCCTCAACCCAAACGCCTGTCCTCAATGTACATAACAGTTTTTCCAAGCTACTATCAGTTCTGAAGAATGGTTTCTGGACTCGAAACATTAATTCTGCTCTCTCTCCACAGATTGGAATTAGATGAATTTAGGATACCTGGTTGGCATGGATGAGTGGTACCAAAGGGTCTGTTTCTGTACTGTATGACTCCACGCTGCCAGACCTGCTAAGTTTCTCCAGCAATTTGTTTTTGTTTCAGATGCCAGGAAACATTTCCTTACATAAAGGATAGAGGACATCCAGAACTCTCTCCACCATAAATCAGTTAAAGGGCAGGAGGTCAATTGAATACTTTTAATTGGTGATTGATAAGATTTTTTTTGTATGGTTAAGGGCGAGGTTAAGGGAGTTAAGACACATCAGCGACGTACCAAATCAACAGCAGAGCAGGTTTGAGGGGCAGAATGGCCTATTTTTCTTTTTATGGTCTTAGATAAGAGGGCAGAAAAAATCTATAAAACATATTTTTTTAAGTGAATAGTAGGGGGTTTTCATTGTCTTGATTGTACACTCAGCCAATGTATTTTGCAGCAGGGATCACTGATAAATGGTACAGAGAAGGGACCGTCCTTTTATCTGGGACATCTCAACCCATCCCAGAAAAGAAACAAGTGTTCACCGGGATTCAAACAGCTGACTCAAAACACACCGAAGACAGGGAAGGGAAATCTGCCTGGTGTATGATGGTGCGGTTCCACGACCACCCTCAGGTCAGATAGTGTAACCAACCCACAAATGGTATCCCACACCCCTGTTATTGTGTCCTACACCGAGCCTTCCCAAACTGAAAGTTTCCCAGGGTGCGATTCTGGTGGGGTGTGGCTTCTGAGCGCGGAGGGCTTGGACCGGCTTCTGAGGATTGCGAGGCCAGTTTTACATCCCTCGCACTTTTAGATTTAAAATTAGTTTGCATGGCCTGTGAAGCCTGACTGCCGCTGAGAGAAGATACCAGGCTGAGAGGGGAGACAGGTGCTCCCTCTTTCTTGGAGAAACCCCACCATTTCGTTGTCAACTTCCCCTGCCACTCAACCTCAGTCAAGAGGTAAAGTCCACTCTCTCCCCTCTACAACTCCCCCTGGCCAGTTGCCTCTGCCCTCCCCACCACCACTCCTACCCATCACCACACCCCCTCCCTGCCATCACCCTCCCCATCACCACAACCCTCCCCCCTACATCCCACCCCTCCCACTACATCCCACACCCTGACCGTACCCCGTCACCATCACTCTCCCTCCACCTCACACCCCCTCCCGCTCTTGCCTCGTCCGCCTCACACCTCGTTCCCACTCCCTCCCCACAAGCCCATTCCACTCCTTCCTCCTCCCCTTCACTACACCCCCACCCCACTCCATCCTGCTCCCTCTCACCACACCCCTTCCCATTCCTCCTCATCCTCACCACAACACCCTCCCCATCCCTCATTCTCACCACAGACCCCCCCATCCCTCCTCACCACACTCCCCTCGCCATTACCCCTCCACCTCAACACATCCCCTCCCCACTCCCTCCTCACCCCTCCGCATTTCTTCTCATTCACACCACAGACCCCTCCCCAGCCTGCCTCCTCCCCCTCACCAACCCCCTTCCCACTCCCTCACCACCCCCCTCTTCCTCACCACACTCTCCCCATTGCTCCTTCTCATCAACACACCCCTCCCCTCCTCCCCCCCCCCCCCCCCCCGCCGCCAACTTACTTGATGAGCTCTTTGAGGATGTCTGCTCGTCCCACTCGCGAGGCATGATAGACGGGCGTGCTGCGGTGGTGGGTACTTCCATTCGGGTCAGCCCCCGCCTGCACGAGAATCCTGGTGCAGTCCAAATGACCGTTCAGGACAGCCACATACAGCGCCGTCTGCCCCTTCACATCAACCAAGTCCACCTCAGCCCCTTGTTTGAGCAGGTAGTCCACGCAGTCAGCATGGCCAGCTGTAGCGGCAATCCGCAATGGCGTGCACGGTAACCAGCCGCAGCACCAGACCGATTTCTCATTGATTCGCCTGGAAAACAGAACAGTCCCTTTTTGAACACACCCCACCGAGTTTCCACTTGCTGAGATCGCTAAAGGACGTTGGTCGGTTTTTTTTTTTTGCTTCCCTTAGCATTCCTGTTAGACATTTGCTCAGTGAGTCTCTGCTCTTGTTGGCTTGTTACTCGTCAATAAAGTGTGCAAGGAAGGATGGGAAGAGGCATATAAGTCTAACAGCATGACCCATCCGGACAGGATGTAGCTGACATGCACAAACAACCCAATATCCTGACTCATAACCTCTTGCAAAAAGTAAAGCAAAAAATAAAAACCAAGGATTCTTGGATAAATTATGCTGAGAAATCTCATTGCTTTTAATTTTGGTTCCATCCACCTTCAGCTCTTCAATCCTCTTAAAAGATTGGACTCCTCCAATTCAGACCTTTTGAACATCCAGTATTCTAATGGATCTACCACTGTTGGCCATGCTTTCAAGTGCTCAGGCCCTAAACTCTGAAATCCCTCTCAAATCTCTTTCTTCATTTAAATTGCAACTTAAAATTTATATCTGATCAGTGCGCTACAGTATTGTGCTGGGAGTGTAACAGGCAGAGTGTTACAGTATTGGGCTGGCAGTGTATTACAGTATTGAGCAGGGAGTGTAATGTCTCCTGAAGTAGCTCCACGTTAAATATTAATTCTCCTGTGAGCACTTTGGGACGTTTTACTCTGTTGAAGATGCTAAATAATACAAATTAGTATTAGATTGTTGGCATAGAACTTGATTATTGCCGGGAAAAAAAAGGCATGCTGTCGACTCATCAGGACACACACAGGAATGCCAAATTCGAAAAGGAGGAACAACGTATATACACATGAGGATAAGGTGCTAATTGGTTGACAAATTGATTCTGATATTTTTTTTTTTAGGCATTGCTAAAATGCACTAGCAAACTAGTAATTCCCAAGCTTTTGGTTAATTCAACAAAAGGAGCAATGCCTGGACATATTCCTTTTGCCTGCAGAGGACAGGTCCCTACATATGAATACATACGTCAACACTGCCTCCTTTCTGCTCCCAATAATTTTCAGTTGATCTGAGGTTTGCACCTGACACTTAAGGTCTTCATCTCATTGGCAAGGCCACTCTGATTGCAAATCAAGGGGAAATTATGCATCGTACATGACTTGTTTTATCCTTATACCAAATGCTTCATGATGCTGTAACAGTGCTTGCGCTGAGCAGGAGGTCATTTAGTTTGAAGGATGTGGACTAGTAGTTGAGGTCCCTATGAGAATAGAAATGGAGTTGTAAAGTTGGTGAATTGTCACAGCTCGTAAGGAGTAGGCGACTGATAGTTCTGAGTAAGGCAGTGGGATGTGTTTTCTCAGCCTGATAACGCTGTTCAGTCAAAGCAGAGGCTGGAGACTTCACACTGAGGAGATGTAACCACCAGAAACCACTGCATTCATAGATGCTTATAACATCAGATCGTGTGCCGAGGTGATTCACAGAACTGTTATTCATCAAATCTGCAATCAAGCCAAATAATTAGGAATGGTCAGAAAAGAGGTAGATTTTTAAGCATTTTCTATTTAAGGAGAGATAGAGGTCAAGGAGAGGTTTATGAACAGACCTGCAGCATCTAGGGCCTGGATAGTTGTCATCATGGCCACCACCTGGGAGTCAAAGTAAATGGAGGATAGACAACAGAATTTGAGGAAAGCGCAATTTTGAGAAGGTTGCAGGATGGGGTGGGGTGGGGCACATGGTGGTCTCATTGGCGGGGAAAGGCTTGGTCACAAAGCAATTCATCCCAAACCTCTCCCCACCAGTGACCCTATTTTAAGCCTTAGGAATTGTCATGATCCCTCAGTGAGAACAGAGAGAGGGAGGGAGGGAGGGAGGGGGAGTACAGAGAACAGGGGAAGAGTCAGTAGGCACAAAGGTGATGGATCCATTACAGGTTAGAATACGAAGAACAGAACTTTGGACGAGGCTGCGTTTACACAGTGTGGGAAGTGGGAGAACTTGAAATTATCCTGTCCAAAGATGATAAAAAACACGGATGAGGCAACGACGTACTGGAGGTGGAAGGAGCCGGCTTCTGTGATAGGAAAGATTCAGAGTCAGAAGCTCAGCTCATGCACAAATAGGACATCAAACTTAAGAAACATGTGGCTCAATCTGACACAGTGGCAAGGGAAGGGATGAGTGTGAAAGAAATGGCTTTGTTGGAGCTCAGACAGGACATGAGGCAAGACACTAGAGAAACTGGAGACGGATGCAGATTCAAGGCTAGATCAGGGAAAAACATGAAATCAATAGGCCATTCAGACATTTATGTCTGTTCAGACATTCAATTAGATCGTGGCCAATCTGGACCTTCATTTCAGTTATTCAGCAAATTTCAGTCAACCTGGCTTAGTGGAGAAAGGAAATGAAGGGATGCGGCAGAGACAATGCAACAGCAGTTCTTAGGCTTAATGGCAAAGAAGTCCACAAGATTTTTGTTGGAGCTGAGAGTGGAAGGGGCAGAAGAGAAGGGTTTAAAGGGAAGTTTGATACTGGAGCCACACAACTAGAACAATACTAGAATGCAATGAGCATTTATGTGAGTGAAGAGCAAGGCCTCATGGGTGGTGCGATGGGGAACTCAAAACTGGAGAAGGTGCCATCATGGTCAGGTAGAGCGACCAAGGTAAGAATGAGGGTTACACTCCCATTGTGGTTGCTTGGGTGGGGCAGGTAATGGAACATGTAGCTGCATAGAGAGGTTTCAGGACAAAATAATATGTTATTGTCCACAGGCCAGGTTTCCATCAAAGTCATGACATCAACGCATTTATCCACAATAAGATCCAGGGTAGCTCACATACAAACATACATTCTCAAGCAAGAAGCGAAGTGCAGAAGGAGGAAAAGCCAGGACAGGTCAGAGAAAGTAACAAGGGAGGAGAACGGGGCAGTTTGGGTTGCAACTCACAACAAGGCCTCGATGGTCCCTTCAGAGAAAGCTGAGAGAGATACAGAGGGAAGCAACAGACTTTCATGCAAATTTAATATTGGATACAAGTCCAAGTTATTTACTAACAAAATTAGTGAAATGTGGTGTAGTTGTGTAGTCTTGTATATGAACAAGTTGCTCTACAATCAGGAAAACCCCAACTGCATTGACTCTCTGGTTCTTGAGCATATGTATTTGTAACAAACATGTTTAGTAGTTTATAACTGATATGTAGTTGACAGCATTTGTTGTCTTACAAGCCACAGACCATGAGAACAACAAACAACTCCACATCAATCAGTCTAGTGAATGATGACAGCAACAAGGATGACATCCCTTGCTAATAATGGTGCATTACCAGATACTTGTATCAAACTAACATTCCAGAATGCTATATAAGTGATTATTGTATAACTTGATGGGATTAATGAATTACCTCAGAATAAAAGGCAATCCTAGAAAATAGTGATTATAATATGATTACATTTTATATCTGGTTTGAGAAGGGAGAGGAGCGGGTCTACTATTTTAAAATTTAAAAAGGCAAATGTGTCTGCATGAAAACTAGAAAGAACTAGAATAATGTAGCCGATGGGTCAGTGAAGTAGCAGTGGCAGACTTTTACAGGGCTACTTCAGGATACTATGAATAAGTACAAGTACATTCTTACCAAAATTAAAGATTCCATGGGGAGGACTCACCTTCTATGGTTAACTAAAGGAGGTAAGGAGGACATAAAACTGAAGAAAAAAACATAACTGCACAAAGAATGGCAAGTTAAATGACTATTCAGAATACAAAGGACAGCATATAGTTTAATCAGGATTAATCAGTTAGAACAGGAGAGAAAGCTAGCTAGAAATGTAACAACAGATAGCAAGAGCTTCCACAGGTTTCAAAAAAAGTAAGCAAATTGAGTATTGGTCCTTTAAAGAGTATGAATGAGGAGTTAACAGTACATGGTAAAGAAATGTCATGAATAAATGTATTTTGTTTGTCTTCATAATAGTGATTATGAAGTAAATCCCACTAAAACCTAGAAATCGTGAGGTTGAAAGAAGAGAGAAACTTGGTTAAAAAAAAGTAATCACAAAGGAAATGGTACAGACTAAACTGATGGAACTGCAGGTTCCTGTCTCTGGGTCTTCATAGAGATGTACAGCATGGAAACACCCTTTGGTCCAACCCGTCCACGCTGACCAGATATCCTAACCCAATTTAGTCCCACCTGCCAGCACCTGGCCCATATCCCTCCAAACCCTTCCTATTCATATACCCATCCAAATGCCTCTTAAATGTTGCAATTGTACCAGTCTCCACCACATCCTCTGGCAGCTCATTCCATACCGTACCACTCTCTGCATGAAAAAGTTGCCCCTTAGGTCTCTTTTATATCTTTCCCCTCACCCTAAACCTATGCCCTATAGTTCTGGACTCCCCGACCCCAGGGAAAAGACTTTATCTGTTTATCCTATCCATGCCCCTCAATTTTGTAAACCTCTATAAGGTCACCCCTCAGCCTCCAACACTCCAGGGAAAACAACCCCAGCCTGTTCAGCATCTACCTATTACTCAGATCCTCCAACCCTAGCAACATCCTTCATCTTTGGACGCTAAAAGTAACAGCTAATGAGGTAGTAGTTGTATCGATGTTAATTTTCCAAAATTTGTTAATATTCTGGAAAGTTTCATTACAGCAGAAAATAATAATATAATCCCTCTATTCAAAAAGGAGACAGAAATTGGAACATTTGCAGTTAGCCTGACATCTACCACAGGGGAGCTGTTAGAATTGACCATTAAGGGAGCTTATAACTTGGCATATGGAAATACTCAAGGTAACTGGGAAGAGTCAGCAATGGTTTTGTGAATGGAAAATTGTGTTGAACCATTTTTTTGGAATTCTTTGAAGCAGTAACACAATGTGGATGAAGAGGAGCGAGCTGATGTACTGAATTGAATTTCCAGAAGGCATCTGATAAGGTGAATAGGAGCTCATGGCATAGGGAGTAACATGATTGGCTGGATGGCAGAAACTTGAGTCTGCAATAATGGACAGGATGTGGCAAACTGAGTCCTGCAGAGATCAGTGCTCAGCGTGGACCTAAGGAGGGAGTCGCGGAGGGAATCATCTCTGTGGAACGCAGATAGATGTGGGGAGGGAACTATATCTCTGGTGGTTGAGTCTGATGGTAAGTGGCAGAAACGGTGGAGGACGATGCATTGTGTCCCGAGATTGGTGGGGTGGAAGGTGAGGACGGTGGGGGGGGGGGGGGGGGGGGGTCTGTCCTTGTTACGATTGAAGGGGTGGAGTTCAAGGGCAGAGGTGTGGGAAGGGGAGGAGATGCACTGGAGGGCATTGGTGACCACAAGAAAGGGGAAATTGCAGTCCTTGAAGTAGGAGGCCATCTGGGATGTTCTGGTGTGGAATGGATTCTCTTGGGAGCAGACACGGCAGAGGATGCAGACAACATAGAAGTGTTACATGACTATAAACAAATCTGGCAGATGGAGTATAATAAAAGAGAAGATCTGAGGATGTTCAATTGGCAGGTGGGACAAAAAAGCTGAGTATTTGTTAAATGGTGAATGACTGTAGAATTCCAAGATGTAGCAGGATTGCAATGCTGTCATGTATGTGTCACATAAAAATAGTATGCAAGGCTAATGGGATGCAATCCTTAATTACTCTCAAATTCCATGCTCAAGTAAAGATGTCATCCTGCAGTATATAGGTATTGCAGAAACCACATTTCGAATACTGTGTACAGTTTTGATCTCCTTATTTAACAAAGGATGTAAATGCATTAGAGGCAGTTCACAGGAGGCTTACTGGATTGATTCCTGGAATGAACAGGTTGTCTTATGAGGAATGATTGGTGGAAACAAGCCTAGCTTGCACAGAGTTTGGAAAAGCAAGAAGCAATTTAACTGAAGAAATTGAAAGTTCTTGATAGGGTGGATGCGGAAGGGATTTTTTTCTCTAGGAGGTTGGTCCAGAACAAGGGGGATACTGTTCTAAAATTAGCAGCACCCCTTTAGGCAGATTTGAGGGGAGTTTTTTTTCCTCTCAGGAGCTGCACACCTCAAAACTCTCTGCCTTTGAAGGCAGTAGTGTCAGGGTCTTTGAATAATTTTAAGATGGAAGTGGATGGATTTTTATTAGATAAAGGAAGGGATGAATGTGAATATGGATTCAGAACACAAACAGGGCAGCCATTATCTTATTGAGTGGCGGAATAAACATGAAGGGCCGAATGACTTACTTCTGTTTGTAATTCATATGTCCATATCATTTTTTTTCCCCCACTGAATCTGATGGAAATATCAGATTAAACATTAAACCATGAAAGTGGATTTTCTTTCTAATGCTTGTCTGGATCCACAACTCGATGTCAGACAGTTCTGAAGAAGGGTCACCAGACCCGAAACACTAACTCTGCTTTCTATTCACAGATGTGATTTTCCAACAACTTCTGATTTTGTTTCTGATTTCCAGCATCCACACTTCGTTTTTTTTTATGTCAGGCTACAGTAAGTCCACATTCAGTCTACATGGCCTTTGTAAATAGTACCATATACTACATTAGCAAAAAGATCCTGCTTTACAAACTGTACTTATCATTGATTAGAATTATATCTGATGTTCTGCCACCTAATCTACAAAAGACATCAAAGGCCATGAGGAGGGCAAATTATGAGATTTACTAAAACTGATACCTGAGAAGATTTGAGTAATGAGGAAAGACTGGTTGGTTTGGTGCACAGTTGGAAACATTAGCTGCCCATCTTCTTACCTGTCATCCAGGCCAAGGGAGTAATTGGGAAGGGATCAGTAAAAATTGCTTCAAAAATGTAAAAAAAGCTAGTCTCTTAAAAAAAATGCATTAAAGAAAACAAAAGCCTTCCTCCAGACCAAAGGGGTAGCCATGGACACCCGTATGGGCCCCAGCTATGCCTCTTTGTTTGCTCCGTAGAACAGTCCATCTTCCGTAGTTACACCTAACCCCCCCCCCCAACCTCTTCCTCCGCTACATTGATGACTGCATTGGCGTCACCTCGTGCTCCTTTGGAGGTTGAGCAATTCATCAACTTCACCAACACATTCCACCCCGACCTTAAATTCACCTGGACCATCTCTGACACCTCCCACCCCTTCCTGGACCTCTGCATCTCCATTAATGACTGGACACTGACATTTTTTTTTTTTTACAAACCCACCAACTCCCACAGCTACCTGGGTTACACCTCTTCCCACCCTACCTCCTGCAAAAATGCCATCCTGTATTCCCAATTCCTCTGCCATATCTGCTCCCAGGAGGACCAGTTCCACCATTTAACACACCAGAAAGCCACCTCCTTTAGAGACACAATTTCCCTTCCCACGTGGTTAAAAATGCCCTCCAATGCATCTCATCCACATCCCGCACCTCCGCCCTCAGACCCCACCCCTTCAACCGTAACAAGGACAGACCCCCTGGTGCTCACCTTCCACCTTACCAACCTTCGCATAAACCAAATCATCCGCCGACATTTCCGCCACCTCCAAACAGACCCCACCACCAGGGATATATTTCCCCACCCATTTCCACCTTCCACAAAGACCATTCCCTCTGTGACTACCTGGTCAGGTCCACGCTCCCCTACAACCCAACCTCCCTTCCTGACACCGTCCCCTGCCACAGCAGGAATTGCAAAATCTGTACCCACGCCTCCTCCCTCACCTCCATCCAAGGCCCCAAAGGAGCCTTCCACATCCAAAGTTCTACCTACATATCCACCAATATCATTTATTGTATCCATTGCTCCCGATGCAGTCTCCTCTACATTGGGGAGAGTGGACGCCTCCTAGCAGAGCATTTTAGGGAACATCTCTGGGACACCTGCACCAATCAACCACCCTGTGGCCCAACACTTCAACTCCCCCTCCCACTCTGCCGAGGTCATGCAGGTCCTGGGCCTCCTCCACCACCGCTCCCTCACCACCCAACGCCTGGAGGAAGAATGCCTCATCTTCCGCCCTGGAACACTTCAACCCCAGGGCATCAATATGGATTTCACCAGTTTCCTCATTTCCCCTTTCCCCCACCTCACCTCACCCCAGCTCCAACCTTCCAGCTCAGCACCCATGACCTGTCCTATCTGCCTATCTTCTTTTCCACCTATCCACTCCATCCTCCTCTCTGACCCATCACCTCCATTCCCACCCCCATTCACCTATTGTACTCTATGCTACCTTCTCCCCACCCCCACCCTCCTCTCATTTATCTCTCCACCCTGCAGGCACCCTGCCTCTATTCCTGATGAAGGGCTTTTGCCCGAAACGTCGGTTTCCCTGCTCCTCGGATGCTGCCTGACCTGCTGTGCTTTTCCAGCACCACTCTAACCTAGAGTCTGGTTTCCAACATCTGCAGTCCTTGTTTTTACCCTTACATTTCTAATACCTTTGTCTTGCCCACTAATGTCGGCCAGGCCAGGAATGATGCGTGGAATATTATCAGCAACAACAGTGCCCTCACCTCCTGAAGTTGTCCTCTTGGAGGAGACTGGTGATGGTGTCCAGGTCGCCCACATAGGTGGCATCGTGCAGCCGGGTGTCCTCGCCCCCTTCCATGGGACTGTCACAGAATTGCTCCCGCAGCCACTCCTTGAGATCCCGGCCAGCCCTGGCTCCAGCCGCGGCAGCAGCTTCAGCCTCTTCCTGCTGCTGCTGCTGACATTCAGCGCCGCCGGGGAAGCGAATCCCGTCCACCGCATCCCGATCCGACATGCTAGCCGGCTTTCCCCCGCACTTATTGCCCGGAGAGGATTGCAGCCATTGCAAACTGAAGAAGAAAAAAAACTAATAATACAACAGGGCTACTTCCACACCCAGCACTGTCTTACTTTGCATTAACCCCGGTCCCAGGAACCTCCCATGTTGCTTGTGCATCCTGTCGAGTGGCTCAGCTCCTCTGTGGTCGAATACGGTGCCACTCAAGTCGGTACCGCTCCTCCTCCCCAGCAACGGAGCTAATGCACAATTCAAACCCATCGGCCTCGGCGAAGGTGCTGCTATTGCTTGCTGCAGGACATCAGAACCTGGAACTGATTGGAGCATCCCTTTGCAAATTTTTAGTAATCTATTACCAGACACCTCCAACAATTAAGCAACAGTGCTCAAATTCTGCATAATAAATTGTATTTTGAATTACCCTTTTAAAGAAACAAGAGAAGGCCATTCGTTATGATCATGGTTGGTCATTCAACTGTTCCGCTCTCCCGCCCCCAATACCCTTTGATCCCTTTTGTCCCTTGTGCTATATCCAACAGGTGATTGCAGATGTTTACTGGAAACAGTGATTTTCAACTGGAGTTCCCCAGGGCCCTTTGCTTTTAGAATACAGAAGAGTTTATCTCAGGTCAAAAGAACTAAATTGAAATAATTATGATATGCCAGCAAGCTATAATCCATAATAATATGTTACAACTATCTAAAATTTAAGACTATGATTTAGTTTTTCATTGTTTTAATAGAAGAGAGGGTTGGAATTGTATAGAAATTCACACTATATTTTCAAGATTTTTATCAATAAAGGTTGGAAACCATTAATTTAGAGGTTACTTGCATATATAGCAACTTTCATGAATCATAGGTGAGACAGACTGTCCTCTTTGCTTGCATCTTCCTTCTACCTAAACTGCATTGCCCACCCCCAAGACCAGCCAGTCCACACATCTACATTATTACTCAGAACGCTAGAAAGACACTGTGAGCCCCTGCTCGAGAATCACTGATCTCTATATGAATCGGGTCCTAAATAAAACGAAGATCTTTGTGCTCAGTGTGGGATTTTCATTAAATATAAATGTTGTTGCAAGTATATAGCTCATGACTCATGTTTTCAAGTTTAACTTTTGGCTGTGAATTATTTTAGGAAGTAAACATAAATTAAGTTGAAGACAAACAATAAACCCTGAGAGACAAATCCCGAGACTTCACCTGACCAAGGCTTGTGACTTTAAATAAACCTGTCGGATTATAACCTGATGTCATATGACTTCTGACTTTGTTCATCCCAGTCCAACATGGGCATCTCCATTTCTTGAGAGGTGCTAATGGCCATTAAGGATAATGAATCTACCAGTCAGTTTGAAGACAGCCCAGAGAAGGTCACAATGCTCTCTGGTTTCAATTTATCGGCTGGAAGAGGTTTGTGGTTCCTTTTTGGTGTTCATGTTATTTGCACCTCACTCAGAGAATTCAGCCAAATGAATGTGAGACAGACCTGCACGGTAAATAGAGTAAAATCCTAACTTCATCATTAACCGTGTGGAAGATGGGTGAGGTTTAATCTCAGTTTGAATCCTTTAGAAAGAAAAGCTGGAGAATTGTCTGGTTTGAAGCTAGTGAGAGAATCCACAGTAGACCTCATGCAAAAGAAAGTAGCCAGCAGGTTAGCTTGGAAGTATTGAAGAGTAACGAGAACAAGGGACTTGAGGCCTCCATTGCCAAGAGACTGTAAATGAAATTACTTATGGCTGGTTCCTACAGAAGTTTATAAACTTCAGAATTATGTGTCTTATAGGAAAATTCTTGGGAATGTAATTGACCTGTGTACTTAACATCTACAGCTAAAAGCCATAGTATCAAATTAATATTGCTGGATTTATTAAATTATTTTATACGTAATACAAGTTTTTGTTTAAAAGAAATACACTATCTTGTGGCATCATTTTAATGGGGCAAACAAAGTATTTGGATTTTTTTTCAAATGTTAATGGTCCTTAACCAGATTGTAACAATATATAATTTTAATATTGGTGGAAAGGAGAGCTATTTTAGAATTTCAATCACTCATTTTTCTTTTGCATTCCACATTACAGTGTTGCATTATAGCCAGTTCTCTAGCCTTGGTTATCTCTTTAGTATAATCCTTTGAAGATCAGTTGGGTGTTGTTGTAAAGCAATCTTACATTTATATAGCAACTTTCACAGTCATCAGTTGTCATGAAATATACTACAGCCAATGAATCCCTTTGCAACATAGGAACTGCAGAGGCCAATATGTACACAGCAAGCTTACAGAGCCAATGTAGAAAAAGTAAATTTTTTAGTTTGTATTTAGGTCTATAGATTTTTAAATACCTTTAAAGTATTCAATTAAAATTATGATTAATATTGGTATAAAAAATTACAGTAACACATAAACAAAGGGGATTCTTCAAGAGCAAAATGCAGGAATATAAGAGAAATTCATTCATAAAATTAAATAAGATAAATTAGTGGTGGCAGGACTGGTTATGTGTCGCTGCCATAGTATGTGGAAGCTGCTGGTCACCAAACTGATCAAGAGCAAACACATCTTCAGTAATTGTTTGCACCTCAAGAAAATTAGGATCCAATAAGGGAAAATTAGAATTAGTGGAGAATCAGGAATGTGAGCAGCAGGCCATGTGTCATATCGGGGAAGTAGCAAGTTACCTGGTCACTTTGTTCCATGAGGCAGTCACACCCCTCAGATTAGGTCATTCTAATTTGGCCAGTGAACAGGGACAGGAAGGTGTCACTGCAAGTGAAGCTAGTCTGAGACCTGAGGGTAGTGTTTGAAGAGCACTGATTCCTATGACTGTCCAATAGTTGCTGAGCTCTTGCAAATTATGTGGACAAGAGCACTGCAGGGAAGATGACCATGGTACAGGGAACTCAGGGGGAAGATATAGGAAGGCAGTAGTGTATAGTTAGGAGGATAGATAGTGTTCTCTACAGCTATGGGCATGAATCCTGAAGGCTATGTTGCCTGCCCAATTCCATGGTTAAAAATGCCTGCTCAGACACCTCAAGAAAAGGAATTCATGGAATGTCTACAAGATGGTTTTTGGAGCAGCTGTGGTATCTGCAGTCATTGTTTTTACCCCAATAAGGAACAGGCAATTCTGGATTTGGTGATGTGAAATGAGGCAAGATTGATTGGGGTGCTTCAGATGAAGGAACCCCTCAGGGGGCAATGACCTAAAAATGATAGAATTTGCCCTGCAGTCTGAGAGGGAGAAGCTGGAATCAGACGTAATGGTATTACAATTGAGTAAAGGTCACTACAAAGACATGGAGGAGGAGCTGGCCAGAGCTAATTAGAAGGGAATATTGCGGAGCAGCAATGGCAAGATCTTCTGAAGGTATTTTGAGAGGGCACAGCAGAAATTCACCACAAAGAAGAAGAAATATACCTAAGGGGAAGATGGGGCAACCATGGCTGACAAGAGAAATCAAAGACAGCACAAAAGCAAAAGAGAAAGTGTACAATGTGATGAAGATTAGTGGGAAGTCAGAGGATTGGGAAGCCTTTTAAACCCAGCATAGAAATGTGCGAGTATTTAGATGTACATCTGTGATGCCAAGATATATAAGGGTGTGGGCTAAGTGCTGGAAATCGGGATTAGAATAGTTAGATGGTTATTTTCACCAGTATAGGCACAATGGGCTGAAGGGCCTTTTTGTGTGCTGTAGATTTGTACAGATCTATGAATCTCAGAGCTGGAGTAGGCCGTTCAGCCCTTTAAGACTGCTCTGCCATTCAATATGAGCGTAACTGATCCTCTGGAGCTGTAGAGAGGGGTTTAAACTGAATAGGAGGGGAGGGGTCTGGAAAAGGGAGATTTCAGCTTACAAATCAATAAGATGTGGCAGCACTGCAGGGCAGGAAGGGACAGAGTGTACAAACATTAAAACAAATCAAATAGCATCAAAGGGGGTAAATGATTAAAAGACAAAATTAATAGCACTATATTTAAATGCATGTAATATTCAGAACAAAATAAATGATATAATGACACAAATAGAGGTCAATGGATATGATATTATAACTATTACAGAGACACAGTTACAAGGAGATCAATAAGTATTCAGCAGTAGTGATTGTTGGACAGGACAGACAGGAAGGCAAGGGTGGTGCGGTAGCTTTGTTAGTAAAAAATAAAATAAGTACAACAGCAAGGAATGAACCTGGGTTGAAAGATATAACATACATATGTGTTTTATAAAAATAACATAGAGAAGCTTATTCTGATGGAACAGACTACAGATTCTCTAACAGCAGCTATACTGATAACAGAGAATAAATCAAGTGATAATGGGGGTGTTTTTAAAAAAGCAGTATATTAATTATGGATAACTTTAAACTTTATATAGATTGTGAAAATCAAATGTAGTTACTTACGTTAATATCCTAGGATGCAGGGAATTCCTAGAGGCATGGCATTCATCCACAGATTCAATCAATAAGCACATCGACCTGGACCCAATATATCGGCCACCGCAGCGGACAGCTGGAACTGACAACCGGAAACGGCAGATACAAATCACTATAAATGCCGGAGGAAACATCACAGAAGCGCTTCACAGGAGGCTCCCAAGCTCTGAGGATGTCACATAGACAGGGGACGAAACGTCTGCAACACAAATTCCCAGCTCGGCGAGCAGAACCACAACAACTAGGATGCAATCCATCATGTCCAGGGAATCTATCGACCTTTAGCCCCATTAGTTTCCCAAGTATTTTTTCTCTAGTGATAATTATTGTATATATTCCTTTCCAACTTTTGCCCTTTGATTATTTACTATGTTTTGGAATGCTATTTGTGTCTTCTACTGTGAAGACAGATCTAAAATCTTCATTCAACTCTTCTGCCTTTTCTTGGTTCTCCTTATTATTTCCGTAGCTTCATTCTCTGCATTCCCTTTGGGGTGTATCTTTCTTTTTACAAATTTAAAGAAGATCTTACTGTCCATTTTAATATTACTTGCAAATTTATCTTCAAAGTTTAATTTCTCCCTTTTCAGTCATGTTTTGTTAAATTAACGTGTTCCCAATCTTCTGGCTTACCTTTGCTATATTCCATGTTTTTTTCCCTTTTGATTTAATACTATTCTTAACTTCATTGGTTCACCATAGTTAGTTTATCTCCTAATCAAGTTCAGCAGGTAATAGGGAAGGCAAATCAAATGTTGGTCTTCATTGCAAAGAGAACAGAGCTTCAACAGTTTCCTGATTTCCCCTTCCCCCACCTCACCCCAGTTCCAAACTTCCAGCTCAGCACTGTCCCCATGGCCTGTCCTACCTGCCTATCTTCTTTTCCACCTATCCACTCCACCCTCCTCCCTGACCTATCACCTTCATCCCCTCCCCCACTCACCTATTGTACTCTATGCTACTTTCTCCCCACCCCCACCCTCTTCTCATTTATCTCTCCACCCTGCGGGCACTCTGCCTGTATTCCTGATGAAGGGCTTTTGCCCGAAACGTCGATTTTACTGCTCCTCGGATGCTGCCTGAACTGCTGTGCTCTTCCAGCACCACTGATCCAGAATCTGGTTCCAGCATCTGCAGCCATTGTTTTTACCTATGAATATAGGGAAGTCCTGTTAAATCCATACAAGTCTCTAGTTGAACCAGAATACTGTAAAAAATGTTATTCCCCCTCTCTAAGGAAAGATCTGCTGGCATTGGATGCAGTCCAGAGAAGGTTCACTAGGTTGATCCCAGATATGGAGGAATTTTCTTATGAGAAGAGGTTGAGAAGATTGGGTTTATACTCATTGGTGTTCAGAAGAATGAGAGGCAGCCTTATAAACACACACAAGCTGAAATAGACAGATTTTTAATCAAGCAATGTGGGAATAAGGCAAATAAGTGGAGTTGATGATTATCAGATCAGCCATGATCTAATTGAAAGGCAGAGCATGGGCTGAATGACTCACATCTACACCTACATCTTATGGACTAAACAATATGTTATTTATTTTGTGCTGGTGACTAAGGCCTACCTATTGGCAAGACACCAGGGATAATTCTCCCGTTCTTCTTTGCAACTGTGATTTGTGTCGACCTGAGAGGGAACCTTACCTAAAAGGCAATGTGTCTGACAGTGCAGCACTCCTTCAGTGGCACACTGGAATGTCAGACTTGATATAAGGTCCTACCAAGTAAGCCCCACTGACACGCAGTAAACAAAGAGGTCAACTGACTGTAAAGTTGGTGTTCTCCATAATCCATTAATATTCTAATTTTCTGTGCAAGCAATGTTTGGATTAAAATCTTGAACAAATATAGAACTATTTTTTAAAACCCACATTTACTTGCATTTGCTTACTCAGCACCAATAATATTTTACAACATTCAATGGTAGTTTCAGGGTCACCATTGCTGACATTGAGTCTGAATTCCAGATCTTATTAATTGACTAAAATTCTATCAGCAGGTTTTCTGAGATTTGAACCCTCCCCCTCCAGAGCATTAGAGGTCGCTAGTCCAGTGACAGTTCCCCTGCAACATTATCACCTGTTTTGTTGGATAGTTAACAGTACATTCATAATACCACTTTCAGACAGAATAGAGCAGTATGACAATGGGACACAAATTCAGAGTTCTGGAAGGCAAATTTAAGACAGATGTTGGTAATTCTTTACAGAGTGAACAACAGCTGGAATAGTTGCTAGGAAACATGGGTGAGGCCGGGTACTACACTGATTTACAAAACAGTCAGCTGTTCCCTTGGGAAGTTGGCAGGACTGGTTTGTAGAACGATGAAACCCAGTAGGCTGGCACACCTTCATCGTCCAAAGCAACCCCATGAGTGTTGTAAATATTTAACACGCTGGAGACAGAAGAGTTGTGTAAAGTTTCTCAGATTGTGCCATTTTTCATAGTAGCAAGCGCCATCTGGCTTTTCAGTGTCTGGGCCTCTGCCCATTACAGATCTTGAATTCACAGTGAAGAAAACACTTACCTTAAGCATACGAAGTCTCCCACAAACTGAAATCTCTGCTTTTCTGCCTCCTGTAAACAACATAGGAGGTGTTTACTCTGAACATAGAAAATGTCCACATATCAGTGGATGGAATTTTATAAAGAGATGGCAAGCAGAACTCCGTTTGCCTATTTTGTTTTAATGGCTGTTAACTGGTTCAAGGCAAGATTTCCACCACCCTTTGGGAGTAAGTCTTGCCTCAACGAGCTGCCATCAATGAAAGAGCTGCAACTCCTGGACAGGCGGACAGACCCCAATGACAATCAATGCTGGAGCAGAATGAGAGGGTGAATGGAATACTGCGCCGGGGCCCAGGCTGTCTGACCCTGGTGAGGTGGGTGTAAGGGCACAGAACCATGAAGGGTATGGAGTTGGACACACAAGGGTTACAGTCATTTGTTTGGGGGTGGGGGGGGGGAGGCACTGCTGCGTCTCAAGGGTGACAAACAGGAGAGAATCCCACAGCTCCCAGCAAAACAAAATCTGGCCATGACGAGTGGACCTCGTCCACCACTACAGGTAAAATCCCAATGATGGTGACAAGTAGCACAAGGCTAGAGGCCAGGTGAAAGAAGAGTTGGACAAGAGCTCAGGAGATGAAGCAAGAAGACGAGAAGGCTGCATTGAAGGAGAAGGGATGGCAAAGACACGTAACAGACCAGAAGAAAGTTGGAGGCCATGGGAAATTAAACCAATACAGCACATGGGCCAGAGACTACACTTCAGACCAGCCAAGGGAAGGAGCTGTGGCAGGAAGAATGGGATACAGATCAGGGAACCAGGAGGTTTACAATAATAAGGAACAAAGGCAAGTAGAAACAGACCAAGGAAAGGTGTTTTATTTCTCTGCTGGGCAGGGAACAGCATGGTCCTAGGGTGCGCCTTGGACAGAGGGAACAAGAGCAGCAAAATTAAAGAGCAGGGGGTGTGGGTGCAACAAATGGAAATAATGCACATCAGCAAAGGTAGTGAAGAAGACACCTGGAAGAGACAGTGAGAAAACTTTGCAATACTCATATAAAAGACAATGGGGGAAACAGCACAGTCACAGGATAATCCAGAGAGAAATACAAAACAAAGGAGCCGGAGAAAGAAACACGTGATAAAGCCTAAAATTTATAATTAAAATAAAACATTTCAACTGAGGAGAAACATCACTGTGAAAATACTCATCAAGGGGATCCAAGATGGCGGCGATCTGAGCAGATCTGCCTTGCTGAGCTCTGCACCAAAGCCCTGCAGTGGTGATATTTTTACACCCCCACCTTACCTTTTTTTTGGAGAAAATTGATTTTAAACGATTGTGAAACCATTTGAATCCATTCGCAATGGAGCCTCGAGTGTCCAAATGAGATGGGCAGGAGTATTTTGTTTGGATGATTGGGCGGCTGGAAATAAGTGGTAATCTATGAGTGTCGGTTGTCCGAGTGTTTCTCAATTATCCGGCAATGCACCCCATAATGCCATTTAACTGATAACCGAATGCTGGGTTGCCTAGTGACCTTTTTGCAGATCTTGTTCGATGGTCCAGGATTTGGATTGTTGATGTTCAGATAGTCGAGGTTCTACTGTAAACCTTTTTGAGTGAGCGATGACGACAAAAGTTAGGCCAAGCCCCAACACATGGGACATTCACCAAAGGCATTGAGTGTGCCCATGACTGCGACTGTGGATGTGGCTGCAGCTGCAACTCCCTCAGCAGCTGTGAAAGAGATATCTGCGCAGCAGAATGTCACTGAAGAACTTGTGGAGATCCGAGGGACGATCAAGGAGTTGATGGAAGTCAATCATACTCAGCTGGAGCCGATCTCGGCCATGCTGCAAAAGCACAAGAAGGAGTCGGAAGGGCTCGGGAAGAGAGTTGAAGAGTTGGAGCAGCGGACTGTGGGGTCGGAGACAGAGGTCGAGTCCTTGGCGGGCGGATCCACGCCCTCGAAAAACAGGTCTGGACCTTGACTGAACAAATCGAGATCTGGAAAATTGAGGTCAGAGGAAAAATATCTGGGTCATTGGGCTGCCGGAGGGAGTGGACAGTGGGCAGCTAGCAAGCTTTCTTGAAGGCCGGCTGCCACTGTCTCTTGGCTGGGATGCCAAGGCAGACCGGGTGAAGGTTGACAGAGTTCACCAGGTTGTGGTGCACAGATCGCGGCCCCGCCTGGTCCTGGTAAGATTTCAAAGCTACAGGGACAAGCAGAGAGTCCTGGAATCTTCTAGGAGGATGGAGAAAGATCCACAGGTTCTGACTTATCAGGGAACTAAGACAATGTTTTTCCATGACTTTTCTGCAGTGGTAGATCCATAAAAGGAAACCGTTTGATGAGATCAAGAGAAAATTAAGGGACCTTGGTATTCAATATTCCATGAGATACCCAGCGGTGCCTCATATTACTCCTGAGGAGACAGTGCTGTCATTTGACTCCTTGGAACAAGTGAAAAATTTCTTAGCCACTTCAAAATAATTCGGATGGATATATAGCATGGACAATAATGTTTGGGTTTTTTTCTCTTGCTTTGTTTCTTGTATTGTTAACCTTTTCTTAAAGAAGCTGCTGTTGGTGTGTTTTTTTTCTCCGATTAGGATTGGTGTTGGTATATAGTTGGGGGTGGGCAGAGTGCTCACTATTTTGTCTGTTTCCTTCTATTGCTTGGGCCTGGGGTGCGGCTCGAGCTGGACAGGGGAATGGAGATGTGTGTGGGAGGTGTAAGTGCCATCTATGGGCAGGGGGTAGAGACCCCATTAAGTGCCTTTTATGTTTTGTAGTTAGTTTAGTTTTTTGGTTTTTCATAAATAGACTCCACAAGTCTCCTTTTGTATATGCTCAGCGTGCTGTTAGTTGAATTCTTCCTCTTGGCAGGTCTAAGGTGTTTGTAAAGGATCATGGCCGAGCAATGTTCGTACATGGTGCACCTGGAATATTAGAGGGATCCACTTGCCAGATAAAAGGGAAAAGGTGTTGTTGAGCCTCAAATAGGAGAGGATGGATGTTGCCCTTTTGCAAGAGACTCACTTTAATGACAAGTTAAGGTTGGGTTTGATTGGATGTTTTTCTCATCCTTTGACATTAAGAGCAGGGCTTGGCCACATTCGTCCGGAAGAATCTTCCATTTAATTTAACAGATTGTGTTAAAGATGAATATGGTCGGTTTGTTATTCTTAAAGCCCTAATACATAGCGAGGAATATGGTATTTTGAATGTCTATTGTCCTCTAGCCCATAAATTTCTGACAGATGCACTATCTAAGCTGATGGCCTTTGCATCGTGGCATATTATTATAGCGGGGGTACTTCAATTGCCTTATGGATCCTGTGCTGATAAAATGCCCAAAGGCCGCCCAAAGCTTTCTTCACAATCTAAACAGTTGGGTGATCTGTGTGTGGAACTGGGGTAGGTAGATGTTTGGAGACGTCTCCACCCTATGGGCAGGGACTTCACATTCTTTTCCAATCCTCATAAGGGCCATACAAGGATTGATTTTTTTCCTAACTCCCGCAGCTCTTCTAGATCTGATGGTCTTTTGTTCAGCTGGGAATATTGCCATCTCTGATCATGCAGCAGTATATTTAGTGGTCGAGATTAAGGGTAATGCAATGAGCTCTCGGTACTGGCGAGTGGATCCCTTCATCCTCAAGGACAGCAAACTCAGTGGGTACTTTTCCAGGGAATTTGAAGCATATCTGGCCACCAACTTGGGTACAGCTAGTAATCCATCCATTCTTTGGGAGACTGCTAAGGCCTATGCTAGAGGGATAATTATCTCATAGTCAGCCAGTCAGAAGGAACGGAATGGAGAGCAGCAGTGCCTGCTCAAGGCACAGTTGAAGGCAGCTGAGATGGCATATTACAGAAGACCGTCAGTGGCTAAGCTGCAGCTGATCACAACCCTTCGATCCACCTTAAACACCATGCTTACGCATACAGCCAGGAAGGAAGTTTACTTTGTGAAACAAAGAATGTTTGAGTACAGTGATAGGCTGGGTAAATACTTGGCATATCTGGTTAGGAAGAAGAAGGTCTCCCAGTCTATTGTTTGTATTAGGGGAGGGAATGGGACACTTACCAGTAATGCTAAAAAAGATCAAAGCAGTGTTTTGGAGGTTCTATTCTGAACTGTATCAATCTGAATGTTGTGAGGATAGGTGGGATATAATGGAATCTTTTTTTAGGACCTTGAATCTTCCGGAGGTGTCTGCTGAGCAGGCGTCGCTCCTTAGAGCTCCATTAACAGCACAAGAGATACAGGAGGCGGTGAGGCAACTTCAAAGTAGAAAGGCGCCTGGTCCCAATGGTCTTCCCAGTGAGTTTTATCAACAATTTGTAATCATCTTGTCAGGACCAATGCTGGACATTTATAACTATTCATACAGACGTGATCGCCTCCTGCCATCCTTGAGGCTAATATTTCTCTTAACCTCAAGAAAGGGAAAGCCCTGGGAGGACTGTGCTTATTATAGACCTATCTCACTCTTAAATTCTGATTATATAATTTTGTCTAAGACTTTGACATTGAGGTTGAAAGAAATGTTGCCTTTTATTGTTAAGGAAGATCAGACAGGCTTTATAAAGGGTCGCAGATCCTCTAATAATGTTAGGAGGTTGCTTAATATGATTCAAGTGTGCCAGCAGCGATTGGTTCAAGGGTTAGTGGTCTCGTTGGATGTGGAGAAGGCATTTGATCGGGTTGAATAGCTGTATTTTTAATATCCTGAAGCAGTTTGGTCTGGGTGCAGTGTTTATTAGATGGGTAAAGGGCCTTTACAGTGAACCTCTGGTGGTGGTTCTCACCAATGGTGTAAGGTTTGACGATTTTAACATTGGTAGAGGCAGTCGGCAAGGCTGTCCCTTTCACCTTTGCTTTTCACATTGGTGATTGAACCATTGGCAGAGGCCATTCATGGGGACCCTAATATAGCTGCCCCAAAGGTGGGGTCCAAGGTGCATAAGATTACATTATATGTGGATGGTGTTCTTATTTTTCTTTCGAACCTGTCAGTCTTGGTGCCCGAAGAGCAAGAGAACCGACGTTTCGGGCATAGGCCCATTCCTGATGAAGGGCTTATGCCCGAAACGTTGATTCTCCTGCTCCTCGGATGCTGCCTGACCTGCTGTGCTTTTCGAGCACTACACTCTCGACTCTGATCTCCAGTATCTGCAGTCCTCACTTTCTCGTAGTCTTGGTCCCCTGTTTGATATGGTGTATTAATTCATTTGGTTCTTTCTCAGGTTACATGATCAATTTTTCAAAGTCGGAGGCTATGCCTATTGGGGGGGGGGGGGGGCTTAGGGGAATACCTGATGTGGAACGTGGGTTCCCGTTAAGTGGGCACAAGGAGATTTTCTTTTCTTGGGCCCCTCTGTTACCCCTAGCTTTGATCAGTTATTCAAGGCTAATTTTGTTCACTTGTTTGACAAGACCTTCAAAGATGGAGGGCCTTCCAATATCATGGTTGAGTCAAGTCGCTCTTATCAAAGTGAATGTTCTTCCTCTCTTATTGTACTTTTTGCGGATGCTCCCTTTGCTCTTTCCTATGCAAACATTTTGGAAATTGAATGACGCTATAAGTGGCCCCTCATAGAGTTTGTGAAACTGCAATTGCCCCAGGGATTGGGGGAAGTGGACCTCCTGGACATTAGAAGACATCAACTGAGCTCCTTCATATCTTTTGTAAGTGACTGGGCCTGTGGGAACTTGGCATCGACATGGTTGGACATTGAGGCCTCCCAGACGAAGTGTCCTCTTATCAACCTCTTGTTTTTAGACAAATCAAGGATAGTTGTGCAACATGACTATAATCTAATAGTTACTAACATGGTCAAAGCATGGAGGGCAATGAGACAGACGGAGAGTAAGATGTCTAAAACATCTTTTCCTACTCTCTTAGTTGGTAGGGTTTCCGGCCAGGGACAATGGATCCCACGTTTAAACTTTGGGCGGATGGAGGAGTCTCTTGTTTGGGTGATCTGTTTGAGAGGGAAACATTGATGACATTTGATCAAATAACTCGGAAGTATGGATTGTTGAGTAGGGACCTCTTCCGTTTCTTTCAGATTAGAAATTTTATCCGAAAGGAGACCACGCTCTTGACTGAGTGTGATAGATCTGATACAGAAAAGAGGGTGCTTCAGGCAAAGAGCACTCTTCCGGTGAATACTCTCTATCATTTGTTTGTGGGGGGGTTTCTCGGGTAACACTGAGTGCCTACGTGAAGTCTTGGAGACAGAGTTAGGAGTTGAGATCGCTTCAGAAACATAGAAGGACATTTGTGAGAATGCGAGGGTTCCGATATGTAATAGGACCCAGGCTATGCAGGTAAAGGTTCTTCATAGGGCTTATCTGGCCCCAGATCATCTTGTGAAATTTAAGCAGGGTGTGTCTTCAATGTGCCCAAATATAAAATAAACTCAGATTCCCTTACTCATTGTCTGTGGTCCTGCCACAAGCTCTGTCTGTATTGGAGAGCTACGGTAGGAGTAATAGAGAGAGTCTTGGGGGCCAAAGTCAAGGTGGACCTGGTCTCTTTGTTCCTGGCTCTGCCGAATTTGCCTCCCTTAGGGGTACATGGGAAAAAGCTTTTTAACATTCACACTTTTTGTGTGAGGAAGTACATTCTGATGTGTTGTGTGTCTGATAGCCCCCTTTGGGTCTGTCGGGGTGGCGTAAGTTAATTGTGGAACACATTCCTTTAGACTCTGATACAAATATGGTGCACCAGAAAAACGGACAACTTTTACAAGATGTGGCAGCCCTTTTTGAGTTATTTGGAAGCAGATCTGTCTGCCATTTTGATTAGGGCTTTTGTCTAGCCATGAGGGAAAGAATTTCGAACAAATGTTGGTTTAATAATTGATGCTCTCGAAGGTTGAGAGCTCTGGTCTTGTTGCGCCGAGCAGTGTATTTATTGATTTGTAATAAGTATAGTTTTGATTTCTTTTATAGAGTAATATAGTAGTTGGTTTATTGTTTATTGTGGATTAGTGGTGCTGGAAGAGCACAGCAGTTCAGGCAGCATCCAAGGAGCTTCGAAATCGACGTTTCGGACAAAGCCCTTCATCGGGAATAAAGGCAGTGAGCCTGAAGCGTGGAGAGATAAGCTCGAGGAGGGTGGGGGTGGGGAGAAAGTAGCATAGAGTACAATGGGTGAGTGGGGAAGGGGATGAAGGTGATAGGTCAGGGAGGAGAGGGTGGAGTGGATAGGTGGAAAAGGAGATAGGCAGGTAGGACAAGTCCGGACAAGTCATGGGGACAGTGCTGAGCTGGAAGTTTAGAACTAGGGTGAGGTGGGGGTAGGGGAAATGAGGAAACTGTTGAAGTCCACATTGATGCCCTGGGGATGAAGTGTTCCGAGGCGGAAGATGAAGCGTTCTTCCTCCAGGCGTCTGGTGGTGAGGGAGCGGCGGTGAAGGAGGCCCAGGACCTCCATGTCCTCGGCAGAGTGGGAGGGGGAGTTGAAATGTTGGGCCACGGGGCGGTGTGGTTGATTGGTGCGGGTGTCCCGGAGATGTTCCCTAAAGTGCTCTGCTAGGAGGCGCCCAGTCTCCACAATGTAGAGGAGACCGCATCGGGAGCAACGGATACAATAGATGATATTAGTGGATGTGCAAGTAAAACTTTGATGGATGTGGAAGGCTCCTTTAGGGCCTTGGATAGAGGTGAGGGAGGAGGTGTGGGCACAGGTTTTGCAGTTCCTGCGGTGGCAGGGGAAAGTACCAGGATGGGAGGGTGGGTTGTAGGGGGGCGTGGACCTGACCAGGTAGTCATGGAGGGAATGGTCTTTGCGGAAGGCGGAAAGGGGTGGGGAGGGAAATATATCCCTGGTGGTGGGGTCTGTTTGGAGGTGGCGGAAATGTTGGCGGATGATTTGGTTTATGCGAAGGTTGGTAGGGTGGAAGGTGAGCACCAGGGACGTTCTGTCCTTGTTACGGTTGGAAGGGTGGGGTCTGAGGGCGGAGGTGCGGGATGTAGACAAGATGCGTTGGAGGGCATCTTTAACCACATGGGAAGGGAAATTGCGGTCTCTAAAGAAGGAGGCCATCTGGTGTGTTGTGTGGTGGAACTGGTCCTCCTGGGAGCAGATCCGGCAGAGACGGAGGAATTGGGAATACAGGATGGCATTTTTGCAAGAGGTAGGGTGGGAAGAGGTATTGTGTTTTTTGATGTTATGATGCTATATTTTCATGTTTTTGTAACTTTCCAATTATGCAAAGAAAATTTTTTAAAATAAAAGTATTTTAAAAATCTCATAAAATAAGGCAAGACATTTATTTCTCAACACCATCCAGTATTTACATATATAGGAATAACCTGCAGGATTCTGTCTCTCTCCTCCTCTCCTCTCCTCTCTCAGCACAGGGAAGGCAAGGTATAACACTTCTGCTCCATAAAATGTTGAGTCAACAAATTGAAATGCACCTCAGAGTATCCACGCCTGGAAGGAAAGGCCCAAAGTGCAAGTGATTTTAATCCCCAGGCCTCAATTATCACCTAACCTGTGCAGCTACACAAAGCTAATGCTAGTTCACTGATGAGGAATGAGACACTTGTATTTATATAATACTTTTCACACTCTCAGGGTGTCACTGCACACTTTCCAGCTGATGAGGGAGGAGTATAGCCGTAATATAAGAAAAGGAATGAAAGGGCTCCAACAGCAGTTCCAAGATAAAGTCGCCAATGGAAAGGGAGACAATTGGAAAGCCATTGGCTAACTCCTTGGGCCTGAAGGGAAGGCAACGAGGACAAACAGCACAATGGAGGCTGGAAATTCATTTGAAGCAGAGGCCTTGATTGGAGAGAGGACATTGCTAGGAGGAGCGATTAACCTCATGGTTTGAATGTGGATTTGGACAGAGAACCCATCGTTGCAGATGGGACTTCAAACTGACGCGAGAACCTTTATTTGACTGTACAGGGCATGCAATGACTTCTTGAAACCTGCACCAATATGGCAGAAAATGCATTCCTAAGCATGTGCAATGAACGCGTGCTTCCTTTTGTCATATTGGAAACTTAAGTGACCATTTAGTCCATGAATAATTGGAGGTTCTGTCAAGCATTTAAGCCCTAGTTTCAAGGCCAGGAGTAGAAAAATGTGAACACTTTATGAGCAGATTTCCTTAAAAAGATGATAACTAGGAACAGCAGTAGGTCACATGACCTATCAAGTCTGCTCTGTCTTTAAATAAAGCCTTGACTGATATTCTGCATTTGCACTACTTTCTCGCACCATCCCTATTCCTTTTGATTTGTTTTGCACCCAAATGTCTATCAATCTCCATCTCAAATATACTTAAAAGCTAAGCATCCATATGTCTCATGGGCAGAAGATTCTGAAGATTTTCTTTTCTAACTGACTGGGCCATGGTCCTGAGGTTGTGACAAATTGGTTTTCAACTGTCCAGCCAGAGGGAACAGCTTCTCAGCATCTACCCTGTCAAACCGTACTATGCATTTTATACATTTCAGTGAGATCACCTCTTATTCTTACAAACATCATTGGGTTTAGGCTGATTGTATTTAATCTCTCCTCATAGAATACACATTCCACATTCCAAATTTAAAATATAGGTAACTAGATTACTAGATATAATCCCGCTCATTCGGTTTTAATAGGACTTTTGCAGACTTGCACAAATTATTTACTATCCACTTACAATGAAAATATTCTTGTGTTTCACCCCTGAATACCAATGAAACAAGATTCCAGCTCAGTGAGAAATTACCATCTCTTGCTAAACCATGAAAATCTAATATTTCTTCTCAAAGACACACCTTTGTGATATGTTTCCGGGAGCAGTATCTGAATTCCAATCATTTCATGAATTCAGCAAACAGGTTTTCAGGGTTTGATACTGATGATGTATTTCACTGTAATTCAGACTAAAATTTAGTTCATTAAAACAAACAGAAGTGTTTAATCAGCCAGCTCCTAATTTAGCCAGGTCTTGACTTGCATAGCATATTTTACTATATAAGAACAGTGGGAAATTACACAAGGCAACGCAGTCTGAGTAATTGCTATTAGTTTGAACTGATGAGTATGACAGACAAATAACTCATAAAAATAACAATTATATTTCTATTCAATTTTTTGAACATCTACTCATTCCATGGTGTAATTTAATCATTGTATTTGTTACTATGTGTATTGTTTGCTAGCTATGTTGTGCCTCACTGCTTCCAGTGCCAGGGTCTCAGTGAAAATCCTTTATTATTATCATGTGAACACACTGGAGTGGTTTCATTTAGTTCTCAAGAAGCATCATACACAAAACGTCAACTGTGTTTCATCCTCTACAGATACTGCCAGACCTACTGAATTTCTCCAACATTCTCTGTGTCTGTTTCATATTTCCAATATTTTCAGTATTTTGCCTTTAATTATTTAGTTCTTAATTGTATTAGAAACTAGCATTACATGCAGACAGTGAACTCTATGCTAATCTGAAGAGGTTATGAAGGAGAAAATATACTCAACCAGCAAAAGGCTAAAGAGACAACCCGATAGTCACGTTTGACTTCAGATTTGGTCCCAGCTAGGAGGTTCTATTGTAAAGTTAAACCCTTCTGAAGCAAGCTTGCACTCAAGAATATTCATGTTTCCTTTCAAAACTGAACTATTACAGATGCCTGGAAAACTGAAACAAAAATGCAAAATGCTGGAACTCCTCAGCAGGCTTGACAGTACGTGTGAAGAGAGAAAAACAGAGTTTGAAGTCATAAAAGTTTGACAAGTACCAACAGACTTCAGAACAGCGTCTTCCCTGCTCTTATCAGACTTATGAACAGACCTCTCATATATTAAAGCTGATCTTTCCCTACACCTTCTCTGTAGCTGTAAAGCTATATTCTGCTTTCTGTTCTGTTACCCTGATGTACATATGTAAGGTCAGATGTCACTTCACCTGGCAAAGGAGCAGTGCTTTGAAAGCTTGTGATTTCAAATAAACCTGTTGGACTATAACATAGTGTGTTACCTTGTCTGACCTTGTCCATCCCAGTCCAACACTGGCACCTCCACATCATACTTAGTTAAGGTATGATCTGTTTGGTTAGCATGCATTACAATACTTTTCACTGTATCTCGGTAAATGTGACAACAATCAAATCAAACATACATTATGACAAACCAAATAATTTCTGTGTGTCTGTGGATATAGCTGGCAGACCTACAGGCAGGCAGAGTTGCAATGTTGTATATATACAGCACATTCAATCCTTACCAATGATTTTTCTTAAATCAAGGTACGCTGACGATGTCTCCATTTTTTCCAAAAGGAGGTTTAATTATTTACAATAACAAGTCAGTCGCTGAGTCTCTGTAACATACAGCAACTTCCTTATGTCCAAATTATGTGATGGTGACTTTGCCTGAAGATGTCATTAATTGCACACAGTTGTCAATAATATTGTCTGTTGTCAAGTTTTTGTGGCACGGATTTCAGTTGTTGTTCCAGAATTTGCTTATCCCAAAGCACTACAGCCAAACTTTGTTCCAGATCAGCCACTGACTGGTCGTGTTCCTCAAACTGTTCCAAGCTGTTCAAATTTTCTTGGCATTTACCGTTTTGTTCCCTAAGAGCTTCCAAATCATTTTGAAACTTCTGATTTTACACCCTGGATTCTTCCAAATTAAAGTTTAGCCTTTTGCTGGTTGAGTATATTTTCTCCTTCATAACCTGCTCCAATAACTGTCCAGCCTCTTCAACTTCTGTTTTTGTTTTCTTCAAAGCCTGCGCCTCCCCTTCCCTATTTGCTGCTTCGATGCCTGTTTGGCTTCCTTTGTGACCTGGTTTGAGTTCTTTCTCCTGATCATCATTGCCGGCATTTATTTCAGTAAGGCCAGAGACCTCATTGTTACATAAGTTTGTTTCATCCTGCCCTAGCTGTACAGCCTTTATTTTTGAACTTCTATTTTCCTCTCTACTGTACAGAGTTGAGATTGTAGATCCACTGATTCAAAAGAAAGTGAAGTGCTCCATTCTTATTGCATCATCAGTTCCACATGTATTTCTTGAATAATCTGCTGTAAATTCTATTATGTCTCTGGTGTTTGACTGATTCCCTAGGTTGTGACTAGTGTTGGGTCATGACATGCTGGTATACCTACAATTGCTGGTCCAGCAGTGTCTACATGTCAAATATTTGCTGCATTCAGGCAGATTGATTGTCCTTGCGTTCTAGCATCACTGATGCCCCAAATGGAATTGGCAAACTATTGTATGCTGAAAGTTTTACATTCGTAGGTTTCAAGCATTTTAGAATTCACAAGAGTGAATTGACACTTGCTTCTACGTTTGGGACACCACCCATGCCCTCCACCTGCTCCATGATTTTCGCTTCCCCGGTCCCCAACGCCTTATTTTCACCATGGACATCCAGTCCCTGTACACCTCCATCCCCCATCACGAAGGACTCAAAGCCCTCCGCTTCTTTCTTTCCCGCCGTACCGACCAGTACCCTTCCACTGACACCCTCCTTCGACTGACTGAACTGGTCCTCACCCTGAACAACTTCTCTTTCCAATCCTCCCACTTCCTCCAAACAAAAGGAGTAGCCATGGGCACCCGCATGAGCCCCAGCTATGCCTGCCTCTTCGTAGGATATGTGGAACAATCCATCTTCCGCAACTACACTGGCCTCACCCCCCACCTTTTCCTCCGCTACATCGATGACTGTATCGGCGCCGCCTCGTGCTCCCACGAGGAGGTTGAACAGTTCATCCACTACACCAACACCTTCCACCCCGACCTCAAATTCACCTGGACAGTCTCAGATTCCTCCCTCCCCTTCCTCGACCTTTCTATTTCTATCTCAGGCGACCGAATCAACACGGACATCTACTACAAACCGACCGACTCCCACAGCTACCTGGACTACACCTCCTCCCATCCTGCCCCCTGTAAAAACGCCATCCCATTCTCCCAATTCCTTCGACTCCGCCGCATCTGCTCCCAGGAGGACCAGTTCCAAAAACGCACAACCCAGATGGCCTCCTTCTTCAAGGACCGCAATTTTCCCCCCCGACGTGGTCGACGATGCCCTCCACCGCATCTCTTCCACTTCCCGCTCCTCCGCCCTTGAGCCCCGCCCCTCCAACCGCCACCAGGACAGAACCCCACTGGTCCTCACCTACCACCCCACCAATCTCCATGTACAGCGCATCATCCGCCGTCATTTCCGCTACCTCCAAACGGACCCCACCACCAAGGATATATTTCCCTCCCCTCCCCTATCAGCATTCCATAAAGACCACTCCCTCCGTGACTCCCTCATCAGATCCACACCCCCCACCAACCCAACCTCCACTCCCGGCACCTTCTCCTGCAACCGCAGGAGGTGCAAGACTTGCGCCCACACCTCCCCCCTCACCTCCCTCCAAGGCCCCAAAGGAAACTTCCATATCCGCCACAGATTCACCTGCACCTCCACACACATCATCTATTGCATCCTCTGCATCTGATGTGGCCTCCTCTATATTGGGGAGACAGGCCGGCTACTTGCGGAGCGTTTCAGAGAACACCTCTGGGACACCCGGACCAACCAACTCAACCACCCTGTAGCTCAACATTTCAATTCCCCCTCCCACTCCACCAAGGATATGCAGGTCTTTGGACTTCTCCATCGTCAGACCACAACAAAACGATGGTTGGAGGAAGAACGCCTCATCTTCCGCCTAGGAACCCTCCAACCACAAGGGATGAACTCGGATTTCACCAGTTTCCTCATTTCCCCACCCCCCACCCTGTCTCTGTCAAATCCATCGAATTCAGCACCGCCTTCCTAACCTGCAATCTTCTTCCCGACCTCTCCGCCCCCACCCCAGTCTGACCTTTCACCCTCACCTTGACCTCTTTCCACCTATCACATTTCCGACGCCCCTCCCCCAAGTCCCTCCTCCCTACCTTTTATCTTAGCCTGCTGGACAAACTTTCCTCATTCCTGAAGAAGGGCTTATGCCCGAAACGTCGATTCTCCTGTTCCCTGGATGCTGCCTGTCCTGCTGCCCTTTTCCAGCAACACATTTCCAGCTCTGATCTCCAGCATCTGCAGACCTCACTTTCTCCTCTCTGTTAACCTTAGCCAATATTGAGCAAACACCAATTTTCTGAGGACAGATAATCTGAAATTTAACAAACTCTTCAGATGGTGTGATTACATTAATATCTTTCCATGAAATTGACAATGTGAAACATGTGTTCAGCACCCTTTGTCTCATGGTTTACATTGTCAGTTTTTGGACTGTCAAATGCTTCATATATTTGGCTCTGGTGGGATACCATATGGTCTTTATTATCATTTGTGAAGATATTCCTCTTGTGTAGTTTATTTGGGTAGAGTGCACAGCTCTTTGTGCCTGCGTCATTCTTTACTCTGGTGCACTGCGTTTGGCAACGGCTTTTTCTGCTACATCTCTTGCAAAATTCAGTGAAAGCTTTGCATTGTCTTGATGTATGTCGAAGCTACCTACATGATTTATTGTGTTTGGGTATTCTAGTTATTGCATCAACCATTGAATTTTTATTTAGGACCTGGAAGCTTTATCAACCTGCTATGTCATACATAAGGTCCATCTTACAGCTACTTTTCCACGCTGTAAATCTTCAGTTGGTCTGGCAACATTTTCTAGAAAGTTCCCATGGGTGTGGATGTGACCTCCAACTCAACAATACATTTTCCTCATTCCACATCCGAAAATTCACATTTTCTTTCTCTGCATCTTTGGATTCTATAGGCTTCTGTCCAAATGACATGAATTCTGGTCAATGAATATGGAAGTTTAATTTGAATCTAAATTGGTCTTCTAATGTAGCCCAAAGCTTTTCTGGCTCTTTTAGCTCTTTGGTTGACAAGATAAGTCTGTGTAGAGATTTAATTCCAGTTGCTAAGCAAATCTTAATGGTTTGCTTTTTTGCATTGGACACAACCAAATTTAGCTTTGGATGCTGTCAAATAATTCAAGTTCTGTCAACTGCAAATTTGAAGTAAATTTAAAATGTCCTTCCCTTGCTTTCTAGTCATCCAACAGACATCCTCATCTCTTGCCTTTCTCAAGTGAGTCAAACTGGCCTCTCAATAAGGAATTGTCTATCTGCCAACAAGCTGTGTTTTCAGCACTTTCTACCGCTGTGATGAACAATGACATTGAGGGTTACCTCATGTAGGGTAGGACAGTGGCTCAGTGGTTAGCACTGTGGCCTCACAGCACCAGGACCCAAGTTCAATTCCACTCTCGGGCAACCATCTGTGTGGTGTTTGCCCATTCTCCCCATGTCTGCATGGGTTTGCTCTGGTTTTCTCCCACAGTCCAAAGATATGCAGATGAATTGGCCATGCTAAATTACACATAGCGTGTAGGGTAGGTGGGTTAGCCATGGAAATTGCAGGGTTACAGGGGTGGGGTGGGTCAGATTGGAATGCTCTTCAGAAAGTCGGTATGGACTGAATGGCCTGCTTCCACACTATAGGAAGTCCATTATATGCCAAGTCTATGATGATATGTACTTTAGACCACTCAATACTATTAACCATGTATTTGAACTGTGGATTAACTTTCTCGATAACTGTTGAAGCATGATTTGCTTCATCGACACAGTGTTTTCCACTGCTATTAATCACGATATGTTAATGATAATGGTGTAATAACCATTCTCTTGTCTAGACCTTTCCATGCCCCTAGCCAAGCTGGACCAGTACGGTTACAACACTGGTATTACCCAATAATGTGAAAAATTGCCCAGAATGCCCTGCACACAAAATGAAGAACAAATCCTACCCAAAAGGAGTAATCAAGCAGCAATAACTCCTTAGTGATGCTCAATTTGGGTTCCTCCACTGCAGTCAGATCTTGGCCTCATTCTAGCCTTGAACAAAAGAGCTGTAGGAAGTATCTTGAGTCAGAAAAATATATCATTTTGTGCACGGATAATAAAGTTGCCAATTGTTTTTATTTTAGGGTGGCACATTGGCTCAGTGGTTGGCACCAGGGTCCCAGGTTCAATTCCAGCCTCAAGTCACTTCTATGTGGAGTTTGCACATTCTCTCTGTGTCTGCGTGGGTTTCCTCCCACAGTCCAAAGATGTGCAGGTCAGGTGAATTGACCATGCTAAATTGCCCCTAGTGTTAGGTGCATTAGTCAGAGGGAAATGGGTCTGGGTGGGTTTCTCTTTGGAGGGTCGGTGTGGACTTGTTGGGCTGAAGAGCCTGTTTCCACACTGTAGGGATTATAATCTTTTCAATACTGTACTTTGAATAATTAATCAGGTGTTTTGCTGTTTGTTTTATACAACTCTGCTCACCACAACTGCTTTTCATCTGGGAATTTGTTTGTTTATTTATTTAATTTTTCTTGTTCATTCATGGCCTCCCATTTAATGCCTATCTCTAATTAGTTTAGTAAAGGCAGTAGAGAGCTGTCTTCTTGAATCACTGCAGTGCTTGGGTGATAGGGGACATCCACTGTGCTGTTAGTGAGAGATTTCTTGGACTTACATCGACCAACAGTGAAGAGAGGAAGATAGAGTTCCTAATCAGGATGTTGTGTGACTTGGAGGAAAACTTGCCAACATTGCAGTTCCCATGCATCTGCTGTCCTAGTTGGTAGAAATCACAGGTTTGAGTATACTGCTGAGGGAGCCTGAATCATTGCTCAAATGCCAATGTCTCTATTCTTGTCCTTTGAATTAGAAGAGGTTGAAGACATGGAAGATTCTATATTTAAATGAGGAATCATAGGTATATAAGAGGATGGACAGACCTTATTTGGTAACCTCTGTTTCAATACTTGCAGGATTCATAGAATTTGAAACTTTTCACCAATTCCTTTAAAGATTCTGGTATGTATCCATTATCCCAGATGAGTTGAGCTAAATTGGGACATAGATGGAATTATAGAATCCTTGCAGTGCAGAAGGGTGCCATTCAGCCCATCGAGTCTGCACCAATGCTCTTGGGAGCATCCCACCATAAACCATCTTCCCTCCATCCCTATAACGCCACATGATATTTTTTGCTAAGACAAATCCACATATCCTTGGACTCTACAGGGCATTTTTTTCTTTTACCATGGCTAATCCATTTAACCTGCACATCTTTGCACGGAGGAAGGAAACTGAAGCACACAGAGGAAGCCCAGATAGACACAGGGAGAATGTGCAAACTCACACACACAATGGCCAGAGGCTGGAATCGAACCCAAGTCCCTGGCGCTATGGGGCAGGAATGCTAACCACTGACCTACCCTAGAAGCAAACAGAGGATCTACCAGATCTAATGTGAATGAATCACACAAGGGAGGACACAATAATGTGAAGTAGACTTTGTATTCCAAGCTTCAGACAAGTTTAAAGGTACAGCAATCATGTTTGTGCAGACGCCTGGCTATATGGTCCTCTGTTTGAACTGGTAAGATTTTGATTATAACTGTGTGTAATTCATTAAGTTTTGAGTCCATTGAGAGAGAATAAGAAACATGAAATATCCATCTGAGAAACTTTGCAGCTGGTTTCACTCAGTTGAATTTGACAAGGAACAATTAGCCCTTCAGAGAGTGGGAACTGCTCAATTCAGCTCTTTGCTTTTGTGAAATTGTGTTTGGTTTCTCAAATCAAACCAAAATAAAAAGATGCCAGAGAGAATAGAATTAAAAGTCTGGCACATACGTCAATATGTCAACTCTGAAGTAGGTGGCACAGGATCTGAAAGATCCAGAAAGACGCAACCAGATGGCCACTTGCAGGACTGAGACAGTGACTTCTGCCACTAATGTCAACACGGACTTTTTCTGCCTTTTCTTCCTCAGTTGCTGCAAATCTTGCAGATCCCTGTAATTAACTTTCTTTTCTTCTAGAAGTGAACCTGCAGCTGTTGTGGTCAGCTAATTAATGGTACCTATTGCTATTGATTTGCAAGTAATGACAAAATGATTGCAATCCTCGGAGATCATAATATAACTTTTGTTTTATTTTAAAAATTCAGTTTCCCCAAAAGAGACTCCTTTGGTAATTTGAAAGAATTTGAATTTCAGAAGGCTGGTAAATGTGTCAGATAAACCTTGTCAAAGTTGACAAGATGTTACTGTGGCAAATACATTATTAATGTAATTCAAATTCAAATTGTATTCATTTACCACACTGCAGATGCTACCCTCTTAAAGGAAACCTATTAAAATATTGTGTTTGTTGCCTTTCTATAAAACTGTAGAGCAGGTTTTAGATACGAAGCTGTTTTTTTCTGTACTTTGCACCATTGTAACACAATTTCGTTTTTACACACGTCTCCACTATTTGTTATTTCTTCAATGCAGAAGAAAGGCTCCCAAAAGAGCCTATTAATATGATGTGCCTATCCTGCTCACATGTTGTTTTCAGAACTGACTCCAGTCTCCCAACCGAGTGCCTCCATTACACTCAGCTAGTCTTCTGGCTCCATGGCAACACCCATAGTTTGTCAGCCCAAGAGCAACTCGGCAAGTTCACTCCCCTGCCCTTCCCACACAAGCCAGCAATTTGTTTTCTCTTTAGGTGCTTATCTAATTTCCTTTTGAAAAATAAGAATTGAACCTGCCTCCACACCTTCTCAGGTAGTGCTTTCAGATCCTTGCCACCGCTGCATAACAATATATTCCATCACATTGAATTCTTGAAATTGCCCATTGAATTCCTCTGATAATTTCCTCAGGTGTGCACAGAAAGTTTCTGGAGGGAACAAATTTTCTTTGACTTTGACTTTTTTTCTCATATTTTCTCCAGACTCGGAAAGTGTTGCAGTATTTTATTTTTAATTGGGTGGACCACAGATCCAGTTTAAATCTGAATGCATTCTGAACACTAGGTGCTAAGTGTTTGTTTTTTCCCCTGCAATTCCCAGTTCAGCTCATTCAATTTCAATGGTACATCTATAAGGAACCTGAAGTCGAGCAACCACGCATAGTCTGACATCTCACTACACACTTCACTCCTTAAATTAAAGAATGTGACGATTTAAGACATCAGATCAAAAAAAAATATTGTGGGACTTTCCCTCAACTTAACCATTCCACAGCAACATGGAGGATTAATTCACTGTAGGCAGCATTGAGTCTGTTCAGTACGGATTTGAACAAGCAGTGTTGAAGGGCTCTTACTCAAATAGTTTACAATTTTAACAACAACTTTCATGATATGAGAAAAGTCTATGACTTTCCTCATTGATGCTTGCTGGTGGATTGTACAGTGGTAATTGTCAAAAGAGGGGAAAGCCAGGATCATTTCTGTGCAATGCAACAAAGCCCACATTTCCAAGTGTGGCTGGTGCACCCTTCCTTAGTTATGATGGAAACCAGTTTCTTGTTTGGAATGTTTTTCCTTAAGCATGTTCCTTTTGAATTTGTTGCAGATCTCCTTACCCTTGTTCTCTCGTTAAGGAGCAAAAGGAACTGCTTTAGTGATTATGTCTTTTAAAACCACGCACACATGTTGGTGGAGTCATTGAACTGCAGTGACAAGTGTTCACAGCCCTTCAGCTCCTGCTCTAGTTGCTTAATCTTCGGACAAAGATTCCACTCATCATGTTATGGTGGAAGTAGCAAGTGACATGTTCTGGATTGCCATTATTATTTCTTCTTTGTTCTCAACTGCAATCCTGGGTGACTTTAATGTATCTATAGATTGGACAAACAAAACTCGCAATGGTATAGTGGAGGATGATTTCCTGGAATGGGTTCGTGAAAGTTTTTTTTAGACCCGATATGTTAAAGAATTAGAGATCAGGCTATTCTAGACTGTGTACTGAGAAAGGATTCATTAACAATCTTGTTGTGTAGGTGTCCCTTGGGAAACAGCAATCATAATATGAAACCTTCCTTCATTAATGTGGAGAGGAAAGTAGGCACATCCAAAACTAGGGCCCTGAATCTAAATGAAGAGATCCTCAAGAGTATGAAGTGAAAGCTGGCAAGGATGGACTGGGGAGCTTACTTCAGGAGTTAATGGCGGACAGGCAATGGTTCATATTTAAAGAACATGTGCATGAATTACAACAGTTATTTATTTCTGTCTGGTGCAAAAACAAAAGGGTAAGGTGGCTCAATCATGGCTTACAAAAACAAAAAGAGACAGTACTAAATCCAAAGAGGTGACATATAAAATTACCAGAAAGTTGTTTTACGTCCTTGGTGGTTAATGCCCTATCCACAGAACTGTACAACTGTCTGTATTCACAGAAACCAAAGCTGCTTAAGAGTTTTAAACTCATTCTTTATCCAAATTCTCTATTGTCCAAAGTTGCTGTCCAGTTAGTCTTTAATTTGTTTTCCAAATATCTATCACCAAGCTATTGGAGTCTTATGTAGATGACTGCCACTGTTACTATGAGTGAGTTTGTCTCCAACACAGTGCTTTACCTACTGTGGTTTGGTTTAGGTAAGCACCAGCAACATACAAAACTGAGCATGGATATCATGGGATGAAAAATCCAACAGACATTTATTAGAATTAACTATTATGTACAAACATTTCATCCCTTAGCAATGTAAGTGTCTGGGATAACATTAAGCTACTAGGTTTACAACAGAGAAGCATGCTTCAAATAGAGTGTCATGCTTCAAGTGGTATGAAATAAGAGACATTTATAGCCTCAGGTCACATGCAGTGTTGATATACAGTGATAATATCATGACCATGTCTCTTAAAAGTCATACTGACCATGGAACCTAACACTAACAAGGGCTTTCCTTTAAAATGGGGGCTGACACTACTTGAGGAAAGGCAGGAACGTTTCCAAACATTTGTCCTGCAGTAACATTGTCTATTTGTTGGGTTTGGCTGTGAAACAGTGATACTATAGCACACAAATTACATTTGCAAAAAGCTTTTGGCAGATGAAGCAGTTTCACAAATAAAACCGGGATGCACATTTGAAGGCAAGATAAAATGTCACATCAGTGAATACTGAATCTTCATTCAATCCTCATTGCTGGCGGACAAGTCAATCTAAAGTATCCCTGAAGAATACTAAAACTTTTACCTTTGTTTAAACTTTTATAAATGAATGCGGTATATTATTGGGGAAGTTATATTTTCAAATTTAGACACTTGAGGGTGGTGTGGGGGTGGGGGTGGGAGATCATTTTAACAATAACTTGCTGGGCTGGAATCTTCCTTAAGTTGGGTGGGATGTTGGCTTTACACCTCATGAACAATTACTTGATTAAAATCAAAAATCACACAACACCAGGTTATAGTCCAACAGGTTTAATTGGAAGCACACTAGCTTTCGGAGCGACTCTCCTTCATCAAGTGATTGTCACCTGATGAAGGAGCGTCGCTCCAAAAGCTAGTGTGCTTCCAATTATACCTGTTGGACTATAACCTGGTGTTGTGTGATTTTTAACTTTGTACACCTCAGGCCAACACCGGTATCTCCAAATCTTGATTAAAATCAAGTGTTCTGTGAAACCAGTGCTGCACCCAAGCTGAGTAGTCTGACAGTGTTGTCTTGGTGCTCAGTGTAAACTGGTGTAAAATTTCAATGAATCTATCCTGGTGATATATATGTTACCCCTCTGCCCAGTCAGAGCAATATGTGAAAATTTCCACTTTACACAGTAGCCATTTCTACCATGTCCCATGTACCCATAATTGCAGAATTTTTTGATCAATCTCTAACACAAGAAAATATACAATCAACAGTTTCAAGTGTTTTCTTCCACACAATCATTTCTTTTATTTGCAACTGATAATGATAGGTGCACATTGGAAATGTTTACAAGGGCCAGCGTACAAACTGTAGGGAGAATCACTTTTTTCTACCCATTGGCTCTTACACAAATGTTTCAACTGTAGCAGGCAATGCATATTAAGAGAACACATTTTGCAGTGTTACTGTGAGATTTAAACGGATTGCTGCATTTAGCTCCTGCAGCTGCAGACACTTCAGAGTAAACCAACTCTTTTCATAAAACTCTGAGCACGAGCTGTTTAAAGCAAATTAACTTGTTTGTAAACCCTATTGGGGAAGGTAGTTCATTTGAACAATGTAGCATTAACAGAAGCAGTGCTACTGCAATAGCTGTTTTACATTTCAATCAGTCAACCTTTTGTGCTAACTTCTTGGACTTCACACAGGAGGTATGTGATTATGAAACTAATTATTACACTTTTTCAAACATAGTGCAACTTAAAATTCAATTACCTTTCATTTATTCAATGAATAATTCATTCCTCTTAAAATTCTATATTAACAAGTTTCTTTTTTGAGAGCAAAGAGGAGAAAATAAATACTTGTGTCCACCAAGCCCAGGAATGGAACACTACACCTGCACAGAACATCAGATAAAGTATGGTACCCCTGTATAACAGAAGTTCCCAGCTCAGTGGTACAACATCTTGAAGGTTGTCCACTGGAGATTAACCCCAAAGAAGTGTCTAGAATTTAAGACAGTGAATGTAGTGATCATGTTCAGTATTAAGAAAGGTAGTAAGGACAAATCAGGGAACTATAGACCAGTGAGCCTAACGTCGGTGGTGAGCAAGTTGTTGGAGGGAATCCTGAGGGACAGGATGTACATGTATTTGGATAAGTAAGGACTGATTAGGGATAATCAACATGGCTTTGTGCATGGGAAATCATGTCTCACAAACTTGATTGAGTTTTTTGAAGAAGTAACAAAGAGGATTGATGAGGACAGAGCAGTAGATGTGATCTATATGGACTTCAGTAAGGTGTTCGACAAAATTCCCCATGGGAGACTGGTGAGCAAAGTTAGATCTCAAGGAATATAGGGAGAACTAGCCATTTGGATACAGAACTGGCTCAAAGGTAGAAGACAGAGGGTGGAGGGTTGCTTTTCAGACTGGAGGCCTGTGACTAGTAGAGTGCCACAAGGATCAGTGCTGGGTCTACTTCTTTTCATCATTTATATAAGTGATTTGGATGTGAGCAAGAGGTATAGTTAGTAAGTTTACAGATGACACTAAAATTGGAGGTATGGTGGACAGTGAAGAAGGTTACCTCAGATTACAACAGGATCTGTACCAGATGGGCCAATGGGATGAGAAGTGGCAGATGGAGTTTAATTCAGATAAATGCGAGGTGCTGCATTTTGGGAAAGCAAATCTTAGCAGGACTTATACATTTAATGTTAAGGTCCTAGGGAGTGTTGCTGAACAAACAAACCTTGGAGTGCGGTCTCATAGATCCTTGAAAGTGGAGTCGCAGGTAGATAGGATAGTGAAAAAGGCGTTTGGTATGCTTTCCTCTACTGGTCAGAGTATTGAGTACAGGAATTGGGAGGTCATGTTGCGGCTGTACAGGACATTGGTTAGGCCACTGTTGGAATATTGCGTGCAATTCTGGTCTCCTTCCTATCGGAAAGATGTTGTGAAACTTGAAAGAGTTCAGAAAAGATTTACAAGGATGGTGCCAGGGTTGGAGGATTTGAGCTATAGGGAGAGGCTAAACAGGCTGGGGCTGTTTTCCCTGGAGTGTCGGAGGCTGAGGGGTGACCTTATTGAGGTTTACAAAATCATGAGGGGCAAGAATAGGAAAAATAGACAAAGTCTTTTCCCTGGGGTCGGGAAGTCCAGAACTAGAAGGCATAGGTTTAGGTTGAGAGGAGAAAGGTACAAAACAGACCGAAGGGGCAACTTTTTCACACTGAGGGTGGTGCATGTATGGAATGAGCTGCCAGAGGAAATGGTGGAAGCTAGTACAATTGCAACATTTAAGAGGCATTTGGGTGGGTATATGAATAGGAAGGGTTTGGAGGGATATGGGCCAGGTGCTGGTAGGCGGGACTAGATTGGGTTGGGATATCTGGTCGGCATGGACAGGTTGGACCAAAGGGTCTGTTTCCGTGCTGTACATCTATATGACTATGACACAAAAGAAGATGGTGTAAGTAAATGGACAGCAGCTTACATTCCGGCTTAGTGATTTTGATATTGGAATACCAAGTAAAACTTCAAAATTTGCTAATGATTCCAAACTTGGGAAATGAGAATGGTAATGACGGACTTAAGTTGGACAACAGAACAGGCTGATGTAGCGATGGAACTTAATATAGAGAAATATCTGATATTGCATTTTGGCAGAAGGAATAGGGAGAGACAATGTGGATGTGGTGGAACAGTTCTAAGGAGTTTTCAGGGAAAGATGGAACTGTGTGTTCATGTGAATGGTTCTTTGAAGGTGATATTGAAAAAATAAGTAGCAAATGTGCAAGTGGTAATGACCTTGAACTGGTCACCTTGAATGATGGCAGTAGAGGTCATGATGAAGGTATTTGCATGGATACCTGACAGAATTATAGTTGCAAGGTTACACGGATAGAACAGGGGAATGAGACTGTTTATGGAGGGCTATTGGCCAGGAGCAGGCAGGTGGGACTAGTTTAGTTTGGGATTATGTTCAGTATGCGCTGGTTGGACCGAAGGGTCTGTTTCCATGCTGTAGGACTCTAGGCCTGGGTTGCTGTACATAGACATGGTATGGACTTGGTGAGCTGTCATGACTCTCTGATTGTGGAAATGACAGGGTCTCAGCAGCTGGCTGGAATCCAAAGAGAGCCACATGTTGCTTCTTTTCAGGATGACCTCCTGGATCTTGTTCAGTTCAGGCACTTCACAAGTCAGCTGTGGGTCCTTCATGGGATTAAGGAATCTGGGGGTGGAGCCCCGCTGTCCAAGAGCCCCATCACCTGATGCCAACTCAAAGAAAATGGCTCAGAAACAGGACATTGTTGACAAACCAATGTGTTCACCACATTTATATACACGCTCAGCTGTCTTCATTTTTACTGTGTGTTCAGGTGAACTTAAAACCGGGTGCCAAATTATCCAAACTATCTTACTAAGCTTCTAAGGGGACAATGTGACATTTAAACAAAAACAGAAATTGATGGCAAACTCTGCAGGTCTGGAAGCAGCTGTGGGCAAAAATGCAGAGTTAATGCTTTGAGTCTGGCGACTGTTCATCAGACCTGATGGCAGCAAGGAAAAAGTGCGATTTGTGTTGAAGATGAGGATGGGGGAGTGTGTTGGTTAAGGTGGGGAAGCAGAGGGATGTGCAGGGGAATGGTGAGCGATAGAAATGGAACCCAAAGACAGAGCAATATGAAAGGTGTAGGTAGATGAGGGGATTATTGAAAGCAGGTCAGGACAGAAGAGAAGCTGACTAAGTGATAATGAGAGCTGAGAGTAGGAGAGAATGGGTAGGCCGAGCTGAAAGCAACCCATGCCATAACAAGGCCAGGATGTGGAGGTGGTTAAAAAAAAATGGAAGGATGGAATCAGGCTCTAAAATTATTGAGCTTGTGGTTGAGTCCTAGAGGCTTCAGGGTCGCCAAGCAGAAAATGCATTGCTGTCCATTGTGTTTGCGCTGAGGCTTGCAATGTGACATCGATCTGTTCTAAAAATATGTTCAATACCTTCAAGTTCCAGTATCTTATTGCATGCTTTTAATCCTCACTGAATATATTCATCTTCCTAAAGGTTTATGTGATGCATTTAAAACTTAACTCAAAGTCTCCAAAGTTATTTACGAACATCATTCCAGTTTGAATCTGGAGGACACGGAAATATTTTTACATTTTACCAACGTGCCTTTAAAGTTATGCAAAGTGATGAAAGAAAATGTGTCTTATTTTAACTTATGTATCAGCAGATGTAATGGTGATAGAAAATCAGCAAATTGAAATCCTGCCCATGTGGTTAATTTCTGTCGTGTTTAAGGATCAATCAAATAAACAATAGACAGAAGTGTGGAACTTAAACTTCCAAACAAATCAATATATATCAGCTAGTCCTCTTCAAATATACTTATGTAAAAATTGAAACGTTAATGTGCTGTATAACGTTCAAAATTTCAGCAAAAGAAACATTAATCTTGTAGAGGGAATTCTGAACTGCAGCTGTCACAGCATGTGTTTCACATGGGAGTGTTAGAAGCCAAGAAGAGTTTGTTTACCCTTTCCTTTGGTGCTTTCTGCTCTGTTCATGAGCAGGATTGATGATACTGGCAAATAATTCACTTCACAATAGTCTCACGATCTGGCACTCCCATGTCAGACATTGGAATTATTTGCGGTTTAAAGATTTGCTAATCTCCTCTAATCTTAAAGTCGGAACACTCCCATAAATGCTTCAAATCTTGCAACAGCCAGCCAGAAGGTCCAGGTTTGATCAGGTTTTAGACTAGGAAGATTCCATTCAATCAAATTCCTTATGGAATCTAATTGGCTAAACATTTGGATCATGGCCACAGTAGCCTTTTCAGACCCCACGTACTCCCTCCTTGAAGTTATTCAACATCCCTGCAACACGGATTATGAAATGTGTAACTTTAATCTAGTCATTTTCACAATCCAGACACCAAACCAGCCCTTCTCAAGCCAAGTTCAACACTGGTGCAATTGTCAGCTTACAACTCTTTTGGTCTGTTCATGCTTCTAGAGCTGTGGCCCTGAATGTCTGCAATAGCCTTGCTACATCATGAGGAAGTTAGAAAAAGAATTGATGGCCTCACTGGATAAAAATGTTTTGTTTAAAAAAATCATGGAATATTTATGGCCAATTGTTTAATTATAGGTCAGAGATGGGAAAGCTCTCTTATTGATGACACATTCAGGAAACTGTGTTGCACTGCTCTCAAGTTAACTTCAAAATCCACTAGGTGGAAAATAGAAGACAGTGCCCATTCTTTTCTGCATTTAGTGCATTGTAACGTTATGCAGTTGTGATTTTACTGTCACTAGTGACTTCTACTGGAAATACACAGTAATCTCACTGCAATAACTTAGTTTATTGAAAGACATTGATTTCCCATCCTATCAGCAGTAAATGTCTTTAGTCAGAATAAAGGACATGTTAAACATCAAAGAGATTAAACCTGCATCTTTGGAAAATTGCTGATGGGCTATATTTGATATCGTTTTTGTGTGCTGTTGAGACATGGTCAACAAACAGACAATTGTTATGGATCAGGCCAGACCCCTCAAAACATTTTAAGAAGGTAGCCCAGACCCTAACTTTGCTAGTTGTTTTAAGTAGGTGTAGCGTGGATATTCCAACAGAGAATCAGCTGGTCAAACCACTTCATTTTAAACAAAACAGAATTTATTTACAAGATTACTAATGAAACACAAAGAACAGAAAACAGAATACCAAATAACCTACCCTATCCAAAAACCCAACAGACTATCCCAACTTAATGACGCTGTTCCAAAATACTTGCAACAACCCCCATCAGCACCTTTTGGCACAAAAGGTAAAAGCAAACACAAGTTCATACAGAATAGACGTCAGAGAGAGAGAGTACAAGGCTGGACTTGCTTCTGGGTCCAGCAGCTTTTCCACATTACTGCTGAAATCCAAACCAAAACAGACAAAAGCTGAGCTGGGAGAATTGGCCACTCCCCTTTCATTGTATGTGTGTGTTTTGTTTTAACATGAAAGCCTTCTGCCTGAGGCAGTATCTGTTAACTATTATCAAATAGGCCCTAAAACCCATCCAAACTCAGACTTTTTGGAACCTGTGTTTTTACGACCTCCTGAAGAAAAAAAACAAGGACAGCATAACCTTGTTAAAGGAGCAGCATCATCACACCAATGATGGTGTTCCCTATAATCCACACCAAATGGTAAATGAGGAAGTGCTGGAAATGCCTGGAGACAAGAAGAAATATATTCACGATGTCAAAAAGAGGAAGATACAATACCTCAGTCACATCATTGGAGTAGACAGTAAACAGTGACAATTATTGGAAGGGAAAATGATTAGAAAACATAGGAAAGACAAGCAGAGGTGAAAATGGATGATGGACATAAGATCATCAGTATTTAAGATATTCTTATATTAAAGAAAGTGGTGTCCAGGAGGAGACAGCTAACTTATTATAGACCAATGGGATTGGATCTGGAACTTTTTTCAGTCAGTATCATGCAGCTTCTTGTTCTGTAAGGTTGCAGGAACACTGAACCCATTCGTACATTCTTCTAAAATGTGGATGGTATAGTCCACTGGTCACTTATGGACTCAACGCTCGTTCACCAACCCTTTCGTTGTTTTGTACTCTGACAAGTTCAGAATCCGATAGTTCATAGCGAGTACAAAAATGGCAGGTGATTGAAATTTCCATTTATTTCAGGCATAGTTCAATTTTGGGAAACATCAAGAATTGTTCAAAAAGATACCTCTTTTGTTTGTCAGATTTTAGTAGAATTGATGAAAGGACTCATTGTTTGTTGAAACTTGGGGCTTAGGCACCAAATCCCTAATTAGACATTAGACCAATTCCTTCTTACATTTGTGAATTTAGATCAAAGTTCTGCTCCATATTTTTGCAATGTATATCAGGAGAAAAGGCAGTGCTAAGTTTTGGAAGATGACATTTGCAACTAGTCTGGGTGAGCAAAACGGCTGAGTGCATGCATAAGACAAGTGAAAATAAAAGCAATCAACAATGCAACTACAGATGAATTCTGTGTTGTAGTACTGTACAGCACTTGTTGCTGCCTGCTGAGAGCAAAGATTGAAAACTTTTAAGTAGAAAGGTCACAGCACCTTCTGCAGGTTGCTTTAAGATGATGCAGCACGAACCTTACAAATCCAAAACTTCGAAGCAACATGGAGATACTGAAGTACATGAAACATGCAAAAAGAATTCGCATTGTTGATTGATTGCTCAGATAGACCCATTGCTGAATTTTTTACTTAATCCTTTTTTGATTTTTTTTAAAGCTTAGTTTCCCATTGCTTTTCAAATACCAGATTAAAATAAATGTCGAATAACACTATTATTGCACTTGGAATACATTTTGAAAGACACATTTTGTCCTTAAAAGCATATCATGTACTTGGTAAATTCACAGACACTATTGAGACTCCACAAGTGTTTCCCGTTACAATGTTGTAACAGTATTGTAATTCAACAAAACATGACAGTTTATGTAACCTCTGCCAATCCGATTCATTGTGTATTTCCACGTGCTACATATAAACATAGCTGTTTTTGTTGAACATTAAAGAAGAGTTACATTAGTGTATTCCCAAAATTAATCAAAGGCAGAAAACCCCATTACAAATTTTAACTGCAACATAATCTCTCCTCGTGGGTGGGCTAAATGACAACTAGGGAACTAAAGTTTTCTCAGGAGGTTGTTCCAGTAACTGAACCTGGCTGAAATTGCCATTAAAAAACAAACACACCCACGTATCCATTAATTTATGAATCTGCCAGTTTCTAATAGCTTTTTTTAAAAGTGGCTGTCTGATAAAACAAGATCAGTATCTGGCAAAATCCTGCACTGTGCCAATACTTTTTGTGGAGAGATTCATCAAACATATTCTACACTTAGTAGTTTCCATTTACAAAGGAAAATTGTGACTAATAACACCACTTAAATTGATTCTGGCCATGTAAATTGATGGTCAACACAAAGCTTCTTCCCCAGTAGAGAAGGGCTGCAGGTGAATAGTAGTCATGCTCACAACATCTAAGTGATTTGGGTATACAGTTGATCTGTTATACAGCACTTAATTTATTTTTCTACTTTACAGGCATTTTATAAATACAAGCTATTATGAACATCTTTCTCGATATATAAATGGACCACATTCAGCACAAAGGCAACTACTCTTTGGAAAGATTCCATTACGTAAAAAGGTATGTTGTCTTATCTCTAAGGAAAATGTGCGGGATGTTCATCCATGCACCTTTAACAGAATCCTAATCAAAGTTAATCTTCATCAGATATTGGAGCAATTGGTGTTATTGGAGCCATTTACTCTCCACATATCAACACCCTAACTGCTTTTAATGATTTGACATAAATACCATGAACACCCAATGCCCTATCATTAACTAGACATGGTCTGCAGAAACCATTTCCTCCCACTGAAATAATTAATGAAGGCTTATGGTCTGTGCAGTCCACTACCAAGCCTTCAAAGCTTTGGTATTTCCAAGCATCGGGCACAAGGGCCCTCCTCATTGGCTCATTGGGTCAGATGCAATATGAACAAGTGCTCTCTCAATCTTGAGGATCTGTTGGAGAAAGACGTGTCAATACGAGTGCATGACCAAAGAAAAGAGAATGTCACTCAATCTAGATGAAAGAACTGAGAGTTTTGTTGCTATGTTTACAGATGACACAAAGAGAAGTGGAGGGACAGGTAGCATTGAGGAAGTGGGGAGGCTGCTGAAGGACTTGGACAGGCTAGGAGAGTGGGAAAGTGTGAGGTTATGGACTTTTGTAGGAAGAATAGAGGTGTGGATTATTTTCTAAATGATGAAAGGCTTTTGAAATATGAAGCACAAAGGGACTTGGGAGTCACAATTCAAGATTCTCTTAAGATTAACATGCAGGTTCGGTTGGCAGTTAGGAAGGCAAACACGATGTTAATATATATTTCAAAAGGCCTAGAGTACAAAAGCAGAGATATACTACTGAGGATATATAAGGCTCTGGTCAGAGTGCATTTGGAATATTGTGAGCAGTTTTGGAGCCCATTTCTAAGGAAGGATGTCCTGCCTTTGCAGGAGGTCCAGAAGAGATTCACAAGAATGATTCTGGGAATGATGGACTTGTCATATGAGGAGCAGTTGAGGACTCTGGATCTATACTTGGAAATTAAAAGCATGAGGAAGGATCTCATTAAATCTTACAGAACACTGAGACACTTGGACAGAGTGGATTTGGAGAAGATGTTTTCACATGTAGGAGAGACTAGGACTCAAGGGCACACCATCAGAGTGAAGGGACAACCCTTTAGAACTGAGATGAGGAGGAATTTCTTCAGCCAGAGGGTGGTGAATCTGTGAAATTCAATGCAATGGTATGCCATGGAGGCTAAGTCATTGAATGTAAGAAATAGATAGGTTCTTGATTAGTAAGGGAATCAAAGGTTACAGAGAGAAGGAAAGAGAATTGGGTTGAGAAACATATCAGCCAGAACTGAATGACTCACTGGGCCGAATGGCCTAACTCTGCTCTGATATCTTATGAACACTTCAAGCCTGCTCTGCTGTTCAATATGATCATGACTGATCTGATTTTAACCTCAACTCTACATTCCTCAGTATTTCCAATATTTCAAGATGGTGGCATGGGAAAGGTAGGCAGTGTCCAGGCTCATGCGCCCATCCGCTCCAGACCAGCTACTTCTTTCTTTCTTCCTTACCTCTTTGGTCTTCCTTCTTTCTCTTCTTCATCTTCTTCCTTTGACAGTGGCAGAGAATGTGACATCTTCAGAGGAGAGCAACCGATTGAGACGCTTGGCATTTGTGGGGCAGTGGCTGCACCGGCAGCACTGTGGTATGCCCAGAGCAGGGGAGTCCTGGACTCAGAGGCAGCAGCAGAGCCAGGGACTCCTGGTGTGCTTGCAGTAGGTCTGGAGTGGTGACTCCCTGGTCATCAGTGCGGCGGCAGAGTCAGGGCCTCTTGGTGGTGGGGCAAGTGTGGTTCAGCACAGGATCCAGCATTGGCATCACTGAGGTAGGCCCAGCGGCAAAGAGATAGCACCTGAAGAGCAGTGATTCCTACCTTGGTAGTTCCAGCGCAAGCAGTTGGTGGGGGGGGTGGGAGCGGGGGCAGGACATGGTGACACAGGTGTCATTGGTGATCCAGCCCAGGACTCAGGGTAGTGGCAGTGGAATGAAGATAGACTCTCTGAATTTTTTTTCTTTTTGTTCTTTTTATTTTTAAACTATTCAAAATGGCGCCAGATTGTGGTGATAGTTGAAGCTTTTCACTATTATTAATTGTAAAATGCAAATGACAATAAATCATTCAAGTCAATTCTCTTTCATCTTCTTGGCAATCAAGAATCTATCTCTACCTTAGAAATATTTAAAGATTCTGCATCCCCGTTTCAGAGATTTTCAAAGACTGTTAATTCTCAAAGAATTTTTTTTTCCTTATCTGCTTAAATGTGTGAGCCTTTGTTTTTAAAAAATGATCCCTAGTGCTAAATTATTGGTGTTATTTTATGGCATAAACTCCAAACACTTACCTTTAAGTCAATTAGATGATGTTATCACATGACATTCCCATATAAAGGTATCCACCTTGCCTTCAATCATTCTCCCTGAGTAGTGGAGTTAATGTATACAGTCAGCTGTATGTGTTTAAAGTACGGAAACTGATAAGTATAGAACCCAGACTGTGCACGTAACAGACCCTGTGACATTGTAGCTTTGTAATTAATATTACACAGAACATAAAACATAACAGTGCAGTACAGACCTTCAGCCCTCAATGTTGCACCAACCTGTGGAACCAATCTGAAGCCCAACTATCCTAAATTATTCCATTTTCATCCATATGTTTATCCAATGACCATTTAAATGTCTTTAAAGTTGATGAGATTACTACTGTTGCAGGCAGTGTATTCAGGCCCTGACTACTCTGAGTAAAGAAACTACCTCTGAGGGATCTAAGATGGTGGCGATCTGAGAAGATCACACTGCAGAGCTTCGCATCGCAGCAGGAGCAGGACGGTCCTTTAACCCACCCAACCAAGGTCATCAGGATTTCTTGGGGTGTTGGAAAGATTGTGGAGCCCCAAGAAACATTTAAAAATTGACTTAACTGTATTTTCAGCTGTCCAGAAATGCCTAAAAAGGGAGAAGGAGGATCTGAGGCCGGGCCTGCAGCTCAGCCTGCAGCAGCCTCAGAGCAGATTACTCTCCAGGACCTGGTGAACCAGCTCTCGAAATCTCGCAAGATGTTGGGGAAACAGATTGAAGATAAGCTGACTCCAGTCTCTCTCATGCTGCAGAAGCATGAGCAGCAGCTGGGAGACCTGGAGAAGAGGACGGATGAGGTGGAGCACAGGGTCGCAGTGGTGGAAGCTGATGCCAGTTCATTCAAGGATGAGATCCAAGCCCTGAAGACGCAGGTTCGTAATTTGCATTACCAAGTGGATGATCTTGAAAACAGGGGCAGGAGAAAAAACATTCGGATCATCGGTCTGCCCGAGGGTAAGGAAGGTGAGCAGCCTGCGGAATTTGTTGAAGATTGGCTTCTGAAATTCCTTGACTTGGAGACTGGCATGAGAGGATTGAAGATAGAGAGGGCTCACCGGGTCACAGCACGGAGGTCAGGTCTGGGTCAACGCCCTCGTCCTTTCCTGGTGCGGTTCCATCATTACCGGGATAAGGAGAGAGTCATGGAGGCTTCCAGACTCCAGGGGAAGGATCCAAAGGCCCTAACTTACGAGGGGTCTAAGATCATGTTTTTTCAGGACTTTTCAGCGGCGGTGATCCAGAAACGAAAATCGTATGATGGTGTCAAGAGAAGATTGAAGGAGCTTGGGATTCAGTACTCCCTGAGATATCCAGCAGTGCTTCGGATCACCTTAGATGGATCCATGCATTTCTTTGACACATCGGAGAAGGCAAGAGACTTTGTGGACAAACTAACCTAAGTTAAACAATTGTAGTATGTATAAATATCGTTACTTAGGTATGCGTTTATCATTCTGTAAAAGAAATGGAGGAAATCCGGTTGGAGCTTTGTTTTTCCTCTTTTTTTACCTCTATTGATAATAATTTGGTTCAAACTATGTCTGGTGGTGGTTAAGATGTACATTTTAAATTTCTAAGTTAGGACATACCAAAGGATGGGTGGGGTATTTATTCCCCCTTTGTTTATTCTTTTTAGCTTGTGCTTGCGATGCGGCTCTCGCTGGGAGAAGTGAAGGTGGTTGAGATAGTTAGATGCCTATTTATGGGCAGTTCGGGACGGGTAGTTGCCCCTCCGGGCAAGGGGTAAGTTCCCCTACTCAGCGCTATTGGCGCTTTATATGTTGGTTTGTTTTCTGGTTTTTGTTGTTTTTTATTTTTAATAATTTTGTATGTTTGTTAAATGTAGTGTTTTTAGTTTATGTAGTTTTTATATTCGGTGGATCATGCAACACTAAGGCTCAGCAATTTGTGGTTCGGGTTCCTCCCCTCTGGAATTTAAATGCAATTGCAGAAGATTATGGCTAATGATTTGATTAAATGGTGTACCTGGAATATCAAGGGACGTCACTCACCAATTAAGAGGACGAAGGTACTCTTGAGTCTTAGAAAGGAGAAGGTGGATATTGCTTTGTTACAGGAGACACATTTGGATGAAAAGGAGCATCTGAAATTACAGCAGAATGGCTTTGACCGAGTTTATTTTTCATCATTTAATACCAGAAGTAGGGGAGTGGCTATATTGGTTAGGAAAAATCTCTCATTTAAATTGTTGGAATGTGTTAAAGACACATACGGGAAGTTTGTAATTCTTAAAGCCTTGATAAATGGGGAAGAATATGGCATTTTAAATGTTTATTGTCCCCCAGCTCATCCTCTTAAATTCTTGGTAGATGCTTTTTCTAAACTGATAAGTCTCAAGTCTCGGCACATCATTATAGGGGGAGATTTTAACTGCCTCATGGATGCCACAGTAGACAGGTTGCCTAAAGGTCCCTCGATACCCTCTGCACAAACTAAACTGTTATTGGGTTTGTGTGGGGAATTAGGATGGGTGGACGCCTGGAGGTGTCTCCACCCTACACGTAGGGATTTCACGCTTTTGTCCAATCCGCACAGATGTCACACGAGGATTGATTTTTTTCTGACCCCTGCTGTAATCCTGGATCTGGTGGCATCCTGTACAATTAGTAATATTGCTATCTCTGATCATGCTCCAGTGTACCTCATGGTTAAAATTAAGGATGTTACAATGGATTCAAGGTACTGGTGAATAGACCCCTTTATTCTCATGGACAGCAAGTTTGTGGAGTATTTCTCTAGGGAATTTCGGGCATTCCTAGACATCAACATACACTCGGTTGATAGCTCATCTGTTCTCTGGGAAACTGCCAAAGCTTATGCCAGAGGGTTAGTTATTTCATATTCCACAAGTAGGAAGCGGCAGAAGGGTGAGCAGCAACGTCTCCTTGAAGCACGGTTGAAGGCAGCCGAGAAGGCTTATTTTGACAGAGCCTCGTTGGTCAAACTACAGAGGATTACGGCACTGCGGTCTGCACTAAATTCCATGCTCACGCAGACGGCAAAGAAGGAGCTGCTTTTGCAAAGCAAAGGTTATACGGGCATGGTGACAAGCCAGGCAAATACTTAGCAAACCTTGCCAGAAAGAGAAGTGCCCCACAAACCATTACAGCGATTAGGGAAGGGTCTGGAACCTAACATGTGATTCTAAAAAGATTAATGTGGCGTTCCAGAGATTCTACTCTAAATTATATCAGTCTGAGAATTGTGAGGAGGGGCAGGCCAAAATGGAATCCTTTTCTTGAGATCTGAAGCTCCCTGGTGTGACTCCTGAACAACAGTCCTTTCTCAATGCCCCATTATCAGAGCAAGAAGTGCAGGAAGCTGTGAGGCAGCTTCAGAGTGGAAAGGCGCCCAGTCCTGATGGACTTCTCAGTGAATTCTATAAGGAATTTATAAGTATACTGTCAGGCCCGATGCTGAATATGTTTAATGATTCATACAGCCATGTTTGTCTCCCACCATCTCTGAGAGAGGCCAATATTTCACTTATCCTTAAAAAAGGGAAGGATCTGGAAATATGTGCTTCATAAAGGACCATCTCGCTCTTAAATGTGGACTTTAAGATCCTTTCTAAGGCTCTTGCGTTAAGGCTGAAGACTGTGTTACCTTCTATTATTAGAGAGGATTAGACGGGCTTCATAAAGGGTCGCAGATCCTCCAATAACGTTAGGAGGCTGCTTGACGTAATTCAAGCATGCCAACAGCAGTCAATACAGGGATTGGTGATTTCTTTAGATGCAGAGAAGGCATTTGACCGAGTTGAGTGGCCGTACCTTTTCTATACTCTAGAGGAGGGGTGGCACGGTGGCACAGTGGTTAGCACTGCTGCCTCACAGCGCCAGAGACCCGGGTTCAATTCCCGGCTCAGACGACTGACTGTGTGGAGTTTGCACGTTCTCCCCGTGTCTGCGTGAGTTTCCTCCGGGTGCTCCAGTTTCCTCCCACAGTCCAAAGATGTGCAGGTCAGGTGAATTGGCCATGCTAAATTGCCTGTAGTGTTAGGTAAGGGGTAAATGTAGGGGTATGGGTGGGTTACGCTTCGGTGGGTCGGTGTGGACTTATTGGGCCGAAGGGCCTGTTTCCACACTGTAATCTAATCTAAACCGGTTTGGTCTGGCCGAAGTTTTCATAAAATGGGTAAAGGTTCTCTACAGTGTACCTCTCGCTGCGGTCATTACCAATGGGGTACGATCAAGCAATTTTAATATTTCTAGGAGCAGCCGGCAGGGCTGTCCCCTTTCACCATTACTTTTTAAGTTGGTGATTGAACCGTTGGCAGAGGCCATTCATGGGGATCTCAATATATCAGAAGTGGGGTCAAAATTATGTAAGATCTCACTGTATGCAGATGATGTTCTAATTTTCTTGACAAATCCAGCAGTTTCAGTGCCTTGCCTGATGCAATGCATTCACCCAGTTGGCACTTTTTCAGGGTATAAGATTAATTTTGCTAAATCAGAGGCTATACCTATGGGTGGTCTTATGAAAGAGTTGGCTCTTGAGAGTGACTATAGATTCCCATTTAGGTGGTCACAGGGGGGTTTTGTGTATTTGGGCATATTCATTACTCCAGTTCTGGATTGGCTGTTCAAAGCCAATTTTACTCAATTATTTTAAAAAATTAAACAAGATCTCCAAAGATGGGAGGCACTTCCAGTCTCATGGTTGGGTCGGATAACGCTTATTAAGATGAATATTCTCCCTCGCTTGCTATGCCCTATACGGATGCTCCCCCTGATTTTCAATAAACAAACACTCAGGAGACTGAACACTTGGTTCAGCTCCTTTATCTGGCACTGTAAACGGCCCCTCATTAAATTAGCCAAACTGCAGTTGCCTCACAGATTGGGGGGAGTAGACCTTCCGGACATTAAAAATTACCAATTAAGCTCGCTTTTGACCTACGTAAGTGATTGGGTTTGTGGGGACCCTCTTTCAATATGGCTATATATCGAAGTCTCCCAGGCAAGGTGCCCCCTTACCAGTTTGCTGTTTTTGGACAAGGTGAGGACAGTTAGGGAATATTGCCATAACCCAATAGTCATCAATACTGTTAAAGCATGGAGGGCAATTCGGCAGAGGGAAGGTAATATTGGCAAAACATCTTTGTTTACACCTTTAGTGGGTATGTCGAGTTTTCAACCAGGTATGATAGATTCAGGATTTAAACGTTGGGCAGCTAGGGGTATATCTTGCATGGGTGATTTATTTGAGGGAGATGTAATGATGTCCTTCGATCAGTTAGTACGGAAGTACGAGTTACCTAATAGAGACCTCTTTCGTTTTTTCAAGTTAGGGATTTTATTCAAAAAAAGACCACACTTTTGACTGATCCCTACAAATCTGACATAGAAAGAGGGGTACTAAGGGCTAAGAGTACACTCTCTGTCAGTACTCTATATCACCAATTGGGGGGTGCCACCTCAGATGAGTCTGATCGACTCTGCAAGATGTGGGAAAGAGAGCTGTGTGTTGAAGTTTCTTCAGAGGCATGGGAGGATATTTGGGAGAATGCAAGGAAGATATCAATTTGCAATAGGACCCATGCTTTACAGTTGAAGATTCTCCACAGGGTCCACTTAGCCCCAGACCGTTTGTCAAAATTTAAACTCAGGGTATCTTCAGCATGCCCCAAGTGCAAGGTCTGTACGGGTACTCTTACCCATTGTCTTTGGTCTTGTGACAGGCTTCAAACATATTGGAGCGCTGTGGTGGGTGCAATGGAAAGGATTTTTGGTGTAGGGATGGAGAAGGACCCTATTTCGCTCCTTTTGGGCCTACCCATTGTATTTCCTGCAGACACGCATAAGGCAAAATCTTTCAGTATTCTTACATTCTGTGCAAGGAAGAATATCTTGCTAGGTTGGATATCAGAAAACCCCCCAGGCCTGTCAGGTTGGCAGATGATTGTTATGGAGCATATTCCTCTGGATTTTCTCTCAAATATGGTACACCACAAAACTGAGAATTTTTACAAGACATGGCAACCCTTTTTGAAATACCTGGACACAGATTTATCTGCCACACTAACAAGGGCTTTTATATAGCCGGAACTATTGTGTTTCATGAGTCCAATATCCAGGGAGGAGGAACTGTGAATGTAAGTGTTTTGTTTGGCTGGGCTGAGTTATTACTATTTATTTGTTTCTTGTTAGGTATTTATTTAGTTAGTTAAATAGCTAGTTTCGTTTTTTTTTTTAATTTTATACTTCTCTATATATGTTTATACATTCGTATAGGATGGTGGGTTAGGGAATTCTTTTTATTATTTGGGTTTAGTTTTATACTATTTTTGTACTGTTTTGAATTGCATTGTTTTGTATTTGTTGAAATATTTAAAAATCTATTTTTTCTTAATAAAAATATTATTAAAAAAAAATTTTAAAAAAAGCAACTACCTCTGACATCTGTCTTATATCTATCATCCCACAATTTAAAGCTATGTCTCCTCGTGCGAGCCATCATCATCTGAGGAAAAAGGCTCTCACTGTCCATCCCTATCTAACCCTCTGATTATCTTATATGTCTCAATTAAGTTACCTCTCAACCTTCTCTTGAACAAAAACAGCCTCAAGTCCCTCAGCATTTCCTCATAAAACCTGCCCTCCATACCAGGCAACATCCTAGTACATCTCCTCTGAACCCATTCCAATGCTTCCACATCCTTCCTATAATGCGGTGACCAGAACTGTAGGCAATACTCCAAGTGCGGCCACACCAGAGTTTTGTATGGTTGCAGCATGACCTCGTGGCTCTGAAACTCAATCCCTCTACCACTAAAAGCTAACACACCATATGCCTTCTTAACAACGCTATCAACCTGGGTGGCAACTTTCAGGGATCTATGTACATGGACATCAAGATCTCTCTGCTCATCTACACTACCAAGAATTTTACCATTAGCCCAGTAGTCTTTACTCCTCTTGCTCCTTCAAACAATGAATCACCTCACACTTTTGCTCATTAAACTCCATTTGCTATCTCTCAGACCAGCTCTGCAACGTATCTGTGTCCCTCTGTAACCTACAATATCCTTCAGCACTATCCACAACTCTAATGACCTCAGTGGCATCTGCAGATTTACTAACCCATCCTTCTACACCCTTATCTAGGTCATTTATAAAAATGACAAACACCAGTGGATCCAAAACAGATCCTTATGGTACACCGCTAGTAACTGAACTCCAGGATGAACATTTCCCAGCAAACACCACCCTCAGATAGCTTTCAGCCAGCCAATTTCTGATCCAAACTGCTAAATCACCCTCATTCCCATGCCTCCATATTTTGTGCAATAGCCTACCGTGGGGAACCTTATCATTTGCCTTACTGAAATCCATATACACCACATCAACTGCTTCACCCTCATCCATCTCAAAAAATTCAATAAGGTTTGGAGGCACGACCTACCCTTCACAAAATTGTGTTGATTATCCCTAATCAACTTATTCCTCTCTAGATGAGTAAGGCTCACTGGTTTATAATTACCAGGATTGTCTCTACTCCATTTCTTGAATCAAGGGACAACATTTGCTATCCTCCAGTCTTCTGGCACTATTCTTGAAGACAATGATGACATAAAGATCAAAGATAAAGGCTCTGCAATTTCCTCCCTGGCTTCCCAGAGAATCCAATGATAAATCCCATCTGGCCCAGGTGACTTATCTATTTTCACACTTTCCAGAATTTCTAACACCTCCTTCTTGTGTACCTCAATCCCGTCTAGACTAGTAGCCTGTATCTCAGTATTCTCCTCGACAACATTACATTGCATTCACACTGGAAAAAGATGAAAAATATTAATTTAGAGCTTCCCCTATCTCCTCTGACTCCACGCACAACCTCCCAATTATATCCTTGATTGGCTCTAATCTTTCTTTAGTCATTCTTTTATTCCTGATATACCTATAGAAAGCTTTAGGGTTTTTCTTGATCCTACCTGCCAATGACTTCTCATGTCCCCTTCTGGCTCTTTTTAGTTCACTCCTGGCTAACTTATAACTCTCAAGCTCCCTACTGAGCCTTCATGTCTCGTTCTCACATAAGCCTTCTTTGACCTGTTGACAAGAGATTCAACTTCCTTACTAAACCACGGCTCCCTCGCTCGATCACTACCTACCTGCCTGACAAGTACATACTTACCAAGGACACGCAGTAGCTGTTCCTTGAATAAGCTCTACATTGCAATTGTGCCCATCCCCTTTAGTTTCCTTCCCCATCCTATGCATCCTAAATCTTGCCGAATTGCATCACAATTGCCTTTCCCCTAGCGATAACCCTTGCCCTGCTTTATATACCTATCCCTTTCCATCACTAAAGTAAATGTAACCGAATTGTGGTCACCATCACCAAAGTGCTCACCTACCTCCAAATCTAACACCTGGCCGGGTTCATTACCCAGGACCAAATCCAATGTGGCCTCGCCCCTTGCTGGCTTGTCTACATACTGTGTCAGGAAATATCGTACCCGCATTGGACAAAAACTGGCCCATTTAAAATATGCAAACTAAAGTATTTCCAGTTAATATTTAGAAAATTAAAGTACCCCATATCAATTACCCTGTTACTCTTGCACCTATCCAGAATTATCTTTGCTATTCTTTCCTCTCCATGTCTCAAACTATTCAGAGGCCAATAGAAAACTCTCAACAGGGTGACCTCTCCTTTCCTGTTTCTAACTTTAGCCCATACTACCTCAGTAGATGAGTCCTCAAATGTCCTGCCACTGTAATACTGTCCTTGACTAATAATGCCACACTTCCCCCTCTTTTACCATCTCCGTTCTTTATGAAACATTTGAATCCCAGAACCTGCAACAACCATTCCTGACCCTGCTCTATCCATGTCTCCGAAATGGTCACAACATTGAAGTCCCAGGTACCAACCCACGCTACAAATTCACCCACCTTATTCCGGATGCTCCTAGCGTTGATGTAGACACACTTCAAACCGCCTTCCTGCTTGCCAGTGAACTCTTGCGACCTTGAAACTATATTTCTGACCTCACTACTCTCAACCTCCTGGACACTGGAACTACAATTTAGGTTCCCACCCCCTGCTGAATTAGTTTAAACCCTCCTGAATGGCATTAGCTAATTTCCTCCACCCTCAGAGTATTGGCACCCCTCTGGTTCAGGTATAGACCATCCTGTTTGTAGAGGTCCCACTTATCCAGGTATCCAAAACCCTCCCTCCTGCATCATCCCTGTAACTATGTGTTCAGCTCCTCTCTCTCTATTCCTTGCCTTATTAGCACTGGCAACAAACCAGACATAACAACTCAGTTTGTTCCAGTACTAAGCTTCCACCCTAGCTCTCTGAATTTCTGCCTTAAATCCCCATCCCTTTTCCCACCTATGTCGTTAGTACCTACGTGGACCACGACTTGGGGCTGCTCCCTCTCCCGAAAACACAATCCGAGACCTCATGAATCCCGGCACCTGGGAGGCAACACACCAACCGTGAGTCTCTCTCATTCCCACAGAACCTATCTGTCCCCCTAACAATGGTGTCCCCAATGACTAATGCTCTGCTCATCTCCCCCCTTCCTTTCTGAACAACAGGGACAGACTCTCCGCCTCCCGAATGATCCGAAGTTCATCCAGCTCCAGTTCTCTATTGTTTTTGAGGAGCTGGAGTTGGGTGCACTTCTGCAGATGAAATCAGCAGGGATATTAGTGGTGCCCCTTTACCTCCCACATTCTGCAGGGTAAACTTTCAACTGCCCTCAGCGCCATCCCCACTGTTCCAAATTCCCAAAGAGAATAATAAAGAAAGACAAGTTACCTTACCAATCCGGCTCAGAGAACCTTATTTTCTCGGTTAGAAGAGGAGGCTGGGTGGAAGACATTACCCAAGTAGTGTTTCGGGTAATGCAACCACCCAAATACATTAGTTCACTTATTTAGGAGTACCGTGTTCGCTCCTGCTCAGCATGTGCTCTCTGCCTATTCACGAGGAAATTTACCTTCCCAGCAAGCCAATGTGCAATCCAAGCTAGTGTTATTTAATGTTGTAAATAAACTTCAAGACATTTGTCTCACAAGAACCCAGCCTCCTTGTGGTATATGTTATGTGGAGTAAAATATTGTAACCCACAAATAATTTTAATTGACACCAGAGCAGAGGGATTCCTTTGTGATAGGAAAGAGACTTCAGCCACTAGAATAAGCTGCATCATCCTAAACAGTTCACTTTTTCTAATAGGGTCTGAATATACCTCATCAGGAGTGCTATCAATTTGCTACCTTTATCTTCACAAAGCAGAGAAATTGAGAGCTCTACAAATCTTTCCCTTTCAATAATGGGCTTTGCATCAAGGTGCAAATCATCTGGATACAGGAGAAAGAAAATTAGTGTCAGCTAGCATTACATTTTTAGGGAATTATAGTTAAAAAGAGGCAAGCTTTGATTTCAACTTGAAACATGTCTTTTACCTTTTTTATCACTCACATGGAAATTGCCAAGTTGGTCTGAATTTGACTCCCAGGAGCATGTTACATTGTCTTTTGTCGATAACACTGGTAGAAATTGGGCTTAAAAGGTATGATTTACTAACTCTCAATCCAGTATAGATGCTGGGCCTTCTGCAGGAACTACTTCTCTTCTACAGTGAACATCAACAGCAGAAGAAAAACAACTGGAGACCATGCAGATGGAGTGTAAAGGGGTACTTTAAAAAATGCACATGGCTTTGCAATGAAAAGTAGAATGATTGACTTGATCAGCACATTGCATCGTTTATACATCACATGTTGTGTATAAGATAAGTAATGGCACTGCCTTAGAGAAGGCTGAAAGGCGATTTGATAGAGGTGCTTAAAATTATTAGGCCTAGCTGGACAAAAACCAAAGGATACACTTTAAATCTGATTGGCAACAGAGCCAAAGGTGCATGACAATTTTTTTTTTAAAAAACACAACAAGTGATTGAGGTCTGGGGTGCACTGAATGGCAAAGGTAGTGGAAGCAGATTCAAATATGGCTTTCAAAAGAAATTATATGTTCACCTGAACATAAAGAAAACTGCAGGGTTAGGTGGAAAGGACAGGGGTGGGAGAATTCCTCTTCTAGAAGGTTTACATGGACTCGACAGGTCAAAGTCTTCTGTGCTGTAACCATTCTTAGATTTGTGTTTTAGTTCACGTTAAACCTAGCCAAATTAGAGTGCATAAGTTACAGCACTACATTTTCAATTTTCATGAATCAGAGCGAGAACAATGAGAATTTTGACAGCATGTTTTCCATCATTAATCCATATTGTTTTATTTGATAAAACCTTCATAAGAAGCAAATAACATAGCTAATGCAAAGTGGTTTTCAGTAAAGCCACACATTTTATTTCACTCCACTACAAAATTATTTTTTAACTATGTTACAGTGGACAAAATTTACATAACTGTACAATAGCGAGTTCACAATACATTAACACATTAAGTTCTGTAAAGCATTTCACGTAGCAGATAAAGCCAATGTGTAATCCAAGCTCGTGTTATTGCAAACTTGCAATCACCAGTAGTTCAGTCAAAAATGTTGGCTACAAAGTCAGTGACTTTGTTCAGTTAGAGCTGGAATTGTGTTGCTCTATTTAATTATCAAGTATTGTTTAAAGTTCCATTTATCTTCCAATCATCTTGAAAGTACTGGAAACCAACAATCATCTGAATACATGTCTTGAGGTAAAAAATAATCACTATCATTAATTCAGCTTTAGAAACATGCCAGTCATCGTTTTAACTTGTATCGGTCAATATCTGTACTATACTAATCTGGAAATAAACATAGCACATCTGTTTAGTTGTGAGAAAGAATACTTCACTATTTCACGTGTTGTAGAAATTACTTACAGTTACATAGTTTTTTTGGGGGGGGTTGGGATGGGGGAGGGATGTAGACCTCGATATTAAAATTTTAACTTGAAAACTGCTACTGCAGGAGATTGTACCAAAAACAACTTTAAAATGTGCTATTGTGCCAAACACTTAAAAACCCTTATTTAAAGCCAAACAAATACAAGTGGTTTTAATGTCTCCACAAACTCTCTTTTTCATCATTGACCCCAAGCAAATCTTCAAAATGTACATCTTGCTCTAGTTTAAAAACAGCCAAGAGATTTAACAAAGGTCAAATTATTTTTAAGTTTGTTTATTCCCCCTCCCAGAGGTGCAAATACTTTGCCATTTTTTGTGCACGAGTATAAACGTTTGCTCCAATTTTGTATAATTTTAAAAGTATAGGGGAAACAAAAAAGCAATTTATCAGAGCAGACTGAGGCAGTGGCATAGTACCAATAGATTTTTTAAAAAGTTCTTTGGAAATCATTATAGTTAATGTATTACACAGCTTACTTTAAACTGCAATTTTACACCAGCGAGGAAGTGAAGAAACAATTATCTTCAAGTAAGTTTATAGAAAAACGGCCACACCACATATGAATGGCATGAAGGTTCAGAACGAGTGGCATAATCTCTTCACCATAATAGATCTTTCTTTAAAAAAAACTCAGTAAAGTTGCTCAAATTCCTTCATGTTATGAATGTAATTTATAAAACGTGTGAAGTAAGCAAGCCTTACTACAATCATACAAGGCATTGGTAGGATCACACCTGCAGTAACGTGTGCACCTTTGGTCTCCTTATTGGCTACGGACATTTCTTTAACATTTCCCTCCAGGGTGTGTAATGAGGGTCGTCACAACACTGGTTCCTATGCTAAGATGATTTTCCTCACAGGAAAATAGCTAGTTGTCTGGGCCTCTATTTCATTTTGAAGTTTAGAAGCAAGTGAAATAAAACATTGAATTCTTCAAAGGCTTGGCAGGGTGGATGCCGAGAAAGTATTTCCCACAGCTGGGGAGTCTTGAATACAGAGATCATAGGATCAGAATAAAGGATCAGCCAATTAGGAGCAAGTAGAGGAGATACTTCTTTACACAAAAGGTTGTGAATATTATGAATTGTTGAGAATATTTGACAAATTCCTAGATTTTTGAGTACTAAGGGAATTAAGGGAAATAGGTTTCCAGTCATAATATTGCTGAACTATAGAGCAGGCTCAAAAGGTCAAATGGTTTCCTCTGGCTTCGATGAAGTAAAGAAGATTTTAAAGAAAACAAAAAAAAGTTGCAAACTACTAGATATCAAGTCATCTAACGATTAAAAGTTAGATGACTTGATATCTAGTAGTTTGTGTCATTGTCACAAAGAATGCATACACTGTACACTCAAAATTCAAAGTAAGACAGCCTTGTTGAAAATACTTGTTTTCCAAGCAGGAAAAGAAAACATTTTTCAAGCTTTAACTACGTTTAAACGGCTTTAAAAAAATTGTTGATTTTAAAGAGTTCTTATTGTTGGCTTGGAATGTTTGAGGGTTAAAAATCCTGTGCAACATTTCTACTCAGTTCAGCTACAAGATCAATTAAATTGCTCTGGATATACAATCAACTTACAACAATGCATTTCTGTTGAGACAGTGTCTGTAATCTTCAAATGGTAAAACTGGGTATGATCAACTAAGAGAAAGTGAGGACTGCAGATGCTGGAGATCAAAATCGGAAAGTGTGGTGCTGGAAAAGCACAGCCAGTCAGGCAGCATCCGAGGAGCAGAGAGTTGACGTTTTGAGCATGAACTCAATGAAGAGCTCATGCTTGAAACGCTGGCTCTCCTATTCCTCGAATGCTGCCTGACCGGCTGTGCTTTTCCAACACCATACTTTTCAAAACTAGAGATATGAGTGAAGGCAATCCAATAGAAAAAGTTATTGAGAAGCATTTGGCAATAAATAGTTGGGGCCTGATTAAGTGCCCAAATACTTAAGATAATTTATTTTTCAAACTGGCAAACAGATTGATCAACAAAACGTTTGCTTTTAAAGAAGTAAAACCCTTGGCACTGCTGTGATGTTCTAATGCTCTGACCCCATCCAAAATACCACTGTTAGCAGGAAAAAGGATAAAATGTAACTTCTATACACGTTTTCTTGGCATACACTGGTGGTTTTTGGGAATATGAAGGAATTTTGTGGTAACAGCATTTTTTACATGCTCACCTTTAAAAGTAAAAATAAACATGGTTTTTCATTTTGAAGAATACCACATCAATTCCAAATTTAGTCTTCAGTCTCATCATTATCCTTATTTCTCAACCATCCCATGTTTAACAAAAATTATCAACAGCTGAGGGCTGGAAATGTCAGTTATTGCTTTTATAGCTAAAGATGGGACTGAGAATACCTCATGTCTTCTATCAAGGAGATGTACTCAAGCTCTGCAAATCAAGGGGCTAAATCTCACCAACTAAAGCTCCCAAATAGAGTATTGTTAATGAAAGGCAATGTTTTCATCTGGAGTGCATTGCGCAGGGTTCTGTAATGCAAGTGGGCACCAAACTATTTCACTCTGTAATGAACCCATATACTTATACCAATGTAAATGAATTGGAACTATTTTCATTTAGCAGGTTGCCTCACTCCATTTGCTTCACAGAAACACGAATTCTTGTATTTTTAATCAGTGCATGGCTAAGAGTTGAGAGTTTTTGCCTGCACTTGACATTTTGCAACCAATAGAACATGGTTATATTTGTAACTCATCATGGCTCCACAATCAATTACAGTTTGCCACTTAAAAGATAACAGGTATTTCTTGGTGATTTAACTGAAATGATTACATAACACTTTAAATCATTGTGACAAAGTTCTGATCACCCAGATCAGACTGCTAGTTTCACTTCAAGCTTCCACTATTGTTATACAAACTATTAAAGTGCTCCATTTGCATTATTTACACATTAGAACCTGAGAGTAAATCAAACTTGTAAGAGCTATTGCCATATTATTAAATCCTAAACTGTAAATTACAAGAAAATTCATTCCCTTGGGTGACTTTTCAAATGATGCAAAGTATCAGTAATATCCAATTATTTTGTTATAAAAGTTTTCATATCTGTAATTGAAAAACATCCTATGTGCAGGGGGTCTAGTCCACCAGCTTTAAGTGATATGGATGAACACAAGTTCATCCTAGCCTCAAGCATAGGTATTGTCTAGTACCATGGGAATTGGCTAACAGGTTGGACTGTTGTATTGCCTTGGTGCCACAATGATATTCATTCCTGCAGAGAACACTGTAGCTCAGCAGAAAACATTCAGAGATTAATGGGAAGACTAACTATCAGTTAAACATTAAAGGGAGTAAAATTCCTCCAATTATATTATCATCCTGCTTTGTATTCACATTGACTATTTTGCTAAAATCACCATCAAGAATTTCAGCCCAAAGAAGGTAAGCAAGAAAGAAAATGATATAAATCCTGTATTCAGAACTGCAAGCTATTTATAAACATTGCTTTTATTTGATGTACATACTTGTAATCTTAAACATGCAAGATAATAAGCTCCCTGATGGAGAAATAGGAATGCAGAGAATTTTTAAAAAAAATCCATGTACACATTATTTGTCAGCCTGCTGTCACACAAGATTCCTCCCCCCTATCATTTCTTCACCTTATTTGCTGAACTGACTGTGCAACAGCCTTTCCTCCCTCATGATCTTGAGGAGAAGTTAATACTTGAAATCATCTTCTGGATCTTATCCTCATTTTTCAGTATATTTGCCTTGACAGCACAATTCTTATCCTGCTGATCCTTGATCAGTTGCTCCAGTTCAGCAAGTTCAGTCTTTAGTGGCTCCACAGCTGTGTCTGTGATGCTGAAAGGACAATAAATAAACTAACAGATTCAAATATGTAATACAGTTATATCCACAAAAATTGAAAAGCTAAACAGATTTCCACATTGAAGCTGGTGAAAGAAGAATAATCACAGTTTTATTAATGTGGCTCAGAGTCTAAGCAGCAATTGCTTTAAGGGTTATGTGGGATTGCTGTCCATCATACCACAGTACTGTACAGAGCTGGTGAGTGATTCTTTCATTTACATTTATCCTCCATATTCTGAAGATTCTGCCTATGTACCCTGTCTGGAAACTTAGTAAAAGAGAGGGGTCAATATTGTATTTTAGATCTGAAAATGCCCAATGGCTGCGAAAACATGGAATGCACAACTCCAGTATTACAAATGCAAAATCAATTAACATCTTTATTTGGAAAGCACATGAATGGATGTACAGAAATGGAAAGGAATTAGGAGCAAAAAGATGAAAAACCATCTTTCATATAAAAAAAAAAGCTTAACAGCTGTTCCCTATGGACCACAGGTATGTTTGAACAGTAAGTCAGCCAAGGGCCACAGGTGTACAATTCAGTGACAGAAATGTTTAAAAGGTAGAATTCTAGTCACACTATTATGAAGGTACCACTAACCACCACATCTAGTTTATAACACAAGACTTAAATGGAGGTATTTAATTACGCTTTGGAGGCAGTCTAGAGAAGAGTCACTTGACTGATCCCTTGTAATACAAGACTGAATTATGATATGGTTTTCATGTAGAAAATAACTGAATGTGGCCTTATAGAAGTATATAATTTTTTTTTAAAAACTGTTCAGAAAGTTATATCTAGAACAGGACGTCAAATATAATCATAACAAGCTTCAAATAATAAATGCATATTTAGGACTATCAGTACATGGAATAATCAACATGGAGAATGAAAGCACTTCCATGAAGAGTGATGGTGCATATGGTTTGAAATTATTGAAGAAACAGAGGACTGCAAAGTTTTACGATGACTCAACGTGGGCGAAAAGGTCTTTCTCTTCTACATAAAGCATACGACCTGGGAGAGAAGAATGAAAACCATTCAAATCCAAATCTATTCCGTATTAAGTGTAGATTAGAAGTATGAACAGGAGGCGAGTCTCCATTACCAATTTAACTGAAAAGGTTTGCTAATATGGAATATTTAAAAAAACATGAACAGGGCGTAAACCTTCTGGTCGCTCAAGCCTATTCCACCAACCAATAGGATCATGGCTGATCTGATGTGGCTTTAACTCTGCTTTCCGGCCTGGTCCCCATAAACTTTTACCCCCTTGTCAATTTTGTCAAAGTCAGCCTTGAGCATATTCAATGATCTTGTCAGCACTATGTGCTAGCGAGAGAATTCCAAAAAGTAACAACCCTCTGAGAATAAATTCCTCCTCATCATCTATTTAAGGGGAATCTCTTCAGATGTGGGTAGACTGGGCGTGGGGAGAAGATTACAGGCAGTAATGCTGATGAAAAGGAAGAGAGGAGAGTGTTCCTATGATCACTCAGCTAAGCAACAGGTAAAAGTTCAATGGAATGAGCAGCACAGTTATTGTTGCATTACCAACAATGTGATTAGGGCACTTTTTTCTTTTATTCCAGCTGAGCACGTGTAACATGAGTGCAAACATTTCTCTTGGCTAGTTTCTGAATGTCATTCACATCCACTGATAATTGATGCTTCGTTGAAATAGAAAACAAATTATTCTTTCTATACCCCATTCAAATTAAGATAATGACAAAATTGTATAGAGGCTGATTGAGTACAATGATTACTGGTTTTAAAATAGCCTCTATAGAGAATAATAGTCACACAGCGCCATCTGGAGCTCTTTTGTTTACTTTCTAGTTCCATACCAAACCCTATTTTACTTTCGAAATTCTAGCAGATCTTTTTGTCTTAAATGCAAAACCATTATGCAACTATTTATGAATATTCCACACAAAAGCAGCACAAACTCTACATAGTGTATGAATTTGTCCCCCCCCAGGAAGAAAAATTACCAGTAAGCTGCCCTTTAACGGAAACTTATGGCCTGCACAGTTATGTGATTGTCTTCTCCATTCTAACAGTTTTGACATCAAAAAGAGGATCAAAACAACAGAAAACAAGAGCAATCTTTGTTTCAGAAAGTCAATATTACAGATTTAAAGCATGATGGTCATAAGAAAACAAAGCAGGATGGAAACATAAGAAATAGAAGGACTTAAATAAAAACTCGAAGTGTTAGCATTCCTTTCTTCTCAGATACTGCCAGACCTGCTGAGTTTCATCAGCAATTTCTGTTTTTGTTTCAGTTCTCCAGCTTCTGCAGGTCTTTATTTTATTTGAGGTCATTTAAGCCACTTCTCCATTCAGTATCATCATAACTTTTATCTTCTTGCCCTATCCCAATATCTCTTACTTCTCTTGGTATCAATCTTTGTCTTGCATATTCTCAACAAACAAACATCCTCAGCTCTCTGGGGCAGAGAATAGCAAAGATCCGTAACAAAGATTTTGAACAAAGATAGGGAGCCTTCTGGTAAAAAAGTCATGTTCTTCAAAGAAAGAGGGCTCTATCAAACAAAGTAGCCAACATCTTTTCAATTCATTCATTATTAGATTGATGAAAGTGCATCAAGAACTGATGATGATGTCTAATTAGTGATTTCTTAAGCTCAGGTTGGATGATAGTACTGTCATAGCATGTATTATCCGGGATTATCAAGAAAGATCATTATTATGCTGAGGAAAGCATGTAGATTCATCCAGACCATTGCAAAGGATCCAAAGTCAGATATCAATATTTTTAAATGACAAATGGAATGCATCTGCCCCATTAAATGTGTCAGAACCTAAATTTAAATTGATGCCAAAGAAGCCCAGCTCATAAAATTTGCTGACATCCTCCCCTTAATACTAAGCAATAGGCAAGATGAGGAATGTGCAGAAATAATGTTAGAAATGAGATAAGGCAAGTGACACGTTGCTTGCCTCACCCAATAAACAAACACTATATTCTATGGCAGTGCATGAAAGAAAAGAGGACATAAGTTCTGTGTAATAGAATTCTGCTCAATTTGCCTATCTAGTTAGGAAATCAAGGTTTCACTAAGATGACTCATGCCAATGGAAAAGGAGATCTAAATATAAGGATGTGATTAAGACTTATTGTTATGGCTTATTGTTAGAACAGAAGGGAGCTTTATCTTGTATCTGGTAAAGGTAATATTTCATTGGAAGTATCTTTTTTGGAAACAAGAAACATATGCTTTAAAATCAGTCACATTAGTGAGTAAAAGTAATTTTACAAAAGTAAAAAATCAAAAACAAAGCTAGTTTCTGAACAGTTTGTAATAAGATCTTCAATCTATGCCAACAAAATAACCAAGTTCAAAATTTCTGATTCCCTGGTTAATATGTATCCCTTAGCCACCACTTCAAACAGTTCAACTGCTTATTTTCGCCATTGCTGTTTGTTGATCTGTTGCTGCTACATGTCTTCATGTTAGAGTGTCTACACAATTCAATGAGTTATTATTGACACATTCATTCAAATACTGTACTGAAGAATGATAGAACTACTGGAAAATTCAAAAGAGTAATTTTTAAATGCAGGATTAAACAAAAATATATTCTTAGAAAATATATTTTGTTCTCTTACTTTCCCTTTGCTAGATCATATATCAGTTGCAATGAGATTGGGAAAAATCTCCAATAATTATTGTAACTTTAATTACTCAATCAAAAATGGACAGAAATCAAAAATGGATGGAAATCAAAGAGCAAAGTTCTGTGGGTGCTGGGAATACTCTGATCAACCAGTATCTATATAGAGAGACACAGTTGATGTTTCAAGTCAGTGACCTTTCTTCAGAATTGGGAATATTTGGAAATGTTCTAAGTTTTGAGCAAGTGATGACAAGGACAAAAAGAAGGTCTGTAATAAGATGGAAGAACAGGAGAGATGGAATGGCGTGATGGGTAGTCCTCCAAATCCAAATAAAATGGCAAATGAGGAAGAAACAAAGAAAAAAATACGTGCCACTGATTAAAAGCAAAAAATTCAGAGAAAAAAATGAAAATAAATGCAGCAGAGACCATGATCTGAAATTGTTGAACTCAAGCCCGAGTCAACAAGACTGAAAAGTGCCTAACTGAAAGATAAAGTATTCTACCTCAAGTAGAAAGCAGATGGGCTCCAGTAGACTGATATTAAGATTTAGTTACCTGGGTTCAGGGTTTCAAATTCATCCATTTGCTCTAATAGTGGTGCTGTGTCAATACACTGATAATTTGTAATGTATAATTGAAAGCATAGGCTTCAATGGATTGAGAGAGTCAAAGATTCAGACGTTCGATAAAACCAAATTACAAGAGAGACAGTCTGTGCTTCTGGTGAGTCGATAATAACAAAACTGATAATAGAAACTTCAATAATCAAAAGATCATGTAGCAGCACATCACTGTGCTGAATTACAATTCAAGATCCTGGTTCCTTACAAATGACTTGTTTATATCTGATCACACTCAATGGCAACAAATCATTACAAATTTGAGAATGAAAGGGTGCTCACGTAAGGCAGAATGAAAATGTGCACAGCATGGGCAAAATTTTGAATAAATTCATCAAATATTGTCAGTGTAGTCGACCCTGCAAAATTAAAAATTTTAAGTTTTTGCTATCTACATCAGTAGACCATCTGGCCCTTCAAGCTTGCTCCCCTATTCAATAAAATGGCTGATCTTTTTGTGTACTCAGCTCCACTTACCCGCCCTCTCACCATATCCCTTAATTCTTTTATTGTTCAAAAAAAGTCTATCTTAGCTTTAAAAACATTTGCTGAAGTAGCGTCAACTACTTCACAGGGCAGGGAATTCCATGATTCACAACCCTCTGGGTAAGAAGTTCCTTCTCAATTCAGTCCTAAATCTGCTCCCCCTAATTTTGAGGCTATGCTTTCTTGTCCTAGTTTTACCTGCCAGTGGAAACATCCTCTCTATTTCTATCTTATCTATTCTCTTCATAATTTTATATGTTTCTATAAGATCTCCCCTCATTCTTCTAAGTTCTAATGAATATAATCAGAGTCTACTCTGTCTCTCCTCATAAGACAAAATGCTCAACTCCAGAATCGACCTAGTGAACCTCCTCTGCACCCCGTCTTGTGCTAGTACATCCTTTCTCAAGTAAGGAGACCCAAACTGCACACAGTACTTCAGGTGTGGCCTCACCAGTACCCTGTACAGCTGCAACATTAGCTCCCTGCTTTTAAACTCAATCCCTTTAGCAATGAAGGACAAAATTCCATTTGCCTTCCTAATTACTTGTTGTACCTGCAGACCAACCCTCTGTGATTCATGTACAAGGATACCCAGGTCCCTCAGCGTAGCAACACGCTGCAACTTTTTACCATTCAAGTAACAATCCTTTATACTGTTACTCCGACCAAAATGGATGATTTAACATTTATTAATGTTGTATTCCAACTGCCAGACCTTTGCCCACTCACTTAAACTATCTATGTCCCTTTGCAAAGTTTTACAGTCCTCTGCACACTTTGCTCTGCCATTCCTCTTAGTGTCATCCGCAAACTTTGACACACTACATGTGGTCCCCAACTCCAAATCATCTATATAAATTGTGAATAATTGAGGTTCCAACACTGATCCCTGAGGCACACCACTAGTTACTGATTGCCAACCAGAATAGCACTCATTTATCCCCACTCTGCTTCCTGTTAGTCAACCAATCCTCTATCCATGCTAATACTTTACCTGTAACACCATGCATGTTTACCTTATGCAGCAGCCTCTTGTGCAGCAGCATGTCAAAAGCCTTTTGGAAATCAAGGTACACCACATCTATGCAGTCCCCGTTGTCCACCTTGCTTGTAATGTCTTCATAGAATTCCAAGAGATTAGTTAAGCATGACCTGCCTTCATGAACCCATGCTGTATCTGCCCAAAGGGACAATTTTTATCTAGATGCCTTGCTATTTCTTTCTTGATAATAGGCTCAAGCATCTTCCCCACTACAGAAGTTAAGATAACCAGTCTATAATTCCCCATCTTTTGTCTACCTGCCTTTCTAAACAAGAGCATCACATTTGCAGTTTTACAATCTGCTGGAACTGCCCCAGAGTCCAGTGAATTTTGGAAAATTACAAGTGCACTTGCTATTTCTCCCGCCATCTCTTTTAGTACCCTAAGATGCATTTCATCAGACTTGTCTATCGTTAGCTCCATTAGCTTGCCCAACACTACCTCTTCCATAATATTGATTGTTTCCATAATAATGATTGTAGTGAAGGCCCTCACCTACCTTTGTCTCTTTGACAATTACAGGCATGTTATTCATGTCTCCACTGTGAAGACCAACACAAAATATCTATTCAATGCCTTGGCTATTTCATCATATCCTATAACTAAATGCCCCTCTCATCCTCTAAAGGACCAATGTTTACTTTAGCCACTCTTTTTTATTTTATGTATTTATGGAAACTTTTTGCTATCGGTCTTTATATTCTGTGCTAGTTTTTATCTCAAGTTCTATCTTACTTTTCTTTATAGTTCTTTTTGTGGCTTTCTGTTGACCGTTAAAGTTTTCCCAATCTTCTTGTTTCCCAGTGATCTTGGCCACTTTGTATGCCTACTCTTTGAACTTGACAGCCTCCCTTATTTCCTTGGACATCCATGGCAGATTACGCCTTTTCTTACAGTCCTTCCTTTTCACTGGAGTACACTTTTGCTGAGAATTCTGAAAAATTGCTTTGAAAGTGCTCCACTGCTTGTCAACTGTCCCACCATAAAATCTTTGCTTCCGGTCTACTTTAGCCAAGTCCTCCCTCATCCTACTGTAGTCTCCCTTGTTTAAGCACAGGACCCTGGTATTGGACTTTATCTTCACACTCTTCATCTGTATTCTAGATTCAACCATACTATGATCGTTACTTCCAAGAGGATCCCTAACTATGAGGTCGTTAATTATTCCTGTCCCATTACACAGGACCAGATCTAGGAATAACTTGCTCCCTTCTCAGTTCCATTACATACTACTTGGGTTCTGACTCCATTTTACTCATCAGTTTAATTAATGCTGTCACCATGTGTTGTATGGTAAGTGAAATCTGTTGAAAGCCACTAGAAATTAGTGTAGCAGGCAAACAGACAAACAGAAGTAAAAATAGAGAAGAAAGAAAGATTAGAGCAGCATCTTTCTAAGCTTTCCAATAAACTAGAAACTTATTCTTGGCAGGCTGGAGAGTAGAAGTTTCCAGCCTTGATGAGAAGATTAGTAAATAGGATCCTAAATAGAGTCATATTGAAAATATTTCATAGAACATTAACAAATTCTCAAATCAGGTCCAGATTCAAGAATTTGCAAATATTGTCAGATTTTAACCATTATAATCTCTGTTTGGACAGGAAATTTTGTTTATTTAATTCTTAGAGAGGTCAAAGCTAAAAGAACAACAGCCTAGAACCAGTTCTGACATTTTATGTCATAAAAGAATAGATCTTTGCTCTGCTATGTGCTTCAGTCCATGCCTTATAACTGACATTTGCTGCAATTTAATAAAAGGGTTGACTGTGTTAAAGAATTCCATTCAGGAAAATTTAGAAGGATGAACAACCCTATAACAGTAATTATCAGCTTTCTCCTGCAAATATTTTCACAGATATTCTGCAATTCCTAACCTTTGTTCTCTTAGAAGAGATTCTGCATGCATCTTGTTTTCTTTGCGCCACATTGACAATTCATTCTGCATGGAGTCCATGTCTTCCTGTATGTAGTCCATTATTTTTCCCAGAGGCAAGGCACTACGGCATAGGGTCTGAATGGATGTGCGTAGCTTCTCTATTTCCTTGGCCACAAGTTCCCTTTCCTTCTTTTTCGCTGTTTCAGAAATGATAGTTTTCTCCTGGAAAATAATTTTGCAGCAACATTACGAAACCTGCCTTCAACATTATTCCCAGTGATGTGAACTACTAACAAATTTAAAATTACGAAATGCAAAGAATCAAAAATAAGTAATATTCTTTTAAATTAAAGAGGATCACAACTAATAGTTTGCTTAATATTAGCCCCTAGGTTACAATATCAGGTGTCGCTGGTTTAGTACATCTATTCTTTCAATGTACAATATAATACAAAATGGGATAAGACAACTTGTAAGTTGGTTTTACAACACTTAATTGCTATGGAATTTTGATAACTATTATTTCTAATGTCACTCAGGATTTGCTAAGGAAGGAGCAAAAGGAACTGCAAAGGGGGTGCATGAGAAACTGAAAGCAAGGGGCAAAAGGGACCAAAAAATGTGGAGAAAAGGGGGAGAAGAAGGGGACTATGAAGGAATGGGGGAAAAAGGGATTGTAAAGGAAATGGGGCAAAAGGCTACAGGGTGGGGGAGGAGGATGAATCAGTAATTGGTGGTAATGGAGAAAGACTACAAGGTTGGGGTGGGTGAGGAAGAGACATTGCAAAAGGAGTTGGAGGTAGAAGAGGGACTGCAAAACAGGGGGATGAAGAGGGACTGCAAGGGGCTGGGGGGGTGGAGATGAGGTGCAGAGAAACTGTAAAAGGGGGGGTGGGGAAGAGGGACTACGACTACTATAAAAAACACAAATAGGAACAGGCATCACCACTTGGCCCCCTCTAGTCCTTCTCCACTATTCAATAAGATTACGTCTGATCTACTCCAGGCCACAACTCCTCGTGTGCCAGCTTATCATAGCTCTCAATTCACCAGTACTGCAAAAATCTATCTACTTCCTTTTTAAATACTTTCAGTAATTTAGCCTCCACAACTCTTTAGAGCAGTGAATTCTTTCACATCGCCCTTTCAAATGGGTGTTCCTTCATGACTATGTCCCCTAGTTCGAAGATCCCTCACTAATGGAAACAACTCGTCAACATTTACCTTCTCAGAATCTTGTATGTTTCAATGGAATCACTTTTTTTTTGTTCTAAACTCTAATGAATAAAGGCCTAGCTTGTTTAGCTGTTCTTGATAAGTCAATCCCTTCATCCCAGGAATCAGCCTAGTGAATCTCTTTTGAACTTCCTTCAATGTCAGTACAACCTTCCTTAAACACGAAGATCAAAAATGTACACAATACTCAAGGAGAGGTCTTACCAATGTCATGTACAAGTTGTAATAAACTCCTCTTTTTATACACTTCAACCACTCAGCAATAAATCTCTTAACTCCATTTGCCTTCTTAATTACTTGCTTCATCTATATGCTAACTTTGTGTTTCATGCACAAGAATACCCATGTTCCTTTGCGATGAACTTTTTTTGAGTTCCACTCTATTTAAATAGTGATCTGCCTTTTGATTTTTCCCATCAAAACGCATGAGCTCACACTTTCTGACATTAAACACCATCTGCCAAGTCTTTGCCCACTCTCTTAACCTATATATCCTTGCAGAATTCTTATGTCCTCATCACAACTTGCCTTCCCACTTGCATTGTCGGCAAATTTGATTTCATTATATTCTGCTCCCTCTTTTCCAAGTCATTGGTATAAACGGCAAATAATTGAAACACTAGGTCTGATCATTGTAGTACTCCACTAGTTACATCTTTCCAACCTGAAAAAGACCTATTAACCCTGATTCTCTGTCTTCCGTATTTATCAATCATCAATCCATGCTTATATATTACTATCAATACCGTGAACGTTTATCTTCTGCAATAACCTTTTATGTGGCATCTTATCAAATGCGTTCTGGAAATCTAAATAATTACATCTACGGATTCCCTTTATTAACTCTGCACGTGATATCGTCAAAAAATTCTAGCAAATTTGTCAAACATGACTTCCCTTTCACAAGACCATGCTAACTTTGTTTAATTCTGTTAAGCTTTTCCAAATGTTCTACTAGGTTTCTTTAATAATGGATTCTACCATTTTCCCAACAACAGACAACCACTGTTAATTGGATAATTTAATACTAATGGTTTTATTTCAAAAAGATTTACATAATATGTATTCACATCTTAAAGCCTCTACCCATACATTGTCAGAGACAAACATGCTACTGTTCAGCTGTGATCCCATTTCTCCATGAAGAACATGTTTATAATTAGTCATAGACTTATACAGCATGGAGACAGACCCTTCATTCCAACTTGTCCACACCAACCAGACATCCCAATCTGACCTAGTCCCATTTGCCAGCATTTGGCCCACATCCCTTTAAACCCTATACACGTATTTATCCAGGTGCCTTTTAAATGTTGTAATTGTACCTGCCTCCACGATTTCCTCTGGCAGCTCGTTCCATACACACATCACCCTCTACTTGAAAAAGTTACCCCTCAGGTTCTTTTTTAAATCTTTCCCCGCTCACCTTAAACCTATGCCCTCTGGTTTTGGATTTCCCCACCCTAGAAAAAAGACCTTGGCTATTTACCCTATCCATGCTCCTCTCAACTTTATAAACCTCTATAAGATCACTCCTCAGCCTTAGATAATTAGAAAAATTCAAGACAATTGGGAAAAGTCAGCATTGCTTTGTGAAAAGGAAATCATGCTTAACCAATTTACTGGAGCTCTTTGAAGGACTACAATGCAGCGGGGTAATGGGGACCTCATTGATGAACTGTATTTGAATTTCCAGAAGACATTTGACAAGGTACCATATAAAAAGCTATTGAGCAAAGTAGAAGCACATGGTAGGGGATACCTTACGAGCATAGATATAGAAACACATCAATCTCTAACAGCCAGCCAATCTGTTTCAGACTGGCCGGATGTGATGAGTGGGGGACCTGCAGGGCTCTATGCTGGGGCCTTACTTTTGATAATTTATATCAATGACTTAGATTAAAGGATCAAAGGCATGGTGGTTAAACTTGCAAAGGCAAAGATAGGTGGGACAATATATTGTGAGGTTGCAGATGAATACAGTTAGATTGAGTGAGTGAACAAAGAGAAATCTGGCAAATTAAATAGAATATGGAAAAATGCAAAATTGTTCATTTTGGCAGGAGGAATAATAAAAGCAGAGCACTACTTATTTCAGTAACAACTGCAGAATTCCAAGATACAGAAGGATCTAGATGTTCTAATACACAAGTTACAAAATGTTACCTTGTAGGCACAGCAAATAATTGAGGAGAATAATGGAAACTATCCTTTATTACAAGAGGAATTGAACACAATCAGGAAATTATGCCTCAATTATACAGAGCATTGGCAAGACCACATCTCAAATACCATGCAGTTTTGTCTTCCTTATTTAAGGAAGGATGAAAATGCATTGGAAGCCAAAAACAGTTCAGAGACAGTTTACTGGATTAGTTCCTGGAATCAGTGGGTTATCTTATGAGGAAAGGTTGGATAGATGGGGGTGTTTCCACTGGAATTTAAGAGTAAAGGATGATTTGATTGAAATATACAAGATCCTAAACTGTCTTTATAAGGTGGACCTGGAAATGAAGTTTTCTTGTGGGTGGATCCTTAACTCCGACAAAACTGTTTTAAAATTAAATTTAAAATTTAGGAAAAGGAGATAAGGAAATTTAGGATAAGGAGAATATTTTTTTCTTAAATGGGTTATATAAGTTTGAAACTCTACTTCAGAACATATTAGACGTAGAAGAGTAAAAAATTGAATATAGAATAGAATCCCTAGAGTGTGGAAACAGGCCCTTCAGCCCAACAAATACACACTGACCTCCGAAGAGTAACCCATCCAGACACATTCCCCTACTACTCTACATTTACCCCAGACTAATGCACCTAACCTAAACATCCCTGAAAACTATGGGCAATTTAGCGTGGCCAATTCATCTAACCTGCACATCTTTGGATTGTGGGAGGAAACCAGAGCACCCAGAGGAAATCCACACAGACACGGGGAGAATGTGCAAACTCCACACAGTCATCCGGGGCGGGAATCAAACCCAGGTCCCTGGCACTGTGAGGCAACAGTGCTGACCACTGAGCCACCATACTGCCCTTAATATTTTTAAGGTCGAGGAAATCAGAAGTTAGGAGTAGCTGAGAATACAGAATTCGAAACAGCTTCAAGTCTACCGTGACCTTAGTGAATGCGGAGTAGGCTCGAGACAGTCTGAATTTTACTCTTAATTCTTATGCTTATATGTCTATAACTAAATACGGAGTCTGTAACATTATGCGTCACATAAATATTCTTAGCAGAATTATTCTCCTCCCTTCATAATAGGAAGTTTAATCTCAGAAAGCACTGTAATCTTTTGTGGTGAATTTCTACACTGAGATGCACTACAGTTCATGTTCCCAGAAATGACAACATTAAAATGCAATTTACATTTTTAAACAAATGAAACCAAATGACATGGTCAGCATCAATTAGGTTACAATTTGCCTCAATGTAAAGTACACGTTCCAAGATATCTAATATGCTATTTTTAATAATTCAAATTGTATTACAGATAAACCTTAGTTGCACATTTTAACTCAATAGAAAACTACAATTTTTTGATGATGGTTCATCCATTTTTCACATTTCTTCCATAGTCAAGAACACATTTCATTTAATTATTCTAATATCAGACCCAAATCCAGAGAGACCACCATGTGATATTTTTTGTTACACCAATCAGTATCATCAATAAAATGTGAATAAGCAGATGACTAATATTTTGAGGCTTAGCCTGCCTCTCAGTGATGGCCTTTGCCAAGTCATGTCATTCTGTCATTCCTCCCTCCCCCTTTCCCCAACACCATTCCCTCGCCTTGGCCGTTTCCTACTCAAGCTCTGTACTATTTATACAGCTGTGTTTGTTGGCCCCAGGGAGACCTGCCAAGTGCACCCGGTGCTAAAGTTGCCTCCTGCCCATTACCACACTAAGACACACACACATTTCCATCAAGAAATGAAACAAACAGCAGTGCAGACAGTATCCAGACTGAAGTTTATTCGCTTGCCATCAATTTTATAAGCAATTCAGTGACACGCTATTTCTTTCCTCATTTTTATACAAATATGTGGGATCGCCATGAAGCTATTAACATGTACGGGGAGTACGTGGGTGGCTTTCTGTAGTGAATTCCAACGACAGACACCCATAAAAATAAATCACAGTACATCTCTTTCTTATAACAAGGGAATAGAAATAGTTCAGACCATTTATTCTCAGTCTATACCGCCTCCTTAAACCACCACTGTCCTGTCTGGACAGCAATAACTCAACCATTTATAGGTTCTCACCATGGCCTACAAATTCTGGGTTCCAATATTTTTATTATCTTTCAAGAGGCACCAAGAAAAATATTTATGTTCAATGCAGCAGAAACAGTCCAATTTCCCCCATTACCTCATTCAATGAGAAAAACACTGTTCCCAAAGGTGGCAGGTGGCTAACAGACAACTTTTCTTTTAGAAAAAGCTTCTAAGTGCCCCAATTTGCTTAATATGAACATATCCAGAACATTTGATTTTTAAAAATGAAACAAAATAGTTAGATGTTAAAAGCTCAGTGGGGAGCAGAAGATCAGACATGCTGATGTTAAATATTTTCATACAAATTTGTCTTTGACAATTTTGCAAAATGTTTTTCCATTAAAGTTCTTTCAGATAAGTATTGCAGTATTATTGCAATTTCTAGATAATTCAATTACTAAAACTCTTGTCCTACTTCCAAACCAACTGAAAATATTGTACCAGTCAATCAGCTATTCAGACTAACTACCATTAAAAGCACCAACCCAAACGTATCACTTGGTGATGCAAACTGCTGACACACATTAATTGATGAGAGAAAAATTATAGCCTTAATAATTGTACAGCCTTGAAAATCCTTTTGTTACCTTTAAGCACAAGCAGAAACGTTAAAAATAGGAAAGACGTAAGAAGTGGCAATGAATAAGGAACTTCACATCTTATGTTCATAATTCTGGATGTTAATACACTGCAGTATAGATGAATGTGAAGGTACCAATTCCAAACTGACAATAAAATTATACAACTTACATTCCTGCACATTGATCTGAATTAGCTGCTCATCACGTAGCACTACATTTGTTTTATTTTCCTCCAAATGATAAACAGGTTGAATGAGTTCTTTCCACTAGCAACATGGGTTCAGGTATCAATTCAGGTATTCTCATCTCAATTTTCACCAGAGATCCACAACTCTGTGTAAACTGGGAATTCAGTTCTGACAAGCTAAAAAGCCTGATTTATTTCAGAACTTGCAAGATCACACTGCTGAAAAGGAGGGAAACTTCTAAGGCTGGACATAAGCCAGAGAAAAAGGACTTTCATCTTTACACAGCCCGTAGAATATCTGAGCTAGAATAACCTGATGGTCACACCTGGTGGAAGAGTTTTCAGTTTCCCAGTATTGAAATTCTTCACCTTGAGATTTTTTTTTCATCAAATCATTGATACTCAGAAAAAAGCCAAAATGAACACAGCCCCTTAGAGCTTTAGAAATAATAATGGGAACCCAGAAATGGCAGAAAAGTTGGATTAATACTTTATATCAGTCTTCACAGTAGAAGACACTAATAGCATTTCAAAATTACAAACTAATTAAGGGGCAAAAGGAGAGGAAATAAATATAATAATCATCAATAGAGAAAACATGCTAGGGAAACTAATGGGGCTAAAGACTGATGGGAAATGATACATTGTAGGATATTAAAGGTAAGTAGCTACAAAGATAGTGGATGCACTTGTAGGAATCTTCCAGGAATCCTTAGGTTCCAGAATACTGTAGTCCCAAAAGACTGTTGCATTTGCAGTTTTCCATTGTTATTTATAAAGGGAAGGAGACTAAAATCAGGTAACAACAGGCCCCTTTGGCTTAACATCTGTTATTGGGAAAATGTTACAGACTCTAATAAAAGTTGTAATAACAGAATATTTAGAAGCACATAATATGAACAAGCAATCAATGAGTCAGAATGGCTTCATGAAGGGAAAACCATGCCAATCAACTTTACTGGAACTCTTTGTGAGGTTGTAAGAAGCAGAATAAAGAGGAAGCAATGCCTTTCAGAAGGCATTTGGTAAAGCAACACACTATATGTATATTAATAATACAAAACCCATGATGTTGGAGGTAGAATATTATCATTCAGAGAGGATTGGCTAACCAATAGAAGAAAAAGTGAGATTAGGGTGGCATTTTCAGGCAACTGCAACTAGTGCAGTGCCAGAGGGATCAGGGCTAAGGCCACAATTATTTACAATATATATTAATAACTTGAATGCAGAAAGTAAATGTACTACAGTCAAGTCTGCAGATGACACACAAATAGGTGAAACACAAGTGGTGAGGATGACATGAGTTTTCAGAACGATATAGACATGTTAAACAAGTGGGTCAAAACTTGTCAGATGGAATATAATGCAGGAAAAATGGGAGGTTATTTATACACTTTAGCATAAAGGTCTGAATATTAACTAAATGGAGAAAGACTGCTGGATGCTACAGCACAGAAGGATCTGGGAGTCCTCATCCATGAATCATAATTTTGCATCCAAATTCAGCAGATAATAGGGCAGGCAAATGGAATGTTGGCTGTTATTTCAAAGGAAATGGAGCATGAGAGGTTTTGCTAAAACTATACATTGCACTAATCAGACCACAGTTGGAATACTGTGAACAGTTTTGGTCTCCTTATTTAAGGGGCATTAGAGGCAGTCCAGAGAAGGTTCACTAGGCTGGTAACAGGTATGGAGGAGTGATTGTTTTACAAGGATTTTGAACATGTTGGGCCTATAATGAATGGAATTTAGAAGAATGAGAGGCAACATTGTTGCAAAATAAAAGATTTTGAGGACAGTTGAGAGGGGTAATGCAGAAAGGTTGATTCCTTTTGTGGGAGAGTCTAGGACTGGAGGGCATTATCTAAGAATAAAAGTTTGCATATTTAAGAGAGGAGGAATTTCTCCCATGTAGATGCTCCAGTCAAGACGGCACAACAATGCCTCTCCTTCCTCAGGAGGCTAAAAGGAAATTAGTCATATCCATAAGAACCCTCACCAACTTACAAGATGCACCATAGAAAGCATTCTACCTGGATGCATCACAGCTTAGCAACTGCTCGACCCAGGACAATAAGGAATTACATAGAAAGTTGTCAACACAGCCCAGGCCATCACGCAAGCCAACCGCCCATTCCTAGAGTCATGTACACTTCTCGTTGCCACGGAAGGGCAGCCAACATTATCAAAGACCCCTCCCACCCTGGCTCTACTCTCTTCCATCAGACAGAAGATACAGAAGCTTAAACACATGAACCAACAGGTTCAAGAACAGTTTCTTTCCCCATTGTTAGACTGCTGAATAGACCTCTCTAATTTCAAATCTCATGTTGATCTTGCTTTTGTGCACCTCTTGTGCAGCCATTACCTTGTATGCCTCACTCTATCAAAACACCCTATGATCTATTTCTCCTTGAAATTATGATTTGCCTGTACTGCCCACAAAACAAAACTTCTCACTGTACAGGGGAACCTCGATTATCTAAATGAGATGGGCAGGCACTATTTCATTCGGATTATCGATTTTTTGGTTAATCGATTAAATGCCCTTTCCTCTGGGGCTCAGAGTTTTTAAAGTCTGCTCCTCGTTCAGGAGGCAGGATCAGCACACTGCGTGTGAGGGCCCGCCCCCATCCAACCTTGCCCCCTGCTCCAAGACTGTCCCCCCACCCCCAACTCCGCCAACACTGCCCCCGGCCCACACCGCCCCCTGCACCCAAACCTGCCAACACCACCCCCAATCCCGTCCTCGCTCCTGTGCAACACCCCAATGCCCCCAACTCTGTCAACACCACCACCCCCGTCCGCCCCCCAACCCCATACACACCTGCCCCTCTCCGGGGTAGCCAGACTGGACACCAACAGCAAGAATGCTGCAGTTGCCTTTGTGGGGTAAGTTTCCAAATAATGTGCATGCACACACACACAAACTTTTTAACAGGTTCATCTGGTGGTGGTGGGGGGGGGGTGGTGGTCTAGCCTCTGTAAATCTGCAGGGAAAGTGTGGGGAGAGAGAGAGAGAGAGAGAGAGAGAGAGAGAGAGAGAGAGAGAGAGAGAGAGAAAAGGAGGTCAGTCATTTGGAGACGGTGCCTGTTTAATCACTTAAACAAAAGACGCGATCACTGTTGGAACCACGTCTTTGATGCAACGTTTCCATCGAGACCTAGAGATTACCTTCGGATCATCTGTTTTTCGGATAATTGGTATTCGGATAATTGAGGTTCCTCTGTATTTAGTTAAATATGACGACAATAAATCAAACCAAATCAAATCTTCTCTCAGAGGGTAGTGAATCAGTGGATTTTTATATAACCATAGATGGCTGTTGAAGTTGGGCTGTTAAGTATATTCAACATGAGATTAAAAATATATGTCTATCAGTAACGGCATCAAGGGTTATGGAGAAAAAGCAGAAAAGTGGAGTTCAGGATTATCAGATCAGCCAGGATTTCACTGAGCAGAAGCAATAAGCTGAATGGCCTATTTCTGCTCCTACGTCTTATGGTCATTAAGAAAGAAAGAAAGAAACAAAGCACTCAGTAAATTAGTCATTGGCAACTAAATTATGGACCTTTACCAATTGATGCTGACATATGATCAATTAATACAAATTTAAAACCTGGACAAATTATGCAGCAAAGGGAATCTGCTGAAACTCCAGATTTCTATGTAAAGGAGTAAAAGGCACCAAGATTAAGTAGCAAGAAGACAAACTTGACTGTGGGTATTGTAGCCAAATTTGCTGATCATGCATATGTGGAAAGCAAATTGTTAGGAGAAAAGAAGAGAGTCTGCGAAGTAATAAAGAGAGATGAAGTGAATGGACAAGAATTTGATAGATGGAGTTATCCATTCTGGCAGGAAGATCAAAAAAGCAGAATGTTATTTAAATGCTGTAGTACAAATAAATCAGACAGTTTTTGTATACAAAGTCATAAAAACTAGCATATAAGTATAGCAAGTAATTAAGGAGGCAATGGATTTTTGCAAAAGGAATGGATTATGAAAGTAGGGAAACCCTGTTGCAATTTTGCAGTGCGTTAAGACTGCACCTAGAATATTGTATGCTGTTTTGGTTCTTTATTTCAAGAGAGATGTTTTTGCATTGGAAGCAGTTCACAGAAGGTTAATTTGGCTGATTCCCGATATGAACAGATTGTTTCATGAGGAAAGGTTCAGCAAGCTGGCCGAATGTTCACTGGAGTTCAGAAAAATGAAGGATAATTGTATGAAAACACAGAAGATTTGTGTAGCATTCACAGTGTAGTTGCAGAGAGCATGTTTTCCCTCAGGGGAGAATCTAGAACTAGGGTTGCAATTTAAAAAGAGTGTCCCATTTAAAATTAAGACAAGGAGGAATTTCTTCTCTCAAAGAAATGTTAAATCTTAGAATCCTCTACTGAACATCCTCCAGTGAACATTGGAGGCTGAGTCATTGAACATATTCAAGGCTGAATTAGATGGATATTTGATCTCGAGTGAGTTAAGGATTATGAAGCAGGGAAGTAGCGTTGAGGCCACAATCAGAACAGCCATCTTTATGAATGGCAGTGCAAACTCAAGGAGACAAAGGTCCAGGCTACTCATATTTTTTGTTCCTATTGAAAACTCTCAATAGTTGAGCTCTGAATGTTCAAAACATCCTTCCCTGCTTTAGCTTAGTTACTTAATAACCTAGCAAGGCTAACAGTAATTAATGCTACACTACAGTGCTTGTTACTTTCAGTCCAATTACCATTTTATGTGATGCAACTAATGTGGAAATACACACAAAGTAGCATTTGTTGTTATGGTTAATAAGCATTGCATATAAAAGGGTTAAGGAGGGTCTCCACACTGGCATGTTCATTAACCAGCTACAAATTGTAATTATGTTCATTTGGTCTTCAAGAAACCTTCAAGCGTAATTTTACACATAGAAATGTCATATTAAGACATGTAGACTAAAGCATTTTCCGCAGCAATGTGAAAGCTACAATGAGAATGTAGTTTATGATAATATATTAAGTGTTTGAGTCACATTTTTTTTTAAAAATCACTCTTTAATTTAATATTGATTAGTTACACCAGGAAATAAGTTCCTTCAAATTTATAATGTCTAAATTTGTATCATAAAATACTAAGAACACATATGGCTATTACTTCCATGAAGTCATTTACTATATTTGGAGTTATAGATATCAAAAAAACTTTGGAAATTAATTTTAGTATCTGTTAATTATACAGTCACAGATGAGAAGGCCTGCATAAGCATGCAAATCACGTAGAAGTGGTCAGAATGTTTTGGATATCTTTTATTACAATATTTGCCATCCATAACACAGTTCGAAAGAACTAGTTATAACCATCAAAAAGCACCTGCAGCACTACATGCTGGGTATACACATAATTTTTGTGGGTAATTTATTGTCTCTGCCTCTTATTTTATTTATTAAAATGTTACAATCACACAGAAATTGTAAGAACACAATTAATATAAGAAGTAGGAACAATGGGTCATTTGGCCCCTTAAGCCTGTTCTGCCACTTAAGACCATGGCTGATCTGTCTCAAGCCTCAATTCCTCTTTTATGGCAGCTCCTCATAGCTCTCAACTCTGCAATGTATCAAAAAAGTATCTGTGTCCACTTTAAGTACTTTCAATGACCGAGACTCCACATCTTTGGGTCAGAGATTCCAGACATTCATTACCCACACAGAGAAGAAATACCTTCATCTTTGAGTTTTAAGTGTGTGCCCCCTTAGTCAAGATACTCTCACTGGTGAACAAAATCTTCTCAATATTGACTCTGTCAACCCCATCATTGTATGTGTCAATAAGATCCATAGAGTAAACAGCCTGTAGAATTAACAATCAGAAAGTAGTACAGGACAAAACATTATATAATTTCAAGAAGGAATTGAAGCACTTGGGACTAAAGGGGGTCAAAGGATAAGGAGAAAAAGCAGAAGAGGCTATGGGGTTGGATTATCAGCCATGATCATTATGAATGGTGGAGCACGTTCAAAATGCCGAATGCCTACAGCCAAGTCATATTCTGTGTTTTTATCTCCCTCATTCTTCTAAACTCTATTGAATAAAAGCCTAACCTGCATTGGTTTGGCTTGCTATCACTGTGTCATAACACCAACCAGAAAAACATTTATTAATGGCAACTGCCTTCTATGGGTTAACCAATTCTCAAATCATATTAATAATTAATTAAATAATAATTAATAATACTTATGCTATGCAATAACCTTTTATGTGGCACTTTACTGAATGTCATGTTGTGCCTCTGTCTCATCTGTGGGGTTACTACTGCAAGTGGTTTAAGTACTATAATCAAAGCATAAGTAAACAAATAACTTTCTACCATGCACACCATTGCCAAATTGCATGATGGCAATTAAACTCAACTTGCTCTAGATTTTTGCATGCTAGCAGAGTCGATGTGCTTTCAACCAATTCACTTTTTCCAAATTTAATGGCAATCCCAATTTCTTATTTATGCTTAGTCACACTAGAGAGTCGGCCTCAATTTTTCAGCTTATAAATGTATGTTTAGGAGTAAATTTGCCTTATAAGTTGGCAAATGGCATCAAGTAGGTGATAGATACAGTGCTGCCAAAAAGATGTGCAAAAGCTTAAGGCATGCTCACAAACAGTAAACTGCAAATGGTGACTGATGAACGAAATTGTTTTAGTTTTCAAAATGGTAATCACGGATTGTGTATAAATTGGTTTTTGGAAGCTTCAAAGATCAACTAACATGTTGCAATCTTTCCATCTTTTACAAATATTATAGGTCAACAATATCAGAAATTGCATGAAGATCTCACAAAGTAGTACTGCCTGCCTCCATATTAGAAAATCATTACATGACCAGGGAATAAGTTGAAACATTTGTATTGATTACTAGTTTGGTTTTAAAGTAGCTCTTCGGAAATATTTTCACAAATACTAGTTCAGAAGAACATAAACAAGGCTTCTCAATTTATTAGATTTTCCAAGTACTAGAATGACATTGTGTCCATTTTAAATCTTTTACTAGTATTACATTTCTTCATCCGTTGTTGGGAGGGAGTGGAGGAGGGAACGTAAGCACTTATTGGTGAAAGATGTGAGCAGTAATAATGTAATGTTAGGGTTGGCTTTTGGTGATAAAAAATGTTAAAAGTGATTAAGCATTGGACCACGGACTGCCAGGTGACATGCTGCTTTCATGATGTGGAGGAGGCGGTGTTGGACTGGGGTGGACAAAGTTAAAAATCACACAGGTTATAGTCCAAAAGGTTTATTTGGAAGCACTAGCTTTTGGAGCACTGCTCCTTCGTCAGGTGGCTGTGGAGTATAAAATAAGACATAGAATTTATAGCAGAAGATTACACTGTCATACACAGTGATATATTGAACAAACCTGGATTGTTAAGTTTTTCATCTTTTAGAATGGGTTGCAGGTTTTGGTTCATTAATATGTAAATCCCAGAACATTTTTGAAGTCACTTTCTCAAGATAACTTAGTTTTATAACAAAAAGGTGACATCTCAGCTCAGACAATGCATTCAAGTTGTGAGATCAGAGTCCCTCCGTATCTTAAAAAAAGACTTAACAACAATCTAGGTTTGTTCAATACAGTGTTTATCATTGTATGGCACTGTAATCTTTTGCTACAAATTCTGTCTCTTATGATCTTATACTCCACAACCACCTGAAGGAGCAGTGCTTTGAAAGCTAGTGATTCCAAATAATCCTGTTGGACTATAATATGGTGTTAAAAGCAAAATACTGCGGTTGCTGGAATCTGAAACCAAAACATTTTGAGTCTAACTGACCCTTTGTCAAAACTAAAAAAAGGGAGAAATAGGGAGTGCACTGTCATTATCACCTCTTTATTGCTACCTTTGCTTCTGGAGCCATGACTCACCTTCTCTCAGGAGAAAGTGAGGACTGCAGATGCTGGAGATTAGAGCTGAAAATGTGTTGCTGGAAAAGCGCAGCAGGTCAGGCAGCATCCAGGGAACAGGAGAATCGACGTTTCGGACATAAGCAAAAAAATAGCTTATAGTTTTGAAGGATCTGGTTACAAATTAATTACGTGTACTTCCATTTGCTCTTGCCTCTGTCAAATAGAGAGTTCTACCCTGTGGTGCATCTAAAGAAATAATTGCACAGAATTCAAAAAATGCGATTCGTAAAAGCAAATGAAATCTTCAATCTCTAAGTCAGGATGATCAGCAATGACTCTTTACTGAGAGGATATCAACACATGCATTAACATTTGTGGTTATAAGTGTCTTTTAATTTACAAAATGAAATCCACAAATTAAGTGCAAACCTATAGCGATTTACAATTCCTGAACATTATGTGAAAGTACGCAATGGGAAACAAAACATTTGCATTTTGTACAATCGAATAAATCATTTAATTCAATTTGATCATAATTAAAATGAGATTTATGAAAGACAACTACTATATACATAGATAATATTTGTAACCTATTACTATTTTTATATATATAATTTTGTGTAATGGTAATGCAGATGTAAAAAGTTGCATAATTGCACTACACTTTCTTGCTACTGCAGTGAAAAGAGGTGCAATTTGTCAGAAATTTTAAACTGAAGTCCCATGTTCAAATAGAAGTAAAATATCCCATCGTTCTATATAAAAAGTGCAGGAGTGTTCTGGTATTATGGGCAGGATTTACTGCTATATAAATACATATAAAAGTGCCCTTTTGTCTTCTCCCACTAACCCTTCCCAAATAAATTAGTTTAACAGTATACCATTATGTAGGATTAACACCAGGCTAACAATGCAAGAATTCCCTCAGCATCTGACACATAATACAACACAATCTTTTCCAACCTTGATGTGCACACACACATCTGAATTATACTCCTTGTACACAAATTGTACTTGAAAGCCAGAATGACCACTGAACATGTACATTGTGATATCCTGCTTCACAAGAACACAGAGCACCAAATATGATCTCAGCCAATACTATGGCCCAACTTTTTTCTCATTTACAACACAGTCATCCAGGTAGTTCACACCATAACAACACTTTCAATACCATTAAATATTTAGAGACTAATTTATTTAATCAGCTTACTTACATTCTTCTAAAATGGAGCTCATCAGGACAGACAACACTTGGTCAGTAAATGCATGAGTCTCTGTCATTAGTCCATTTTCCTCTAAAATTGAGTACTCCACAATTGGATTCATAAGTTTTGACATTTAGACAAGTTAAGGTGCTCATTAGTTCCTTGGGAAGTGTTATAGGCACATTGTGAATTGCTTTTTTATTGCTACTATTAATAAAATTGCATTTTAAACCTCCACTCGCCAGTTTCCATTAACAGGTAATAAATTAAGAAAATAAAGCATTTCTGTTTTTTATTTGAAGAGAAGAAAACCTAGCCTAGGCTATCATTTTTTTTAAGTTTATCAATGTCAACATATAGTATATTACTAGGAAACTCTAGGGTTGTAGATGCAAATCCAGATTTCTTTTACAAAATATTGTCTAGAATGTTTTATACACGTTTCTCTCCCAATTGCAACCAAGTGAGAAACTGAATTGAGATACAGAATATTTCAAGCAGAATTGAGAAACACAGATTTAGGTTTCTTTTGTTTAGAGAAAGGGCCATGATACCATTATATTGTAGCAGACTAATTTTATTCAATTACATTTTACATTGGATCCATTCAAATCAGGAAGGAAACAATTACAGCTGCCTTCAGCTGACTACACAAAATAACTCCTCCAAATTCTCTGAGAGTGTAATGATCTTAATGAGGACCAGTTGTTCCCAGCCACTGATCTGCTAAACTTCGTTTTACAACTTATTTAAAGCAGAGCAGTCTCACCTCTGACCAATGCACTTGTAAATGTTTCCCTGTTAAACTTCTGTTTGCTTGGGTCACAATTTTCAATACTAGAAGATTAACCCAGAGCAGGTGAATGGAGTCTACTCAATTTAGGCAAACAACCAACTACTGAATGTTGCAGCTGTATTAAATTCATAAGGTAAAAAATTATTGTTTATTCACAGTGAGATTATTTCTCACCATTATAAATAAAAAGTGAAATTATCCAAAATATGAACACTGATAATATATTTGGAGCATTAGGTAGAACAGAAAATAAGTGATTTAAAATGATAATGAGAAGAAAGGAATTAAAACAACAATTACGCGCATTAACTTTGTGATTCTCAGAACTTTTCACATTCTTCATTAATTCAGCATCCTTACCCTGCTCAGAATTTGGTAATTGCCAAATGTCAGTTTTTAAAATAGAAAAATGATTCATCAATATTAATCTTTAAAAAACATACAGAAGTATTAAAAAGGACAAGCTCATTCTACTCCATTTCCCAAGTTTTGGGAGTGGACAAAAAACTGCCAATCTTAGAAAAACTTTTGAGAAATTCCTCTCAGACCCCTAAAAACAATCAAGTAAGTTCCAGGTATTAAAACCATGAAGGAACGCATTAGTAATCGAACCCCACTGTTCCACTCATTACATCATTCATATCAATGTGTTGATTCAATTAGCAAAATGGAAAATTGCTTCTCTTTTGTTCTATTAACCAGAATGAGAGACTTACATGAGCTCAAACTATCTGTTTATTAGAACATAAAACATATTCTTAAAATAAATGGCACACACTGGTAAATATCTAAGTTTGAAAATAAATCTCGGAGTAGAACTATATCCTCTTAATCGCAACATACACAGGTACAACACAAAAGATAACCGTCTCTGTAGAAATGATTTGGAGATGCCGGTATTGGACTGGGGTGTATAAAGTTAAAAATCACACAACACCTGGTTATAGTCCAACAGGTTTATTTGGAAGCACTAGTTTTCAGAACGCTGCTCCTTCATCAGGTGATTGTGGAGAATAAGATTGTAAGACACAGAATTTATAGCAAAAGGTTACATTATGATGTAACTGAAATTATATATTGAAAAAGACATGATTGTTTGTTACGTCTCTCTTCTTTTAGAATGATCATGTTGGTATCAGTTCTTTCATATGTAAATCGTGAAATGTTTTTTTAAAAAAGTTACATTCTCAAGTGCACTTTAACAACTGGTGTCATGTCGGCCCAGATAAGGTATTGAAGATGTCAACTCCCTGTGAGGCTGTCTGTGCCACAATGGTCAAACTGATTCGAATCTAAAAAATAACAGATTTTCAGAATCTTACATGGATTCATGCAGTTTTTGAACAAAGTAAAATGTAATTCTGCAAGAACAAATTCATCCCACAAACTTTTGTTTGTGTGTGTGTGTGGGTGGGTGGGGGGAAATGAGTGTCTGTGAGAGTGTAAAGAACTTTAAGTCTGTGAGACGGTGTGTGTGGGAGTGTATGTATGAGTGTATGAGAGAGGGTGTGTGTGTGTCTCTGCGTGTATAGTGCAATGGGGTCATCTGTAGTGTGACATGAACCCAAAGTCCCAGTTGAGGCCATTCCCCTGGGTACTAAACTTGGCTATCAGCCTCTGCTCGGCCACTTTTCATTGTTGCCTGTCCCAAAGTCCGCCTTGGAAGAGGGTCACCCGAAGGTCCAAGGTCGAATGTCCCGGACCTCTTAAGTGTTTTCCAACTGGGAGGGAACACTTCTGGCTGTTAATTGCTCTGCGGCGTCCATTCAGCCATTGCAGTACCTCTGTTTGGTCTCGCCAATGTACCATGCCTCAAAGCATCCTTGTCTGCGGGCATATGAGATAGACAACATGGGCTGAGTCACATAAGTACCTGCCACATACATAATGGGAGGTGTCTCCATGCATAAAGGTGGTATCCGTGTCAAAATTCTGACACATCTTGCAGTGCCCACTGTGACAAGCTTGTATGGTATTGTCCTGAAAGCCGGACAATTTGCTATGAACAAACGATCTGTTTGAGGTTCGGTGGCTGTTTAAAAGGCGAGAAGGTGTGGGGAAGGTCTTGATGAGGTGCTCATCCTCAATGATAATGTGTTGCAGGCCGCAAAGAACAGGGTATAGTTTTTCGGCTCCTTGGAAGTACTGGACAACGAAGGTTACCCTGTCGATTGCACCTCATGTCTGTCTCCTGAGGAGGTCATTACGGTTCCTCAGACCTTTGGGTGACCGTCCTTCAAGGCGGACTTCGGGACAGGCAACAACGAAAAGTGGCAGAGCAGAGGCAGATAGCCAAGTTCGGTACCCATGGAAATGGCCTCAACTGAAACCTTGGGTTCACGTCACACTATAGGTGACCCCATTGCACCATGTGCGCGCGCGTGCACACACACGCGCGCACACACACACACACACTTAAACCCCTTTACACACACATACACACACCCTCTCACAGACACTCATAACATCCCGCCCCATGCACACATACACGTGTATGTTTGTGGGGTGAATTTGTACTTGCAGAATTACATTTTACTTTGCTCAAAACTGCATGAATCTGAAAATCTGTCTTTTAGATTAGAATCAGTCATAGAGTCGTAGAGATGTACAGCATGGAAACAGACCCTTCAGTCCAATTTGTCCATGCCAACCAGATATCCCAATCCAAGCTAGTCCCACCTGCCAGCACCTGGCCCATATCCCTCCAAACCCTTCCCAATCGTATACCCATCCAGATGCCTTTTAAATGTTGCAATTGTACTAGCCTCTACCCCTTCCTCTGGCAGCTCATTCCATACACATACCACCCTCTGAGTGAAAATGCTGCCCCTTAGGTCTCTTTTATATCTTTCCCCTCTCATCCTAAACCTATGTCCTCTAGTACTGGACTCCCACACTCAAGGGAAGAGACTTTGTCTATTTACCCTATCCATGCCCACCATGATTTTATAAAACTCTATAAGGTCACCCATCAGCCTCCAACGCTCCAGGGAAAACAGCCCCAGCCTATTCAACCTCTCTGAGCATTGTGGCACAGACAGCTTCATAGGGAGTTAACACCTTCAATACCTTACCTGGACCGACATGACACCAATTGTTAAAGTGCACTTCAGAACGTAACTTTTAAAAAAAGGTTTTGTGATTTACATAGGAAAGAACAGATACCAACATGGTCATTTAAAAGATGAGAGACTTAACAAACAATCGGGTCTTTTTCAATATATGATTTCAGTTACATCACACTGTAAACTTTTGCTATAAATTCTGTGTCTTACAGTCTTATTCTCCACAATCACCTGATGAAGAAGCAGCGCTCCGAAAGCTAGTGCTTCCAAATAAACCTGTTGGGCTATAACCAGGTGTTGTGATTTTTAACTCTGTAGAGATGATGCTTAAGAAAAAGGGCAGAAGGAAAACCACTTACGTGCAAGGATTTGAAACAAAAGATGAGATTTGATGATTTCACACTGTCCTAGGGCTTCTTGTCAACCAAGTCGAATTGCTGGCAACTGAAGACATCTTCAGTTCAGACTAAAGTCAAGAGGGATCAATATCTTTCAAAAATGGCCACAATACTTTTTTACAAGGAGTCAGAAAACCTGATATTTGGAAACTTTATTGGATGCTCAGAGACTTCTGCAGAGAGAGAAAGAGATTTGTAGCTTCTGGCATTTCTTCCTTACTGACAACGTTGGTTTTGATGTGGAGGTGCTGGTGTTAGACTGGGATGGACAAAGTCAAGAACCACATGACACCGGGTTATAGTCCAACAGGTTTATTTGAAACTACAAGCTTTCGGAGCCCCCGTTCCTTCCTTGGGCAGCTAGAGAGAGAGAATACTTTGGACACAGAACTTATAGCAAAAGATCAAAGGGTTTACAACTTATGGGAAGGTGTGTTCAATACACTTGCATAAGATGTATGACTCTTTGATATTTTACTATAAATTCTGTGTCCGATGTATTATTTCTTACTAGTTGCCTGAGGAAGATTGGGGGGGGGGGGGGGGGGGGGGGGGTTTAAGAAAGCTTGCGGTTTCAAATAAACCTGTTGGACTCCAGGATTAGAGAGAATGAGCTATAAGGAGGGCTAGAAAAACTCGGGTTGTTTTCTCTGGAGCAGTGAGGGTCTGTTAAATTATGAAATGAATAGATAGGATCAACAGTCAGAATCTTTTTCCCAGAGTTGAAATATATAAAACTAAGGGGAGAGGGGGCAAGTTTAAAGGAGCTGTGTTATGAAGATGTGGGTGTACTGTACCTTTAAGAGAGTTAAAAGCAACAGAACTACCTGATAGAACCAAGTGTTCTGAAAATAAAAAGTAACATTTGGTGGAACAACTTGATTAGCTGGTTGCCTGGAAACAACAAAATAGATTCAAAGTAGGCCAATCCATTTAAATTATACCCCCCAAAAAACAAACTCCAATCCAGTATGAATTTAGTATATTGACAATCTTAAACGCCAATGACATAATCTGATGTTTGGGGGGGGGAGGTGGTATAAGACCGGTGAAAATTGAACAGTCGAGAGGAGAACTGCCAAGCCAATGACATCTACACACTGCTCAGAAAATAGCTTTCTTAAAAGGTACCTTTATTGATCAGTAACCTGTGAAGCAGGATCCCCAAGGAGAAGAAAAGACTGAAATACCAAGAAGAATGAAAGCTGCCTGATTTTGAGATAAGACGTTTTGTTTTGTAAATTGTAATCGGGAGTTTTATCGGATGAATATTATAGAAGGAAAGGTAAAAGAAAGCTAAGAGTAAGGACTTGTAAGTAGTTGCTAGTTAATTATTCTCTGTTATAATTTAAGAAATAAAGTTGTTAATTTTTACCTTAAATAGTATTTGGCCACCCAAATTTTAACAGATTACTGCGCGGGATAAATCTTTTCTGTGTTGCTGGTTTTAAATTAAGTAGGAGGGTTTACCTCGTGTTGTATTGTTGTGAGGGGCAAGTCTTTTTGCACAGAATGGTAGGAGTCTGGAATATTCACCAGGGATGGTTGTGGAGGCAGATGCGATAGGGGCATTTAAGAGACTTTTAGATAAGAACATGAACATGGAAGGATATGGACCAAGGGCATGCAGAAGGGATTAGTTAATTTTGGTGTCATGTTTGGCACATCGTAGGCCGAAGGGCCTGTTCCTGTACTGTACTGTTCTATGTTCTACAACCTGGTGTCATGTGATTTTTACCTTGGTTTTGTGAAACAGAAGCTGAGACCAAAAAGGATGGTTATGCAGCCATTAGCGTAGAGGCCACCATCGTCTTCTCAAAGCCATGTTCCCTGAGTTGGGAGTGAGAGCTGATGCTCAGCAGTTATAAATAATAAAGCCAATGCAAGTCAGTGACGGGAACTAGTACTGCAGGTATTCTGGGAGGATCTATTTGCCTCAAATCATGCTTTGAGTTTTGTTCAACAAGTGGAAAAATCCACTGTACCAGGTAAACAAACAAAGATAGCAACTCTTTGATAACCAACCCGGAATGTCACTGCTAAGTGCACAGAACTGACAGCTGGTTGAAAACATGCTCAAGACAACTATGATTGACATGAAACTTGAGAGGGAAGTTATGTCAATGGTCAACCTATTAACAGACAAGGCTCACCAAGAATAGATCATTAACAGAAAGCATATATATTTACAATTTATAAAAAATGAGCAAGATGTAGACTTCAGTGTAAGAAACACCCCACAAACGCTTCAGGAAGTGTTCTCTCCATCAATCTTTCGGCTCAAATAGGGCCAGTTAATGCCATGAGTTTCTCTGCTACAATGCCAATTTCCACTTCAAAGGCAAAAGAGTTAGAGGAGCTTGACATCGCGTTTAGATGAACTCCAAGGCAAGATATCATTACCTGCTGGGTGTTTTCAATGCCAGAATTGATGTAGGCCATAAGACACGATCCAACTGCCTCAGACATAAGGGAATGGAATGATCAAGAAGAGCAGATGGAGACTACTTCAGCTTTACCACTACCACAATCTTTGTGTAACCAGTCCCTTCTCTCAAAGCAAACCAAGCCACACAGTGTCTGAAGATATACAAGATCAGCGCATGGCACCAGCTGGGTCTGGTCATGCCCAGACATAATTCTGAACAGTGTTCTCAACATGTACAACTACTGTAGTGCTGAAAGATTGCAGATCACCCCTTGGTGTGCACCAAGGTTAGCATGCAACCTTGAAGATTTCTCATTCAAAACAGAAATGGTATCCTCATATTAACATCGGCCATGTTTGTCTACCAAGATAAAGCCAACAAAGTTCCTCAAAGTGATTGAAAGAATGCTGTTTGGCATTCTCATAAAATTCAGATGCAAAATGGAACATACATGGACACTTACAAGTGAGTTATGAAGATGGCAGACATTGACAATTGGGAGACAGTTGATGATGGTCATGATCTCTGAATGCCAAATATTTGGAAGAGCATATATGAAAAGCCCAGCTTGTTGAGAAGAGGATGGAAAGTAAACAGAGCCCAATGAATTGTGCACTCTATCATCTCCCTCAGCAGCAAATATGGTAAAAACTGCTATGCCATTGTGGAACTTCTGAGCCACACCAACTGATGCTCAACAAAGTTGATGACCATAACACAAACAAAAAGTTGCCACCACTAATGGTACTATACATAAGGTTTTAATCTTATTTATTCACCAATCTTAAGCTTTGAATTAAGAACCTTAGACTAAATGTTTAAGCTGCAAGATAGTACAAAAAGGATTTTAAAATGAGAATTAAGCACAAAAACAGTTTTCAGCTCTTTTTAAAAATTATGTTCCTTAGTTCTGTTTCAGAGCTGAAAATGTGTTGCTGGAAAAGCGCAGCAGGTCAGGCAGCATCCAGGGAACAGGCTTATGCCCGAAACGTCGATTCTCCTGTTCCCTGGATGCTGCCTGACCTGCTGCGCTTTTCCAGCAACACATTTTCAGCTCTGATCTCCAGCATCTGCAGACCTCACTTTCTCCTCGGTTTCAGATATGAACAGCTCTTAGAGGGAATTGTCTCAGGTTTGTTTTCTGGTCATTATTTGCATCACAACATATATTTATGTGCGAAAAATTACAGAAATCTGCCTTCAACTTTCCAACTGTAACACTCCAACGGGCAATTTTATTTAAAAATCTCTGAGTTTGTTAAAAAAAAAACTATTTTCTTTGGTTCAAATGGTTTACAAACAGCTAAAACATCCTTGCTTTCAATTTCTTTTAGTTCTTGCTTTGAATTTCACTTCCTTCTTTAACAACAGCATCATCTAGAGGATAACCTATACGTTACAATATTCCTCCAGTAAATGTGAAAATCTGTAAATACATGCGACATACAGCACTAACTTCAACCTTTTCCAAGTATAGTATCCTTGTTTACATAGATAGGATCAAAACTATTTTATCTGCAAATCATCACTTATATAGCATCAAGAAAGCCTTAAAGTATGAATATATTTAATCAAAACAAATAGTTTTAGTATGAACATCTGTACTATAACATTAATAATTCGTAAAGCAAATAAATGTGGTAATTACTCCCTCATTATTCTGGTCATCAAAAGGATGAAGGAATATGTTTAAAAAGGAAACCTCTAGGCATCAGAATGTTCTGCCTTAGGAAGTTAGGCACAACACAAGAGAAAACTTGACAATGCAATCTCAGAGGACAAATCGCTTCCTGCATGGCTTACTTTCCCGACACAACCACAATCCTGGCTATCTCAGAATGCAAAAAGATTTGGATCAGACTTCTGGTACAGAACACATTACCAGAGACTTGAGTACAAAAGTTATTTGTTCCAGATAGATCTGTATCTCCTTTCTTTTGACTTGGAAGAATTCAGACCTGCTGCCCATAAGATGAATTTCACCATTAAGATAAGGTAGCATTTAGCAAAGCGCATATCACAGAACATTAATAACAAAGAAAGGGCACACACAAAACTATTGCTATTAGTTTGTTGGTTAAAAGTTATTTGGAGCAAGTTTTTATGCTGAGTAGCAACATTGAGCAAGACAATTTTACATTACCCCATTTAAACTCTACAGTATTCGTGTTACTTCGAGACACTGGCACATCTTAATTTCTTAGGTAGCTTAATCTGCCTGTTGTCTGGAGAAATGACTCGAACAGGTGAAAGAGGTAGTGATATATGGTGGGATATTGGCAGAATCTTAGTACTGCTTAGTCAGGCTATTGTGTTTGTAATAAATGGGTACATCAGCTGATTGGTTGGCCGTGAAAATTGAATGTTAGTGTGTTTCTTGAATGAGGACAGGCAGATGAAGAGAAGATCATGACATTAGGAACTGATGTGGTTTTGGGAGATGTACATGACCTCTCAATGATTCTATGTCCTCTTTTAATGAGAATGTTGGAAATCAAATGGAGTGTGAAGGGATGATGGAAAGATCAATAATTAATGACAACAACATCTTCCTCTATAGTAAAATCAATTGTTGGCAGTTAATATTCTGTAGAAAACTATGATGTTCTCTCCTGTTGTATTGAATGTTCTCAGAAAAGAACCCTAGATTATAAGGGAAGAAGTGAACATTCCCCAAATCCTGCTGGAAGCTTTTTGCTTTGACTGGTGACTTTGGAATTCAAACAAAATACAATGCTTTGTTCAAGGATTCCATAAAGGCCTCGTACTGATCCTTGAATCAGTTACTGAATTAATACATTACAACTTTTATTTTCTTTTTCATTCATCCCTTAACTATGTGTATCTATTTGCATGCATGAATGGGGGGTAATAATCAGTGAAAATCAATGAATTTAAATCATACACCTTAATTACCTTATCTTGCTGTTTAGTTTTGCTCTGTTCAAGTTACAAAAATAAATTGTTAATTTCTATGAGTTGTAACCTTGGTGTCTTATAACTGTTATTCTTAATGTCTGGTTAGGAATAACTGGGCAATTTTGAGGGTCACGAAACTTTTTAATTTCATGTTGTTGCAAATCCAATGTTGATGAGTCTATTTTGGTTTGGCTTGCTATCCCAGTGTCATAACAGAACTTTGTTTGGAAAATATAAACTGGAGGATAATTTCAGAGGATGGAACTCAATAATTAATGTTATTTCAGAAAAAGATCAAATAAAACTATATATGTGGAGTGAGTCACAAAATTAAATTTAAACCCGGATCACAAAATGAGAAAGTATACTGAAAGCAGATTTTCTTTCTAAACCATGTAGTACTCAATAAAAGGTTCATTATAACTGTATCCATATTATAAAATGGTTTCACAAGTACCATATTAGATTACAGTAGGTGTACAATTTTTCCTTACGTGGTCTTTGGATTTTGTTACAGACTTAGAAGATTCATAATCTTTCTTTGTTTCTAAAATCTTCCTGACAAGCACACCTGTAAGAAAAAAAGATTTTTCTTAATGTATCCTGTCAGAATGAAATTTACATTGTATAAAATTCTTCCAGCCGTTGTAAGATTTTTTTCAAATTTAAGTTGATGAGAAAACAAGACAGAGTAGAAGGAAATTGGATTTTATTTTTGCAGTCAGTACCAATACCATACAATACAAAAGCAGCTTAGATTTATATTGCACCTTTAACACATTAAAGCATCTCTAGGAGGCTTCGCAGGAGGTTAATCACACTTTTTTAAAAACCTAGGTGTCGCATTTAAAGCTCCCTCAGACTTTGAAAATGACATTCTATTTTCATGTTACTTAGCAGAAAGTTACAAATCTACCAAACTGTGATTTATTTTCTTTGTAGATTCACACCCATAGGGAACAAAGATATTGGACAAAGTCATTTTGTCTGACATGGATTAAGTCTACTATCAGATTGACATGACAAAATCAGATGAGATGGGAATTTGCCAGCAAACTGTGTAAGACAACCACTGAAGGTTCTTCTCCATTCCACTCACATACGCATGTTTAGATAGTCCAAAGTAAAACTCTATTAAAACTTATTTTGTTAAAAATCATTATTTAGTCAAAGCAAAGTGTTTTAAAAGCTATAAGTCACCATTATATGGCTGGAATTGCACTTGCTATTGCCAGCTACATGGTACTTGTAAGGCTGGAAGTCAGAACAATTATACTTTGGCTTTGGACCAAGAACTTTTCTCCCTTAGAATTTCAATAAGATCAAAAACAAGTTCCCTTAAAACTGTTGATGTCAAGGTGTTTGGATCCAGATGTACTCTGAAAAACTTCTCTGCTCCTCTTTGCCCAAAAAAGAATTTCATGAAGATCCCAAAGAAAACACAATATACCAGATAACTTCAAAACAAACCAAGAAAGACAGGAGGAGTCATAGAATGCAATAATTACTTTGTTTGAGACAGAAATTAGGGTTTTTCAAAAGGTTATCAGTCTTTGAAAATCATTTGCCTAGAGATTAACAGAGTCACTGATTATATTTAAGGCTGCGCAACACCGATTTTTGATTGATAAGGGAGCTCAAATCATCATAATCTTACTGAATGGATAGGTAGCCTTCTTAATGGGCCAAATTGGCAATTCCTACTTCTTATGACCTTGTGAAAACAAATACACATCAAAAAAGTAAAGTTTCCTTTTCATGCAGCAAGTTAAATTTAACACATATCTGGTATATTTACATGGGTTTTACCCAGTTTAGAATGACAAAAGCAGGAGGCCGAGCAATAAGCGTATCATGGATAGCATATAAAGAGTACTTTCCTTCTGAAACCTAGGGGGAAAATCCAATCATAAATTCATGATTCCCACAACAGTCTATGGATTAACATTGTCTAGTGGAAGCAGGACACTTTCCCACACACAGAAGCTATGGCAAACAGTGGCTACAAATATTGATACATTATGGTGGCATCTTGCTACTAAATCTGCACACATGGAATGATGCATTTTAACAAGTAATTACTATTTTACATCAAAACAGATTTAGAAAGGTATGAAACGTTTTTCTCTTTACTGTAGAAGATTCCCTGCAGCCTATTAACTAATCCCTGAGGTTTAGATGTGAAATATATTTTCACACATCTCTAACTCACTTACAACCATTCAAACAAAACAAAAAATTGGCAAATACGAGGAAGTAACAGATGTTTGGTGATTCAACTGCACTCTTGTTTTCTGGACTTCATCCATGAGAGTTAACAAGTTGTTCTGGAATGGAAACTAGTCACAACCATAGAATAAACAATGGTCTTCAATACATGGAATTTCAGCACACAAATATTTAAACTGCAGGGCTGGCAAAAATGGATGCATAAGTAGCAACTCCCAAATAATACAACATTTGCTATTGAAGTATTCCCCAACAAACATTCAACAGTTTAACTCTAATCATTACCAATCTGCAGCAACATCTTTTATGATCATGTCTACTCATACACAAAGGCAGAGTAATATGATTCATGATTGACTTATTGTTGTCACATGTACTGAGATACAGTGAAAAGTGTTTTGTGTGCTATACAGGTAGACCATACCATACAAAGCGCATGAGGGTAGCAGAACAGAGTGCAGAATACAGTGTTACAGCCACAGAGAAGGTGTAGAGAAAGAGATCAGAATTAACATTTGAGAAGTCCATTCAAAATTTAAAAACTTTTATAACAATAACAAAAGTAGGTTATTTGATTCGATCATGTGTGATCTGTTCCATTATTCCACCTACCTGCTTTGTTTCCATATGACTCTAACAAAAGTCTCTCAAATCTTGAAGCTTTTAACTGAACCCTCAACCACAGCCTTTTAGGAGTGTGTTCCAGATTCTTGATATTAGCCTACATAGCCAAATATTTAAGATTATGTCCCCTTACTCTGGACTAGTTTACCAGAGCAAATTGTTTCTCTGTACCTTACCAACTCCTTTGATCATCTCAAAGATCATCCTTTCAATGTCTATACTTAAGGAAATAGATGCCTGGTCCATATAACCATATTTATTCATTATTTAACCTTTTAGCTCTGACACTATTCTAGTGCATCAGACATGCAGTTCCTCCAAAGCCAACTTGTCTTTTCTGAGTTGAGATGCTGAGAACTGAAACTGGTTACTGCACATGAAGTCTAACCAGAGCTTTTCACAAAAGTACCAATCAAACTTTTTTTTGTATTCCAGATCTCTTTAAATACAAACAACATTTTATTAGCCTTATAATAATTTTTATACATATCCAAAAGTTTTTAATAGCTTCTGTTCTTGGGACAGTGTCTCTGCTCATCCATAGTTGCTTGTATTTTGATATTAAGAAAATACTCTGATCTGTCTTCATTAGATCCAAAAAGAATCATGTCACTGAGCTCCAGCAGCATTTGTTGCCCCTACACTTAATCTACCAATGTCCTTTTGCGATTTTCTTCTCCCAATTACTCACTCTACACACTGTGCCAGCTAATTTAATGTTGTCAGAAACTTAGATGTACAGCCATATACCTATATTCCTTTATCCAAGTCTTTTATAAATATAATGAAAAGCGGAAGCACACAACTAATACTAAAGAAAAAGAAATCGAAATATCAGATTCAGGAATGTATATTAGCTATACATACCATGGTCTTCACTGCCATGCAAATCCACTACTGTAGCCTGAAAGAAAAAGTAAAAACATTCAATTGATCATTGTAGTCTAAATACATTGCTGGAGATACATGTTGGAGATTATTCATGGTATAAAAAAATTAAAATGTCCAATATAACTGTCCATAAATGTCCAATGAGGAGAAAGTGAGGGCTGCAGATGCTGGAGATCAGAGCTGGAAATGTGTTGCTGGAAAAGCGCAGCAGGTCAGGCAGCATCCAGGGAAAAGGAGAATCGACGTTTCGGGCATAAGCCCTTCTTCATTCCTGACCTGCTGCCTGACCTGCTGCGCTTTTCCAGCAACACATTTCCAGCATAAATGTCCAATGGCTGATAACAGTCATTATTGTGAAACACATGTTTTCCCAGCTTTAAAGCTTAAAAACCTATTATTTTACAATCCTAGGAACAAATTGGTTGCTGTGGCAGCAATGAAAGGTAATTCTTAAATTTTCCTTCCAGAAAGAATGGATGACTAGCAAACATTCCTTGAGTTACATGAGGTTTATGAGGACACTACTGTCAAGGACAAGAGTAACCCAAGGTTTCCTTGTAGTCCAGAGGTGCAACTGGCTCACAAGGAATAAAAACAAACTTCATCTCACCTCCTTTTGCATCATGTTAACCTAAAATCGCTATCAGAACCCGATATTTGTATTTGAACAAAGACCTTACTCTCTTCTGCCCTATCCGCTTTCCATAAAGACTGTTCCTTATTCCATTCCTCGTCAGGTCCATGCCCCTCACCAACCCATGCTCCCCTCCCGGCACCTTTTCCTGTACACTCCCCCCTCACCTCTATCCAAGGCAGCTTTCCATATCCATCAAAGTTTCACTTGCACTTCCACACGTCATTTACTGTATTCGTTGCTTCAGATGCGGTCTCCTCTACATTGGGGCGACAGGACGCCTACTCGCAGAGCACTTCAGAGAACTTCTCCGGGACACCTGCGCCAATCAACTCCATCACTCTGTGGCCGAACACTTCAACACCCCTCCCACTCCGCCAAGGACATGTAGGTCCTGGGCCTCCTCCATCACTACTCTCTAACTACCTGACGCCTGGAGGGAGAATGCCTCATCTTCCACCTCCAACCCCATGGCATCAATGTGAATTTCACCAGTTTCAATATTTCCCCTCCCTTCTATCTATGATCCAACCTTCCAACTCAGCACCGCCCTCATGACCTGATCTACCTGTTCATCTTCCTTCCCACTTATCCGCTCCACCCTCTTCTCTGACCTATCACCATTACCTCCACCTACATCTACGTATTGCACTCTCAGCTACCTTCCCCCCAACCTCAGCCCTCCCATTTATCTCACCACCCCCTCAGCTCACAGCCTCATTCCTGATGAAGGGCTTTTGCCCAAAATGTTGACTCTCCTGGTCCTCAGATGCTGCCTGACCTGCTGTGCTTTTGCAGCACCACACTCTCAACTCTGTCACACATCATCCCAATTTTGCAAAGCAGCTTTTTAAATTGATCTAATCTGTTAATTAGCAAGTTGCAATAAGGGTGCTGTATGTGTGTACTTGTGATTAAATTACTGATGTATATTTAATACATTACAAATTTTAATTCGAAACGCACTTTGGAGATCAGTACTGACTAACCAGGAACATATTTTTAAATCTGCTCAAGACAGATCAATATAAGAGCTAAAAGAAAACTGCAAATAAAAATAATAATGTTAAGGTATAGACATTGTCCAGATTTTCTTTTTTTATTATTTCTGGCTGCAGCAGTAGGATTTTCCCCTTCCTCTCTTAATATTTTATTCCTAGCTGAACTGTTCAATAGATGATTCTCAGAATGTCTACTCTGTTTTATGAGTGAGGCCTTCATCAGTCCTTCATCTTTAACACTTTCTTATTCATGCTCATTTTAAATGGTAATTTCTCAAAATGACAGGAGATGTATATTCTGCTTCACTGAGATTAGCTCAACATTTTTCTATTAGAAAATGATTGTTTTTCAGGAATGTCTAGGGATTATCAAATGTGCCAAGGAAGTACTGTTGACCAGGAAACAATTCCACAATTCTGCAAGGCCCGCCAAGTGCCACTTGCTCTTGGGCAAAAGTAGAGACAGAAATCAGAAGACTGAAAGGTAAAGGAATCATCAAACCAGTCCAGTTTGTGGAGCGGGTAGCACCGATGTGAATCCCAATGTGTTGGTTTGCCTTTGCGGGGATTTTAAACAAATGGTAAAGTGCTGTCCACAGCTGGATACATACCCAATCCCTCACATACAGGATTTATACACAAAGCTGGCATAGCTGCTGTCCTTCGTGAAGCTGGATATGAGCCATGTATACTTGAAACTGTGATGATAGAGGAATTGAGCCATAGAGATGTACAGCACAGAAACAGACCCTTTGTCCAACTCATCCAAAATTAATCTAATGCTATGTGCCAGCATTTGGCCCTAATCCCTCTAAACATTTCCTACTCATATACTCATCCAGATGCCTTTTAAATGTTGTAATTGTACAATTGTACCACTTCCTCTGGCAGTTCATTCCATACATTCACCATCCTGTGTGTGAAAACGTTGCCCCTTAGGTATCTTTTAAATCTTTCCTCTCTCACCTTAAACCTATGCTCTCTAGTTTTGGACTCCCCCATCCTGGGGAAAAGACTTTAACTATTCTTCATATCCATGCCCCTAATCATTTCATAAACTTCTGTAAAGTCGCCCCTCAGCCTTTGACGTTCCAGGGAAAATAGCCCCAACCTATCCAGCTGCTCCCTATAGCTCAAACCTTCGATCCCTGGCAACATCCTTGTAATTTTTTTTCTGAACCATTTAAAATTTAACAGCATTTTTCTTACAGCAGGGAGACCAGATTTGAACACAGTATACCAGAATCCTTAGTATAAAGGCATACTTAAGAGAGAAATCAGGAGGGCAAAAAGGCGACATGAGATAGCTTTGGCAAATAGAGTTAAGGAGAATCCAAAGGGTTTTTTACAAATACATTAAAAACAAAAGGCTAACTAGGAAGAGAATAGGGCCCCTCAAAGATCAGCAAGGTTGCCTTTATGTGGAGCAGCAGGAGATGGGGGATATACTAAATGTGTATTTTGCATCAATATTTACTGTGGAAGAGGACATGCAAGACATAGAAATGTGGGGAAATAGATGTTGACATCTTGAAAAATGTCCATATTACAGAGAAGGAAGTGGTGGATGTCTTGAAACACATAAAAGTGGATAAATCCCCAGGACCTGATCAGGTGTACTCTAGAACTCTGTGGGAAGCTAGAGAAGTGATTGCTGGGCCCCTTGCTGAGATATTTGTATCATCAATAGTCACAGGTAAGGTGCCAGAAGACCGGAGGTTGGCTAACGTAGTGCCACTATTTAAGAAAGGTGGTAAGGATAAGGCAGGGAACTATAGACTGGTGAGCCTGACGTCGGTGGTAGGCAGGTTATTGGAGGGAATCCTGAGGTACAGGATGTACATGTATTTGGAAAGACAAGGACTGATTAGGGATAGTCAACATGGCTTTGTGCATGGGAAATCATGTCTCACAAACTTGATTGAGTTCTTTGAAGAAGTAACAAAGAGGATTGATGAGGGCAGAGTGGTGGACGTGATTTTTTGGACTTCAGTAAGGTGTTTGACAAGGTTCCCCATGGGAGACTGGTTAGCAAAGTTAGATCTCATGGAATACAAGGAGAATTAGCCATTTGGATACAGAACTAGCTCAAAGGTAGAAGACAGAGCGTGGTGGAGGAGGGTTATTTTTCAGACTGTAGACCTGCGACCAGTGGTGTGCCACAAGGATTAGTGCTCAGTCCAGTACTTTTCATCATTAATAAGTTTTCAGAAGACACCAAAATTGGAGGTGTAGTGAACAGTGAAAAAGGTTACCGCAGATTACAATGTGATCTTGATCAGATGGGCAGTGGCAGATGGAGTTTAATTTAGATAAATGCGAGGTGCTGCATTTTGGGAAAGCAAATCTTTGAAGGACTTAAGATACATTTAATGGTAAGGTCCGAGGGAGAGTTGCTGAACAAAGAGACCTCGAAGTGCAGGTTCATAACTCCTTGAAAGTAGAGTCACAGGTAGATAGGATAGTGAAGAAGGCGATTGGTATGCTTTCCTCTATTGGTCAGAGCATTGAATACAGGAGTTGGGAGGTCATGTTGTGGCTGTACAGGACATTGGTGAGGCCATTTTTGGAATATTGCGTGCAATTCTGATCTCCTTCCTATCGGAAAGATGTCGTGAAACTTGAAAGGGATCAGAAAAGATTTACAAGGATGTTGCCAGGGTTGGAGGATTTGAGCTATAGAGAGCATCGGAGGCTGATGGGTGACCTTATAGAGGTTTACAAAATCATGAGAGGCATGATAGGATAAATAGACAAAGTCTTTTCCTTGGGGTGGGCAAGTTCAGAACTAGAAGGCATAGGATTAGGGGGAGAGGGGAAAGACATGGAAAAGAGACCTAAGGGGCAACTTTTTCACGCAGAGGGTGGTATGTGTATGGAATGAGCTGCCACAGGAAGTGGTGGAGACTAGTATAACTGCAACATTTAGAAGGCATCTGAATGGGTATATGAATAGAAAGGATTTGGAAGGATAGGGGCTGGGTGCTAGCAGGTGGGATATCTGGTCGGCATGGATGAGTTGGACCCACGTGACTATGACTCTAAGTGATCGAACCAATGTCCTGTATAGCTATAACATGACCTCTCAACTCCTATATTCAACTACTAACCACGGAAGGCAAGCATACCAAACACCTTCTTCATAGCCCTATCTACTGCAACTCCAATTTCAAGGAATTATGAACATGCGCTCCAAGGTCTCTTTGTTCTGCAGCACTCCCCAGGATCTTATCATTAAGTGTATAAGCTCTGCAAGGATTTTCTTTACCAAAATGTAACAGCTCACATCTATCTAGATTAAACTCCATCACCCACTCACTGAAGCCAGACTTTCCTTGGTGCAAACTTACTTAATAGTTTGATAATTTATGATTCTATTGAAGGTGACTGTTCAGCTCTTCATGCCCATCTCCGTTCCCATCTGCTCCACCCTCCCCTCTGACCTATCACCTCCATCCCCACCTCCATTCACTTTTTGTACTCTTTGCTACCTTCTCCCCAGTTTCCCCCCACCCCCCCCACCATTTCTCTCTCCACCCTGGAGGCTCCCTGCCTCCATTCCTGATGAAGTGCTTTTGCCCAAAACGTCGATTTTCCTGCTCCTCAGATGCTGCCTGACCTGCTGTCCTTTTCCAGCACCACTCTAATCTAAACTCTGGTTGGCAGCATTTGCAGTCCTCACTTTTGCCTATCCACTACGCCACCGATTTTAATGTCATCTGCAAACTTACTAACTATACCATCTGTGTTCACATCAAAATCATTTATATAAATGACAAAAAGCAGTGGACCCAGCATCGATCCTTGTGGTACTCTGGTCTCCAGTCCAAAATGCAATCCTCCACCACCACCCTCTGTCTCCTACCTTCAAGCCAATTTTGTATCCAACTAGCTAGATGAGGATTCCTAGAAGTATGCTATAATTAATACCCATATATGAGACTGCCGTTTGGAATATTGTCAGCCTGTGAAATTTTTCAGTGGACGTTGGAGAACATTTTGCAAGGTCTAGCCCAGGTTGCCATTTATCCAGATGACATGCTACTAACAGGGAAGACCAATAATGAGCACTTAAGAGAACTTTGACACAATCCTAAGATGTTTCTCCCAAGCAAACATACACCCAAGGTAGGAAAAATGTATATTTCTGGCATCCCAAATGATGTACTTGGGCTACAGAGTTGACAAGACCGAGTTACATTCATTGGAATATAAAGTCACAGTGATTAAAGATGCCCCAGTTCCCACGTCTGTACCAGAGCTTAGATCTTTCCTTTGGTTGTGAATCATTATGGAAAATTCATCCATAGCCTGGCCTCTATCCTGGCGCCTTTGCATCCACTCTTAAAAAAAAAGTCAGCCTGGAAATGGTTACATAGCCAAGCCATAGCTTTCAGGGAAGTGAAGAAACAGATATCATTCTCTAAAGGTATGGGCACATTATGATCCCAAGCAAAATCTGATACTGATATGCAATGCCTTCCCATATGGCATCGGGGTGGTATTAGCTCATAGGTGGTTCAATGGAGAGGAATGTCCAAAAGCATGTTGTTCCAGCACCTTGGATAATGCAGAGCATAATTAAACCCAGATACAGGAGGAAGGTTTGGTGTCATATTTGGAGTTGGGGGGGTTCCACCAATACCTTTATGGACGTAACTTTGTAATAATAATAGGCCACAAACCTCTGCTTGGTCTATTTAAACCCATAGCTTCAAGCCGAATTCAGTGGCAGGCGCTAAGTGTGTACAATTACATGCTAGAACACCATCCAGGAGGCCAAGTAGCAAATGTGGATGCATTGAGCCACCTCCCGCTAGCAGATACAGATATGGTACTGCCACTAGAAAAGTCCGCAATGATTTTAAATTTTCTGGATACAGCAGACAATATCAGACTTTGGCAGCAGAAAGATCCATCCTGGCGAAACTGTAACAACTGGTGGTGATGGGGAAACCAAAAGAGCCCTCACAGCCAGAACTGAAACGTTTTAGGACCCAGAGAGACAAGATCACAATAAAGGATGGCATATTATTATAGGGAGCAAGAGTGAGTGTCCCGAGAAAAGGGTCACTGACAGATGCTGGCTGAACTCCATCAGGGTGATCCAGGATTTCCAAAATGAAGATGTTGGTGAGAAAATATGTCTGGTGGCCAGGATTGGATGCAGACATCGCCACATTGGTGGGGCAGTGCCCAGAATGTGAAAGACAAAAATTACCGCCAGCTCCCCCACATTCATGGGAATGGGCAGGTAAACCCTGAGCTTGGTTACACGTCGACTACGCAGATCCTTTCATGGACTCAATGTTCTTAGTCATTTTGGATCTCCACTCCACGTGCATGGAGTTTGTTTGTTAAAAAACGTGCTCGACGATAGAAAAACTGCGTATCTTTTGCAATATATGTACTCCCTGAAGTGTTGATCACAGATAACAGGTAATCGTTTACCAGCAGGGCATTTGAGTATTTCCTAAAGTCGTATGGTATTCAACATGTGAAGATAGCTCCATACCATCTATCATCCAATGGTCTGACAGAGAAATCAGTATAAACTTTGACAGCAGGTTGAAAGAAACAGCCTACAGATTTACTCGATACCAAACTGTCCCAGTTCCTATTTTAATACAGAACTGTTGCCTTTAACACAACTAAGGGAGTTGCTAATGGGGAGAAGACTCCCTGCCAGGTTAAATCTAATCTTCCTGCCAAGGGGAGGGTGCAATGGCATTAGGAATGCCAATGCCAGACACAAGACTCTGCTAAGTGAGACAGTTTACTTCAAGTGACCAAGGTTTGTGTAGGAACCTTGGGAATGGCCCCGGCATGGGTAAGAGACATGGTCGAAATGAGGTCAAGTCCAATGACGTATGAAGTTCAGGTAAGTGAGAGTGTCCTGAACAAGCACACAGATGATAACGAAAGCTGCAAATTCGTGGGAGCAAGACTTGTCTGGCTTTTCAACAGCCTTTCCGACTGCTCTAGACACCAGGAGAGACAATTCAAAAATGTTCTTGAGTAAGAGAGCGGAGTTTTACTATCAAAAATTAATGAAATGTGACACACCAAACATAAAAACAGAGGTAATGAGCTTAGAAAGAAAATTGGGGGTGGGGTGAAAGTAATGGGGCATCTCGTGCCAACTGGAAGATAAAATGCTGTAACAGTTCAGTTTTTTTTAAAGAGCATCTGAATTGAGAGAGTGAAACCTCCAAACTGCTATGCTGCTATCTTCTGCTCCTGTGGAAGCAACTTTTCAGGTACCCTTGGCTGCTCAGTCAAATGAAGTTTGTCCTGACTTGTTTCTTTCATTGGTTCTGGCTTGCAGAGATTGAGTTTGAGAAAGAGAGAAAGAGAGTATGAGGAAGAGAGGAGCTTCTCTTTGTTGCTCAAAGTAAGCTACTGAAATATGGTTTACTCTTAATTTCTTAGTCCAGTTCCATTGTCTTTTCCAATCAAATACTCTGCAGGTAACTTGTCATTTTTAATAAGGCCATAAGAGGTATGAGCAATATCTGACATTATCATACAAATGACTAAAACAAGAGCTGCAAATTTCTTGACAGCTCACAGAGTTTCCAGTGTTTCTTGATTAAAATGACAAATCTGAGGTTTTTGTACATTCTGCATGGGTTGATTGTATTTATCAAGTGATCGCAGCAGTCATTTTAGGTAAACAGTGTCCTTTCTACAAAAACAGACACTTGTAGTTCATGAAAGTCTCCATTATTAAAGTCAAATGTTGCAAGTTCAATATTAATAGTCTATTTTTAAACAGTCTATATTCGTAACATCTTCCACTACAAAAATAGGATACAGCATTTCACCATTTTCTTTACAGTGAGCATTTTGTTACAGGGTCAACATGAAAGAACAATACAAAAGTTGATATGAGACACAAAACTATTCCATATTCACTCACTTCAGCCTAATCCGGCTTCAAAACCTGTCTTAGGCTAGCTGTCGGACTTGTTAACTGGGCTGTGCCACATATCCAGTCTGAACCTTTCAATGTCTAGTTCTATAATCCATGTATGGCAGTCAAGCGCTTTTACAAATTTGATTTCCAGGAGGTTGCTGAATGGTATTTGAAGGTTTGCCTCTGCAGGTCTCTGAACCTGCATCCAGGACCTTACCCTCATTTTACTTCGATTAGCGACTGGACTAGTTGAGGTCTGAAACTTGGTTCTGTACCATAGATTTCCAAATGGGTAATTCTGTGTTTACTTGAATGCCAAAAAGGGCCTCAGAAGTGGTGTCTGCTGGAAGGTATGTTCCCCTCCCTTTTCCCTTTGTTTTTTCAAATGAGTTTACCCCTAAACTATTCAATTTGCACAGACACTGCTGCCATCAGTTCAGCTTCTACTAAACTCCCCTGCAGCTTTTCAACAAAGTTATGCTTCACCCTCACTTTCTCCTTACCCATTTGAGAAATAAAATGGCCCTCTTGTAATTTTACCGTGGAGGTATCCGTGAAAGAGAGCTATGGATCTGGTCTGTCGTCTATTGTCACTTTATCTGGCCCCAGCTGGCCTTCTTTTAGTCCTTCAGACCTCTATCTGTCCTCACCCTTTCTGACATGTATGGCTTGGCTGCAGCCCTGTGTAAACCAGATGATCCTTCCTTGGCGACCTGAAATCTTATGGGTTTTGTTGCCCCATTAAGGCTTCCAAACATAAGAACGTAAGAACTAGGAGCAGAAATTTAAGGGTGCATACCTGAGGATCAGTGGTCGGCACAACATCGTGGGCTAAAGGGCCTGTTCTGTGCTGTACTGTTCTATGTTCTATGTTCTAGGAGCAGGAATAGGCTATCTGGCCCTTCAAACCTGCTCTGCCATTCAATAAGATCATAGCTGATCTTTTCATGGCCTCAGCTCCACTTACTCACCATAACCCTTAATTTCTTTATTGTTCAAAAACATTATCTATCTTAGCTTTAAAAACATTTAGTACCTCAACTACTTCACTGGGCAGGAATTCCATAGATTCACAACCCTCTGGGTGAAAAAGCTCCTTCTCAATTCAGTCCTAAATCTGCTCCTCCTAATTTTGAGACTATGTCCTCTTGTCCTAGTTTCATCCGCCAGTGGAAACATTCTCTCTACTTCTATCTTATCTATTGCCTTCATAATTTTATATGTTTCTGTAAATCCCCCCTCATCCTTCTAAATTTCAATGAATATAATCCCAGTCTACTCAGTGTCTCCTTACAAGCTAACCCCCTCAACTCCAGAATCAACCTAGTGAACCTCCTCTGTACCCCTTCTAGTACCAGTACATCCGTTCTCAAGTAAGGAGGACAAAATTCACGCAGTACTCCAGGTGTGGCCTCACCAGCACCCTGTACAGCTGCAACATAGCCCCTCTGCTTTCAAACTCAATCTCTTTAGCAATGAAGGACAAAATTCTATTTACCTTCCTAATTACCTGTTGTACCGACAGACCAACCTTCTGTGATTCATACACAAGGACACCCAGGGCTCTCTGCATAGTAGTGTGCCGCAATTTCTTACCATTCAAGTAATAGTCCTTTTTACTGGTATTCCTACCAAAATGAATGACTTCACATTTATTAACATTGTCCTCCATCTGCCACACCTTAGCACACTCACTTAAACTATCTATGTCCCTTTGCAAAGTTTCACAGTCCTCTGCACACTTTTCTCTAACATTCATCTTCCGCAAACGTTGACACACTACATGTGGTCCCCAACTCCAAATCATCTATGTAAATTATGAATAATTGCAGTCCCAACACTAATCCCTGAGGCACACTACTAGTCACTGATTGACAACCAGAATAGCACTCATATATTCCCATTCTTTGCTCCCTGTTGGTTAACCAATCCTCTATCCTTGCTAATATATTGCCTGTAACGCCTTGCATCTTTATCTTATGCAGCAGCTTTTTGTGCAGCACCCTCTTGAAGGCCTTTTGGAAATATAGACACACCACATCTAATGGGTCCCTGATGTCACTGTGTTCGTTATGTCTTCATAGAATTCCAAAAGATTAGCTAAGTATGACCTGCCCTTCATGAACCCATGCTGTGTCTGCCCAACGGTACAATTTCTATCTAGATGCCTTGCTATTTCTTCTTTAATAACAGACTCAAGCATTTTCCCCACTACAGAAGTTAAGCCAATTGGTCTATAATTCCCCACCTTTTGTCTAACTCCCGTTTTAAACAGTGGAAAACAGCAAATGTGACGCCAATCTGCTGGAGCTTCCCCAGAGTCCAGTGAATTTTGGAAATTTACAAGTGCATTTGCTATTTCTCCTGCCATCACTTTTAGCATCAGGGCCAGGAGACTTGTCCCAGTTCTCAGCCTCTTTGCTGGTTCCTGCTGGTTTACTTCAGGTGACCTTCCTTTAGCCTCTCCAACGCTTGAAGGACTTGTTACCCCTGCAGGGTTTCCAAAGCTCCTAAGTCCCAGCATTCCTGTCACTTGCTTCTGGCTTTCTCAAGTCTTTAAAGGACTATTGCCTGACTTAGAGCAACAATACATTCCTTCATCTTGCAAAAACTCAAAAAAAGCTCAGCAAACCTGTGGATTGCAAGGTAGCAAGTGTTGCCTTACTATTTAAGGAGGAAACGAGAGAAAACAGGGAACTACAGAACCGGTAGCTTTATATCAAGAATAGGGGAAATGCTAGAATGTATTACAGAAGATAGGATAGACATTTGGTTGATGGTCTCTTTGGACATCGTCAGCATGCATTTCCAAAAACAAAACCATGTTTGCTCTAGTTGGATTTTTTGAAAATGTTACTAACAAAATTGATAAAGGAATGCTGATAGATGCAGTATACTTAGACTTTCAAAAAGGCTTCTGATAACCTCCGCCACAAGAGACGAGGTAGAAACATTAAAGAACATGGGATAGGATATAATGCACTGGCAAGAATAGAAAAAAAAGGGTCATTCTCATGTTAACAGGGAGACTAGTGGGGCATTGCAAGAATTAGTATTAGGGCCTCTACAGTTCCCCATATATATCAATAATTGGAGGTGGAGATCAAATGTAGTATTTTCAATTTGCAGATGTTGCAATGCTAAATGTAAATGTGTGTTGGGAGCAAGATGTACAGTGGATTCAGAAGAATTTGGATAAACATGAATGTGCAAGAACTTGGCAGATGGAATATAATATGGAAAAATGAGATTATCCACTTTGGTAGGAGAAACGGGTACGCAGAGTAGAAAAATGTAGATCTATAAAAGGGATCGAGATGGGCTTGTCAATAAGTCACTAAAGGCTAAAATACAGATGCAACAAGCTACTGAAATGTTATTTTATTGAATAGATGGCATTCCCAAACCACCTATATTGAAAAGAGAGTTAACTACAGGAGTTGTGAAGACTTGTTTCAATTGTGTAAGAGCTTGGTTCAACCATACCTAGAGTATGATGTGTAGTTTTGGTCTCCTTATCTCAGGAAAGATGATATTGCCATACAGGAAGTTCTCAGGATGGCAGGATTATCCAATGAAGACAAATTGGGCAAACTAGGCCCAATTCGAGAATTTCAAAGAATGAAAGGTGACATAATTGAAACCTACAAAATAGTTAAAGGGATAGACTGTGTAGATGTAAGTAAGACATTTCCCCTGATGGAGAGTCTAGAAGGGACACATCTTAAAAATAAAAGGAATGCCACTTAGGTCCCAGATGAGGAAAAACTATTTTCTCAGAAGGCTAAATACTAACCTCGTGACTCAGCAGAGCAAAGGCTGAACAGAAGCAGAAGCGGACACAGGGACTGCAGGGTAAGTGCTAACCCTGAAACACTACACGTGTAGTGTCTCCCATCCGTTCTGCTCCTCTAACTTTAAAAGAAAACTCCACATGGGAGGGTTGGTATGGTAAAGTTCTTGTTTTTAATCTCTTTGGCAATTTAGAGCAGAGGGGATAGAAGCTAGGGCAGTCGCATGCTCCTCTTGCAGGATGTGGGAAGTAAGGGTCACCAGTAGTGTCACTGCTGACTTCATCTGTGAGAAATGCACCCAACTACAGCTCCTCACAGGCTGCATTAGGGAACTGGAGGTGGACAAACTTCGGATCATTCGGGAAGCTGACGGGATGATAGAGAGGAGTTATAGGGAGGTAATCACACCCAAGTTACAGGATAAAGGTTGGTAAGTGTCGGTCAGGAAAGGAAAGGGAAAAGGCAGTCAAGGAATGTGGCAGTTCCTCTCAATATTAAGTATACAGCTTTGGATACTGTTGCCGGGGACGACCTACCAGGGGAAAGCCACAGCAGCCAGGTCTCTGGCACGGAGCCTGGCTCTGTGGCTCAGAAGGGAAGGAGGAAGAATAGGAGACTCAATGTTTAAAGGAACAGACAGGAGATTCTGTAGTCATGAGCAAGACTCCCAGAAGCTATGTTGCCTCCCGGGTGTCAGGTCAAGAATGTCTCAGATTGAGTCTACAGGCTTCTTAAGGGGGAGGGGGAGCAGCCAAAAATTGTGGTACATGTTGGTATTAATGACATGGATAGGAAAGGGAAGAGGATCTGAAAAGTGAATATAGGGAGTTAGGGTGGAAGCTAAAAGGCAGGACAAGCAGAGTACTAATCCCAGGACTGCGACCGATGCCATAGGCTAGTAAGGCTAGGAAGAGAGAGCAAGTGCAGCTGTGGGAGGGAGGGCTTCAGATATGTGGATCATTGAAATACCTTCTGGGGAAGGTGGGACCTGTATAAAGAGTAGCTGAATTGGAGGGGTACCAATATAATGGGCAGGAGGTTTGCTAGTACTCTTTGGGAGGGTTTAAACTAATTTGGCAGGGGGATAGGAACCAGAGCTACAGATCAGAGGATGGGGTAGCTGCTGACAGGCAAATACTGCGTGCAGAGTGTCTGTAAGGAAGGATAGACAGTTGATAGAGCAAAGATGCAGTCAGTGTTAAGGGTTGAAGTGTGTCTATTTTACCAAGAAGTGTCAGGAATAAGGGTGACGAACTTAGAGCACGGATCAGTACTTGGAGCTCCGATGTTGTGGCCATTATAGAGACTTCGATATCTCAGGGGCAGGAATGGTTATTGGATGTTCCATAAGACCATAAGACATAGGAGTGGAAGCAAGGCCATTCGGCCCATCGAGTCCACTCCGTATTTTAATCATGGCTGTTTGGTGTTTCAATTCCACTTACCTGCACTATCCCAATGTCCCTTAATTCCTTGCGAGATCAAGAATTTATCAATCTCTGCTTTGAAGACACCCAACATCCCTGCCTCCACTGCACTCTGTGGCAATGAATTCCAAGGGCCCACCACTCTCTGGTTGAAGAAATGTCTCTTCATTTCCATTCTAAATTTACCCCCTCTAATTTTAAGGCTATGCCCACGGGTCCTAGTCTCCCCATCTAATGGAAACAACTTCCACCCTTTCTAAGCCATGCATTATCTTGTAAGTTTCTATTAGATCTCCCCTCAACCTTCTAAACTCTAATGAATACAATACCAGGATCTTCAGCCAATCATATGTTAGGCCTACCATTCCAGGGATCATCCGTGTGAATCTCCACTGGACACGCTCCAGTGCCAGAATGTCTTTCCTGAGGTGTGGGGCCCAAAATTGGACACAGTATTCTAACTGGTGCCTAACTCAAGCTTTATAAAGTCTCAGAAGCACATCGCTGCTTTTATATTCCAACCCTCTTGAGATAAATGACAACATTACATTTGCTTTCTTAATCACGGACTCAACTTTTAGAGAATCCTGGACTAGCACTCCCAGATCCCTTTGTACTTTGGCTTTATGAATTTTCTCACAGTTTAAAAACATAGCCCATGTCTGTACTCTTTTTTCCAACCTTGCACTTGCTCACGTTGAATTTCATCAGCCATTTCCTGGACCACTCTTTTAAACTGTCTAAATCTTTCTGTAGCCTCCCCACCTCCTCAGAACTACCTGCCTGTCTGCCTAACTTTGTATCATTGGCAAACTTCACGGAATGTCTTCTGTCACCTTCATCCAGATCATTAATATATAAAGTGAACAGCTTTGGCCCCAATACTGAACCCTGAGGGACCACACTTGTCACCAGCTGCCATTCCGAAAAAGAACCTTTTATCCCAACTCTCTGCCTTCTGTCAGACAGCCAATCCCCAATCCATGCCAGTAGCTCACCTCGAACGTCATGCGCCCTCACCTTACTCAGCAGCCTCCCATAAGACACCTTATCAAAGGCCTTTTGGAAGTCTCGATAGATGACATCCACTGGGTTTCCCTGGTCTAACCTACTTGTTACCTCTTCAAAGAATTCTAACAGGTTTGTCAGACACGACCTCCCCTTACTAAATCCATGCTGACTTGTTCTAATGAGACACTGCACTTCGAAGAATTTTGAAATTTCACCCGTAATGATGGATTTTAGAATGTTACCTACAACTGAGGTTAGGCTAATCGACCTATAATTTTCCATCTTCTGTCTTGATCCTTTCTTGAACAAGTTTTGATGCTTCAAAAGGAATAGGGAGGGAGGTAAAAGAGGTGGGGGAGTGACATTGTTAATCAGGGACAGTAAACAGCTGCAGATAGGGAGGTCGAAGAGCATTTGTCTACTGAGTCCTTATGGGTGGAAGTCAGAAACAGGAAAGTGTCAGTCACTTTACTGGGAATTTTCTATAGATTCCTGACTCAATATGTAGATAGGCCAATTGGAGGGGAGGCCGTATTAGATTTGGTGCTTGGCAACGAACCAGGTCAGGTGTCAGATCTCTCTGTGGGAGAGCATTTCAGTGATAGTGTTCACAACTCCCTGACCTTTACTACAGTCATGGAAAGGGATAGGAGCAGATGGTACGGGAAAGTATTTAATTGGGGGAGGGAGTATTACAATGCTATTAGATAGGAACTGTGGAGCATAAATTGGGAACAGATATTCTCAGGGAAATGCACGACAGAAATGTGGAGGCTGTTTGGGGCACTTGCTGGCAAGTGCCGGATAGAATTGTCCCACTGAGGCAAGGAAGGGATGTTAGGGTGAAGGAACCTTGGATGACAGGAGATGTGGAACATCTCATCAAGAGGAAGAAGGATGCTTACTTTAGGTTGAGGAAGCAAGGATCACAGAGGGCTCTAGAGGATTACAAGGTAGCCAGAAAGGATCTGAATGGACTTAGAAGAGTTAGAAGTGGGCATGAGAAAGCCTTGGTGAGTAGGATGAAGGAAAACCCCAAGGCTTTCTACACTTATGTGAGGAATAACAGGATGTCAGAGTGAAGTAGGGCTGATCAGGGCCAGTGGAGGGAACTTGTGCCTTCAGTTGTGAATTCAGCATATGGCCAAAAATCAGATGTAAAAAGTATGAAATTTATTGTTAAAAAGTGCTTTTGTATACTAAAGGTGGCATATTTTCAGATTCATTCTGTACCAGGATTTTACAATTAATGACCTTGTCATCTATGGTACCATTATAAATAAAGCCTTCACTAATTGTTTCTTTGCAGATCTTTCTTCTCAAATCCCCTGTTCTGAAGCACTTTCAAAATAATCTCTCTTGGCCTTTAACCCTCTATTTATTAAGCAATTTCAGCTACATCTTCACTTTTGATAAAGCACTACCTTGTACTTTTCTGCTAAAACTGTTTGCTATGCTAGGATCACTTTGGAATGCAAAAATAACCCTTGCTGTTTTTTCTGCTGTACTCAACCTTCCTTATACTCTCTCCCACCTCCTCCACTCTCACCTCCATGACGTACGAGCTGATCGATAATGGATTTCTTTAACACTAAAATTGAAATTGTCAATTCAGTTGCTTTTATCAGTTACTTTGCATCTCCTAGCCAACCAAGTAAAATTTCCTTTAAAATTTCCCTGCCTTAACCCTGACTTTGTACCTTCCAGTTTCTCTCCTACTTCCCCTCATAGCTGCTTCAAGCTCTTGTTGTTCATGATGTCCACCTCCTGCTTCATCAATTCTAATTCTACTAAACTGCCAACCACTCAACCTCCATTACTGGATTCAGGGTCAGCTGGTTTGTTAACAGTTCCCACTCCTCAGTTACTACCCCTTCTCTTTGAAATCTTCAAGTCATCAATGCCCCTTCAAAAATAAAAGTTGTGAACCTTGTCTTGGAAAACAACATCCTGTTTCTCACATATCTCTTGAACATGCTGTTAACTCCCAAATCCATGCATATCTTTACTGTAGCTCCATGACGGAGTCCTCCAAACAGATTTCCAGCCCCAGCAAGTACTGAAATAGTTATCAAATTCATGTGATTGTGGCTATGGTAAAATATTCAAATACAACCAATAGTGTGAAAAAAGAAAAACTGTGGCAGATGTGTTAAGTGTCAGCAATGCTTATCCAAATATTTGCTGGCTGTACTTTAACTCACATGAAGTCTTATTAACACATCAATGTTTGCTAATCTGTATTGCTTTAGAACCAACTACATAATTTTAAAATTTTCATGCTTGTTTTCAAATCCATCAATGACTTTGCTACTCACTCCCTTGCTCCCTAATCTTTTCCAGCTCTACAATTTAGAATACTGTCTGAGAAAGAATCTGCATTTCTCCAATTCTGGTCTCTTTCCTATCTCCAATTTTCATTGCTCCATCATTGTTTTCAGCCACCAAGACCCAAAGCTCCAGATTTACTTCCTAAGCTTCTGGTCATCTGCTCTAGTATCACCCTACTTGGCTCAGTATTAAATTTTATAAATGAGGAGGACTGCCATTAATATAATACTTTTCACAACCACTCGAAGTGTCAAAATACTTTAAAGCCAATTAAGTACTTTTTAAAATTTAGCCACTGCTGTAATGTAGGAAATGCAGCAAATTTGTGCCCAGCAAACCCCCAAAAAGAAATGACCAGCTTTTATGTTGATGTTGGCCAAGAAACGGAGGTAATTCCTCGAGTCTTCTTTAAAATAGATCTCGGATCTTTTACATTTACTCAAAAAGGCAAGTGGGTTCTTGCCTGAAAATAACAACTGTAAAGTTGTGCTTAGAACAGTGTAGTGCTCTCTCAGTACTACACTAAGGGAAGAGGATTTGCAGACTTATGTTGCTTGTCTCCTCCCATAACCCACCTCCAGTCCGGTTATTAATATCAGTCTCAAACTGACTAACGTTTGGGCTGTTCCACGGTGACATTATGTGTGAACTGACAGTGGAGGAAGATCAAAATCCTTAAGTGGTCATTGATTAGCTACTTATGGACTACAACAGACTTAATGGCAGATGAGCTTGTCAGCCCTGTACCCACGGCCTATACTATCAGACCAGATGGGGCGGGGGTGGACAGCAAGGCAATGAGCTACTCATGTGTCATAACTTACATGTTCCCCCACTCCCACTACAGCACGCCAATGAGGACACTAAAATTTAGCCACAAGTGTTGGACTTAAATCCAGAAACTTGTGATTCAGAATGTGCTACAAAGAACAGCATGGCTAGCACCTTCCTTTATAACCCTTCCTTGAAATGACTTAGAAGAATACGTGAATGCTACGTGTTCTAAACATATAATTTTAGAACAGGAAATGTATAATTAACCTTTAGTATACTCCAATATTTCAACAAAGGCAAAGAAAAATAGTTATTGTGTTTGGAAGCTGTATCAAATTACTTTGCCAGATTATTAATATGTATCATTTGACTGTCACTTGTAAATGCTTCATAAGTTTTAAGACCTGTCAGAAAAAAAATCAGATACTTAAGTAAAAAAACCTTAAGAATCTGTTGAATCTGTAGCCTGATATCCAGAATTTGCAAGCCATTTTACTTTTGAAATAAATGTGGGGGAAAGACAAGCCGCTGAAAAATCTAATGAAACAAGTGTAAGCTTTCAAGCCTGTAAAAGACCACATATTTCATTTTCTGGGACTGTGAACTGAAATGGAAGTTGGACTGCTTTAATCAAAATAAAAGCAAAGTTTTGGAATTTGAAAATCTCATTTTGTATGTTGTTGAGCTGTGCAATACAACGTTAGCTTTAGGGAGCAAAAAGAAGAAAAAGTTGAGACTGAACGGTACCAAGAATTTTTCAGGTTAAGGAAATTCAGCTGGTATAAAGCTGATTGGTTGTGTTTTAAAAAAGACGAAGTGCCAAGAAGCAGAGTGAAAACATTGAAAACCTACAAATAGCATGTGCACACACGTATGCACAAGTTTGCTCATGCATGTCAGGGATAGGTAACAGAAAACCTCGAAAGCTTAAGGAAGAAAGAAATCATACTTGAAAAGACCTAAGTTCAACTGATCAAGTATCAAAGTGAAGGACATGCATCACGATATGGGCAATTGCATTGTCATTGCAAATTCAAAAGAACAGAAAAATAAATTACATTCTATCTTGTGGTCTTGTCTTTTGATCTCTGGATTCTTATTTTACACAACCTATAGTTGTTTTTCAGCCACGTTATGGATTAAACCATTTGTCTTTCATCAGTCTTAATTGTGATTCAGTATGTTTGGGATTTTGAAGGACTACAGTTTTTAAAAATGTCTTTTACGGATCTTGTGGAAGTTAAGTGTTATCGGTTTTGGTGGTCTCATTAGAAGTTTTACTCTCTTACATATTTTGTCACAACTTGTGGGAAAGTGGGACTTCATTATTGGTGCACTATTTCCAGGAAGTTCTTTATCTGCAACATTATATAAAATGAATAACAGGTTTGATGCTGGAAACAAGTCTAGCTTAAAGACAATAACCTTGGTAATTACTCAAATCATGGAAACATTTAGACAACCAGGGCATCAATGGACAGGCCTCAGGCTTCCTAAAGCTTAATGTTTGTTCCAAAAGCCAAGTTCAGCAAGTAAATAAATGAATATTATATTTGAATTCCTATATACAAGGAGAAGACTGACAGTTGAGAATATCAGGAATATAGTTCCATACGAGGATGTGACACATGAAGCTTTGACATTGACATTTTGTGCACATGGATTGATATCCAAATTGAAATTTGGTAATCAACTTCTAATGTACCCCAGAGAGTCTTATGACAGAGATGTCATAGCAGGGTCCTAAACGGCTTTAATTGTTTAAATCTCCCCATCTACAAAATAGTGATCATGTTGTTTCAGTTTTCTGCATTTTGATTGTGAAATGAACTAGAAGAAAAAACAGTTTTAAAAACCAAGGACTGCTGAATGATTACTGTATCTTTGGATAGCATGTAACCCGACACTTATTGTAAGTACCATTTACTGTATACAGCTGCTTGTTCAAGCAATAGCTGAAATGTAGTTTGCAGACAAGCTGGAACCAAGGAGAATACACAAAAGGAGATTCAGGCAGCAACAAGTAACTGATTAGTCTGTGCACCAGTTACTGATTCTTGTTTGTCAGATAGCTGATCAGTTTGAAGTTATGGATAAAATAGTGAAAAGCTATTAGATCCCCACCAGCTCAGGAGTGTTTTGCTCTCTGCAATTAAACCCACTTTAAGCCTGAAGAAAACAAGTTTATCTTTCCTCCAGCAGTTGCCATAAGCTGCAAATTCTTGCAAAGCTTGCAAACCAGTGCAAGAATCCAGAGAAAGAAGACTGAGAAGCAGCATTCTGATCAGCACAAGAACCATGTCAGCCAATTCCATGAAGAGAGCTTTCCCAGTTTTCCCTCCATCCATAACATGCTTTTTTCCTGTCTACATCTGTGGGTAAGATGGGGGAGTATATAAGGGGATAAGAGCTTAAGTGGCAGACTTTTATGCTGACGATTCATAATTACTTACCTACAGCTACAGTCTATCTACTTTTAATAGTTATTCTTGTCAAGTACAAGAACCTGGTTTGTGCTTTCTGTCAACGTGGGTCTGAAAAATAAGTAAACTGGGGAATTTTGTGGATTTTTAAAAATCTTTAACTTTACGACAACTCTGGGAACAGTGGTGCTTGTATCTACCATGACACCCCAGCAAGGTGTCAGCAAAAAACATTGTTGTGCTTCAGCATACCTACCTAGCACATGTAGGGTACAGTTTCTCTTTACTTTGTCTCAACACACTATAACCAAAATCTAAACAACATACAGCTGGAACAGAGCATACCAGCATGACCAGCAAGGCTATAAACAATATGGAAAGACAAGATGAGAGTTCAGTCAAACTAGCAGGGATATAGACAGTACACAGAAGGAAAGCAAGAGTTCAGTCAGACCAACACAAATCATTGGGCTCAGCGGGACAGTGACCAGTGCAGAAGAGGATGAGATTTTAGTTGCAACAGCATAAACTAGCGCGGATACACTACCAAGAGGACGACAAGAATCCCGAGACCTGTGACTAGCTGCTGCTTGTAATTAGTAACAGCTCCCAATCAAAAAGAGAATAAAAGAGGTGTAATGTCACAGTGAAGCAGATAGCTGATTGTGTATTTCAGCTCAGGGGTTGCATTTCAATAACTGGCAGATTAAAATTTAGAAAGAAAATGCTCAGTATAAGTAATAAAGAACAATGAGTAGAAGTTAGGCTTATATTAACTTGCGAATTATGTTGAGTCTAATATTTATCACTACTAATAAGATTTAGTAAAGAGTTGTCAAATATTTTAGTGTTGACAAGGTTTTTTTTAAGCAGTAGGAAAGGGTCTACTAATAAATAAAGCAACGGCAGAGTGCACATCTGGTGCTATGTGAGAGCTAAAAGGAGCTGAATTCAGAGTTTAGGAGCTAGGTAGACAATCAGGACTTCAAAAATAGTCATCTTTCGATTAGTCTCAGTGTCATCAGCAAATACAGAAATGAGGATAAGACTAATGAATGAGTAGCTGGAAAATCAATGCAGAGAGAAGGGATTTAGATTCTTAGGACAGGCTCTTGGGTAGACAGAAACTATACAATTCAACAGCTTGTACTTGAACAGAGCTGAAACAGAGTTCCTTGTTGGTCATTTTGTTGGTACTATTGAGGACAATTTGAACTAATAGAGCAGGGTGGGAGAGATGGATAGCACTGGAATAGAGAATAGATAAGGTAATAGTTAGAGTCAGAGTAAGGGAGAAAGGAGCAAAGTTACAAAAATACATGCAGAGTAATCCCAATTTAGACTGAGTGACTTTCTCCCTTACTCTGACCCTACCTATTAATAAAACCTATAGATTACAGAGAATAGTAAGTTTAGGAAGAATAACATTTTCAGTCAGCAAATAGTTAGGAAATAGAATGCACTGCCTGGAAGTGTGGTGGAGGCAAGTTCAACTGATATATATTAATGATCTAGACCTTGGTATGGAGCACAATTCCAAAACTGGTGAATGAATCAAAACTCAGAAGCATGGTAAACTAGGAGGAGGATAGTTTAGAACTACAAAAGGACACAGACAAGTTAGCAGACTGGGTACACAGATGTCAGATGAAGTTCAGCGCTGAGCAATGAAAGGTGATACATTTTAATGGAAGGTATATGAGAAATAGCACGGTGGCACAGTGGTTAGCACTGCTGCCTCAGCGCCAGAGACCCGGGTTCAAATCCCGCCTCGGGCAACTGTCTGTGTGGAGTTTGCACATTCTCTCCTTGTCTGCGTGGTTTCCTCCCACAGTCTAAAGATGTGCAGGTTAGGTGAATTAGCCATGCTAAATTGCCCATAGTATTAAGTGTAGGGGTGTGGACTTGTTGGGTCGAAGGGCCTGTTTCCACATTAAGTAATCTAATCTACAATGGATAATATTCTAAACGGGATACAAGATGAAGGATCCAGTTGTGTATGTACACAATTCATTAAAGATTGTTGGGATAAGTTGGGAAAGCTGTTAATAAAAATATCCTGGGCTTTTTAATAAGGGCATAGTGTATAAAAGCAAGGCGGTTACGTTGAACTTGTCTAACACACCAATCCGACCTCAACTAGAGTATGGCAACTAGTTACGCCCTGGTTTGCCTTACGAAAATGCAACACCACTTCATCTGCCCTTCCTCAGCCCACTAGCCCATCTTATCAAGGTCCCGTTGTACTGAGGTAACCTTCTTCACTGTCCACTACATCACCTATTTTAGTGTCATCTGCAAACTTACAAACTGTGCCTCCTATATTTATATCCAAATCATTTATATAAAATTATGAAAAGGAGTGGACCCAGCACCACTCCTTGTGGTCACAGGCCTCCAATCCAAAAGGCAACCCTCTACCATCACCCTCTGTCTCCTACATTTCAAGTCAATTTTGAGTCCAATTAGCTAGTGCCCGTTGGATCCAATGTGATCTAACCTTACTAGCCAGTATACCATGTGGAACCTTGTCAAACATTTTGCTTAGGTCCATATTGACAACATCTACCGTTCTGCTTTCACCAACCCTCTTCAAAAAACTCAATCAAGTTAGTGAGACAAGTTCCCATGCATAAAGCTATGTTGATGATCCCTAATCAGACCTTGCCTTTCCAAAAGCATGTTAATTTTGTACCTCAGAATGTGCACCAACAATTTATCCATTACTGACGTAAGGCTCATTGCTATATAGTGCCCTGGCTTTTCCTTACATCAGAACTACATCAGAAAAACCCTCATTCTTCCAGCACCTCACCTATGGCTATTGATGATACAAATATTACAGAAAGGGCCCAAGCAATCTCTTCCTACCAAGTTCTGGGAAACATCTGATCAGGGCATGGGGATTTGTCTACCATAATGCATTTTAAGACATCCAGGACCTCCTCTTCAGTAATATGAACTCTTTCCAAGACATCACTATATATTTCCCCAAGTTCCCTAGCTTCTATGTCCTTCTCCCCAGTAAATACTACTGCAAAATATTTGTTTAGTATCCGACCCATCTCATATGGTTCCACACATAGACGGCCACGTTGACCTTTAAGGTCTTGTTCTCTCCCTAGTTACTCTTCTGCCCTTAATAAACTTTTTAAGAAGATTTGTAGCTCACTTACTTACATACTTAATGAATCTTTTAAAAATTTTTCTTAACTCTATTTGCCAAAGCTATCTCATGCCCCCTTTTTACTCTCCTGATTTCCCTCAAGTATACACCTCTAAGGATTCTCTCGAACCCAGCTATCTATTCCTGACATAGGCTTCTTTCTTATTCTTGACCGAAACCTCAATTTCTCTAATCATCCAGCATTCCCTACATCTAAATGTCTTACCCTTCACATTAACAAGAATATACTAATCTCTGAACATTCGTCATTTAATTTTTAAAAACTTCCCATTTCCCAAACATATCTTTACTCGCATATAGTCTCCCCTCAACTTTTGGAAGTAAATTCCTGTGTAGTACTGTAAAAATTGGCCTTGCTCCAATTTAGAATGTTTTGATCAGTTCTATCCTTGTCCATAACGATTTTAAATATGATCACTTGCCCCAAAATGCTTCCCCCCTGATACGTTAGTCACTTGCCCTACCTTATTTCCCAACAGAAAGTTAAGTATTACTCCTCCTCTAGTAGGTACTAAAATAAAGTTTCCTTCTACACATTTGAATTTCCTTTCATTCAAGCCCTTAACACTAAGACAGTTTGGGTCTATGTTTGGAAATTTAAAATCCCCTACCATTACAACCCTATTATTCTAACAGGTACCTGAGATCTCCTTACATATTTGCTTCTCAATTTCCTGTTGACTATTGGATCGCCTGTAATACATTCCTAACAAGGTGATCATCCCTTTCTTATTTCTCAGTTCCACCCAAATATCTTCCTTGGATGTATTCCAAAAAATATCCTCTGTCAGTACAACCGTACTGTTATCCCTAACCAAAAATGCCAACCCCCCCCCCCCCCACCCCCGTCACCCTTTCTATCCCTCCTGCAGGATCTATACCCGGAATATTAAACTGCCAGTCCTATTCATCTCAGAGTCATGTTTCTATAATAGCTACAATACCCCACTCCCATGTTCCCAACCATGCCCTCAATTTAATCTGCCTTGCCTGTACTGCAGTAAATGAGGTTTAATTTATCAGTCTGACCTTGTTCTCCGCCAAGCTCACCAGGAGTAAATCAGATATTACTACCCTTGAAGACCTACATTTTAACCTCCTGCCTAGTTTCCTACATTTTCTGTGCAGAACTTCATCCCTTTCCCTGCTACATCATTGATATCAATATGCACTACGATGTTCTGCTGGTCACTCTCCCGTTTTGGACTATGCTGCACCCTCTGAGACATCATTGCCTCCCTGGTGCCAGGGTCAAGATCATCCTAATGTCTCGCTGACGGCCACAGAACATATGTTTGTGTTCCAGAGTCCCCTATTATAATTGATGGCTTGGAAACTGACATACTCCTCATTACAATAAAGCCAGTCATGGAGCCAGAAACCGGAGAGGCCATGCCCCCTACAGCATCCAAAACAGCATAACTGTTTGGGATGGGGATAACTACAGAAGACTCCTTCACTACCTGATTAACTCTCCCCCATTCCTAGCAGTCAACCATCTACCTGACTATATCTGTGATGTCTCCACCTTCCATATCTGCCATCCATCACACTCATTTGCCTTTGTAAACTCCTCAATGTCTCTAACTTGCATTCCAACCTATCCATGTGGACCAATTGGATTTGAAACCAAACACACTTCCTGCAGACAGAATGTTCACATTTTTCCTGATCTCCCACACCTGACAGGAAGAGCACATTGTCCGACTAAAAGCCATTTCTGTCCTTTTAACAATCTACAGAACCAGAAATTAACTAAAAACAAACACAACACACATTGCTCAAAAAAACAGCATTAGCAGTCTTACTGCTTGAAAACACTGCTCTGGGAATACCAAATAACAATTAAAAGTCAATCAAGAGCTAGATCTCAATACAAACATAATAAAAAAAACTCTCACTTTATTATTACAGATTTACAAAAAAAGACATTAAGATTTAGAAGTTTTATAAATCTGAAAATCAAACACTTAGCAGATCAGGCTCAAAAATCTGAAGGTCATCCTCTTCTCCTGCAGTTTCAGGCAGTGATTTTTTTAAGTCACTGATACATCTGTCAGTGCACATGAAGCTGGATATTAGCCCTCCCACATCAGCTACCTAACTACACTGCTTGTTTGTTGTTTCAGTAAAACCAGATCTCCAGAGCCCTTATGCAATTTCTCATTCTGACAGTTGTGAAACTACACTTGTTCGCTGCTTCATTAAAAAGTTGATCTCTGAGCTTTATGCAATTCTTCAGTGTCTGACCTATTCACATGATCGCTATCCCGAAACTCACTCTCTTTCCTCCCTTTTAAAGTATTTTTGTTTTTGATTTTATTTTCAGAAGTTCCAAAAATAATGTAAAATTTATAAAAACAGCAATTACTGCCCCAAGGAAGTGAGTAAATCCAGTGAAAAAAAAATTCTTGACTTACAGGTTCCGTCTCAGGCATTTCTGGCAGCTGTGAGACTGCTTCTTCCACCACAAACTGTTCATCATCATCCTCTTCCTCTTCAACATTCTTTCCTTTATCCACTATTAAATTAGTGACAGGTTTTGCACTACCAATTCTGGAAAAGCACAATAAAACCAGTCAAAAAAAACACATTAAAATGGAATTTAAGTTATGTGGGACACATTAGATACTAATTACCTATTTCTGTGGTATAAACTTCTGCAATGCTATGACAGCTGTCAAGACAATACATCGTTTATTTTTTCTTTAAAATGTGCAGCAATACAAAGTATCTTGAAACTTCTGAGGCTCACCCCTTTAATATACTCTTCCTGTCTATCAGAGTCAAAAAGTGTGGCACTAGAAAAGCATAGCATATCAACAGCATCCAAGGAGCAGGAGAATTAACATTTTGGGCATAAGCCCTTCATCAATTCTCCTGCTCCTTGGATGCTGCCTGACCTGCTGTGTTTTTCCAGTGCCACACTTTTCGACTCTAATTTCCAGCATCTGCCGTCCTCACTTCTTCCTTTTCCTGTTTATCATTCAATTAAATCATGAATGCCCCCTAAAATCTATTCATTTTTCTGACAAATTATGTAATAAAATGCATTACTCTTTTTTGAAAGAATTTGTTACTCTTAGTAATTGCTATAAACTTACATTTTTTTACTAATTTAAATTTGAGCAATCAGATTCCTTATTCCTTGCTTCCATTAAGATAATATTCCTGGTTTACCTCCTATCTGTCAATAACTCTACATACCTTGATGATTTTTCTTGATTAAAATTCTTTTCCCCTTCAGACTGGGCTTTTTCTCCATCATGTTTGGGATTAAAAGGGCTTATAAACTACATAACCATCATCACATAAAATATCTTACTACTATTTCAATAATATCACTCTTAAATCTAATTCCAACAACTTTCAAATGATTTTATGTCATATTTCTCATACTCGAAGTAGTTTACGTATTCTTTAATTTTGGGTGTGCCCAAGAGAAATTAATTACAATTTAACAATAAACAAACAAAACATTCCCAGCCTTACGTCAAGAGCGTTTTTGCTTTCATAATTTCAGTTGACAAATCTCACTGGTTGGAGCTGTTTATTCATTCAAGGGGCTCAAATAATTGCTATAAACTTAATTTTTTTACCAATTTAACTTCAAGCAATCAGATTCCTTATTCCTTGCTTGCTTCCTATCTGTCAATAACTCAACATACCTTGATGATCTTTCTTGATCGTTGAGGAAGCTAGAGTACAATCACATGAATCTTATTATTTAATTATCACCATGCAATTCACTGATAACATGTATTTTACCAGCAAAAACATCTTCAATTTATGATATAAGAACCCAATGAATTGCATGACATTGTTTTTGCTTAATACATAGCAAATTTCCAGGACATCCACTCAACAACAATAATCATAAAAGAAAAATCTACCTTTCTGAAGGGGAGTCTGGACTTTCCTGCTTCTTTACTCTGGGAGGTGCTGGTCTTGCACTGCCTGGTCGAGGTACTCGCTTGCTGTTCAAGAACACAATCTTTTATTTCAATCACATAATAATGAATAAAAGTTTAAAATGCAACAACTATGACATGAGGGCAAACTGTTCTACAGTGAATTGTTGGATGTGTAATACATTGCCTGAGAATTTTGTGAAGGCAGATTCAACTAAGGCATCAAACGAGAATTGAATAATTATCTTAAAAAAAAGGAATTACTGAGCTATGGAGAAGATGTGGAGGGGACAGTCAAGGTAAACTGTTCTCACAGGCAGTCAGCATGGACATGTCAGGCCAAATGGCATCCTTCTATGCTAAAATCATCATATTTCATTCAGTTTGAAATTAACTTACATCATGAACAGAATCTTAATTATCGAGAAATGAATCTCAAGCCAAAACCCAGAAAAGCAGCAACTATGTTTAATGTTGAAACATTCAAGCACTATCCAATTCAGAGATATGTAATAACATCTCTGAACAGGTTAAGTACAAAATATTTACCTTGAAGAGACCTTCTATGGCAATAGTATGTAAAGTTAGTAGATAGCGTACAGGAGGAGCAGATAGTGATGGGGACTGTCAGAGAAAACGGCAGAATATAGATAGATTGAAGAGCTGGGCAGAAAAATGGCAGCTGGCGTTCAATCCGACCAAATGCAAGGTGATGCTTTTTGGAAGATCCAATTCAAGAGAGAACTAGACAGTAACTGGAAAGTCCTGGGTAAAAAGGAGAGATCTGGGTGTTCAGGTCCATTGTTCTCTGAAGGTGGCAACATAGGTCAATAGAGTGGTCAAGAAGGCATATGGCATGCTTTCCTTCATCGGACTGGGTTTTGAATACAAGAGTTGGAAAGTCATGTTACATTTGAATAAGACTTTGGTTTGGCTACATTTGGAATACTGCATACAGTTCTGGTCGCCACATTACCAAAAGGATATGGATGCTTTGGAGAGGGTACAGAGGAGGTTCACCAGGAGGGTGCTGGCTATGAAGAAAAGTTGAGTAGATTAGGATTATTTTCATAAGGAAGACGGAGGTTATGGGGGCATCTGACTGAGGTCTACAAAATCATGAGAGGTATAGACAGGGTAGATAGCAAGAAACTTTTTCTCAGAATGGAGGACTCAATTACTAGGGGTCAGAGGTTTTGGGGAGATTTGCATGGTAAGTTTTTTACGCAGAAGGTGGTGGATGCCTGGAACGCGATGTCAGTGGAAGTGGTAGAGGCAGGTGCAATAGCTTCATTTAAGATGTATCTAGACAGATACATGAATGGGCAGGGAGCTGAAGGGTTCAGACATTTACAATATAGGCAACAGATTTAGATAGAGAGTCTGGATCAGCATAGGCTTGGAAGGCCAAAGGGACTGTTCCTGTGCAGTAACTTTCTTTGTTCTTTATACTCCACTCTGACCTCTTTCAGTGAAATATATTGAGAGGAAACGTGAACCTGTACATTTGTGCAGCAAGTATAGAAAACTGGTTTATCACTTAAATAGAGACTGCAGAACCCAGGTAGAGGGCTCTTGATGTCCTGGTACATGAATGACATCAGGTTTGCATGTCGATACAAGAAATTAAGAAGGCAAATAGATCATTGTCTATGGGAAATGGAATTATAAGATACGGAATTGCTTGCCACAACTGTTTAGAGCACTGATAAGGCAACACCTGGCAGCACTATGTACAATGTTACGATCTTCTTATTTAAAAGTGGGTGGAAATGCATTACAGGCATTTTAGAGAAGGCTCATTCAACTGATATCTGGCATGAGCTGGTTATCTTTGGGAAGAAGGGTTAGATAGGTAAGTCTGTACATATTGGAGTTAAGAAAAATGAGAGGTGATTTTATTGAAATATACAAGCTCCCAATGGGGCTTGATAGGGTGGATGCTGAAAGGATCCTTCCCCTTTTGGGTAAGTGGCTTCATTAAATACTTTTAAATTAAAAGATATTTAGTTTCTTTACTAACAATAGAGCCAATGTTTTTAGGGAGAAACATAGAAATCAGGTGCAGGCGTAGACCATTCAGTCCTTTCAGCCTGCACCACCAATCAATACAATGATGGCTGATCATGAATCCCATTATCTCATTCCCACCTCTCCCCATACCCCTTGATCCCTTTCGCTGCAAGGCTACATCCGGCTCCCTCTTGGATCTATGAAATGGCCCAAACAGCTTCCCGCAGGAAAGAATTCCACAGGTTCACAACACTTGAGTGAAGAAATTCTTCCTTACCTCAGTCCTGAGTGGCTTACCCTTATTCTTAGATTGTGACTCCTAGATCTGGACTTGCCCAACATTGGGAACATTATTTCCACATCTAGCCTGTCCAGTTCCATCAGAATTTTTATATGTTTCTATGAGATCCCACCTCATTCTTCGAAATACCAGCAAATACAAGCCCAATCGCTCCAGTCTTTCTTCACATGTTAGTCCTGCCATCCCAGAAATCAATCTGGTTAACCTTCGCTGGACTCCCTCAATAGCAAGCATGTCCTTCCTCAGACTAGGAGACCAGAACTGCACACAATTCCCAAGGTGTGGCCTCACCAAGGCCCTGTATAACTGCAGCAAGACATCCTACTCCAATACTCAAATCCTCTTGCAGTGAAGGAGTACATGCCATCAGACACGCAGGTTTCATTGCACCTCACCTTTTCCTATACTGCCACCATTCAGATAATAATCTGCATTCCTGTTTTGGTGACCGAAATGGATATCCTTACATTAATCCACATTATATTGCATTTGTCAAGTATTTGCCCACTCAGCCACAATCTGTCCTAATTACCCTGCAACCTCTTAGAATCGTTCTCACAGCACACACTGCCACCCAGCTTAGTGTCACCTGCAAATTTGGAGATATAGCATTCAATTCCTTCGTTCAAATCTTTAATGTATTATGGTGAACACCTGAGGCCCCAGCAGTGAACCCTGCGGCACCCCACACATCACCGCCTGCCACTCTGAAAAGGACCTGTTTATTCCAACTCTCCGCTTTCTATCTACCAACCATTTCACTATCCAAGTCAATACATTACCTCCGATACCATGAGCTTTAAATTACCTAACTAATCTCCTGTGTGGAACTTATGAAAGTCTAGATACACAACATCTACTCATTTACCATTGTCTATCCTACTGGTCACATTTTCAAAAAATTGCAGAAAGTCTGTCAAGCAAGATTTCCCTATAGTGAATCCATGCCGACTAGGACCAATTCTGTCCACTGCTTTCCAAATATTCAATTATTACATCCTTAAGGACTGACTCCAACATTTTCCCCACCATCAATGTCAGGCTAAGTGGCCTATAATTTCCCATTTTCTCTCCCTTATTTTATAAAGACGATTTACATTAGCTACCCTCCAGTCCAATGGAACTCTACAGAATGCTGGAAAATGATCACCAACGCATCTGTTATTTCGAAGGTCACTTCCTTACGTACTCGGGACGGAAATCATCCCCTGGAGGCTTTTTGGGTTTTAATCCCATCAATTTCCCCAATACAATTTCCTAACTAATAAGGATTTCCATCCGTTCCTCCTTCATGCTTAACTCTCTGTCCCTAGCAAGCCCAAAGATTATTTGTCTCCTCCTTAAAGATAGATCCAAAGTATTTGTTCGACTGGTCTGCCCTTTCTTTGTTGTCCATTATGAATTCACCTGATCCTAATTGCAAGGGACCTATATTTGTCTTCACCAGTCTTTTTCCCTTCACATAACTATAGAAGCTTTTGCAGTCAGTTTTTATGCTTTCCACAAGCTTACTTTCAATTCTATTTTCCCTTTCTGAATTAAACCCTTTGTCCTCTTCTGCTGAATTTAAAAGTTTAAAAAATTCTCCCATTCCTCAGGTTTGCTGCTTTTTCTGGCCAATTTATGTGCATCCTCTTTGACTTTTAACACCGTTCCTGATTTCTCTTGTTAGCCATAAATGAGTCACCTTCCCTGTTTTACTCTTACACCAGACAGGGGTGCACAGTTGTTGAAGAGAAGATGGGAACATGGAATTAAGGCCACAATCAGATCAACCATGATCTCAATAAAACGGCAAAGCAGAGGTGCTGAATGGCCTATACCTGCTCCTAATTTATACATTCATAAGTCAGGCCACAAACAAACCTTCCATAACAACCCGAAGAAAACAACAGTCAAGGTAAAGACAAGGGTCAATCTGGTCCAGATACTAGAAGGCACAGTGCTTCAGACATCAGTGATGAAGTGTAGTTGTGCAGACCAAAAAGGAGCCACACGCCACTTGTTGATGTGTAACTGAACACAGAAAGGCAATGCATCACTGGTACCTTTGAAAGCAACTTCAACAGCCGGGTTAACCATGATATTGCACATCACTCCCCCACCCATTCACCATAGAACAATACAGTGCAGAACAGGTCTTTCAGCCCTCGATGTTGCGCCAACCTGTAAACTAATCTAAGACCATCACTCTATACTATCCCATCATCATCCATATGCTTACCCAAGGACTGTTTAAATGCCCCTAATGTGGCTGAGTTAACTACATTGGCAGGCAAGGCATTCCACGTCCTTACCACTCTGAGTAAAGAACCTGCCTGTGACATCTGTCTTAAATCTATCACCTCTCAATTTGCAGCTATAGCCCCTCGTACAAGCAGATGTCATCATCCTCAGAAAAAGACTCTCACTGCCCATCCTACCTAATCCTCTGATCATCTTGTATGTCTCTAGTAAATCCCCTCTTAGCCTTCTCTCCAATGAGAACAGACCCAAGTCCCTCAGCCTTCCCTCATAAGAACTTCCCTCCAGAGCAGGCAACATGCTGGCAAATCTCCTCTGCACTTTTTCCAAAGCTTCCACATCCTTCCAAAGCTTCCACATCTGGGGCGAGCAGAATTGCACACAATACTCCAAGTGAGGCCGCATGAGCGTTTTGTACAGTTACATGACATCACGGCTCCAGAACTCAATCCCTCTACCAATAAAACCTAACACACCGTATGCCTTCTTAACAGCACTATCAACCTGGGTGGCAACTTTCAGGGATCTATGTACATGGACACCAAAATCCCTCAGCACATCCACACTACGAAGAACCTTTCCATTGACCCACTATTCTGTCTTCCTGTTATTTGTTCCAAAGTGAATCACCTCACATTTATCTGCATTGAACTCCATTTGCCACCTCTTAGCCCAATTCTGCAGTTTATCCAAGTCTCCCTGCAACCTGCAACATTCTTCCACACTGTCCACTGACTTTAGTATCATCTGCAAACTTACTAACCCATCCACACATGTCTGCGTCCTGGTAGTTTATAAAAATGACAAACAGCAATGGTCCCAAAACATATCATTGTGATGCACCACTAGTAACCGGAATCCAGGCTGAATATTTTCCATCAACCACTACTCATTGCCTTCTGACAGAAAGCCAGTTTCTAACCCAAACTGCTAAATCACCTTCAATCCCATGCCTCCGCTTTTTCTCCAATAGCCTACCATGTGGGACATTATCAAAGGCTTTACTGAAGTCCATGTACAGCACGTCAACTGCCTTACCCTCTTCTACATGCTTGGTCACCTTCTCAGAAAACCCAATGAGGTTTGTGAGATACGACCTGCCCTTGATGAATCTATGTTGACTATTTCCAATCAAATTGTTGCTTGCTAGATGATTATAAATCCTACCTCTTACAATCTTTTGCAAAACTTTTCCTACAAAAGACGTAAGGTTCACTGGTCTATAATTACGTGGGTCAGCCCTCCTACCCTTCTTGAACAAGGGCACAACTTGCAATCTTCCAGTCCTCTGGTACTAAACCTGCAAATCAAGGCCAAAGGCTCGCCATCTCCTCCCTAGCTTCCCAGAGAATTCTTGGAAAAATCCCAGCCGGCCCAGGGGACTTATCTACCTTCACACCTCCTCCTTACTAAACTCAATCCTTACAAGTCTAATAGCCTGTATCTCAGTTTTCTCCCCTACAATATTCTCCTTTTCTTGTGTGAAAACAGACGAGAAATATTTGTTTAGCACCTCTCCAATCTCCACAGGGTCCACACACAACTTACCACTTCTGTCTTTCACACGCCCTATTCGTACCCTAGTTATCAATTTATTCCTCATATATTAATAGAAAGCTTTAGGGTTCACCTTTATTCTAACCTGCTAAAGACTGCTCATGTACCCTCCTTGCTCTTATTAATTCTATCTTTAAATTCCTCCTAGATACTCTAACTCTCTATCGCCTCAACTGAACCATCTCACTTAAACATTACATAAGCCTCCCTCTTCCGCTTAACAAGAGATACAATTTCTTTAATAAACCACGGTTCCCTTACCTTATAGCTTCCTCCCTGCCTGACAGGGACATACCCATCAAAGACACACAATATCTGTTCCATAAACCAGCTCCGCATTTCGACTGTCCCCATCCCCTGTATTTTGCTGCCCCATCCTATGCCTCCTAATCTTGCCTAATTGCATTATAATTGCCCTTTCCCCATCTATAACTCTTACCCTGTGGCATGTACTATCCATTTCGATCACTAAACTAAACGTAACTGAATTATAGTCACTCTCTCCAAAATGCTCACTTATCACTAATTAAACACGGCCTGATTCATTACCAAGTACCAGATCCAGTGTGGCCTTCCTCTTGTTGACCTGTCGACATGCTGTGTCAGAAAACCCTCTTGCACACATTGGACAAAAACCGATCCATCCGACGTACTCGAGTTATAGCATTCCCAGTCAATATTGGGGAAGTTAAACTCCCTCATAATGACCACCCTGTTCCTTTCCCTCTTGCCCAGAATCAATTTGCCAATCCTCTCCTCCACATTCTGGAACTTGGCGGAGGCCTATAAAAAACTCCCAGCAGTGTGACCTGTCCTCTCCTATTTCTAACCTCAGTCCATACCACCTCAGTAGACGAGTCCTCGTCAAAAGTTCTTTCAGTCACCGTTATACCATCCTTGACTAACAAAGCCACACCTCCCCCTCTTTTTCCACCTTCCCTGATCTTAATGAAAGACTAAACCATGGAACCTCTAACATCCATTCCTGACCTTGCTCTATCTATGTCTCCGAAATGGCCACAGTTACCTATCCATGCTGCAAGCTCACCCAACCTTATTCCGGATATTCCTGATGCTGAAATAGACACACTTCAACCCAGCCTGCTGTCTGCCAGCACACTCCTGTGACAGTGAAATCCTATCCTTGTCCTCCCTACTCTCATCCTCCTGTGTACTGGAACTACAACACAGGTTCCCACCCCACTGCTGAGCTAGTTTAAACCCACCCAAATAGCACTAGCAAACTTTCACCCAGGATATTAGTACCCCTCTGGTTCAAGTGAAGACCGTCCTGTTTGTAGAGGTCCCACCATCCCCAGAACGTGCCCCAATTATACATAAACTTGAAACCTTCCCTCCTGCACCATCCCTGCAGCCACATGTTCAGCTGATACCTCTACCTGTTCTTTGCCTCGCTATCACGTGGCATGGATAACAATCCAGAGATAACAACTCTGGATAACATCATGTATAATTAGGTTAGTACTTCCCAGTTTATTCACACATATCTCCCCATGTGATAGTAGTAACTCTTTCAGGTTATTGGGATTCAATAATTTATCCCAATTTTTGACAACTTCCTCATTGTCCAATTTAATTGGAGGAATGTCCAATTCAGAATCCTGTGAATTTGGTTCTTCCTTCTATGTTGTAATCATTCACACCTTCTCCTCTTGCTTTCCTTCCCTGTCAAAATACCTTTTTGAGCATATTCACATGACACACTCTGAGATTTCTTCCTGTCTGGAATTCCTATCAAGTAGTTCACCTCACTCAATTTCCTCTCAATTTGATAAGGTCCACTAAACCTTGCTTTTAAAGGTTCACGTACTACTGGAAGTAGTAACACCAGGAAGGAAGTAACACCAATACCTTATCCGCAATAGCAAAATTGTGAATTTTTGATTTTTTTTATCCGCTTCTTGTTTTATTGTATGCTGCAATACTTTTAAGTGCCGTCCAGCCAATTCCCCAGTTTTATTTAGTTGTTCTCTAAAATTTGACACATAGTCCAAATGGGTTGTCTCTGAATTCTGATTTATTAATTTCTCCTTAATCAATTTTAAAGGTCCTCTTACTTCATGCCCAAAAATTAATTCAAATGGAATGAATTTGATTGATTCATTTGGTGCATCTCTGATCGTAAAAAGCACAAACTGTACTCCCTTAGCCCAATCATCTGGATAGTCCTGACTATAAGCCCTCAACATGGTCTTTAGTGTTTGATGCCACCTTTCTAGTGCTCACTGCGATTCTGGATGGTATGTAGTAGATTTAAATTGTTTTATTCTTAAGCTATGAATAGTTTGGACGTGAAGTTTGACCCTTGATCTGACTGTATCTCTACTCGTAGTCCATATCTAGTAAAAAATATGAGTAATTCTTCTACAACCCTTTTAGCTGGGATGTTGCATAATGGGATTGCCTCAGGAAATCTAGCTGATACATCCATTATTGTTAATAAATACTTATTCCCACTTTTTGAGGTAGGGGACCTACGCAATCAATCAAGACTCTTGTGAAAGGTTCCTCAAATGCTGGAATAGGTATTAAAAGTGCAGGTTTTATTACTGCCTGTGGTTTTCTGATTAGCTGACATGTATGACATGTCTGGCAAAATTGAACTATATCCTTGTGCAGTCCAGGCCAGTAAAAATGTCTTTGTATTTTAGCATGTGTTTTCCTCACTCCTAAATGATCTCTTAGTGGTAGCTCATGCTCCACTCGCAGCACCTCCTTTCTATACCCTACTGGCAAAACAGTTTGATGAACTTCTGCCCATTTCTCATTTGCTTGAATGTGTGATGATCTTCATTTCCTCATGAAGACATCATTTGTTAAGTAATAACACATAGGGATGCATTCATTCTCCTTCCATGTATATGCTTTTGATACAACTGCTTTAAATTCTCATCTTTCTGCTGTAACTCAATAAGCTTAGCAGAGCTAAAGATACTTGCATTTTTAACATTTGGCTCCTGCTCTGTCTCACTTATCTGATCAAAAAAAAAGTTTTTGATAAAGCTATTTCAGCTTCCTTATCTGTGCCTTTTGATCTCTCCTGCTTCAGCTTGTGACTCCTATCTTATCCACATGAATGCTAAAATTCTAAACAGGAACAGAAATTGCTCAAGGAACTCATCTGGTCTGGCAGCATCTGCAGAGACAAAGCAGAATTAATGTTTCAGGTCTGCTGACTGTTTTTAAGAACTACTGGTAGCTAGGAAAAGGTGATACATATGCAGAAGACATGGAGGTAGGTGGGGTAAGGAATAAGTGACTAGGTGGAGATCTCCACCTATTCACTTGCTTACTCCTCTCTGTGTTCCCCTCCCCCCTGCTGTCTTCAGAAAATGTACTGCCTTTTCATAGAAACCCTACAGCGTGCTTTGGCCCAACAAGTCCACACTGATCCTTCTAAGAGTAACCCATACAGACCATTCTCCTACCTTATTATCTTATATTTACCCCTGACTCATGCACCTAACCTACACATCCTGAACACTATGAGCAATTTAGCATGGCCAATTCACCTAAACTGCACATCTTTGGATTGTGGGAGGAAACCAGAGCACCCAGACGAAATTCACACAGACACTGGGAGAATATACAAACTCCACACAAACAGTTGCTCGAGGCATCTATTAGCTATTATTAGTCCAAAAGAATGGCCACCAGATCAGAAATGTTAACTTTGCTTTCTCTCCAACAGACACTGCCAGACCCACTCAGTTTCTCCAGCAATTGCTGCTTTTGTTTCAGTTTCCAGCATCAGTAGTCCTTAGTTTTATTTTAGTTTAAAATTACACTTGTGCTAGATATCTAGTAGAATCAGGAAATAATCATCTTGAACAAGAATGAATCTGACCATCTTCCTTTGACATTCACTGGCATTACCATTGCTGAAAGCCTCACTATTCAGTATCATGGGGGTTACCATTAACTAGAAATTGAACTAATTCAGCTGTATAAATACTGCAGATACAAGAACAATTCAGAAGCTAGGAAGTGAGAGGCATGGAACTCAACTCGCAACTCTCCAAAGTCTGCCCATGATTTACAAGGCATATGCCAGGAGACAGAAGGAATATTCATCTGCCTAGATGAGTGCAGCTCCAACAACACTCAAGAAGCCAAACACCATCCAAGACAAAGGAGCCTACTTGAAGGCACCTTATTCACCACATTCAATGTTCACTCCCTTCACTACCAATGCACAGTGGTAGCAGTGTGTACCATCTACAAGATGAACTGCAGCAGCTCACCATGGTTTCTTTGACAGCACCTTCCAAACCCATAACCTCTCTCCACTTAGAAGGGAAAGACCCCCCAGATGCATGAGAACATCACTACCTGCAAGTTCCCCTTCAAGTCACACATTGTCCTGATTGAAAATATACCACTGTTCCTTCACTGACTTTGAGTCAAATTCCTGGAACTTCCTCCATAACAGGATTAGGCATGCACCTAATGGACAGCAGCAGATGAAGAAGGCAGCTGACCATCACCTTAACAACAATTAAGGATGGGCAATAAATGCTGGTTTAACTAGCAATCCCCACATCCCATTAATTAAATTTTTAAAAACTGTACATGCCACATGAAAGAGGATTTATCAGCTATGCTAACAATAATTAAATGTAAAGACATCAAACCTTTGTGCAACTTGGGTGGAAAGTTCATCAAGAATCTCTCCATTCACCTCTGCTGTATGTTTCCTCTCAATGGAATTGTGGGCAGCTTCAAGTTCTGAAAATATTGACGCAATCATGAGGATGTGTAATATTGGTAAAAGAATGAGTCAAAACATTATCTTCAACAGACAAAGTGCTGAAACAAAAGCTACTGTTGTACGAAAACATTACTGCATCTATCCAGTCTGTATGGATTGGTGAATGGGATGTTTTAAAATAAATGCAGTGGAAAAAATTTAAGGATTTAGCCCTCTGAGAACAGAGTGATGTATGCTTAAAGACTAGTCTAACAATTTTAGCACAGACATTTCTATTCCTTTGTATGAAAAACATAAAAATGGAGAAATACATAGCCAGTGGTTGAGACCTTTAGCTGTATTCAAAAGGGATCTTTTGACACAATGATAGCGTCTTTACCCCTGGACAGGTTCAACTCCCACCTCCTCCAGAGATGTGTTACTACATCTCTGAACAGATTGATTAGAAAATATCTTATATCAGAGCAAAATATACCTATCCATGCTTTGTACGGAACGCATATTTATTTGCTTTTATTTTTAAAAAATCAATTAAGTACACATGGACATATCTCCAAAAAAGTTGGAAGAATGACATAAGCTATAGTACAATTAAGGGATTTTCTTATATCGCAATTCTCTGATTACTGGCAAACTGTAGATAGCTTGCCAGGGCACAAACCTATCAATTTAAGAGATTTTTGAACTATCATAGGCCTCAATAGTAGAGTCCCTCTGGCCAGAAGATTGTTGGAAGCATAATCTTCAGTAAGTGTTTGTTTTGCTTCTTTATGGGGGGGGGGGGGGGGGGGGGGGGTGTGGAAATCATAGCAGACAGGAGGTGGGTGGAGGCAATGGGAAGGGAGGTGGCTTTTAGAGGCCAATGCCTTGCGATCTTCCATGTCACCTATTTCCTGCAAATGAAGGTTGTACAATCAAGCTCCAAGAAAAGACACCCTGATTTTTCTAGCTTGCAGGGAAGTCAGGTGATCTTGGCAGTGGCAAATTGAGATTAAATGGCTATTCATTGACAACCTAAAGGCCTTAACCACTGGAATGTTGAATGAGGCCCCAGAGGACCTTCTTGCCTAGAATTTAATCAGTGAGGTAATGAAAAGGGATATCTCACTACAGCCAGTTAATTCCCCTTTTCACCACCTGAAGGGATGGGAAAATTCCACCTTTAGTCACATCAATACAATGACTGTATTATATTGTTACAGCTACAAATTTAATTCTATTAACAATTTATAATATTGATTTTCATTTAATTTTTAGAACTTTTGCATTAGGACTCTGACTGGCATTCAGAGCTTATTATTGTTACCTTATGGCAACTGAGAATTAATGTAGTATCGCTTGGATGCCATTATGAGAAACATTCAAAGAAAGTTGAGCGCAAAGAATGGATCCAGCTTCTTTAAAGTTTAAGGCACATAAAATCCCTATGCAACTTTCAAAAGGATCACCTTTTCTGGAGTGCATTTTATGGTGATCTTAGGGTTAGTCCAAATAATGTATATTTATTAATAAACAAAATATTTCTCTCAACTTAAAATCTGTGAAAATGTTATAAAATTTGCATTACTAACATTGGAGAGATAATAGTGGAACCAAGCAAGGAGAGCTCCTCACAGCTGGGAGAGATATACACAAAGAAGGCAGTAGCTGAGCATGAAAACATCTGCTGAGAGCTCAAAAAAAATGAGCACCAATTTTCATATGCACAGCAGACACAGAAGTTGCTATATTGGTTAAACACAGAAACTTGAATAGAAAGCGGAAAAGTGAAGATGAATACAGATTTTACAGACAACAAACACACAGGCAAGGACTGGAGAATAAAGAAAATTTACAAATGGGTGGATGCTTTGCAAGGCCAGAGATTGAAGGTTTTCTTTTGAGGAATAGAGATGATGGCATTTGAAAGCAAGCAGCAAAGTACTTGAGGAGAGGGAACCATTTCAAATGTTAGCAAGAATGGAGGTCGAGTAGTCATCAGTTAAGTGCAAAAAAGCAGTAGGTCTTGGTCTGGCAAACATGAGCTTGAGGAAGCCAAGAGGAGAAAATAGAAAGAAGGTGAAGAAATATGTAGTTTGAGCTAAGGCAGGTGGGAACTTGTTGAAGGTGTTTGTGCATGCTCTGGGGGAGGAAAGGGAACAGAATGCATTACAGGCTCATCATGTGCAGCCCCTCGCAGATGAAGATGATTCTTCACTCTCAGTGTGAGACCATAGGTGGATATACAGACTTATTCAGCTTCTCCAGGCTCTGTTTCATTTGGGGCAGGTGGTAGGCATGGGAAGAGGTGGATCAGATGTTGGTGTGGCAGTACAGTCCTTTTGCTGTTTTTATCTGGCTTCCCCATTTTCCTGATAGCAAGTCTCGAGGTTCTCAATGCCTTCCTGGATGCTCTTCCTCCACTTTGGATGATTTTGAGCCAGTAATACCCAGGTGTCGGTGGGAATGCTGCACTTCGCTAGTGAGGTCTTGAAGGTATCACTTCCTCTGTCCACCTGGGGCTCACCAGGGAGCTGGGAGTAGAACACCTGCTTTAGAGGGGTCTCATGTCAATCATGTGGATGTTGTGTCCAGCCCATTGTAGCCAATTGAGAGTGCTCAGTGCCTCGATGTTGGGGATGTTGGCCTGGTCAAGGACGTTGATGTTGGCATGTCTTTCTTTCTAGCGGATTCGCAGGATCTTGTGCAGGCAACATTGGTCCAGCGTCTTGAGGTGTCTGCTGTAGACAGTCCACCTCTCACAGCCATGTCGGAGGGTGGGAACCACTACAGCTGTTTATCCACAATCTTGGTGTCAGATCTGATGTTGGTGTCCTCGATCATAGCTATGATCAGAAAATCATAGGTAAAGACAGAATCAGTGATGCATGAATCCCACTATGGTGGTGATGTGGGTGGAGGAGGTGGCATAGTAGCAATGTCACTGTTCATCAAATTTTAAAATTAGTTGCACGGTAAACACTATTCAAGAAAATTACTTTTTCTCATGAGTTAAATGAGAGAGAGAAGACAGAAGAGATAATTCATTGATAACCCTTAAAGAAATTTCATTGCTGGGCAGAATGTCAAAAGCACGAATGTTTTCTATCAATTCACTTTCAGAAATGTAAAGAAACTAATTGTATTTCAATAGTCTCTCATCACATCTACAAGAAATATGTCTAATGCTTCATATACAATGAATTACTTCTGGAGATGGAATTTCTGTATTAGAAATCAAGGTGCAACTTATGCTTGAAATTGAATGAGTTTTCACAAGTGAAGTTACACTTCAAATTTCTGTTCAAACCAATTTGCATAATAGTTTCATGACATAATAGTTTCCATCAACCAGTACAATAAATAGAAAATAATTGCTTACTTTTTCCCTTGCATTAAAAGTACTCCAAGATGCATTTAATAATTGCTAAGCAGGTCCAGTTTTATTAATACAGCTAAAAATGGATTTGTCACAAACAAAACCTTTCTAACAAATGTTCAACTCTCCACCTGTAAGGTAACTTGATATGTTCGAATAAAAATTACTTGAAAAAGCTATACCAAACCAGCATACGCTAGTTAATTAAATCATACTGCCCAAGTTCTCTTTTTAATTCATCTTCTCCAGTGCCTTTGCATCCATATTTAATTTTGAGCCAAACTGAGCCAAACGAACCATTGGGAAAATCCAACAAGGAAACCAGAGCAGGTAACAAGTAGATTCAGCACATCACTTCCTCCAAACAACTTGCATGGTGCCCATAACCAATTTTCTCCTGGTAACACAGACTTGTCTACCAGGCTGCATCAGCTGCAGTTACCATACAGGGTCAGGCATCCAGCCCAGACTTGGACCAAGCTGCTCACTTGCTGTCTTAATGAGCATTCATCTGACATCTATTGGTATGCCTGCATGTTTTTGCAGTCCAGAACCAGTTGGTGCAGTCAGCATCATAGGTGAACCATGTGACAGCAGCCTATAGGGCGAACACACTGCATATGTATCAAACAGCAAGCCATGTCCCAAAGCCCTTGTGAAGTTCATAGTAGCAGCCGTCAGTCGGGGGTCCGATATGATTAGTCAAGCAGGCTCCAATACCAGTCCTGGACTCTGACCACAGTCAGTCATACTGTCAATGCAGTTTCACACATCGGGGTCAGTGCCTCTACATCCCAGTGAGTGGGTAACAGTCAGTCCTTTGTCTCCACTGAGGCCGGTCAAGTCGCTTGAGGAGATGAGGCACAATAATCCAGTGGAAGGGGTAGGTGAGGGAGGAGGATAGACAGGAGAGAAAAAAAAGAGGAGAAAAAAAAAGAGTAGAGCCAGTAAATATGGGAGGGTGGTGGATGGAGAGACAGAAGAGAGAGATATGACACTTGTACATGCATGTGGCTGGCTTGGGTTGGGACTCAAGGATGTGCGAAACTTTGTGGAGGTTCGGGCATCTAGGAAGGGGATGGTAATGTTTGGGCACTGACTAGCATATTCAGGCTGAAGCTGTAGGACACCAGCTGTAGACTCCTTGCTGTCACCTTATGTAGCAAATGGGAAGTGCATACTGGGGAAGCAAACGGCAACCACTACATTCACTGTGGACAGTGAATGTACCAAAGTGTGGAGGACTGGACTGTAGCAACCACCAGTCACTGGGTTTTCACAGGGAGGAACATGCACTACTCGCAACACAGTCATGCTGGATGCCTACTCAATGGCTGTCCTGCGGGATTGACTGCGTGTGTGTTGTACCTCCCTGACAGTGACTATCAGAGATTTCAACAAGGTCTAACTTCCTGCGCCCACAGCCACCTAAACAGTAGGAAATGTTGAACAAGAGGCCGAATGTGGCGGAATGACTCAATGCCATACATACGCATTACTCCCATGGTCTAACATAATGAATTAGGCACTTAGTGAACACCCCAGTCTTTTAATATTGTCCAAGAAGAAGTGATGCTGGATGATGCAATGAAGCATCTGGACCCTATGCAGAGACATGAACAACCACATGAATGGTGAAAACCAAACATCTGTAATGCACCCGTGAATTCGTTACAAAAGTGTGGCTTATGCCACTGACATGCTCTCAGCATATTTTTCTCTTCCTTTCCCTCCTGCTGCATTTCAGTCAGCTCCCCAGTTGTGTATATGGGTGGAGGAAGTTTTCTCGGTAGTGACATTAACGTCTTTAACGTCCAAAGGTCGAAGCAGGACAGGCAGGGTGGATGTGGACATCTAAGCCACCTTTGCAGTGTCCTGATTGGAAAGTATAGAGGAGCCACAGTACAGATTCCAGCATCTGCAGTAATTTGCTCCTACATTAAGTTTGAAGTTAGCCTGCTTCCAATCAGAATTGGAAGAAAGACCAGAGACTCTGTCAACTTACACCCTAAGCTGAACCAGAACACAAGATCAGTAGTACTCCTGTATAGTGCTACCCTATTTTCATTTGTATTATTTATACTCTAAGGAAAGCTTCCGGAGTTACTCCATGTTCTCCTGTTCCATTATTGGTTAAAGTTTCAAATAAAGAAATTAACATTGTGACTTGAGTTTAAATTATAAGACTTCAAATTTAAAACAGTGAAACTTAAAAGGCCAATTTGTTTTCATTAAGGTTGTGTTTCCTTTGGTCTATTCAAATAGCAAGATATTAGACATTTGGATCAATGACCTCATTTACCAGTTCAGAAGTCACATGACACCAGGTTATAGTCCAACAGATTTATTTGAAATCAAGCTTTTGGAATGCTGCTCCTTCGTCTGGTTATCAGTTCACCATTTACTTTCAGTTCTAAAGCAGACAGTAGCAGCCAATGCTGAAACATTAGTACTTACCCGCTTCGGCATCCGACTCATCTGCAAATAAAAAACATTATACACTACAATGAGATGTTTGAATCACCGGTTACACTTTCAATTTCAAATCCAAAATCAGAATTACAGCTAATTTATTGAAAATCCATATTTTAAATAATGTATGAGTTTTAAAAGCACCCAGAAGGACAAGATGTCACATCAAATTGTGAATGATTTATAGATTTTGGGGTATCTGACAGCATTCTGTATAGAATTAAAAACATTGACCGTTTTCTCAAATGTAAAAGAACCCACAAAAATGATTTCCATTTTCCTGACAAAAGTGGAGAAGATCACCATGGCTCATCAAAGTGTGATGCACTTTATTTTTATGCAAATTACCAACTTCTATCACTGCCATATCCAAGAGCTAAGAAAGTGAGGACTGTAGATGCTGGAGATCAGAGTCAAAGAATGTGGTGCTGCTGGTTCCCCAGCTTTTCCTCTGCTATATCAATGACTGAGCAGTTCATCAACTTCACCAACACCTTCCACTCTGACCTAGAGTTCACCTGGACCATCTCAGATGCCTCCCTCCGCTTCCTGGACCTCTCCTTCTCCATTTCCTGCGACTGACTCAACACAGACATTCACAACAAACCCACCAACTCCCACAGCTACTTGGACTACACCTCCTCCCGCCAAGCCTCCTGTGAAAAAGACTCTCCCTCATTGCCAATTCCTCCGCCTCAACTGCTCCCAGGAGGGCCAATTCCAGCATAGAATGTCAAAGATGGCCTCCTTCTCCAAAGGTCGCAATTTCCCCTCCCATGTGGTCGACGATGCCCTCAGCACATCTCCTCCACTTCTCGCACCTCCGCCCTTGAACCCCACCCCTGGTCCTCACCTTTCACTCCTCCAAGTTCCAGATACAACGCATCATCCTCCGCCATTACCGCAACTGACAAACAGATCCCACCACCAGAGATATACTTCCCTCCCCACCTTTATCTGCGTTTCAGAAAGACCATTCCCTCCACGGGTCCAACACCCCCGACCAATTCACCCTCCCCTGCCATCGCAAGAAGTGCAAAGCCTGCGCCCACACCTCCCCCGTCACCTCCAAGGCCCCAAAGATCCTTCCACATCCGACCGAAATTTACCTGTATTTCCACACACGCCATCTACTGCATCCATTGCACCCAATGTGGTGTCCTCTACATTGAGGAGACAGTGCCAACTTGCAGATCATTTCAGAGAACATCTCTGGGACACCCGCAGTGACAACTTCGTCACCCTGTGGCTGAAGACTAACTCCACCTCCCACTCCGCCAAAGACATGCAGATCCTGGGGTTCCTTCATCGCTAAACCCTAACCACCCAATGCCTGGGAGAAAAACGCCTCATTTTCCACCTTGGGACCCTCCAACCACACAGGATCAATGTGGATTTCACCAGTTTCCCCATTTCCCTCCCCCCCCCACCTTATCCCAGTCCTAACCTTCCAACTCAGCATCACCCTCTTGAATGATCCTACCTGTCTATCTTCCTTCCCACCTATCTGCTCTACCCTCCTCTCCGACCTATCACTTTCATCGACCTGTCACATCCCCAACTGCCTTCCCCCCCCAGTCCCATCTCTTCCCAATTATCTCTCAGCTCCCTTGGACCCCTTGGCCCACAAGCCTCATTCCTGATGAAGGGTTTATGCCTGAAACATCGATTCACCTGCTGCCTGACCAGCACCACGCTCTTCGATTCTGCCGTATCCAAGAGACTGAAAACAAAGGTTGCAATCTTCTGTGTAAGACTTCTTCAAAAAAATGTTTGTTCTACTCTCATGTAAGGCAATTCATTGTTTAAAAAAGACAATGCACATACAGTAAACAACTCCATTTTAGATGGGGGTCTTCATATGGTGTACATTTGTTGATGGCCGAAGAGGCCAACTCTCAAGAAGTATCACACATGAAGCTATGAAGTGTCGCTATTTTGGCTCTGTGTCAGAGTCTGTTCCCAATTTGCTATAGCATCAGTCATTGTGGGGGTGCATGCGAACCCTTAGGAGATGTCACCATTTCACTCAGTGGTCAACTGCTGACTTCCAGCCACAATAATCGATACCACACCTGAAAGCATCTAAAATAAATCTTTGGGCATTCTACTGAATCTCTAGCTCCAAACACGAACTATGGGATATGGGCCAAGTTCTGGCAAATGGGACTAGATTAGGTTAGAATATCTGGTCGGCATGGGCAAGTTGGACCGAAGGGTCTATTTCCGTGCTGTACATCTCTATGACTTAACAGGAAGTCTTTGGTATGCAATTGTCTTTCATCTTGCAGAAGTATCCAAGCCAATTAAGCTGCCTGTCTTAAATAATGCCAGGCTACTTGGGAACACTGCCTTTGAAAAAATTGCTACACTCTCAATTTTATCCTGCCAAGATATCGCCATAATATACAATAGACAGCAAAGGTGAAACCTCTTTTCTTAAATAAATCATCCAGTTTGCACACTGTCATGGCAAGGTGCTGAGAAGACAGGATCAAGCTGAAAGTTTATAAGGCCCATGAGTCAGCAATAACCATTCCCAATAAAACAAACAATCTAACTGCCTCTTGATATTCCCTGTGCAAACTATTCCAATACAATTACAATATTGGCAGCTACCCAACAATGTGGAAAATTGTCTAGATATAGCCTGTACACAAAACAGGACAAGTCTCACCCAGCCAATATCACCCATCAGTGTACTCTTGATCATCAGTAAAGTGACGGATGGTGACATCAATAGTGCTATCAAGCAGCATCTGCCTCAACAATAACCAAACCAGTGTTGCCAAATTTGGGATCCGCCATCTAGCTGCTAACTTTATTATAGCCTTGATTCAAACACTGATAAAAAGCTGAATTTCAGAGGTTAGGTGAGAGTGGCAGCCTTGACATTGAGGCTGCATTCAAACAAATGTGGCATCAAGGAACCTTAGCAAAACTTGATTCAGAGGAAATCGGGACAAACTCTCTGTTGGTTGGAGTCAAATCTGGTACATAGAAAGATGGTCATGATTGTTGGATGTCAGTCATCTAAGCTCCAGGACATCGCTGCAAGTATTCTTCAGGGTAGGTACAGAGGCCCAACCACCTTCAGCTGCTTCATCAAGTACGTTTCCTCCATTATAAGGTCAGGAGTGGAGATGTTTGCTGATAAATGCACAATGTTCAGCACCAATCACAGTTCCTCAGATACTGAAGCTGCCCATATTCAAATGCAAGATAATGTGGACAATATTCAGGCTTCGGTTGACAAATGGTAAGTAACAGCCATGCCACACAAAAGCTATTCAATAACCACCTCCAATAAGAAACAAACAATCTAACCATCTCCCCATGACATTCAATGGGGTTATCATCATTGAATCACCCACTATCAATATCCTGGGAAAGGTTACCATTGACCAGAAACTCAACTAGACTTGACAATAGCTACAAGAGCAGGTCAAAGGACAGGAATACTGTAGCAAATAATTCACCTCCTGACTCCCCAGAGCCTGTCCACCATCTACAAGGCACAAGTCAAGACTGTGATAGAATATTTCCCACTTGCCTGAATGGGTTCAGCTCCAACAACATTCATGAAGCTTTACACCATCCAAGATAAAGCAGCCTTCTTGACTGGCACCACATGTCAAGATCCTCTCCTTCCACCACTCAGTGCACACTGCTATTATGACAACATGCACTGCAAAAATTTACCAAAGATCCTTACAGAGCAATAGAACTGCAATTCTTTGCCCCATGATCATGGTTACAACGGTTACTAAGAAAAAAATATTTTAAAACATACTTGATACAATGAGTCAAGACATTGTGGCAGTAGCAACATTTTGAGCATTTGATTAATACATGACAGCCACAATGTGGGTAGAGGAGCAGACATGTTGCCGAAGCTTTTTGTCTTGGACAATTTACACTATAGCAGAAAACGTTGTTTGTTTGGCAAGTTGATTCAAATTGACAGAGGCGTTGGTAAGTAGAAAGCAACAGGCAACTATAATCTCCCCCACCGTCCAGTTATTTCAAAATAAATATAAGATTTAAATATATTCCTTCTCTTTGTTGAAAATGGGGTCCCTGCAAACGGATGCTGTGTCTGGCAAGTGTAAATAAGTTACATTACAAGTCAGGCTGATCATCTTAATTGGTGGATATTGTAGGCATTGGCACATTCAGGATTGTTCAGCAAGTGTTGCTCAGTCGTTGAATTGTGCATGCATGTCTTGAGATCAAATTCAGGGTTGCCCTGCCAGAGTGCCCAAAACATGGTGACCACTGTAGTCTCAGAATTTGTGATACACAATTTAGAAACCCATAATTCATATGGAGAGATGTCAATGTTTTTATAAATACAGGCTTTTTATTTTGCTGTTCATACACGTTGACGACATACATACCAAACTGTTTATTTTAATCAGGTTGCAACCTCTGCTAAAATATCCAAAGAATTAACATCATGAAAATCAAAACTTTAGTAGTGAGAAAATTAAACATTCATGGAGTAAATTTCCAAAACATAATTTGGAGACCAAATTTTGTATTTTAGCCTCATTTAAGTCGACAACAATATATCGAGAACAGTAGAAATAAGAAATTACCATTCATTAGGTTGCTTATTTTATCTATAATGTAGTGACATTGCAAAATTATACACTAGTATCTAGGTGTTGATTGCTACTTGTATAATCTAGTTAGAGGTCAATCTATCCAATTAACCTTACCTAACTGGTTTATAATGGTGTCTTTCTCAGGGTTTTGCTCTAACACCTCTTGCTGACTAACTGATGTTTTAGATTCTCTTTCTTCCTCTGACAGGTCGTGGCAGAAAGAATAAATTAGTGTTACAAGTTGTTGAAAAAAACCATTGATTGATCTTAACACTTAAAAAAGTCATTGCCTAATTATCAAAACATTTTGTTCGGCAAAGGTTGGGCAAACACAGTACATGACAAGGCATGCAACTAAAATAAAATGGTTAATGCTTGATTTAAAACAACTATTTTCTCCTTTATGGAGTTTGCAATTATGCAAAGTTGGCACACACACCTCAAGTAGTAAGTTTTCAATTTTAGCCAGGCTTTCCAGGGAAAACACTCCTGCCTCGGAATGGAAACATTTCAGTTATGCAAGCAAACTCCTAAAAATGTATTCAATGGCTTAGGCTTAAGCGAGGTATCAGTAAGCTTTCTTAACCTCTCGATCAAAATGCAGTATGTGCCTTAGGATACAGTATGCTCAACGTACAAGCACAAAAATATATAGATTGAGAACACTAAGCTTTGCACAGCAGTATAATCACCTTTGTAAAGTGGAAGGCATAATCCAGAGTTCACAGCTGAGAAAGGTGTTGAATTCTGGAGGATGCTGTATGCACTTGACAAAGTGTCACAAATAGGCCATAAGACCATATGAAATAGGAACAAGTGCAGGCTTTTTGGCCCCTTCAGACATTCAGCAGGATCATGACTGATCTGACACTCAAGTCCACTTTCCTTCGCTTTCCCCATAATACTTGATAAGTAGGAGAACCAAAGGTTATCAGTGGAGCATTAAGTATACACAAGGAGTCTGCCTATATTCCGTGAGATCTAACCTTGCCAACCAGTCTCCCTTGAGGAACTTTGTTGAATGCCTTACTGAAGTCCATATAGATCACGTCTATCACTCTGCCCTCATCAATCCTCTTTGTTACTTCTTCAAAAAAGCTCAATCAATAATTTCCTACGCACAAAGCCATGCTGACTATACCTAATCAGTCCTTGCCTTTCCAAATACATGTAAATCCTGTCCCTCAGAAGTCTCTCCAACAACCTGTCACCACTGACGTCAGGCTCACTGGTCTATAGTTTCCTGGCTTGTCCTTACCACCTTTCTTAAACAGTGGCACCACGTTAGCCAACCTCTGGTCTTCCGGCACCTCACCGGTCACTATTCATGATACAAATATCTCACCAAGGGGCCCAGCAATCTCTTCCCTAGCCTCCCACAGAGGTCTAGGGTACATTTGATCAGGTCCTGGGGTTTTATCCACTTTTAACCGTTTCAAGACATCCAGCACTTCCCCCTCTGTAGTATCGACATTTTTCAAGATGTCACCATTTATTTCCCCACATTCTATATCTTCCATGTCCTTCTCCACAGTAAACACTGATGCAAAAGACTCATTTAGTATCACCCCATCCACTGGGCTCCACACACAGGCTTCCTTGCTGATCTTTGAGGGGCCCTATTCTCTCCATAGTTACCCTTTTGTCCTTAATGCATTTATAAAATTCCTTTGGATTCTCCTTAATCCTATTTGTCAAAGCTATCTCATGTCCCATTTTTGCCCTCCTGATTTCCCTCTTAAGTATACTCCTACCGTCTTTATAGTCTAAGGATTCGTTCAATCTGTCCTGTCTATACCTGACATATGCTTCCTTCTTTTTCTTAACCAAAAACTCAATTTCTCTAGTCATCCAATAATCCCTACACCTATTAGCCTTTCCTTTCACTCTAACAGGAATATAGTTTCTCTGGACTCTCGTTATTTCATTTCTGAAGACTTCCCATTTTCCAGCTGTCCCCTTACCTGCGAACATCTGCCCCCAATCAGCATTTGAAAGTTCTTGCCTAATACCATCAAAATTAGCCTTTCTCCAATCTAGAACTTCGACTGTTGGACCCAGTCTATTCTATTCCATCACTATTTCAAAACCATTAGAATCATGGTTGCTGGCTCCAAAGTGCTCCCCCAATGACACCTCAGTCACCTGCCCTGCCTTATTTTCCAAGAGTAGGTCAAGTTTTGCACGTTCTTTATTAAGTACATCCACACACTGACTCAGAAAATTTTCTTGTCTGCATTTAACAAATTCCTATCCATCTAAACCCTTAACACTATGGTAGTTCCAGTCTATGTTTGGAAAGTTAAACTCCCCTCCGTAACACCTTATTATTCTTACAGATAACTGACATCTCATTACAAATTTGTTTCTCAATTTCCCGCTGACTATTATGGGGTCTATAATACAATCGATCATCCCTTTCTTATTTCTAAGTTCCACCCAAATAGCTTCCCTGGATGTATTCCCAGGAATATCCTACCTAAGTATAGCAGTAATGCTATCCCTTATCAAAAATGCCACTCACCCTCCTCTCTTGTCCCCCCACCCCTATCCTTCCTATAGCATTTGTATCCTGGAACATTAAGCTGTCTGTCCTGTACATCCCTGAACCATGTTTCTGTAATTGCTATGATATCCCAGTCCCATGTTACGAACCTTGCCCTGAGTTCATCTGCCTTCCCTGTTAGCCTCTTGCATTGAAATAAATCAGTCCTATCTTGTTCTCTGCTTTGTTTCTGCCTGCGCTGACTGTTTGACTCACTCCTTTTCCCCACTGTACCAGTCTCAGATTGATTTCTTTCCTCACTATCTCCCTGGTTTAAATCCTCCCGAGCAGCCATAGCAAATCTCCCTGCCAGTACATTAGTCCCCTTCCAATTTAGGTGCAATCCGTCCTTCTTGTACAGGTCACTTCTACCCCAGAACAGATTCCAATGATCTAAAAATGTGAACCCTTCTCCCCTGCATCAGCTCCTCAACCACACATATCCTCCTATCTCAGGAGTAATCCAGATATTACTACCCTAGAGGACGTCCTTTTTAAATTCCTACCTAACCTTCTATATTCTCTCTTCAGAATCTCCTCCTTTTCCCTTTCTATGTCATTAGTTCCAATGTGTACAATGACCTCCTCTGCTGGTCCCTCTCCCCTTTGAGAACATTCTGCACCCTCGCGGAGGTATTCTTGATCCTGGCACCAGGGAGGCAACACGTCATTCTAATTTTTCACTGCTGGCTGCAGAAACGTCTGTCTATTTCTCTCAACTGTTTGTACCCCTCTCAACCTTCCTTTTAGCCTATTTTTATGTCATCTACGAATCTGGCTACAGTATATTTGCTTCTTTCCTCCACGGCATTAATGTGTATTGTAAACAGTTGCAGTCCCAGCACTGATCTGTGTCAAATTCCACTGGTCGCAGGTCTCCACCCTGAAAAAGAATTTGTCATAACCACTCACCATTTCCTGCCCATTTGCCAATTCTCTATCCATGCCAACATACTACCTCCAATACTGTGGGCTCATATCACATAACCTTTTGCGAGGTACCTTCTGGAAGTCCAAATATAACACAAGCTTCCATTTGTCACACTTGAAGCAGGTAACAGTGTGTTCTGGATCTCAGAACAAAACAAAACTTCACGAAATCTACAAGGTGAATCAAAATCCAGCATAAACCCAGTGAAGAACTGAGACACACATAGACCATAAAGCTGAATTGGTAGATACAAGCTGACATGGCAGAGATGAAGAAACAACTGGCTTCAGTGTCCTCCTCCTCCTCCTCCAACCCTGTTGTCCCCCATTCTCCCCCACCACCAGATTGGAACTGAGGAGAAAACTAGCCAGAGAATCCTACTATGATTAAGCTACTCTAGACATTAGTGGAGGGCAGAATTGGCCTCAACTAAGATGATGCTCAATTGCTTCTTTCCATTCACTATTTACATTTGCACTTTAAGCATGAAAACTTGGGTAAGGTCATAGAGATGTGCAGCACGGAAACAGACCCTTCGGTCCAACTCATCCATGCCGACCAGATATCCCAACCCAATCTCGTCCCAACTGCCAGCACCCAGCCCATATCCCTTCAAACCCTTCCTATTCATGTACTTATCCAGATAACTTTTAAATGTTGCAATTATACCAGCCTCCACCACTTCCTCTGGCAGCTCATTTCATTCATGCACCATCCTCTGCATGAAAACGTTGCCCATTAGGTCTCTTTTATATCTTTCTCCTCTCACCCGAAACCTATCCCCTCTAGTTCTGGACTCCGCCACTCCAGGGAAAAGACCTTGTCTATTTATCCTAACTATGCCTCATGATTTTATAAACCTCTTATAAAAGGTCATCCCTCAGCCTCCTTTGATGCTCCAGGGAAAACAACCCCAACCTATTCAACCTCTCCCTAGAGCCCAACTCCTTCAACCCTGGCAACATCCTTGTAAATTTTTTCTGAACCTCTCCAAGTTTCACAACATCCTTCTGATAGAAACATCCCCGCCTCAAAGAATTGTAATAACTTAGGTAAACACTATTTTCCCATCACAAAACCACACTGACTTTGTCCAACTGCATTAAGATTTTCTAACCACTCTGCTATAGCATCCACGTTAATAGATTCTAATAGATTTTCCTTATGACAGATGTTCGGCTTTCTAGTTCCTCCTTTCTCAAACTGCATGTTCACTATTTTCCAATCTGATGGGACCTTTCCAGAAGCTAGACCATTTTAGAAAATTAAAACTAATGCATCTGCTGTTTAAAAACCACTTCTTTCAAGACCCTAGAATTAAGTCTATCAGGACCAGGAGATTTATGAGCATTTAGATTTAATAATACTTTCAGTAACTTTTCCCTACTTCTTTCTTTTTACCTCTTGATGTACCATTATGTTTGCAAGTTATCTGTCTTTACAGTGCACACACGTTGACTGTTTCTTCATTTACCATTAATTTTCCAGACTTTCTTTCTGGATGACCAATGCTCATTTTAGGTACTCTTTCAGTTAAAGATACAGAGTTACAAATCAATGTTTTGTTTGGCTGAACTGCATTTTGAAAAAAGGAACCTATTAGCATAGAATGAATTTATGAGTAAACATACTTGTTTAAATCTTCCTCTTCATTTCACACATCCGCTCTCCAGAGCTCTCAGTCAAACAGCTTATACAATATATTATAGAGTGCACACATATCTTTGCTATTATATCTTTCAGTAACCTGCAATTCTCCTTTTAAAGCAGAAAGTGGGTTCGCTAAAACAGTTTCAATAAAGACACCAATTATATTCAAAGGTGACCGTTTTGAAAAGTAGCATGACAACACTGGCATCATCTTATAAATTTGGTATACCCAAAGGCACCAAGGGATGTGGTCATAAAGTCAACTCATTGATATCGGCCCAGTAGCCTGGCAGAAATAAAGCAAAGGGAGGGGAAGACATATGCACATCCACTGTGGCATACTTCTCAATGTTTGTTTCAGCCACAGATTGGTATGGTCTTGCCTAGATAAACACCTTCAAACATTGTCAAGTGGAAAGATGTGCAATGTAATATTTAAAACCATCCCGCTAGCTCTTACCATTATGAACTTCTATGTCCATATTTATAATGGAAAACATCAATGTAAATGAGTCACAGAATAACGTTCACATCCCACAGGAAGTGCTATTACAGATCCTCAGTTTTGCTTTTCCCAAAACTCTTTAGCCTAAGTTGCAAGGAAACATTTCTTGCTTCAAAACTTGCCAAAACATTTTTGTTATTTAATTATAAAGTTATTTAAATCAAAGTGCTATTAAAATAAAAGACTGACTGCAGGATTTCAACATGGATATTAAATTATGCCTGTATGCCCCAGTCCAATAATCTACCACCCTCTAACTGCACTTCATTTTAATAGCTAATCTAGAATTTAATTGACAACATCACTGAACATTAACATTTAAAACTTTTGTGTTGAAGTTTTAAGAGACCACTGAACAGAAAATTGAAATATAATATATTCACTACTGATTATGAAAATGTGTCAGCAATATACATTCAGGTCACAAACTGTTATGGACTAGGACAGACCCCCTCAAAACATTTCAAGCAAATAGCCCAGAGCCTAACTTTGCGAGTTGTTTTAAGCAGGTGTAACACAGATATTCCAGGAGGGATACAGCTGGTCAAACCACTTTGTTTTACATAAAACAGAATTTATTTACAAGATTACCAAATGAAACACAAACAAAAAAGGACAGAATACCCTAACATATCTGAAAACCCAACAGATTAGATCAACTTAATGATGCTATTCCCTATACTTACAACAATCCCCAAAAACACCCCTTGGCACAAAATCAAACACAGGGTCTTACAGGAAAGAAGTCAGAAAGAGAAGAGGATTAGCATGGACCTGCTTCTTTGGATCCAGCAACAATCGTGCCTGACTGCTTTCACTGAATAGCCAGGCCAAACCAAACCAGTGCAAAGCTGAGCTGGGAGAACTGGCCACTCATGTTTCATTGTACAAGTGTTTTTTTTGACTTGGAAGACTTTTTTACCTGGAAGACTTTTTTACCAAGGCAGTATCTGTTAGCTATAATCAAACAGGCGCTAAAACCCTTCAAAATTAATGCTTTTCAGAGTCTGTGTCTTTTACAATCTCTCTGAAAAAAAATGCCAAGGATATCATAACTGTGTTAAAGGAACAGCATCATCACACAAACAAATCATGTATCATCACATTCTTAATAATATAACTTGAAATGATTTTCAAATTATTCCAAGCTTCCATGATTTGAAACTAGCATGTTCAAGAAGACATTTAATAAAGCAGATTTAAAAACAGTAGGCCACTACAATTTATATAGTTCCAGTATATAAACACAAATTTATTCTCTCCCAAAATCAGTTTTAATATCCATGCCTGTTACAATAAACACTTTTTTAATAACAGAAGCTACTTGAAATGTACTGTTCCAACTCTCATTTTCAGCAAAATAAGATAAGGGAGGCCGCTCAACCCATTTCATCAAGCAACATCCACTTTCATGAAGGATTCCAGACATTTTGCTTCTTCTACTCCTACTCAAAGACTGAATAGGTGACTGATTACTTGCATGAAACATCTGTATTCCAATGAATTGTCAAATATGGAATGTATTTTCTTTCTCAAGGTGAGAGGTTGTTTAGTATAAAATTTAGTACCTTCAATTCCTGATTTTGGTTTTCGTCTTTGGCCTTTTGCTGATGAAGGTCTGGGTATCCTCACTGGGTTCTCAGCCTTCAAAATAAAAAGCACCTATAAATTCACAAACACTGCAGAAAATGCTAATCATACAAGTAGTGCTGCCGTCAATTATTTATTGCAAGTCTAATTCTGGACACTTGCAATACATATCAGTGATGAAAAATTATTCAAAGACACATTTGAATCAACGGTGTAACATCTAAGGTCAGTTTCTAAATCAGCTTTGTGAGTGGAATATTAATCATGCCACAATGATTAAAATATATAGGTGATTAAGTTAAGTTTCACAATTTTGTTTTGGTGCTCTGCATCCTAACACTCAATAACGAAATCTGAGATGGTCGTGCACACTTCTGACAGAATATATGCAGGATGCCACCCAGAAAAGGGTTTGTGCCTAACAACAGCAATTTGCATTTGTGTAGCACCACTTTCTAGTAAAATATCATGGGTCTGTGAAGCCTTGTGATAAGACAGAATATGACAGAGGGACATAAAGAGACACTAGGAAAATGTGACCAAATTTTAAACTGGCGATGGATTTTATTAGCATCTTACTGCTTCTGGACTTATGAGGATCACCTTGTAGTACATTGATATATAAGGGACATCTTGGAGAGCCTAAATAAAGACAGTCAGCTTCATGTCTCTCCCTTGTGCCAGAGACAAGTGTAAAAGACAGATTCCAGGTTTCCTCAATATTCAGCCTATCACTGTCTGAAGACACATCATCTTGAAGACAGCTCATTTGTTTCTTAAAGGGTTGGATGTCTGAGGAAAGCACAATCCTCAAAATCATTTTTAAGGTGGAGGTAGAGATATTCTTATCAGCAAGAATGTGAGAGGTTATGGGGGTAGGGAAGAATGAGGAGTAATCAGATCAGACATGATCTTCCTGAATGGTGGTGAAGGATCAGGAAGCCTTGTAGCCTACTCCTGTTCCTATATCATATATCCATGTGTTGTTCGTGTAAACTCTGGCCATTTTATGAATCAAAAAATGATTTAGCTCCCTCAGTGTGCAACCACAGTAAGTGAATTCATGTTATTCTGCTAGTAGTCATTATCCCTTTATTCTGTGGCAGTCTATTATACAGTCCATATGTGACCAAATGACTGACCTTCACCCTTGCAGATAAAACTTAGATTTGTCTGGCAACAATGCCATATCAAAGAACACCACCAGGAACTCTTCACTGCATTCATCGACATTACCAAAGCATTTGATTCAGTAAATCGTGAAGCATTGTGGATTGTGCTCCAAAGATTGAGATCTCTAAGAAACTTCCATCATAAACCTGCAATTATTTCATGATAATTTCACTGCAATGTGTTCTACAAGTGAATGAATGCCTGATTCTTCTTCAGTGGGAAACCAGGAACAGATGGCCCTCAAAATCCAGAGTGAAGTAAAGCTGTCTGATAGCCCCAATATTATTTTTAATTCAGCTGACAGTGGCTGTGCCCCTCATGAAAGATAATTACTCTCTGGTATACCCTCACTATTAAGCTCTAATTTTAATTATCATCATGCCAAACCCAACTCAACACTCCAGACATAGGTAATTTACAACTGCAGATGACTGAACTGTCATTTCAAGCCATTCTCAATTTCTTTAATTCTCCACACAAGAACAGCAGACAGTTGTTCTTGTTCTTTTGCTAAAACAAAAATCATTCATCAAATCATATCTGGTCAGCCAATATTCCACCATCAAGAATGCCAAAGGAAACATTCAGGAATGTGTCGAGCACTGCCCAAATCTTGACAGCCACCACTCTCAAAAAATTAATAATTTTTGACGAAATCCATCAGCTCAGGACTGTACAAACTACAACACAAACTGCTCGATAATAAAGATCTCCGAAGCTCAACAAATGTCTGTATTGCACCACAACCTAGACCTTACATCAGCAACAAATAAGAGCTCAGGAGAAATTCCATCAGCAATGCCTCTGCTGCATCTTCACAATTCAATGGGAAGACGGTCTTTCTTGAACAGCAAGTTCATTCTCGACAGTGTGAAAAATTTCCCAAACATCCTGTACACAAAAAGCAGGGCAAGTCTAACGCAAACAATTACTGCTCTCACATCATATTCTTGGTCAGCAGTAAACTGATGGCAGGTGTCACCAACAATATTATCAAGGAGCACCTGCTCACCAACACCTAGTCGGGGTTCGGCCAGGTCAACTCAGCTCCTGACTTCATTGCATCTTTGGTGCAAACACAGACAGAAGAGTTGAATTCCAGATTAAGGTGAAAGTGACAGCCCTTGACATCAATGCCACATTGAACTCTAAATTGACATACCGGCACACAGAAGGATTGTTGTGATTGTGGGAGATGAGTCATCCCAGCTTCAGGTCATCTCTGCGAGAGTTCCTCAGGGTAGTGTTCTATGCCCAACCATCTTCAGCTGCTTCATCAATTATCTGCCCTCCATCATAAGATCAAAAGTGAGAATGTTTGCCAATAATTGCACAATTTTGGTTAGATACAAAGAAACTGCAGATACAGGAATCCAAGGTAGACAAGCAGGAAGCTGAAAAAACACAGCAGGCCAGGCAGCATCAGGAGATGGGGGAAAATCAATGTTTCAGGTGTAACCCTTCTGCAGGGCTGCACAATGTTCAGCCCCATTCGTAACTCCTCAGATACAGAAGCAGTCCATGTTCAAATGCAAAAAGATCTGGACATTATCCAGGCCTGGGATGAAAACTGGTAAGTAACATTCATACCATATAAATGCCAGGCAGTGATCATCTCCAATAAAAGACAATATAACCCTTGACTTCCAATGACATTACCATTTCCCCACTATCAACACTCCAGAGGTTATCATTGACCAGAAACTCAACTGGACTCATCATATAAATGCAGTAGCTCCAAAAGAAGGTCAGAGGCCGGGAGTGTTGCAGCAAGTAACTCACCACCTGACTACCAAAGCTAGCCACAATCTATAAGACGAAGTCAGGAGTGTGACACAACACTCCTCACTTGTCTGGATGGATGCAGCTCCAACAATACTGAAGAAGCCTTACACCATCCAAAATAAAGTAGTCTACTTGATTGGCACCACATCCAGAAATATTCACTCCCTCCGCCACTAACACTCAGTAAAAGCAGTGTGTACCATCTACAGGGTGCACTGCAAGAATTCACCAAAGATCTTTCAACAGAATCTTCCAATCCCATCTAGAAAGACAGGCAGTAGATACATGGAAACACCACCACCTGAAAGTTCCCTCTAAGTCACTCTTTATCCTGACTTGGTAATATGTCGCTGTTCATTCATTGTCGCTGGGTCAAATCCTGGAAATCCCTCTCCAAAGGCATTGTGGGCCTACCTAGAACACATGGCTTCCAGTATTGCCACCACTTTCTCAAGGGCAACAATGGGTAAGATATAACTGTTGGCCAGCCAGAGACAACCTCGTCCAATGGGTGAATTAAAAAAAGAAACATAATCACTCTCTTGGAGAGGTATGTCCACAATCCTCTGACCCATTAGCTAAACATATAGACAGACTGTTATGATGGTCTGTAAACCCCTTTCAAAGTGATAACCAGATCCATGACAGCAGTCTGAGCTTCACTATTTCACTCAAATTAATGATGGAAGTGGTTGGTGTTGCAACGGAAGCTGCAACATTGATTCATGATCTGATGCACATTGTGGTTCTGCAGTTGTGTTAATGCAGGTGAACACGGTTCCTTGCTAGAAAGGAAAGATTCCAAGCTCCTCTGTGCTCTCTGTCACTCAGCACAGGTTTTTCCAGAAGATTTCCCTCTGCACCAAATGTAGGTGTAAATTTAAACTCCAACAAGCTGGCACCTGCACCATCTGTCCTGCAAAATCTTGCCTGGTGTCTTCCTGTATGTAGATTTGTCTTCAAAACCTAGCTATCAAAATAACTGATACTTGAAGAATAAATCGATGGTGTCATGACTGCTACTTCTTTCTCTTCCTTCACTGGCAGAGATTTTTGAATTTTTACATACAGTGTGAAAAATGACAAGATTAAAGTGAAAGGAAGCAAGCAAAAGGACAGTGAGTGAAGAGGATTAGATATGTAGTTACCCTAATCAAGGACACCTCCAGCAGCTTTGGTCACTGTCTTCACAATGTTACTTCGCATGACAGCCAGGACTGTCTTGTCCATAAACTTAAAGGCTTGCAGCCTTGCCTCTCTTCCTTTAGTTCTTTATTACTGCCTTCGGTTACATGCCAACTTCTCCAGCAAAGAAATACATCAGTGACTATCTTACAAGATATATGTAGTGGGACTATTATAGTTCAATGTATCTAATGTGTGTGAGATGAGAGTTGTGGTTATGAGATTTGTAACAGCATGAGGCAAAGTATATGATTAATGGATTGAATGGATTTCTAAAGATTAATGCCAAGATGGGTGATGGGGTTGTAGTGAATTCAGCAACGGATGGAGTTGGTGATGAACTATGTCATTTGAAGATGAACTCAGTCACTTTGAAACCTGGCACAAAATTGTTAAACTTCTTCCTTTATGGCATTCATGTTGTTGAACCTACATTCCTAGCATTGAGCTCAGTCATTATTTCATCCTTTTATTTCCACATGCTAATTAGAGCTCCACTGCAGTGTTTATAAACTTACACTCTCACATTCAGCTCGAGTTCAAAGTAACAGACCATAGACTGAGTTTTAAGTGACTCCCACCACACCTTGCAGCCACCATGTTGTCCATTATAAGTAGTACAGGATGTATTTAAGTAAGCAGCACTGGCCATTTGGGATATTGAGCCCCTCTAGTGACATTTGCAGCCAATGAACAATGTGAATGTCACAGGTGTCAGATACAATCATTAAACACAGCAGACAGCATAGTTTCATTGTGCTGCCCACAACACAATGTACGGAGTGAGTAAATCACATACCATAATCCCCACGTTTTTTTCTGAAGGAGGAGTGGGAATGTTAGCTAAATTTATCTTCCATTGTTTAAACGATTGGGCCAATATTTTCCCCAAGTAAAAGTTTGAGAAATACATTGTATTTCACCAATAGTTTAAAATTATAATGTAATATTTCAGATGGAAGTGAAGTGATTTATGTCAACATAAGTCATTGTATAAAACTTGGAACTGCACAATTCAAGCTTCCTCCACGTATATCACCATTTGATGCCCACTCATTCTGTATCTAACGAGTACATATCCAGAGAAAAAAACAATAATCAAACTCCTCTACCTATTTTAGTCACAGCTCTTGTTGACAGGTTAAAGACTCCTATCGAATATGGTCCAACATGCAAGGCCATGCTGAAGTAATGAGCGCACCAACATGGATAATTTGAGCTAAGTTTACCAAAATTAATTGAAACCTTATTTAAAAATGGCAATCTTACTTATCAAATAAATATTCTAATAAACATCTGAAGGAATTATGTAAACTGTGCAATACCTTTGGTCCAGGAATCTCAACTACTTTAACCTGCTTGCAGTAAATAAATAGCGAGCATACAGAAAATTTGCAAAACTACTTAATTTACAAGCTGCAACACTACAAGTATTAAAATAAATATATTTCCAGAAAGAAAACCTTGCAAATCGTTTAAAGTATACAATGAAGGAAAATTTCAAGGAAGTAAATTAAACTTTAGTCCACCATTAAATGCTGCAGATAATCAAAACCCAAAAGTCAAAATAAATCTGATTTCACAAATAATGATCCAATCATAATTGGACAATTCATTAAAGGACTTCTACAAATCACAAATCCCTAATGGCAACAATCTTCAGCACCTAATCTCAATGTTTCTCATTGTGTACTGTAGGTACGAGTTGTGAATACTCCAATACTATAGCTTTTAGCAACAATATGTAAAAGGACATGAAAGGACCAGCTGATCTATCAAGCCTGTCCCATCCCACATAATACAACCCTCACCTGCCCACTCTGTTACCCTCTCTGCAGCCACACAATCATCTGGAAGACTTAGTGCAGGATTTCCCAAAGATGGGGTCAGCACCTTAAGTGAAGTCGCCATCTAAAGTTTTGGAGTCATGAGACCTAAGGAAGTAATGGTCAAGATGGAGCTCCAACCAAGGTACAACAGGCCCTTACTCTCACATCTCCCATGGGGGTGGGATGGGGAAGCAGTGACAATCTACAAGCCTCAGAGTACTATGGAATCTTGATCAAATGGGCCAATGGGCCGAGGAATGGCAAACAGAGTTTAATTTAGATAAATGTATGGTGCTACATTTTGGAAAGGCAAATCTTAGCAGGACTTATACACTTAATGATAAGGTCCTGGGGAATGTTGCTGAACAAACAGACGTTGGAGTGCAGGTTCATAGTTCCTTGAAAGTGGAGTTGCACGTAGATAGGTTAGAGAAGAAGATATTTGTTTTTTTTTTAATTAGATTAGATTTCCTAGAGTATGGAAACAGGCCCTTCAGCCCAAAAAGTCCACACCAACCATCCGAAGAGTAACCCATCCAGACCCATTCCTCATATTTACCCCTGACTAATGCACCTAACACTATAGGCAAATTACACCTAACCTGCACATGATTGGATTGTGGGAGAAAATTGGAGCACCCGGAGGAAACCCACGCAGACATGGGGAGAACATGCAAACTCCATACAGATACTCACCCAAGGTGGGAATTGAACCCGGGTCCCTGGCGCTGTTCTGCAGCAGTGCTAACCACTGAGCCACCATGCCACACCGAATGCTTGCCTTTGTTGGTCACTGCATTGAGTATAGGAATGGGGAGGTCATGTTGCAGCTGTACAGGACATTGGATACGCCACTATTGAAATACAGTGTTCAATTTTGGTCTCCCTGCTATAGGAAGAATGTTGCGAAACTTGAAAGGGTTCAGAAAAGATTTACAATGGTGTTGCCAGGAATGGAGAGCTTGACCAATAGAGAGAGGCTGAATAGGCTGGAGCTGTTTCCCCGCAGCGTTAGAGGCTGAGAGATGACCTTTTAGAGGTTTATAAAATCATGAGGGACATGGATAGGGTCTTTTCCCTGGGGTGGGACAGTCCAAACCCAGAGGGCATAGGTTTAAGGTTAGAAGGGAAAAGATTTTAAAGGACCTAATGGACAACTTTTTCTTGCAGAGGGTGGTGCATGTATGGTCGTAACTACCAGAGGAAATGGTGGAGGCTGATATAATTACAACATTTAAAAGGGGCCAAATGCTGGAAAAATGGACTAGATTTATTTAGGATATCTGGTCGCCACAGTTAAGTTGGACCGAAGGGTCTGTTTCAGTGCTGGATATCTCTCTGGCTAAAACTCATGCCTATTTCAGAAAAAAAGTCTTTTCTCCATGACCCCAGCCCTCGTGTAAGCAAGAAAGCTCTGGAAAACCATAGTGGTTGACACCACTATATTTGTAAATCTTGCTACCTTTAATATCTCAAGATGTGTTCTGCTTACAGAAATATATTCACCTCTGTTTGAATAGTATACATATCCTTTGATGTTTATGGATTTAATACCAACTGTTTCTGTCGTGATTGTAAGGAAATCAGCCAGCTTGACCTCAGAATATGAGTTCCATAATTGGGGCTGTTAATCTAGTCCAAACAGGGAGCCCAGGCTGACATATAAGAGTGTCAGTGATACTGACTCTGAAAGAGACTGTGCTAAAGTCAAGGACTGTTCATATGTAAATAAAGGATGACTTGGTGATGGAATACCAGACTCAGAATTATTTCAGTTTCTGTGTGAAGGGAGTAAAACTACATGATGCAGCACTACTGTTACTGACCCAATCTTACAAATTCCTTTACTGCTCATCAGTCAACAACACAAACTTGGGTATGATGCCAAATGAATTCCTTTACATTATGACTATTAGTGCACTCTGTCCAACCAGTGAACTTCTGAAGGTTTACTCGCCTTCTTCAAGACATCAGTAGTGTTTAAATGGGCAGGACTCCCAAATCTGTTTGAATACGCTGAAAATTAAGCACATAATTTAACCTTATACTCCAATGTAAAACTTAGGGAGTGTCAGAGATCTGGTCTTTCATATGAGACTTCAAACCAAAATCTTGCTTGCCCTCTTAAGTTAATGTAAAATATTCCATCACCCTATTTAAAGAAAAGCAGTGTTCACCTTAGTGTGCTGGCATAGCCAGTAGATTCACTCACATCAGGTTCAGTGTAGAAATCCTCATTTTCCCCTACCTCAACCCAACAGTGACACTTCAAACATACTTCACCAAAACAGGTGCCTGCCTTTAATAGGACAGATCACATCATACGTATTAGTTCAGTGTCCGGCCAACTATGGAACAGGATATTTCTAGATGATCTCAAATCTTAGATTTAGATTATGTCTACCAAGCAGTGGTCAGCCCATTCGCCTTTAGGCTTTGGAGATGTTAAGAACCAAAAGCAAGCACCTCAAATCATTGGAGAAGTACCATTGACACTGCCTTCGTAAGATCCTCCAAATCCGGTGGTAAGAAAGGCGGCTCACCAATAGCATTCTCTCCAAAACCAACATGGCCAGTAAGGTGGTACTAATCACTCAAAACCAGATCCATTGGGCTGGTTAGGTTGCTTATATGCCTGATACCTGATTCCAGAAAAACTATTCCATGTGGAACTCAGTTGTGGCAGAAGATGCCAGAACAACAGAAATGCTTTAGGGAAGTTCTCAATGCTTATTTGAAAAGGTCAAAGAACACCACAACCAATTCCATCATTGGAATCCCGAACAACTAAAATGCAGAAGCTTCATAAATACATTAGGAGACTTCATCAGGTACATAGATGCCAAGTCGGGGCATTGGATAGAGTCTACACATTTCCAAACAATTCATCTACTCAACCCTTCAGACACTGTTTGCCCCATCTGTCAGGGTCTGTCAATATCAGAACTCATTAATTCAGAGTGGAATCAAGTCATCCTTGATCCTGGGGAAGCTGTGTATAAATGTGTATCAAGTTTGTTCCACTAAGATTGATCCATTCTGCTCATATTTTCAAAGGAAGTTCAAAATGGTCTCAATTTGTTCACAGAAGTATTCCTGATTGCATAATTCCCAACATGTAAACTATCTTCAATTTTTGTTTTCCAAAATTAACCTGTGATTTAATTTGTGACACTTAACAAAGAAACAAGTGAGGTCATAAGACATAGGAGCAGAGAATAGGCCATTCAATTCATCAAGTCTGCTCCATCATTCAATCATGGCTGATATGTTTCTCAACCCCATTCTCCTGCTTCCTCCCCATAACCCTTGATCAAGGACCTATTTATCTCAGTCTTAAATATACTGGCCTCCACAACATTCTAAAGAAGGGTTACACCCAAAAAGTTGACCTTTCCACCTCCTGATGCTGTCCGGCTTGCTGTGTTCTGTCAGCCTCCTGCTTGTCTACCTTGGATTCCAGCATCTGCAGTTTTGTCGTCTCAACAGCATTCTTTGGCAATGAATTCCATAGATTCATCACTCTCTGGCTAGAGACATTTCTCCTTATCTCCATTCTAAATGGTCTTCCCTTTACTCTAAGGCTGTGCTCTCGGGTCCTAATCTCTCCTACGAATGGAAACATCTTCCCATCTTCCCAACTTCAACTTTGTCCAGGCCACTCAGTATTCTGTATGTTTCAATTAGATTCCCCCCTCATCCTTCTAAACTCCATTGAGTATAAACCCAGAATCCTCAAATGTTCGCCTGGGACCATCCTCATGAACCTCCTCTAAACAAGCTCCAGGTCTAGAACATCCTCCCCAAAACTGCACACAATACTCCAAATGTGATCTGACCAAAACCTTATAGACCCTCAAAAGTACATCCCTGCTTTTATATTCAAGTCCTGTCAAAATAAATGCTATTATTGCATTTGCCTTCCTAACTACTGACTCAACCTGCCAATTTACCTTGAGAGAATCCTGGGACTAGAACTCCCAAGTCTCTTTCACTTCAGACTTCTGAATTTTCTCCCCATTTAGAAAATAGTCCTCTATTCTTCCTAACAAAGTGCATGACCTCACAATTCCCCACGATGTACTCCACCTGCCACTTCTTTGCCTACTCTCCTAACCTGTCCAAATCCTTCTGTACCTTCCCTGCCTCAATTCTACCTGTACTTCTACCTATCTTTGTATTGTCTGCAAATATAGCTAGAATGCCCTCAATTCCTTCATATAAATCGTTAATGTAAAAGGCCAGTGCTTTCCAAACTTCTTTCCCACTGCAATCCCAGAGTGAGAGCAAGGGGAGTTGTCGAACAGAGTTTTTGCCCTAAATCTTTTTGCAGAGTACCAATTTGCTTGCACCTGCAACCAATGTAACCTGACTACAAATCCCATTCAGCATAGCATATGTTCAAAGAATCTCTTCCATTACAAGTATGCCAAGAAGTCCCCTTGTAGCCAGAGCACTGAAATCATGAACAAGAGCGGCACAGTGGCTAGCACTGCTGCTTCGCAGTGCCAGGGACCTGGGTTCAATTCCACCCTTGGGCAACTGTCCATGCAGACTTTGCACACTTTCTCGAAGAAAGTGAGGACTGCAGATGCTGGAGACCAGAGTTGAAAAGTGTGGAGCTGGAAAAACACAGCAGGCCAGGCAGCATCCGAGGAGCAGGAGAATCGATGATTCGGGCATGAGCCCTTCTTCAGGAATGAGTCTCCCAGAGTCCAAAGATATGCAGGTGAGGTGGATTGACCATAGAGTGCAGGCTACATGAACTAGCCATGGGAAATGCAGGATTACAGGGATATGATAGAGGGTGGGTCTGGGTCTTCGGAAGGTCGGTGAGGATTCGATGAGCTGAAATGGTCTGCTTCCATGCTGTAGGGATTCGGTGACTCTGTGAACAATCAGGGCAGGGAAAAGCTGTCCCCTTGATAAATCTTCTGGGGAAAAAAAATATTCATAAGACATGGCCCCAATGCTGATTGAGGAAATTGCCAATCTTGTTCAAGTCTAATCCTGTACTCCACGAATGACCAAGCAAGTACATTTCCAAAAAAATGTTGTTAGTGAGCTTGAACCTCTGCTAACCTCAGATAAACGGAGGCCGACTGCAGTACCACTACTGCCATTTGGGCAGGATCTATTATTCAGCGTCATTCAAGGACCATCCTGATCACAAAAGCCAACAGAACAATCTGTCTGATCTTTCTAACAAATGTTGTTACATTGATGTTGATAAGCTGTCTTTCCAATGGTGGCTATCCTCCCTCATGCTTCTACTTGGACCTCTATCTAGGATCTTTTATATCTTGGTGGCTAAAGGCAAAAAAAACATTGTCTTCAATTGAAATGTTCTGAAGTAATGATACATTATACAAAACATATATATTAGCACACAAAAGGATAATGAGAAAATATCAAAAGACCCAAACCAGAGGATGGCCAGAGTGAAGATAGGGCCAATCAGGGATAGTAGAGGGAACTTGTCCCTGGAGTCAGAGGAGATAGGGGAGGTTCTTAATGAGGACTTTGCTTCAATAGTCACTACTGAGAGGGACCTCACAGGTTGATGTCAAGAAGGAGGATGTGTTGGGAATTTTGAAAAAGATAAGGATAGATGAGTTCCCTGAGCTAGACAGGATATACCCAAAGTTACTATAGGAAGCAAGGGAGATCTTTGCATCCTCGCTGTCCGCTGGAGTAGTACCAGATGATTGGAGGGTGGCAAATGTTCAAGAAAGGGAATAGGGATAACTCTGGGAATTACAGACCAGTCAGTCTTACGTCAATTGTGGGCAAATTACTGGAGAGGATTCTGAGAGACAGGATTTACGATTACTTGGAAAAGTTTGATTAGAGATAGTCAGTATGACTTTGTGAGGGGCAGGTCATGCCTCACAGCCTTATTGAATTCTTTGAGGATGTGACAAAACACATTGATGAAGGTAAAGCAATGGATATGGCATACATGGATTTTAGCAAGGTGTTTGATAAGGTTCCCGATGGTAGGCTTATTCAGAAAATAAGGAGGCATGGGATTCAGGGAAATTTGCCTGCTTGGATACAGAATTTGATACAGAATTGGCTGGCCCATAGAAGACAGATGGTGGTAGCTCAGTGACCAGTGGTGTTATGCAGGGATCTATTCTGAGACCTCTACTCTGTAATTCTTATAAATGATTTGGATTAGGAAGTGGAAGAGTGGGTCAGTAAATTTGCCGTTGACAACAAAGGTTGGTGGGGTTTTGAATTGTGTGGAGGGCTGTTGTAGTTTGCAACTGAACATTGACAGGATGCAGACCTGGGCTGTGAAGTGGCAGATGGAATTCTACCTGAAAAGTGTGAAGGGATTCATTTTGGAAGGTCAGATTTGAATGCAGAGTACAGATTTTAAGGATTTTTGGCAGTGTGAAGGAACAGAGGCATCTTGGGGTCCATGTCCATAGATCCCTCAAAGTTGCCACTCAAGTTGATAGGGTTGTTAAGAAGGCATATGGTGTGTTGGCTTTTATTAGCAGTGGAACTGAGTTTAAGAGGCACAAAGTTATGCTGCAGCTCTATAAAGCCCTGGTTAGATCACATTTGGTATATTGTGTTCAGTTCTGGTCCCCTCATTACAGGAAGGATGTGGAAGCATTGGAGAGGGCACAGAGGAGACTTATCAGGATGCTGCATGGACTGGAGGGCATGTCTTATGAAGAAACGTTGAGGGAGCTAGGGCTTTTCTCACTGGAGCGACGAAGGATGAGTGGTGACTTGACAGAGGTGTACAAGATGATGAGAGGCATAGAGTGGATAGCTAGAGACTTTTTCTCAGGTTGGAAATGACTATCACAAGGGGGCATAATTTTAAGGTGATTGGAGGAAGGTTTAGGGCAGATGTCAGAGGTAGGCTCTTCACACAGAGTGGTGGGTATGTGGAATGCATTGCCAACAGTGGGAGTAGAGTCAGATACATTAGGGACATTTAAGCAACTTTTGGATAGGCACATGGATGATAGTAAAATGAAGGGTATGTAGGTTAGTTTGATCTTAGTGTAAGATAAAAAGTTGGCACAACATTGAGGACCGAAGGGCCTGTACTGTGCTGTACTGTTCTATGTTCAAACAGTTCAAGTAATATGAAATTTTATATGACATTCACCTGTCCCTAATTAATTACTGCCTGACAGTTACATTACAATTAAGGAGAAAACTTACACCCAATTCAGAAAAAAATATCTGGGAAACTGCAGACTCTCTTTAAGCAAAGAAGCAAGAGCCAGATAAGTATCATTGGCCCCAGACACATCAGAACAATTTCTGGGAACAGACATTCCTCCTATAACTGAATACATCCTCAATAGGCATTAAAAGCTGCATTCTCCAGCTTTTAGTTTTGAACTGCAACATATCTGCAAGAAATCTCAATCAGATGCTGAGTAAACGGAACAGAAACCTCGAAGCTATTTATGTTTGCTCTGGTGTTAGAGCAAACACATGGTTTTACTATGCTTTTGCCATTGGAATTTGGAATACATTGGTGCCACCTATAGTCCAAAACAGTCAGCGAGATAGAGTATGTGTAGAGCAAGTCCATATAAAAATAGCAATTAAAAATCTATTTCTTTTGTTGTGCTGTGTAAAATGATATACGTATATTGTAGTCATATTTTCATTTTGAGAATAACGGTAAATCATTTTTGCCTGGTTCAACTCCCTAACTGCATTTTTTGGAAACACCACAAGATTTTCTTATAGGTAGAGCTAGCTCAAAGCGTATATTCATCTGTGATAATAGTTGTTAGGCACACAAAACATTTTCTCCCATGTTAAGCACAAATTACGTACCTCTTGGTCGACATCAACTTTGTTGTCTTTCTTCATCACCTCTGGAGGCTGCTTATAGGGTTTTTCCTCAGCTGCAACTTTAGGCTACAGATATAAAAAGCAGCACTAAGGTTATCACAACCGTAGTTGTATGCAAACATCTTATCAAGGAAAATCATGGATGAACAATAAATATCAGCCTCACAAGCAGCATTCCCAAGAACATTTTTTTTAAAATTTCAAACAAAAACAATAATCAATGTCATTACACAATGTTTTTCTTAAGAATTTTTACTGAAGAATCTGTACCTAGGTACTGTTGTACCTAAGATGGCGCAGTAAGTGGTGATTTGCAAACTTTTCACTGGACTCACGTGAATACATGTGACAATAAAGCTAATTCTAAGTTCTTCAGTCTATTTTCTCTCATGCTTCTAAGGTACCAGCACCTGGTTAAATACCTTTCCATTACAGTATCTTGCATTTTCTTGCATCAATCCATTTTTCTGGCCTCAACCACCTTTCCTGGCAACGTGTTCTAGTTATTGTTACTTCATGTGAAAAAAACTTTGTGATTTCTGCTATAGGCTTACTCCAATGTTAGCTGTGGCTCAGTTATTTTTGGTTCCAAAACAGACATTTTTGGATTTTCACCCAACTCTAGGACTTCAGCACAAAAATTCAAAATTAGCACTCCATTTCAGTACTAAGTCAGCATTGCATTCTGGATATGCTACCTTTTGAATGAGAGGTTAAATCGCGACACCATATCTGCCTCAATTTGTATGTATTTAAAAGATCCCACAGTACCACTTTGAATAAGAGCAGACTTCATGGCCCCACTACCCTGGTTAACAATTATCCCTCAATCAACAACACAACAAAACAAATCATTCGATAATTATCATATTGCTGCTTGAGCAGGTTTACTGAGTGCAAATTAGCTGCCTGATTTTCTACATTTCATCTGTGACTACACTTCAAATAGAACTTAAATGGCTATAAAGTGCTTTGAGGGGTTTGGAGTCGTGGAAAGCATAACAGAAATGCTTGTATTTCTTTTGTACCTGCAGCTTACAATATCACTGCTTTGTGACATTTAAAATAATTATTTGGGTTCATTATTTACTATATTCCATTTTGTACCTTTAAAAATTGCTCATGGGATGTGGGTGTTGCTGGCTAAGCCAGCATTTTACTGAAGTAAACATTGTTGCCAGGTTAAAAAAAGTTGCATTAAGAAGAAAATCATCAAGCAGGGTATTCTAAATCCCCTTCAGGCTCCATGATGCATAGTGAATTTCTCACTTAATACCAAACAAGATACAGTTAAAGGGTATTACAGATCATTTTCTGGACTGATTAGTGGCAATTGAAGTTTACTGTGAGCAAATAAATTTAAGGCGGCAATGGTGACCTGCCTCCTTGAACTGCTGCAATGCATGGGAGTGTATAACATCCACAATGCTATTAGGAGGAAAGTTTCAAGATTTTTGACTCAGTGACAGTGCAGGAATGGCAACAAATCTAAGGCAAGATAGTAATCTGGAGATGAATCTGGGTGATATTCCAAAACATCTGTTCAGTGTTGTCCGATATTCCAAAACATCTGTTCAGTGTTGTCCTTTTTAAGTAGTAGAGGGGGTAACAATTGACTGAATGACTAGTGTGGATCAGACTTGTACCAATAGAACAGGCTGTAATCCCTGTTCTGGTTGTGTTAGATTCAGGACCTGCCTCGTTGGCCTTGCTCGAATTTATGGCACTATGAATTGGACATACCTTTGGGTGGAGAATTCAAAATGACGACAATTATGGGGAGCAATGAATCAGCTAAACACATTTTAGGCTTCTTTAAACTTTCACAAATGCATTCTCCCATGTCCACAATGAAACAAAAATAGAGATTGCTGCTGAATTCTATTCTGAAGAGTCATCACCAGACTAACTCTGTCCTCTTTTCTCCAAGCCACTGCTGTCACAGCAAGTTCTGTTTCAGAATCTCCACAGATCTTTGATTTATTTTACTGTCCATAATGAATGTTTATCTGCTCCCAATGAACTTCAATTATCACTAATCGGTCCAGCAAACCGTTTCTAATGCCAGTTGAAAAAATCTTAGCAACAATCCTGATTATTGTCAGTTCCTTTTTAGTATTGAGAGAAACTAACAATCCATATTGAGATTGAAGGGGATTTAGAATACCCTGCACAATGATGTTCCACCTAGTGCAACCCTTCCTTTTACCTGACAACAATGTTTTACTTTCTTCCCTTTGCCTAGATACTTATTCACATTCATGCATTTTTCTTGATACCCACTTCCAAAACTGCTAAAGGAGCACACAATTCAATACAACAAAGACCTCTGAAAGTTGAGGTGAACTACATCACATGACTTAGCGATTAATTTGGGATGTCATTTTCTCTGAAATATTCAGCAAATTGGGTAGACGATTCATACTCAATAAACCTCCATTTTGAACAGAGCGTCGAAGAGAGAGGGCGAAAAGAAACAAGGGCTGCCTGAAGGTCAATTTTTCCCAGTTAGAAAGGGACTTAACTCGAGAGTTGGGCCTCCATTTTGAACTCAGCCGCTCTCTCAGCGGCTGAGAGAGGAGAGGGCTGCCAGGAAGTTTTTAATTGGCTCAGAAGGGAGGGGGAAAGAATAGAAAAGTACTAGTGGTAGGGGACTCAATAGTTAGATGCATTGACAGGAGATCTGTAGTCAGGAATGGGACTCCCGGAAGGTATGTTGGCTCCCTGATGCTTGGGTCTGGGATGAAGCTGATCAGGTTTACAGGATTCTGAAGGGGGAGGGGGAGCAGCCAGAAACTGTGCTACATATTGGCACCAATTATACAACCAGGAAAGGGATTGAGGATCTGAAAAGTGAATGCAGAGAGCTAGGTTGGAAGCTGAAGAGCAGGATGAGTAGAGTAGTGATCCCAGGTTTGCTACCAGTGCCACAAGATAGTGAAGTGAGGAACAGTCAGCAAGTGCAGCTTAACACGTGGTACAGGAGGGAGGGCTTCAGATACTTAGACCATTGGGATGCCTTCTGGGAAAGGTGGGACCTGTCACGAAGGACAGCTTGCACCTGAACTGGAGGGGCTCAAATGTCCTGGGTGGGAGATTTGCTCATGTAGTTCAGGAGGGTTTAAACTAGTTTGGCAGGGGGATGGGAACCAGAGCTACACATCTGAGAGGGGGGTAGTTGCAGATGGGGCATTGACAAGATGTAGTGAATCTATCGGGAAGGTTTTTCATGTGATGAAATAAAGGGATCAGTTAAAGTGTGTCTGCTTTAACACAAGGAGTGTCAGACATAACAGCGTGAACTTAGAATGGATCAGTACTTGGGAATATGATGATGTGGCCATAATGGAAACGTGGGTTTCACAGGGGCAGGAATGGTTGCTAAATATTCTATTGTTTAGAACATTCAAAAAGAACAGGGAAAGTGGAAAAAGAGGAGAGGGTGAAGCATTGCTAATCAGAGAGTGCATCACAACTACAGAAACAAAGGTTGTTGAGGAAGGTATGAGTGGAAGTTAGGAACAGCAAAGGTGCAGCCACCTCATTGGGGTTTTCTACAGACCCTTTAATAGCAGTAGGGAGATCGAAGAACTCATAGGCAGGCAGATTTTGGAAAAATGCAGATGTAGCAGGTTTGTTGTTATGGATGACTTCAACTTTCTCAATGTTGACTGGAACCTCCTTAGTGCAGATGTTTTGGATAGAGCTGTTTTTGTGAGGTGTGTTCAGGAGGGTTTCCTTACTCAGTATGCAGACAGGCCAACGAGGGGAGAGGCCATTTTGGATTTGGTGCTTGGCAATGAGCCAGGACAGGTGTCAGAACACTTTGGCGACAGAGACCATAACTGCCTCACGTTTACCATAGTCATGGATAGGGAAAGAAGCAGTTACCACGGGAAGATATTTAATTGGGGAAAAGGAAATTATGACGCTATCAGACAGGAGTTAGAAATTACAGATTGGGAGCAATTGTTCCACAGAAAGGGCACAACAAACATGTGGAGAATGTTTATAGAGCAGTTATTGCGAGTGATGCACAAATTTGTTTCCCTGAGACAGGCAAGAAGGGGTAAGATTAAGGAGCCTTGAATAATGAGAACAGAGGAGCTTCTCATCAAGGGGAAGAAGGCAGCTTATGTAAGGTGGAGGAAACAAAGGTCTAGCACAGCTTTACAGGATTATAGGTTTGCTAGAAAGGAGCTCAGAAATGGACTGAGAAGAGCCAGGAAGGGGCATGAAAAAAGTTTGGCAGGAAGGATTAGGGAGAACCCAAAGGCATTTTACACTAAGTGAGGAATAAGAGAACCATCAGGGAGAAGGTACGGCCAGTCAGGGATAGCATAGGGAACTTGTGTGTGGTGTCTGAGCAGATAAGGGAAGCCCTAAATGAGTTTTTTGCTTCGGTTTTCACTAAGAAAATGGACCTTGTTGTGAATGAGAACTTTGAGGAGCAGGAAAACAGGCTTGAACAGATCAAGATTGATGAAGTTGATGTACTCGAAATTTTTTGCATACATTAAGATTGATAAGTGCCCACGGAAGTGAGAAAGGAGGTTGCTAAGCTGCTGGTGAAGATCTTTGCTTCTCACTCTCCACAGGAATCATACCAGATGACTAGAGGAAGGTAAATGTTGTTTACTTTTCAAGATGGAGAATAGGGAAATTCCTGGCAATTACAGACCAGTCAGTCTTAAATCTGTGGTCAGCAAGGTTTTGAAAAGAATTCTGAAGGATATATGGAAAAGCATAGCGTGAGTAAAGGCAGTCAGCACAGCTTAGTGAGAGGCAGGTCATGCTTCACAAATCTTATTGAGTCCTTTGAGGAGGTGATGAGACAGGTCGACAAAGGTCGAGCAGTGGATGTGATGGAAATGGACTTCAGCAAGGCATTTGATAAGTCCCCACAGTAGGCTCATTCATAAAGTCAAGAGGTATGTGATACAGGGAGATTTGGCTGTCTGGATTCAGAATTGATCGGCTGATAGAAGGCAGAGAGTGGCTATAGATGGAAAGTATTCTGCCTGGAGGTCAGTGGTGAGTGGTGTCCCACAAGGCTCTGTTCTTGGGCCTCTGCTCTTTGTAGTTTTTATAGATGACTTGGATGAGAAGGTTGACAGGTGGGTTAGTAAATTTGCTGATGACACAAAAGTTGGAAGTACTATTGATAGTATCGAGGGCTATTGTAAGCTGCAGAGCGACATAGACAGGATGTAGAGCTGGGCTGAGAAATGGCAGATGGAGTTCAACCTGGATAAATGTGAAGTGATGCATTTTGGAAGGTCAAACTTGAATGCTGAATATAGGATTAAAAATAGGATTCTTGGCAGTGTGGAGGAACACAGGGATCTGGATTGTGGGTAATCCAAGATGGAAGACTGGAAAAGTTTCTGGCTATAACTGCTGCTCCTTTTTTGAGGTATTTTAGGCGGTGGAGGTGATTTCCTAGAATTCCAGGAGCAGCAATTACTGTTTTCTATGCTGTTGCATTGTTTTGGAACTTTGAGAAAAAAAAGTCAAAACAACAGCAGTTTTAAAAGGGAGAGAAAGAGACAAAGGAAGCACATGGTGAGGTCAGTGCAGGAGAGAGAGAGAGAGAGAGAGAGAGAGAGAGAGAGAGAGAGAGACAACTGACAGAGCAGTGAACCTGCACAGTTATTGCCTTTGCTGTTTGAATTCATGTATCGCTGGACATAGAAGTGCATCTGGGAAAATTAACAAACAGTGAAATTCACAACTAATCTTGGAGAAACCTGTTTGGGAGAGGTCACAGCACAGAAACCAGAAACAGAGGTGAATATTTAAGTGTGGCCTTACAGTAAGTCTGCAGTAGTGGGTAGACGGGGTTCTTTCTTTATTATATTTTTTATTGAGATTTGTCTCTTGATTAAACTTAAAATATAAGCCATAACTATTAATTTAACCTGGAGCAGTGTCTTGTAGAGGAATAAGACTGTTCTATTTTCTGGGTCTGCAGATTGTGAAGGAGCAAAGCTGGCCTTTAGTAGAGTGATATGCTCTTCTTATCGGATGTGACAGTTTAGGGAGCGTTTACGGGTTGCCGAGGATCATATCTGCAATAAATACCGTTGGTTCCGAATCCTATCAGATCGAATGGATCGGTTGGAGAGACAGTTAGAGGCAATGAGGAATTTACAAGAGCAAGCGGATGTGATGGATGGCAGTTATAAGAAGGGGGAAAAGTCGCAGATACAATCACATAGATGATTTAACTCCAGGAAAGGCAAGTGAGGTAGGCAGTTGGTGCAGGAGTCTTCTGTGGCTATTCCCATTTCAAATAAGTATGCGGTTTTGGAAAAGGTAGGGGGTGACAGAGTCTCAGGGAAACGTGGTACGAACAGCCAAGTTTCTGGTACTGAGACTGGCTCTAATGCAACGAGGGGTACATCGGGTTCCAAGAGATCAATTGTGTTAGGGGACTCTCTAGTCCGAGCTAGAAACAGACGTTTCTGTGGCCAGCAGCAAAACTTCAGAATAATGTGTTGCTTCCTTGGTGCCAGGATCAAGGATGACTCAGAGAGGATGCAGTATGTTCTAAAGGGGGAGAGGGGCCAGCAGGAGGTCAATGTACACATTGGAACCAACGACATAGGAAGGGAAAAGGTTGAGATTCTGAAGGGAGATTACAGAGTTAGGCAGGAATTTGAAAAGGAGGTGGTAGAGAATAATAATATCTGAATTACTCCCGATGCTACGAGCTAGTGAGGGCAGGAATAGGAGAATTGAGCAGATGAATGCATGGCTGAGGAGCTGGTGTATGGGAGAAGGATTCACATTTGAGGATGATTGGAATCTCTTTTGGGGTAGAAGTGACCTGTACAACAAGGACGGATTGCACCTAAATTGGAAGGGGACTAATATACTGGCAGGGAGATTTGCTACAGCTGAACGGGAGGATTAAAACTAGTAAGATTGGGGGGAGGCACCCAGGGAGATAGTGAAAAAAGAGATCCATTTGAGAACAGAAGCGAGTCAAGCAGTCAGGGCAGGCAGGGACAAAGCAGAGAACAAGGTAGGACTGATAAATTAAACTGCATTTATTTCAAGAGGCCTAAGAGGGAAGGCAGATGAACTGAGGGCATGGTTAGGAACATGGGACTGGGACATCATAGCAATCACAGAAACATGGCTCAGGGATGGACAGGATAGCAGCTTAACATTCCAGGATACACATGCTACAGGAAGGACAGAAAGGGAGGCAAGAGAGGAGGGGGGGCATTTTTGATAAGGGATAGCATTACAATTTTACTGAGGGAGGATATTCCCGACAAAACATCCAGGGAGGTTATTTGGGTGGAACTGAGAAATGAGAAAGGGATGATCACCTTATTGGGATTGTATTATAGACCCTCTAATAGTCAGAGGGAAATTGAGAAACAAATTTGTAAGGAGATCTCAGTTATCTGTAAGAATAATAGGGTGGTTACGGTAGGGGATTATAACTTTGCAAACATAGACTGGGACTGCCATAGTGTTAAAGGTTTAGGTGGAGAGGAATTTAATTGTGCACAAGAACATTTAAGTGTGCACAAGGACTGATTAGGGATAGTCAACACGGCTTTGTGCGTGGGAAATCATGTCTCACAAACTTGATTGAGTTTTTTTTGAAGAAGTAACACAGAGGATTGATGAGGGCAGAGCGGTAGATGTGATCTATATGAACTTCAGTAAGGCGTTCGACAAGGTTCCCCATTGGGGACTGGCGAGCAAGGTTAGATCTCACGGAATACAGGGAGAACTAGCCATTTGGATACAGAACTGGCTCAAAGGTAGAAGACAGTGGGTGGTGGTGGAGGCCTGTGACCAGTGGAGTGATATAAGGATCGGTGCTGGGTCCACTTCTTTTCATCATTGATATAAATGATTTGGATGTGAACATAACAGGTATAGTTAGTAAGTTTGCAGATGACACCAAAATTGGAGGTGTAGTGGACAACAAAGAAGGTTACCTCAGATTACAACGGGATATTGATCAGACGGGCCAATGGGCTGAGAAGTGGCAGATGGAGTTTAATTTAGATAAATGTGAGGTGCTGCATTTTGGGAAAGCAAATCTTAGCAGGACTTATACACTTAATGGTAAGGTCCTAGGGAGTATTGCTGAACAAACAGACCTTGGAGTGCAGGTTCATAGCTCCTTGAAAGTGGAGTTGCAGGTAGATAGAATAGTGAAGGCGGCATTTGGTTTGCTTTCCTTTACTGATCAAAGTATTGAGTACAGGAGTTGGGAGGTCATGTTGCGGCTGTACAGGACATTGGTTATGCCACTGTTGGAATATTGCGTGTGATTCTGGTCTCCTTCCTATTGGAAAGATGTTGTGAAACTTGAAAGGATTCAGACAAGATTTACAAGAATGTTGTCAGGGTTGGAAGATTTGAGCTATGGGGAGAGGCTGAACAGGCTGGGGCTGCTTTCCCTGGAGCATCGGAGGCTGAGGGGTGACCTTATTGCGGTTTACAAAATCATGAGGGGCATGGATAGGATAAATAGACAAAGTCTTTTCCCTGGGGTGGGGGAGTCCAGAACTAGAGGGCAAAGGTTTAGGGTTAGAGGGGAAAGATATAAAAGAGACCTAAGGGGCAGCTTTTTCATGCAGAGGGTGATAAGTGTATGGAATGAGCTGCCAGATGAAGTGGTGTAGGCTAGTACAATTGCAACATTTAAAAGGCATTTTAATGGGTATATGAACAGGAAGGGTTTGGAGGGATAAGGTGATGGCAGGTGGTACTAGATTGGGTTGGGATATCTGATCAGCAGGGACGGTTTGGACCAAAAGGTCTGTTTCTGTGCTGTATGTCTCTATGACTCTATGACTGTAAATGCATAGATCCCTCAAAGCTGCCACCCAAGTGGATAGGATTATTAAGAAAGCATATGGTGTTTTGGATTTCTTTAAAAGGAGATCAAATTTAAGAGCCTCGAGGTTTTGCTGCAGACCTACAAGTCCCTGGTGAGACCACACCTGGAATATTGTGTCCAGTTCAGGTGGTTCTATAATCGGAAATATACAGAGGCTTTGGAGAGGGTGCAAAGAAGGTTTACCAGGATGCTGCCTGGACGGGAAGGCTTGTCTTACGAAGAGAGGTTGACTAAGTTCGGACTCCAGAGAGAAGAGAGGTGACCTGTTCAAGAGATACAAGATAATGAGAGGCATAGATACAGTCAATAGCCAGAGACTTTTCCTCAGGGCAGGATTGACTGGCACGTGTGGTCATAGTTTTAAAGGTGTTAGGAGGAAGATATCGAGGAGACTTCAGGAGGTAGGTTCTTTACACAGAGAGTTGTGAATGCATGGAATGGTGGTGGTGGAAACGGAGTCATTAGGGACATGTAAGCGACTACTTGACATGCAAATGGACAGCAGTGAATTGAGGGGTGCGTACGTAAGGAATAATCCTCAGCACAATATAATGGGCAGGAGGGCCTGTTCTGTGCTGTACTTTTCTACGTTCTATGTTCTAAACCTATTTGATAGTTATTTCTTTAAAGCAGTTTGCAAATTTAAATGTACTCCATCATAGTGAGGTCATTTTAGCAAAGACTTATTAAATTTACAATAATAGAATGGTTAAAACAACTTCACAACTTTACTGTCTAAAACTTCCAGGCTAAACACGTTAAATACGGCATTCAGTTCTGGGAATAACAGCATGACTTGCAAGCTCATTAACACAACCAATAATTGTCAGAAATGCTTCAGCGGAAATGATTTTTATAATAGTCATTCATGATATGTGGGTGTTGCTGGGAAAGACAGCATTCATTGCCCATCCCTAATGAGTTGGCATTATTGGAACTTAATTCCTTTGCAGAATGCCAAATACCACATTAAGTTGTTTTGTACTTTTCTGCACACATTCTTTTAACATCTGCAAAACATCTGCTAAAAATGTAATTGTATGTTGTACTGTAAACATATTAACATATTCCAATAACAAAAACAAAGTCATGCAACTTATAATTACCTTTCTCTCAGTTTTTTCCTGTTCTTTGGCTCTTTCCCTTTCCACTTCCTGATCTCTACTATGGTCTTTCAAATGCTCACGGTCCTTGTCTCGCTGTCGTTTTTCTCTCACTTTTTCTCTATTTCTTTCCCTTTCTTTGCTTCGTTCTTTGTCCTTTTCTCCATCTCCTCTAATCTTGTCTTTTTCCATTTTTTCTCCTTCTCGATTCTTGTCCTTTTCTACCTTTTCTCCATCCCCTCGATTCTTTTGGATTTCCTGATCTCTCTCTTTTGTTCTTGCTCGATCCTTTTCCTGATCCTTTACTTTTTCTCGTCTATCACCATCTTTGTGTCGGTCCCTTTCTTTGTCCATTGGTTTCCCTTGTTCCTTTTCTTTTCGATCTCCACCGATGTGCTTAATTGCATTCTCATCCCTTTCCTTCAAACAAAGATTGGAAAAAAAAGTTCATAAATGCAAAGGTGGTTGAAATATAATACATAGAAACCCAAAGATTAAAAGATTGTGGTTGTTTAGAAACTGCAGTTGTCCACAGGCTATTTTTTACTCAATTTGCAACTAACTTAATCAATACATAAAACTGTTTTAATGAAATCTTTAAATTTTCAACCAGAATGCAATACTCTACTTCAACGAGGAAAAGTTCCAGAACAAATCTCAAAGCAGGACACTTGGTCAATACCAAATATTACTGGTTTACTAAAATCCACACTCACAAAAACAGAGTTCACAATAAGTACCAAATTACTTGCTGAGAAGTTATACAGCCACCTTAGTAATTTCCTGTTTTTATCAACTATTCTTTCTCATTTCAGTCCACAGTTTTTGAACAGAAAAATAAAAATGGTCCTGACAAGAATTCATTAAATTTCACCACAGCTATTTAAAACTATTTAAAGTCGTAGATGACAAGGGGTTTGCTACCTTGGTAGTTACAGGCAAAATTCTGCTTTCTTTCTATGCAGTGAGAAAAAGAAACATGCAACACCTATAAGATGACACAACTGGAGGTAATGCAGGAAGAAAACAACATGAACATTACATCATCACATGGAACGCCCAGAAACAACAAAATAAAAGCTTTATGCAAATGGTACTGTTGAGAATCTGTTAATAAAGTTAATTTCTTATTTGCAAAATGCACAATAGGGTAATTAAAGACAGAAAATGCTGGAGAAACTCAACAGACCTATAAAGAGAGAAAGAGAATTAACATTTCAAGCACAATGTGACTCTTCTTCAGAATGAGAGCTTTCAATTTCTGAATAAGAGCCATATCAGACTCAAAAAATTTACTGTTTCTCTATGATGCTGTTAGACTTGCTGAGTTTCTCCAGCATTTTCAGTGTTTCTTCCAGATGTCCATAATCACGGTATTTTGCTTTTATACAACTTGCAGCATTGCAAACTGCAAAACATCAAATAGACAGTAGAATGATTTCAGTAGGTTAACAACTAGACAACAGATGTAACCCAACACAGAAACATGTGAAACAGTACATTTTGGAAAAGCACGATGAACTGAACTAGATCTTAAATGGCACAATATTTACAAGAATAGAGGTAAAAAGTTATTTGACCCAACCACCAGTCCCCAGTTCAGATAAATGGGGTGAGTTAGTGGCAAGAAGGGTATACAGTAGTAAATACGTTGGCCAAGTCCAAAAATTATAGATGATATGAAGGAGTGATCAACCAACATTGTGGAGGCCACATGTAACAAACACAGAAAAAATTGAAAGAGAAAAAGAAAGGAAGGTGGAAGATTGAGGTTTGATGGTGAAAACCTTTTCTAAAAATGTATTATTTCATGGGATGTGAACGGTGCTGACAACAGTCTCTAATTTTCCTTGAACAGAGTGGTTTGCTGAGCCATTTCAGAGAGCTATTAAGAGTCAAAACAGATTACTCTGTGTCTGAAGTCATATCTAGGCTAGTGGACTTCCCTCCCAAGTGGACATTGTTAAAATACAGTTACTTTCTAGTGTATAACAATGTCCACACTGCCAGTGAAAGCTTTATTTCCATTAATCACATTCCATAAAACTCAAAACCCATAATTACCTGTTCTCCCCATTTATGCAACAAAATCATACTAAATTAATCCTTAATTAATATATCTATCACTTGTTACCCATTCCAAAATGTCTCAGGCATTCTTTCAGGCCATATTAGACAACAACAGATATCTTTAAAAAATACAATTTAAAAAAACAAAATTATAACATACTATTTTCCTTTTTTCTTTGCATTTTGAAGCTCCAAGCATCCTTTACCAACAGTATACCTGTATCCAATAGTTTCTTTGAACTTGTGTCTTTCTTTGTAAAACAATCAAGTAGCTGACTGCTAAAATCAACCCATTTCAAGTTGAAAATTAAAGTAGTAATTAGAATTCTGCAAACTATTTCAAGCATTTAAATACAGGAAGGATATTAAGGGTATTGCTGGGTAATGGTAGTGCCTCTACCTTTAGCCTTGAAGGCCTGGGTTCAAGTCCTACCTGTTCCAGAAGTGTGCATCTGACAAGTTGATTCAAAATATCTATTGAAAGGATATCAAAAACGATGAAAAGTTTGCAGCAGAAACTCATTTGAACTGCACATGGTCAGGAAGGAGAGGTCACATTTGCAGTGTTATGCAGCCAAAGTAATTATACAATTTGAGTAATCTGACGGTAGCATAGAAATTTGGGGAAGAGGTAATTTTTTGGTTCATGGTTTGTAAGATGTTTTTTCCAGGAGGAAATGAAGCCCAGGATCAGGGGTCCAGCACAAAAGAAAGAGTGAACTACAGGAAAACTGCAAGTTCATTGAATAAAAACTGAAATAACTGCAGATGCTGTAAATCAGAAACAAAAACAGAGATTGTTGGAAAAGCTCAGCAGGTTTCGCAGCATCTGTGAAGAGAAATCAAAGTTAACATTTTGGGTCTGGTGACTCTTCCTTGAAACTGATGGTAGCTAGGAAAATGTTGTTTTTTATGCAGAAAGTAAGATGCAGAAAGGGGTACAGAGTAAACAATAGGAATTCATGGAATGTCTAAGAGATGGTTTTTTGGAGCAGCTTGTGGTACAGCCCATAGGAACACTTGGAGGTGCATTGTAAAATAGGGCTGAGTCAGCACAGCTTCATCAAGCAGTGGTCATGTCTGAAAAATCTGTCAGAATTCTTTGTGTAACTTACTCATTATGTCCTCAAAGTAGAGTCAGTGAATGTGATCCATTTGGATTTCCAGAAAGCCTTTAAAAGGTGCTATACAGGAAGCTCCTAAGTGAGAGCCCAAGGTATTAGGAACAAGGTACTAGCACAGATCGAGGATTTCCTGACTGACAGAAAACAGAATGGGGATAAGGGGCTCCTTTTCAGGATGGCAGCCAGTGAGTGGTGGAGTTCCGCAAGGGTTAATGTTGATACCACACCCATTCACATTATACATTAATAATCTAGACAAAGGAACTGAGGATACTATTGCTACGTTTGCAGGTGACAAAAGATAGGTGGAGGTCAGACAGTGATGAAAAAGCCGGAAGGCTACAGAAGGACTTGGATAGGCTATGAGGATGTGCAAAGAAGTGGCAAATGGAATATAAGGTGGAATAAGTGTGACGTTATGCACTTTGGTAGGAAGAACACAGCGGTAGACTACTTTCTAAATGGAGAAAGGCTTTGGAAATCTGAAGCACAAATGGTGTTAGGAAACCTAGTTCATGATTCAGGATTCTCTTAAGGTTAACATGCAGTTTCAGTTGGCAGTTCGGAAGGTAAAATGCAATGAATTTCAAGAGAGCTGGAATCCATGAGCAATGGATCCAGGAATGTACTGCTGAGGCTGTATAAGGCTCTGGTAAAACTGCATTTGGAATATTGTGAGCAGTTTTAGGCCCCGTAAGAAAGGATGTGCTTACTTTGGAAGGGATCTAGAGTAGATTCACAAGAATGATCCCAGAAATGAAGGACTTGTCATAAGAAGAGATGTTGAGGACTCAGGCTCTGTACTCAATGGAGTTTAGAAAGATGAGGGGGGATTTTGTTGAAACGTGCAGAATACTGAGAGGTCTAGATAGGGTGGACTTGGAGATGATGTTTCCACAAGGAGACAAGCCCTGAGGGCACAGCCTCATAGAGAAGAAACAAGACTTTAGAACTGAGATGAGGAGAAATTCCTTCAGCATGAGGGTGGTGAATCTGTGGAATGTATTGCTGCAGTGGGTTGTGGAGGCTCAGTTTCTTCTGGGGAGAAGGCAGGAGAATGGTGTTGAGAAACACATCAGCAATGATTGAATGACAGAGCAGACTCAATAGGCTAATAGGCCTAAATCTGCTCCTATATTCTATGGTCTTAATACAAAGGAAGAAACTGCTAATAATGAAGAATCTTTCCACTGATTACAGGATTGACAATATAGGATCAAGAATGGAATTAAGAATGTAAGACAAAGTTTTAAAAAACATTTTATCTCTGGAGTTTGTGGCTTTGAGATAGAAATTTTACATTGGAAAGGAAACTACGCAAGTATTTTGGCAATGATGCAATGCAAATAGGGAATAGGCACAGAAATAGCATTAAAGTGGATAGCTTCAGTGGACGAGAAGAGGTGAAAATGGGCGTGGTGGCCCAAATCATCTCCGGTGCACTAACCATGATTTTCAGTTTATATGCACTCTCAGTGTGGAAATCCCTTATTTTTACAAGATTCCTGACAGAAACATGAAGATGGGAAAAACTCCAATCCGTTACTTATATTCTTCTTTGTAAACCATTCTCCATATCCTCCAAGATATAATAAAATCCTTCATCTATCAAGCAGCATTGAAGACGTGATGAACGCTGAGTTGAGCGAAAAAACAAGTAATATGGTTGATTGGCAATATCCAGTGCGAGATTAAATAAAATTCATTATTTACAGAGAGCTATGAAGCAGGAGGCAAAAGCAAACTTAGGATATAAAAGTCAGTTTAAACATCAAGATGTTTTAAAAAAAGACAGAACTAGTAACACTTTGAACAATTCAGATAATGTGCATAAACAGACCCGCATTAAAAGGCATGGATTTTTGCTCTGTTTGAGGCCCATTGAAATCAAACTATCCCAAATCAATTTCACTTTTGGCTCAAATAAATAAGCTACACAAATAATCTCTTCTATAAAGTAGATATTAGGTGGAAGCAAAAATTTAATTAATGCTGTATACTGTCTATGGGTTATTGTGAAAAACTGCACATTCAACAGGTTACCTCTTGTTCTTTGTCCTTCTGCCTCTTTCGCTCATCATCTTTTTTTTCTCTGTTTTCTTTGCCCTGTGATTTGGAACTGGATAGTGCTTTTGATTTAAGATCTACCTTTTCACCAGCAAGGACCTTCCTCACAGATTCATCACTGGAAAACTGGAGATCAGAAAATTAAATGCATCAATATTTCTCTTAATTCTGCTTCACTATGCAAAACTAACTGCACAGATTAGATTAGATTACTTACAGTGTGAAACAGGCCCTTCGGCCCAACAAGTCCACACCGACCCTCCGAAGGGCAACCCACCCAGACCCATTCCCCTACGTTTACCCCTTCACCTAATACTATGGGCAATTCACCTAACCTGCACATTTTTGCACTGTGGGAGGAAACTGGAGTACCCGGAGGAAACCCACGCAGACACGGGGAGAATGTGCAAACTCCACACAGACAGTTGCCTGAGGCGGGAATTGAACCCGGGGTCTCTGGCGCTTGTGAGGCAGCAGTGCTAAATACTGTGCCACTGTGCCGCCCGCTAACGGCCAGTGATTTACTGTGAACAATATACTAAAAATTTACAAGCTTGGAGAGGAAACATTTCTTGATGGCAACGTGTTTACATTCCATTGGAAATGCATGTCCAATGTATTTTGCCAATGTGTTTTCTCTCCCCACCAAGGCAGTGGTACAGGCAAGGCCAAAGGTGTTGAACATAACTGGCATCTTGCTAAAGTATTATTTCACTACAAATTCCAAAAACAAATTGGAGCAGTTACATCAAATGTGACACTATTAATTCTTTAAGAAACCACCAAGATGTAGTAAGCAAATTGAGAACTAAATACGAATGCAGGAAATAATCAGCAGATCTAGCAACATCCATGGTGAGAAAAACCAACTTAATCACTTGGTCCACCATGTCCCATTTTTTTCACACAATCTTCCTCTTTTTGCCTCATTATTTGTGTTATCAATCTCGTTAGCACCTATCTCATAGAATCATAGGGCAAGAGAAGTACAAGTGTTCACTGCTGCCAGGACTTTGCAATGTTCACACCACAGGCACCAAATTTAAACGCCAACTCCAAAGTAATTCAGAATCTGCAAGTCAGGAACTGCAATTCACAGCTCAGTCCTCATAGAATTGCCTGAGAAAGGCTAGAGACCACATTTCATCCAAATGGATCTTGAGGTAATAGAAAGAAAGGCAGAGTGATTCCGTGCAGACTGGCAAAGGAGGTCATATTACTGCATGCATTATGTCCGCTTCACCTGCTCTCATGCACCTGACCTTTCCAGACTGAATCACAGAAATGTTACAATGTGGAAGGAGACCAGATGGCCCATTTTGCCTGCTCCGGCTCAAGAAATGAGCATCATTATCGCGCACCAATCTCTTGCTCTTTGCTTATAATCTTGCACACTATTTTTATTCAAATAATCATCCAATGCCCTCTTGAATGCCTCAATCAAATCTACCTCCACCATACTACCAGGCAGTGCATCCCATGCCCTATCTGCTTAGTGAAAAACATTCTCCTCACTTCACTTTAGTTTCTTTTCCAATCACTTTAAATCTATGCCCTCTTGTTTTTGCTCCTTTTAAGGGAACAGCTTCTCCTTACCAAATTCTATCTAGCATGCTTTATGAGTTTGAAAATCTCCTCTTGGCCACCTTCTCATCAAGAAGAGCACTCCCAATTTCAAACTATCCTAATGGATGAAGATCCTCATCTCTGCAACCATTCTTGTAAATCACTTTTGCACATTCTCCAACATGTTCACATTCTTTCTATAATATACACAATATTCCAGCTGAGATCTAACAAGTGTCTTTTACAAGTTCACATCACCACCTTGCTTTTGTACTCTCAATCCTTATTAATAAAGCTGAGGACACTATACGCTTTACTTCATGCTATCTCTACCTGTCCTGCCACCTTCAATGATCTGGGCACAATTACAGCTCCATCTGCTCTTGCCACCCCCTTGGAATTGTACCCCCATTTTATATTGTCTTTCAATATTCTTCCTCACAAAATGCTCATTTCACACTTCTCTGCACTGGAACTGCTCTGCGACTAATCTTGATTTTATCTTTCTGGAGTTCTACACTGTTCTCCTCACAGACACAGATAACCCTTCCCATCTTGCTGAGTACCTAAAATATGAGTGCATACCTATCCAATTTTTGGTTCTTTCACATACTCAGTTTGTTTCCTCCCAAAGATAATTTACCTTATTAAGGCAACATTTTGCAATAGTTTGCAAGAGTTCATTTGTTTTCTCAGGTTCATGACCAGCCACTACACGGGCAGGTTTCACAGACAAAGAATCACCAGAAACCATCATCACGACATCAATAGCCTTCTGCAGGAATGCGATTTTTGCATCCTTATCCTGACAAGAAAATAGAGGAAAATAAGTTAGCTAGCAATCCGAAATGATGATTTCTAATTTATATTATCTGTACCCTGCACATTAAAATAACTACTTTGCATTTATGTAGTGCCTTTTACAGCATGTAAAATTTCACACTAACAATTTTCACACAGCAACTAAAATAAATAAATCATTTTTTGATGGCATTAGTGAGAGATAAATGAAAGCTAGGATGCAAAGAAAACACACTTCTTTTCATATTGTGCTTTTCTTTTAGTGAGTCTTCTCAAACAAAGTGATTAAGCTCAATTTAATGTTTTGTGTAAAAGTATTCCTCCTATTAAGCATACTTCTTCATTACTGGACTGAAATATCAGCCTAAATTGTATGCTCAAATCTTTGTGCACAATCTATTCAAAGTCATGGTATCACTAAGTCAAGATTGCATTTAGGTTAAATTAGTAACTGTCTGGAAGCAAAAAATTCTCGAATATATGGAATTTTTAATTCAAAGCTTAACTTAAGGACCAAAACCAAACCTAAAGTCCAGGTTTAAAGAGAAAAAAGGAATCAAAATTGTACAACTTAAAGAGGGAACAAAAGAAGAAGAAACATTTTAAAATAAGTGTAATTTCAAGATCAATAATGTTAAAGAACAGAAAAGTGTACGAGTTAGGATATCAGAAGCTCTGAAGGAACAAAGGAGGAAAGATCAAAGGAACAATAACCACAAAGTGCAAGACAAAAGAACTGAAATTATGGGCTGTATTTTAGCCTTGGACATGGTATTAGCCATTACAATAACATAACAAAAATAGGAGGTACGCCCAGTGTTAGAGAAGGTTCTAGCTCTTTCAGTTCCCACAAAGTCAGAAGTGACACAACACCAGGTTATAGTCCAACATGTTTGTTTGAGATCGCAAGCTTTCAGAGCGCCTTCGCTTCATCAGGTGAAGCGTCAACTTCACCTGTTGAAGGAACAGCGCCCCAAAAGCTTGTGATTTCAAAAAACACTTGTTGGACTATAACTTGGCATAGTGTGACTCCTGATCTTGTCCATCCCAACCCAACACCAGCACCTCCACATCATCAGTTCCCACAGGCAAAGGAGGTTTGAGCCACTTTGGGAAACTGCTAGAAACAACAATGGAAATTAATTTTCCATTTTTGGAGTTAAATGTCCAAAGTAAATATTGTTTCCATTAAACTTTTCCAATACTGTCAGATGCTACTATAAATTAAAAATAACAACTATCTCACCATAAGTAAACAGATATACGGAGGAACCTCAATTATCCAAATAGTGGATTATCTTGAGGTCCTGATAGAAACATTACATCAAAGACGTAATTCCAACACTGATCGTGTCTTTTGTTTACAAAGATTAAAAACAAACCTGGCTTACTGAAATGCTGCCGAGAACAGTCCTGGACATCGATGGGAGTCCGGACACCATCTCCAAATGACTGACCTCCCGCCCTCTCTCTTTCCCTCCACCCTTTCCCTAGACTTCTACACAGACGTGTACCCTAAACCCCCCTTCCCCAGATAATCTCTCCAACATTGTCCCGTACAGGGCAAAGTTGGAGTAAAGGGGTGTGTATGTGTGTAATATATATACACGTGTGTGTGTGCGTTTGTGTGCGCGTGCACACGCGCGCTATTTGGAGACTCACCCCCAAAAGGCGGCAGCATCATCTGCAGTAGACTTGTTGCAGGTGGTCAGTCTGGCTGCCCCGGAGAGGGGGCGGAGGCGGATGGGAGGCGGGCGTGGACGGGTGGGCAGTGTTGTACAGGGTTGGGGGGATATGCGGGGGGGCGGGTGTTGAACAGGGTTAGGGGGAGGGCAGGGGGAGGGGTGGTGGTGGGCATGGGGCGGTGTTGGACGAGGTGGGGTCGGGCAGGGGGACAGAGTGGGATGGGATTTTGGGGCGGGTGGGAGCTATGTTGGACAGGGGGTTGGGAGGGCGGGTGAGGGGCAATGCTGGATGGGTTTGAGGGCAGATGGGGGCTGTGGGCTCATGCTCAGTGTACGGCTGCCTTGTCTCCTCAACAGGAAGCGGACCTAACAGAAAACTCCAAGCCCCAGAAAAAAGGCATTGAATCAATTAACTGAATAGTGCCCACCTATCTCATTTGGATAATCGAGGTTCCTTTGCACTTAAATGTAATAAAGTTGACCCTGTAACCAGTTGTTAGAACAGATGCAACCAATTTGTTTATTTAGTTATATTCTCGCTACATCTTGTTTGAAATCATTACACTGTTCCTATGTAATGAGATACCTAGTCTGGAATGATTAGCTCAGTTGACTAAACAGATGGTGTGCATTTCAAAATAATACCAAGAAGGTCGTGTTTAGTTCCCACTTTAGCCAAGGAATAATTTGAGGCCCACTGCCTCACTTTGTCCCATATTAAAATCACAATGCAAGCTTAAGTGAAATGACTTTCAAATCATAAATCATTTTTCCATGGAGAAAATGATCCTAGCTAATCTGATTATAACCAAAAATATACATTTCCATCTACTCTCAAAAACATTCATCCCCTTTCTTAACAAGAATCCATCCACCTTTGCCTTTAAAAATGTTCAAAGGCTCTGCTTCCACATTTTTAGAGAGTTTCCAAGAGTCACGACACTCTGAAAAAAGGACTTCACCTCATCTTCATCTTAAATGGTCCACCAATGATCAAACCCTTAGTTTTAGGTGAGAAACATCCTCTCCACATTTATCTTGTCATGACTCAGGAGGATCTTGTAAATTTCAATTAAGTCATGTCTTATTCTTCTAAATCACCAGATACAACATTCTCTGTCTCACCTTCCCTCACAGGACAACCTCTGCATTCCTGGTATTAGTCTGGCAAAATTTTTGTAAGCTGCTATTTATTCCAAAACAGGTTAGTTTCTTAAGACATGTGCTGGATTCTGTGGGACAGAGTATCGTTTGTTCATCACAGAACTGTTACAAATATATTCAGAATATCAGGACTAACCAACCTCCTCCTCCCTCTCACATTAAAAACTCATTTACGTATGGACAAGTAAACATACATTTGGATTCACATTCTCCTAACTGCATGCTACTTGTAGATAGATGTGTGTAGGCCATACAGCCCTTTGAGCGTCTTCCAAGATTCAAAATGCATCATCCGCCGTCACTTCCGCCACCTCCAAACAGACCCCAGCACCAAGGATATATTTCCCTCCCCTCCCCTATCAGCTTTCCGTAGAGACCACTCCCTCCGCGACTCCCTTGTCAGATCCACACCCCCCACCGACCCAACCTCCACTCCCGGCACCTTCCCTTGCAACCGCAGGAGGTGCAACACTTGCGCCCACACCTCCCCCCTCACTTCTCTCCAAGGCCCCAAAGGAAACTTCCATATCCGCCACAGATTCACCTGCACCTCCACCCACATCATCTACTGCATCCGCTGCAGCCGGTGTGGCCTCCTCTATATTGGGGAGACAGGCCGCCTACTTGCGGAGCGATTCAGAGAGCACCTCTGGGCCACCCGGACGAACCAACCCAACCACCCTGTAGCACAGCATTTCAACTCCCCCTCCCACTCCACCGAGGATATGCAGGTCATTGGACTCATCCACCGCCAAACCAAAACAACCCGACGGTCGGAGGAGGAGCGTCTTATCTTCCGACTGGGAACCCTCCAACCACAGGGGATGAACTTGGACTTCACCAGTTTCTTCATCCCCCCTCCCCCCACCTTGTCTCAGCCGAATCCCTCCAGCCCGGCACCGCCTTCCTGACCTGCAGTCTTCTTCTTGACCTCTCCGCCTCCATCCTACTCCGACCTATCACCCTCACCTTGACCTCTTTCCACCTATCACATTTCCAACGCCCCTCCTCCAAGTCCCTCCTCCCTACCTTTTATCTTCTCCTGCTGAACACTCTCTGCTCATTCCTGAAGAAGGGCCTGTGCCCGAAACGTCGAATCTCCTGTTCCCTGGATGCTGCCTGACCTGCTGTGCTGTTCCAGCAATAAAGTTTCAACTTTGATCTCCAGCATCTGCAGACCTCACTTTCTCCTCAAAATGATCATGACCATCCTACAACTCAATTCCATTTAGCTATCTGGCTCTATCTTCCTTGATAGCTCAAGGCAATAAAAATATACAGAATTGTATTATTTTGTTATTTTAACAGGCTAGTTTATGCCACTCATCAATTATTTTCAACTTAAGAAAATATAAAGCAAGTTAATTCTGCCTGTCCTCAAAGATTTAACCTCTATGCACAAGCATCATTATTATACATTGTTCCCCTGTCAAACCCAATATATTCTACTCCTTGTGGGAGGCCCAAATTGAACTCCAGATGAGATCGACAAACTGAAGCTGGACTGGAGACAAAGCCAACATTCCATTAGCTTTTCTGATTCATTCATGTACTTGTATACTTTGTGCATGGATTCCAAATTCCTTTTGTTTCTTCACAGTTCTTAACTTCTCAACATTTAGAAAATTTTATAATTTACTGTTCTTAGTTCCAAAGGAACTTAGCCATATCAAACCTCCACTCAATCGACCTTAAATGCCTTTGAAACATCCTGCTTTTACACCTCTCCTTATTCAGTGCCATCTATAAACATGGATATTCAACTCTTTATTACTTAAAAGTCATTAATAACACTGGTGAAAAGTTGTGTCCTTGGCATAGATTCTGAGGGAAACCACTTTCCCTCATCCTGCCAATTGCACATGTCCTTCATCCACACACTGTTTGCTAACTTCCAAACAATTTCTAAATAACTTTAAAGGGTCATTCATCTCCAATTCATTGTGCTCTAATTTTTCAAAACATTTTGTGTTTGGAATACAAATGAAGAGATCAAGTTTACAGTGTTATAGCCATGCCTCTTCCCACGCAGCTACCCACTGGGAAAGCAAGATTTGTGAATTCTCTCTCATCAATTATACTGCGCTAGGGACAGTCTAGGGTGTCATGGTAGTGATGCACTGCTGCCTCAAGGTCCCAGGGACTCGGATTTGATTCCAGTCTTAGGTGACTGTCTTGTGTGGAACTTGTACATTCTCCCCATGTCAGCATGGGTTTCCTCCAGGTGCTCCAGTTTCCTCCCACAGCCCAAAGATGTGCAGGTAGATGGATTGGCCTTGGTAACTGTGGGATTATGGGGATAGTGTGGGCGTGGGTGGGATGCTCTTTAGAGGATCGATGCAGACTTGATGGGCCAAATGGCCTCTTTCTACACTGTTGGGATTCTATCATGCTCTGATTTTTAAAAATGATTTCATCTAAACAGTCTAGCATATAAACTCTGTGCATGCAATCACTTTTCACTTACCTTGACATTGTCAGATTTCATCTCAAACTCTGTATACAGACCTTTCAAAAATCCAGTGGTTCTAATCACCTGAAAATAGAAAAGAACAGTAATCTGAACACATTTATTCAACTATCAATGGTTCATTCTCTGAAGGCACCAGCCCCTTTCCCTTTCAAAACTGCTGCCATTACTCCATCTTCAATAGTCACACTCTCAATTATTATAAACATGTTGTTCTAATGTATCATTTTGTAAAGAAAGTTAACCTGTTATGATCAGCACAAGGAGTCACACAAAATACCCAACCCCAAAGCCACACGACTTCTTTTGTGCCTTCAAATGCAGCCAACAGCAGATAGACAATTGGACTGTGTTACCTTAGCAGTAAATCACAAAAAGTCATTAAATAATTCAAGGTTTCCAGGACTGTCCATTTAACCCTCAGCAAATGCAAAGACTCAAAAGCTTCTTCTGCAGTGCTGAACATGAGAAGGTCATGACAAGAAATTCTGGCATAAATGACTTTGTTTTGTAGAAAAATATTCAGCAAAATTAACCATTGCAAGCATTTTGTCTGGTTGTGATAAAGTTGGCAAGAGACAGCCATTCTGAGGAGAATCATCTGGCCACTTTCGGACAGACTTTGCAAAAGTGCAAGTGTTTCTCAACATAGAGACAGGAAGAGGCATCCAGGACTGCTATTGTAGTTACTGCAATGAGGTCAGCAAGGTAGCCCTCATAGGATGAAAGAATTCTCTAACTGGGGTTGTTAATCTGGTGCAATCAGGAGGCCCTGGCTGACAGGCATGGACAGGAGTGTCAGACATCCTGTTGTCAGAGTTGGCTCCAAGGGAGCTTCATCAGTGTCAAGGATTCTCCATATGTAGATAAATGGTGGTTTGCTAATAGGAGTGGATAAATAACTTCTGTGGAGTTATTCTAATGGTGACCAAAGAAAAGCATGATCCTGTAGAAATTTGCTTACAACAGTCATTTTTGATTTGGGGCAAGCATTTCTGGCATGCTGTTATTTGGGAAGCTTGACTTGTTTGATCCTGCCATTGAAGACTGGATCCAGTATGTGGAAAGAATGCATTTGTTTCTCAGGCAAATGATAAAAGGCAGATGAAAGGCAACGTGTAATTATCCTGATAGCTTGTGGACCTGCAGCTTTTTCGGGTATGAGGAGCCTAACTTTCCCCGCGGCACCAGATACTAAAACCTTTCAACAGTTGACATATTTATTAAGGAATATTACAACTCCAAGCTGCCTCTAATTCTGAGACACTATTTCTTTTACTTGACAATTCAAGAACCTGGGGAATCCATATCAGAATTTCTGATTAGGGTAATGTGACTTCCAGAGGCATTTAACTTTGGTTTCACCCTTAATGAGATGCTGAGGGACTGTTTGGTATGCGGGATTAATGATGTAACCATGCAAAAGCACCTATTAGCTGAAGCCTAACTGAACTTCAGGCAGGCACTACAACTGGCTTTACTGTTTGAAAATACGGAGAATGAGTTGCAGGGTGTTCTGATGAAAGTGGAGATCCTCACCAGTCCGACTGAGCTTCGGGAACACCACTCGAGTGAAGGCAATTGCACAGCCTCACTTAGGACATTTCCTGAAAAGAGGGACTCTACGGCAACCCACAGCAAGAAGCCAAGCCTTGGCCAAACGGGTTAAAGTTTTCTTCAGAATCCAAGCCAGCAAGCCAGTTGCTGCTGGTACGTGGAATTGAGACAGCAAAGTCGTCCCACTGGACCTAAATTGAGTAAGAGTAGGCCAGTATCCTGAAGAGTGCACACCCTGGTAAGTCCACCTACATCTGGTTTACACAATTAAATTGCTTAGCCATTTCGAAATCAAAACCAATCAAAATAAACAACTGGTTCAAATGGAGGTCGAAACCAGCGCGGCCATTTCAGTGATTGCAGAACCAATCTTTAACAAAATTCACTCTGGACTCCAACCCTTAAGTTTGCACAAAACGTCAGCTAGACTGAGAACTTTTACCGAGGAACCTTTACAGAATAAGAGTACAACTTTGGTTTCAATCTCTTATAAGAAGTATCTGGTTCAGTTGCCACTGGTTCTAGTAAAAGGCTCAGGTCCAAGCTTGATGGGGCAAAATTGGTTGAGAAAGATTCACCTAGAATGACTCAACATTTTTCAATTAGAAAATGGCTGCCTGAGTGAAGTCCTAATTAAACACTCGGACCTTTTTCAGGCCATCTTGTATATTGACCAGAAAACAATTCCATGGTTCTGTAAGGTCTGCCCAGTGCCATTTACCTTCCAGGCAAAATTAGAGGCAGAAATCAGGAGGCTGGAAAGCAAATGATTAACCAAACCAGTACAGTTTGCAGAATGGGCAGCACTTGTCAGACCAACTGTGAAGCCAGAGGTCAAGATTCACATTTGTAGGGATTTTAAACAAACAGTAAACCACTTTTCACAGCCGGATAAATACCAATTCGTCACATACAGGATTTATATGTGAAGCTGGAAAGGAGGCTGTCCTTCACAAAGCTGGACATATAATACAATAATACCCATGGGGCTTTTAACAATTTACGAGACTGCCATTTGGGGTATCATCAGCCTGCAAACTTTTTCAGCAGATGACAGAGAAAATTTTACAAAGTCTACCCCAGGTTCTCATTTATCTATATGACATGCTAAAAACAGGGAAGACCAATAATAAGCATTTGAAGAACTTGGACACAGTCCTTGGATGTTTCTCCCAGGCAAGTGTATATGTGAGGTAGGAAAAATGTGTGTTCCAGGCACCCTAAGTGACCCACTTGAGCTACAGAGTCAATAAGATCAGGTTACACCCGTTGGGGTGATCAAAGGTGTCCCAGCTCCCATGTCTGTACCAGAGCTTAAGTCTTTCCTTGCGTTGGTAAATTATGATGGAATTATACATAACCTGGCCTCTGTCCTGGCACCTTTGCATCCACTCTTAAAAAGGGGTCCTCCCGGAAATGGTTACGTAGCCAAGCCATTGCTTTCAGGGAAGTGAAGAATCATCCCAGCTCATCAATATTTCCAACTGTTCTGGAACCCTTGTGTTCTTCCTCTCCATCATGCATTGAAGTTACCGCTGAATCTGATATGGACACAGCAGATGTCGCCACCTCAAAACCTTTGCCACCTGAAGTGGAGAATGAATTTCTTCTGAGATGCTCCAGGCAGAAGAGATAAGCTACTATGTGTTACATGCCACACATATCAAAGGCAAAGTTGGAAGAACCCGAACCAGTGTTAAAATGCCCAGGAGGAGCTACAAAAATAAAGAATCAGCCTATGTCCTCGGACTCAGAGGGGAGGAATGTAGTGATTGTAATGAGATCAGCCTGGTGGACATCATAGGAGTTCCCTGATTGGTGCCGTTAATCTGGTCCAATCAGGGAGGTCTGGCTAACAGATAAGCATGGGAGTTGTTTTTTTCTTTTTTGTTTATTGAGATTGTTTGTTTGTTTTCTGGCTTTTCTTTTCTTTTTTGCTAACTTGAAGCTGTGTTCATCTGCACAGGTAGTTTATACTATCACTGCTGCAAAAAAGAAAAAGGAAGAAAAAATAAGCATGGGAGTGTCCGACATCCTGTTCACTCAGAGCTGGCTCAGAGGGAGCTGGATCATGTCAAGGACTCTCCACGTGTAAATAAAGGGTGAATTGGTGATGGGATATCTGCCTCTGTGGAGTTATTTCAGCTATACTGAACAAGGCTATCAAAAGCCACAGTCTGCAGTGCTGTAAAAGTGAAACAAAAGGAGGTTTTACTCACTGTCATGACCTGTCTTGCTCAATCCCTCTGTAAGAGAGCAACTTCCAACTTTTCAACTACACAGGCCATTGAATCTGACTTCACATTTTCAACTCTTCTCTTTGGAAAAAGAATCCTCAAACAAGCCAAGCCTGCAAAGTTAGCAAAAAGTGACCTCCTTTTCACTTGCAAATATAACTTTTATCTGTACTAACTTCAAATTGTTGTATCTGCATGCTGATTTATAATGTTGTCACTTTTTACTTGAGTAGTTTTCAATAAAGGTTAAAAAATTAATAAATTAAATTTCATATTGATTAACATGTAAAGCTGTGCTGCTGAGTATTTTTTAAATTCTCAAAAACTGCAAAAGGACTACATATAAGCTTATAGAAATTTTAGTTCACAGGCCACACAGAGAACGCGCTAAGTATGTATATGGTTATGATACAACCCTTTAATTCACCAAACATCCCTCATCAAAAATCTCCCAAGGTCCTTCAATGTGTTGTCACCTCCCAGTAGTATACCTTCGTCTTGAAAATCCAGGTTCAAATCCTTCAGAAACAAGACCAAACCAAAATCATGAGCGACATCCAATAATGCTCTGTATCCTTTGTTCACCTCTCAACATGCCGCCCATAGGATTATTTTCCTATAATACTCCTCCAGTGCTTAGTTTGATGGACTGCCCTCAGTTAGATTATTTCACTCCTAAATTCAAAAGATAGCTCAAACACTTCAGTCATTTTAGCCTGATTGGCACAGCATCCACTATCATAAACGTTTACTCCTTCTGCCATGGTCACACAGCAGCATTGTGTATCACCTACAGGACGGACTGCAGCAACTCACTAACACTCCATCAATAGCACTGTCCATTGCCATTTCTTCTACAACTTAGAAGCACAAATGTAATGGATACATGGAAACACTATCACCTGTAAATTCCTCTCCAAGCTACACACTATTCTGTCTTGGAGCTATATTACCATTCCTTTACTGTAGTTGGGTCAAGTCCTCGGACTCTCTTCCTACCAGCACTTGGGTGTACCCATGGAAGGCAGCAATACAAAGTAGCTGCCTATCACTTTCTCAAGAGCAACAAACACTGCTCACGCTGGCACTGCCCACATCCCATGAATAAATAAATTACCACTTTTATGCTTTTAATTCAATTATTATCTGAAGATCTATTCTTCTTCTCTTTTTTTATCTATCCACTTCTCTTCGTAACATCATCAACAAAGGATCATAGCTTCGCCCTGTATGCCAACAATTATTGTAGCCCAGCTGTCAGTCTCAGTTTCTCAACTCCGTGTGAATGCTTACAAAAGATTCAACATGCTCCAGCTCAAAAACAAAACCATAAACCATCTTTTATCCTTTATCAGTTCCATTCCATCCTGCTCTTTCACTATTAACTTTTTAAAAACCTTCTCAAAACCTATTCTGTCAGGCCAAGCCTTTTGTTGTCCCTCTGGATCCACTCTTAATTTCATGCATTTTTCTCTGACAGATCTTGAGATGTATTTTATGTCACTCTTTTAATACAAATCAAAGTTAAGATTCTTCTGCAAATGGAGAATTACTTTATCCAGACTATAAAGTAAAATATCCATTTACAATGATTTAAAAAAGCCTAAAACCGTTCAGTAATTCGCCATCCTCTGCAAAAGATAAATGAATAAATAACGTAAGCTGAAGGAGAAACATTCACAGATTTCCAAATGACTGAAAAGAATCTTCTGAGAATTTGAAATTGGACTTCTCACTTACTATGTCCCAAATTTTCAATTCAGATCTCTTGAGACATGCAAACTGCATTTGTTCAGGAAGCCTTTCAATGTAGTTCAGAACCAGCACTGGAGGCCAAACCATACTCCCTTTATACAGCATAAGTTAAAGGTACAAAGTTTCTTTGACTAGGAGAGAAGGTAAGATTGTCAAGTAAGATTCTGGGTAATCCAAAATGGAGGACAGGAAATATTTTGGCTCCAAGAGGCTGCTCCTTTTTTTGAGGTATTTTAGGTAATGGAAGTGACATCCTTGAAATCCAGGATCAGCAATGACTATTTTATATGTTGTCACATTGTTTTGGAACTTTGGATTAAAAAAAAAGTCAAAAGAACAGCACTTTTAAAAGGGAGAGCTACAGACAAAGGCAGCAACTGGTGAGGTCAGCGCAGGACAGAGAGAGACAGAGAGTGTCATAATTGTCGTAAACCCTTCTGCTTAATTTAAGCCAGCAACACAGAACAGGTTTATCCTGTGCCATCATCTGCGAAACTTCGAGAAGCCAAGAATTATTTAAAGTAAAAATTAACAACTTTATTTCTTAAAGTATAACAGAGAATAATTAACTAACAACTATTTACAACTCCTCCTTCTAACATATCTTTTACTCTCCCCTTTACAATACTGGTCCGATAAAAATCCTGATTAAGATTTACAAAATAAAACTTCTTATCTCAAAACCAGGCAGCTTTCAGTTCTTCTCTGTATTCTTTTCTTCTTCTTGGGGATTCTGCTTCACAGGTTATTGATCACTAAAAGTATCTTGAAGAGAGCTATTTTTCAGGCAGTCTCTACATACTGATGGTGTGGCAGTTCTCCTCTCAACTGTTCGATTTTCCCTCGTCTCATACCCCTAAAGCATCAGATTGTGTCACTGGCTTTTAAGCTTGTCAATTTACTAAATTCAAACTTGATTGGAATTTGATATTTTTCAGGGTACAATTTAAACTGATTGGCCGAATTCAAATTTGCTTTTGTCTCCAGGCAATCAGCTAATCGAGTTGTTCGACCAAATGTTCCTTTTTTTTCAAAACACTTGATGCTGTCAGGTAGTTCTACTAGCTTTTAACTTCCTTACAGGTACAGTACACCTACATTTTCATAACAGTTAAAATATGCACAAACTTGAAAACATTGGTTTCCATATGTTAAAACTGAACCTACAGATGAAACAATAAGTATATTTGATTTATATCAAATCCTTTGAGCATTACTGGAAGCTTTTCCATACTTGGTATCAAATGCCTGGTTACATCAATTGAAACAAACCGAGTTCAAATATAACTCATGTAAATACAGTATTGGATCAAACAGATAATTTAATATTCTGTAATGCATCTTTTAAATAAGTGGATTTGAAAATAGTATTAAAAACACACTCCACAGGTTCAGAGCAGACTAAAACAAATAAAAGCTCAAAAACTACTGGCTTTTTAATTAAATCAAATTTTCAACGTATACTTTTCACTAATTCCATACAACCCCAAACAATATCATCCAAAATTATTGATCCTGATTTTGTGTGGATAATAATGTTGAGACTAACAAGGGAGACTAACAAATCACAAACGAGGGAGTTGGATATTTAGGCTTGAGATCAGGAAATTTTTCTTCACTCAAATGATTTTAGGTCTATGCTCCAAGATATTTGTATTTTCATTATTCATTCATGGGATTGTTGGTGTCACTGGCTAAGCCAGTACTTATTCCTATCCCTAATAATCCAAAGGGCAGCTAAAATCAACCATATTACAATGGGTCTGGAGTCTGAAAGCTGTGAATGCTCAGTTGTTAAGTACAAAGACTGACAAACCTTTCCAGATTATGGGAATTCGAGGTATGGTGTAGGAAGGTGGAGTTAAGACAGAATATTAACCAAAATCATACTGATTGGTATGTTGGCTTGAAGATCTGAATAGTCTACTCCTACGTTTTGTGCTCTTAGTATTCAGTTATGATCCTGGAAGGTAAGCATCAATACGCTATTTCAGCTTGGGTGCATTTTAATCAACTTCAATTCTCCATGGATATTCACAAGTGTACACTTGCTAGATAATTAACAGTTGTTACAAAATTCCCTTCACTAACCCAAAGGCAGACTTATCATATACTGTCTCAGCTGCTTTCAACCGAATCCACCAAGGATGAAAAATTGACATGTTACAATTTTCAGGAAGAAAAACAGCATTGGTCTCCCTTGAAAATCAATATCCCAGAATATTATCTTGACATAGCTTTAAATTTAGTGGTCCCAAAGGGCTTCCTTTCTTTTATTGCTCTTTGATGCAAGTCTATTGCACAGGCTTTTATACTGCAAATAAATTTGCTCAAATGTCAGCATTTCCTTTGTTATCTTCAACTTGAAATTATAAACTATTGCTCTTTATTTTTACCACATGCCTAAAAAAACTAAATCCACATGAAGCTACTAAACAGGACTACTTGTGTACCAAACAACATAAGCAGCAAGTTACAGACAGCCACAATCAATGGATCAGATCTATGTTCTGCAGTCCCACCTCATCCAGAAGTCAATGGTGATGGACAATTAAACAATTCATTGAAGGAGGAGTTTCTACATATCCCCATTCTCAATGATGGGAGACTTCAGCATATCAGTGAAAAAGAGAAGGGTGAAGCTTTCGCAATAACCTTCAGCCAAAAGTGCTGAATGGATAATCCATCTCAACCTCCTCCAGTTGCCCCCAGTAAGACAGGTGTCAGTCGATAACAAGAAATGCTTGGATGCACTGGATACTACAAAAGTGAGAGGCCCTTGCAGATAGTTGGACTCTCCACTGGTTGGAGCCACACCTTCCCAAAAGCAACCATAGAAATAAATGTTGGCCAGTCCGCAATACCCATATTCGATGAATGAATAAAAAACCTCTAGACACTTCAATTTCAAATATTTGGATTACATTACTAACTTTTTTTCTGAAGAAAAGTACCAAGGAGTTAATGTCTCTCAAAAGCTGTGTTGTACGGATCATTTGATCTTGGAACTAAAATGATAGAAAGCTTTCAATATTGAACACAACCTGTTTTCCAGCCACTGACTTCTTTTCCGTCATTGCTAACTGTCTGAAGTTGAGCCAAGACTTTGCCCTTCTCCCAACTCTGTAGCTTCCTCCAGCCCAATAAGTGTTTGAGATCACTTCACTTCTCTAATTATTCATGTTTAATGTGTTAATTCCACCACTAACAGTGATGCCTTCAGCTGACTAGTCTCTAAATTCTGGACTTTCTACTCTAAAGTGAGTTCAAAAAAGAAACAAGTGTTTCAAGTCAATGCATAATTAAAACTCCACCTAAAACAACTCATGGATGAATCACATGGAAGTTATTGCTACAGAACTGACAACCCATTATTTCAAATATAACCACAGAAAATCCACTAAAATTGATATTCTTGACTGGGCCTGAGTCTTAAAAAATAACAAGTGTTAACAACCATGAATATTTGGTTATGACCAAGGTATAAACAACAGTCACTCCAAAATTTATATTCCCCAGTCTACAAATAATGCAACTGGAAAAGGAGGTACACAAGGGGGCTGTTTATCACCAGTCCTCTTCAATATATAAGCAGAAACAAGGATCAAAGAAGGTTTTCAAGACACAGAATCTGGTGTTAAGATTGGGGTGGGTTAATGTTATCAGTTAGATGTATAGATGGCAGAGTGTTTGCAGCAGGCACAGAAGGAGGATTACAAGAACTAGCAAACAGATGAGCAACAGTAGGCATGAACCTAGGAATGAAACGGAATACTGACAAATCAAAGTAATTCATATCTCAAAAGAACAAGAAATGTTCATATATTCATAGAAAACTGAATAGAACAGGTAGAAAAATTTTAGTACTTTAACTTACAGGTACAAGATGCAACAAAAAATAAACAAGATAGGAGAAGCGCTACATAAATATTTTACATCGGTATTCACACTGGGAAAAAAAACAACATTGTGGAGGAGAATACTGAGATACAGGCTACTAGACTAGATGGGTTTGAGGTTCACAAGGATGCAACGTTAGCAATTCTGGAAGGTATGGAAATAGATTAGTCCCCTGGACCAGATGAGATTTATCCTTGGATTCTCTGGGAAGCCAGGGAGAAGATTGCAGAGCCTTCGGCTTCGATCTTTATGTCGTCAAGGAAAGACTGTATGAGTTTAAAAAAAGCTACAAACTAAAAGATGAATAAACAACTCAAAAAGCAAATTGTAATCAGTATTACGGTGGCAGAAAGGACATTTGAGGACTTGTCTACTGAGGTAGTATGGGCTGAGGGTTAAAAAGAGGAAAGGAGAGATCACCCTGTTGGGAGTTTTCAATAAGCCTCAGATTAGTTCCAGAGATGTAGAGGTAAGGATTGCAAAGATGACTCTGGATCGGAGAAAGAGTAACAGGGTAGTTGTTATGGGGGATTTTAACTTTCCAGTGTGAATGCCAATGTACTTTCGATGGGTCAGTTTTTGTCCAATGTGTGCAGGAGGCTTTCCTGACACAGTATGTAGACAAGTCAACAAGGGGGCGAGGCCACATTGGATTTGGTAAAGGGTAATGAACCTGGCCAGGTGTTAGATTTGGAAGTAGGTGAACACCTTGGTGATGGTGACCACAATTTGATTATTTTTACTTCAGCATTGGAAAGGGATATGCAGGGCAAGAGTGATAACTGGGGAAAAGGCAATCATGATGCAATTAGGCAAGACTTAGGATGCATAGGATGGGGAAGGAAACTGCAGGGGATGGGCACAATTGGAATGTGGAGCTTATTCAAGGAACAGCTACTGCATGCCCCTGTCAGGCAGGGAGGAAGTGATCGAGTGAGGGAGTCGTAGTTTACTAAGAAGGTTGAATCTCTTGACAAAAGGAAGAAGCAGCTTATGTTAGGATGAGACATGAAAGCTCAGTTAGGACGCTTGAGAGTTACAAGCTAGCCAGGAAAGACCTAAAGAGAGAACTAAGAGGAGCTAGGAGGGGACATGAGCAGTTGTTGGCAGATAGGGTCAAGGAAAACCCGAAAGCTTTCTATAGGTATATCAGGAATAAAAGAATGACTAGTGTAAGATTAGGGCCAATCAAGGACAATAGTGGGGGGTTATGCATGGAGTCCGAGGAGATAGGAAAAACGTTAAATAAATATTTTACATCAGCATTCACACTGGAAAAAAAACATTGCTGTGGAGGAGAATACTAGACTAGATGGGTTTGAGGTTCACAAGGATGAGGTGTTAGCAATACTGGAAAGTGTGAAAATAGATAAAACCTCTGGGCCGGATGGGATTTATCCTTGGATTGTCTGGGAAGCCAGGAAGGAGGTTGCAGAGCCTTTGGCTTCGATCGTCACTGTCTATAGGAATAGTACCAGAAGACTGGAGGACAGCAAATGTTGTCCCCTTGTTCAAGAAGGGGAGTAGAGACAAGCCTGTAATTATAGACCAGTGAGCCTTACTTTGGTTGTGGGTAAAGTGTTGGAAAAGGTTATAAGAAATAGGATTTATAATCATCTAGAGAGGAATAAGTTAATTAGGGATGGTCAGCATGACTGTGTGAAGGGTAGGTCATGCCTCACAAACCTTATTGTGTTCTCTGAGATGGTGACCAAACAGGTGGATGAGGGTGAAGCAGTTGATGTGGTGTATATGGATTTCAGTAAGGCATTTGATAAGGTTCCCCATGGTAGGCTATTGCACAGAATATGGAGGCATGGGATTGAGGGCGATTTAGTGGTTTGGATAAGAAATTGGTTAGCTGAAAAAAGACAGAGGTTGGTAATTGTGGGAAATATTCATCCTGGAGTTCAATTACAAGTGTTATACAGCAAGGATCTGTTTTGGGGCCACTGCTGTTTGTCATTTTTATAAATGACCTAGATGAGAGCATAGAAGGATGGGTTAGTAAATTTGCAGGTAACACTAAGATCAATGGAGTTGTGGATTGTGCTGAAGGATGTTGCAGGTTACAGAGGGACATAGATAAGCTGCAGACCTGAGCTGAGAGTGCAAATGGGAGCTTAATGCTGAAAAGTGAGGTGATTCACTTTGGAAGGTTTAACAGGAATAAAGAGTACTGGGCTAATGGCAAGATTCTTGGTAGTATAGATGAGCAGAGAGATCTGAGTCCATGTACATATATCCCTTAAAGTTGCCACCCAGGTTGATAGGGTTGTTAAGAAGGCATACAGTGTATTAGTTTTTATTGGTAGAGGGATTGAGTTTCGGAAGTCATGCTGCAGCTGTACAAAACTCTGACGCAGCCGCACTTGGAGTATTGCGTACAGTTCTGATCACCGCATTAGGAAGGTGTGGAAACTTTGGAGAGGGTACAGAATAGATTTACTAGGATGTTGCCTCATATGGAGGGAATGTCTTATGGAGGAAAGGCTGAGGGACTTGCGGCTGTTTTCATTCAGGAGAAGAAGATTGAGAGGTGACTTAATTGAGACATACAAGATAATCAAAGGCTTAGATTGGGTGGACAGTGAGAGCCTTTTTCCTCGGATAGTGATGACTAGCACGAGAGGACATAGCTTTAAATTGATAGGTGATAGATATAGGACAGATATCGGACAGATATCAGAGGTGGTTTCCTTACTCGGAGTAGTAGGGGAGTGGAACATACTGCCTGCAACAGTAGTAGAGTCGCCAATTTTAGGGGCATTTAAATGGTCATTGGATAGACATATGGATGAAAATGGAATAGTGTAGGATAGAAGGGCTTCAGATTGGTTCCACACGTCGGCGCAACATCACGGTCCAAAGGGCCTGTATTGTACTGTAATGTTCTCTGTTCAAAAATAGGGGGTTGACTTTTACAAGAGATCGACTATTACTCGAGTATATACGGTAGATAGTTTTTTTTAAAAACAAAACGACACAGCTGGCATTGACACCAGGTTATCCAATATGATCTCACACTTTTACACAACTATACCCAAGTAATATGTGTGGTATTACTGACTTACAAATACTTAGGCAAGCTATATGCATTTTAATCCTGAAAGTATATTAAATTATTTCTATTAATAAGTGCTGGTTGGTTTTGTTGACTGCCTTATCTCAATACATATATCATACATATACTGTACATATGTATTACTTCTGAGATACATTTTTGGCTTTAACTGTCAAATTGTGAATATTCCTGTCATTGATATTTAATAGTCATTATAAATTAAAGAGGAAACCAAGGAATTACTTTTGTGGAAACAGTAGGAATTCAAACATGACAATCAACAAATGAGATGGTGGTGTGGTAATCCAGAACCTCAGATTAATCTTCTGAGGCCATGGGTTTGAATCCCACCATGAGAGATGCTGAAACAATGAAAATCTAGTATAAAAGTTAGCAAACATGAAACCACTCAAGATTGTCATAAAAACACATCTAGTTCATTAATATCCTTTATGGAAGGATACCTGCTGTCCTTATCTAGTTTGGCCGAGACATGGCTCCAGACCCCAGCAATGTGGTTAAATCTTATCTGCCCTCTGGGAAATAAATGCTGGCCAAGCCAGCGATTCCCACATCTCTTCATAGTATTATATTTACCTTTTTTATTCTAACTGCTAGAAAGAAATTAATAAGTGAACATGAACTAACTTCACAAGTTCAAAAGGGATAGGAACATAAAAAATAAGAGGAGTAGGCCATCTGGCCTATCAAGCCTGCTCCACATTCAATAGATCATAGTTGATCTTTCAGTGGTCTCAGCTTCACTTACCTGCCCATTCACCATAGCCCTTCATTCCTTTACTGTTCAAAGATCTATCTATCTTTGCCTTAAAAACATTCAACAAGGTAGTCTCAACTGTTTCACTGAGCAGGGAATTCCACAGATTCATAAACCTTTGGGTAAAGAGGTTTCTCCTCAACTTAGTCCTAAAATATTAATACATTGACCACTCTAGTTGACCATTATCCCCATCGCATGCATCTTGTGTACTGCCAGTTAAAATGCACAAGGTGAGCTTACAAACTGCAGGCTTTATTTTGTAACAAACAAAACATCTATAGATAAAGCCTCCACATTTCAAAAGTTAATAACAAGCCTGTGAGACAGAAGAGATTGGGAACTGTAAGCATATCAATATGACATTGGTGGGCTAATAAAATAATACTGTTACGAGTATGTGTAATGCAAAAGCATAAATCGGTCTTTCTTCTGCTTTTACAATATTTGATAAAGGTGCAAGCCTGATCATCTAGGACATTGTGGAGGAAATTTGTAGTATTAACTGATTGATGAATGGGTCTGATCAAAGATCATCTTGACCTGAAATGCATATTTTGCTCCACTGATGCTGCCTGATTTGCTGAATATTTCCAGTACTTATAGCTTTAATTTCAGAATTCCAGGATATATTTTCTTAATATTAGCTGCTTGCTATTTAGTGTCACATTTCAAAATACTTATCCAAGTACCAGTACTGTTATTAATGAATACAGATTAAAAATTCTGTTTGAAAATAAATAACTGTATTATGCAGAGGCTATTGAAATAAAAGTAAAATACTGCGGATGTTGGAATTCTGAAATAAGAACAGTAAATGTTGGAAATACTCAGCACATCATACAATATCTGTGGAGATAGAAACAGTTAATGTTTCAGGCAGTGAAGGGGCATTATAACCTAACAGGTTAACTCGGTTTCTCTCTGCAAATGCTGTCTGACCTACTGCATACAGTTCATTATTGCAGCACCAAAAGCCCTTTGGTGTCATCTAACCATGGGAAATTCACTAATAGGTGTTCTGTCTACTGTTTTAATGACAATCCCCTTGATATCTTTCTATCACAGGGTTTTAATCCTATACATGTAACCTTTCCACTTCATTCAGTGAATAAAAACTGTTCAAGAGCCACGGATGAAAAACTGGCTTCCCATATTTGCAATCAATACAATTTTTTACACTTGGGGTGAATTTATTCCAGTTTCTTTGAACTGTCACAGGAAATTTCTAATTCATAATTCAATTCACAGAAGTAATAGTCCAAATTTTACTATCACCATGTACACATTAGAAAATGGTGGGTAGATTTTACTTCCTGAAGCCCTTTTGGAAATCATCCACACCACCTTTTATCAGTGATCTAGATGATATTTCATACAGTCTTTATTGGATCAGTAGCCCCATTTGTTTAAATTATTCAGTGCTTGACATTTCATTTTTCAAAAATTACATGCAAGCTATTTCCTTAAAATACATGGGCAACTTTGAATCATTATCTGGGAGCATGCAGAACAGCATTTTTGGATTGTAGAAGACATGATTCTCCTGCAATTACTGAAATTTATTTAACACTGCAAGTAGAGGGAAATAAAAGCAATTAAAAAGGAATGGTAAAGACCTAAATGAAAAACATTTGCAGAGTTTTCAGAAATGTCTTAGTTGTGTTCATTTCCATGTAACATAGTGACAGCGGAAACATTATAACACCCATTCAACACAAACATTTGTAACGTCAATTGTTCATTAGCTCAAATTGATTTTGAAATAGGCATTGTTCCTTTTGAAGTACATCAAGATTTACGCCCTGGTAACAAAATGACTAGCTGACTACTTTGAAATCACTGTTCTATAGCGAGCATCAATAATGTTGTGCTTTCTTCACAAAATCATATTGACCTGTCCACAGCCAGGACACATTACCATAAATTCATTACGGTCAATTCCTCAAAAATAAGAACTCCAAATAAACAGCTCCACCTTCTGGAATTGAGGAAAAGCAAAGGATCTTGAGTTTGATTTTAACCCAAACCTGATTATGCAGACCAACATATAGATTAGATTACTTACAGTGTGGAAACAGGCCCTTCGGCCCGACAAGTCCACATCGATGCGCAACCCACCCATTCCCCTACATTTACGCCTTCACCTAACACTACGGGCAATTTAGCATGGCCAATTCACCTGACCAGCACATCTTTGGACTGTGCGAGGAAACCGGAGCAAACCCACGCAGACACGGGAGAATGTGCAAATTCCATACAGTCAGTCACCTGAGGCAGGAATTGAACCCAGGTCTCTGGCGCTGTGAGGCAACAGTGCTAACCACTGTGCCACCGTGCCGCCCAAGTATGATTTCAATGCAGAAGTACAGCTCAATTTGCCTTGCAATTTAATTTTCTTACAAAAATAAGTGTTTTGACTATTTTGCAATTTGTTGATTTGGTTACTAATCATTCCCAACTGAAATAAATGAAAAACTGCAGATATCAGAATTGTGATATAAAGACAAAAATTGCTGAAATTCTCTGTAGGCAGCATCTGTGGAGTGAGAAACAGAGCAAACATCAAGTTGAATATGATTCTTCTTTCGAACTCTGACATGTTATATTTGACTCAAAACAATGGCACAGATATTACAATAGCAAAATGTTGCTGAAGCAGGATAGGCCAGAGGTTGCATGTCAGAACTACGCATAATTTATAATCAACTGTTTTGAGCAAATTACTTGGCTATTTCAAAATTCTGATGGGAAATTCCCTCTGTCTGGAACGCTGCAAAAGATGGAAAATTCTAAAGGTTCCAACTCATGCAAGCTTAATTGTTACCGAGAAAAAGTTCGCCCACATAGCACCCTTCTCCGCTCAACCAATTGGCATCCTCACTTACATATACTTACCCTTTCACAGTCACTATCAAAATGTTGCTGAACATTTAAAATACAGACTGCCTCTCTGCGTCCTCCTCACAGTACACCCCTCCCCCCCGCCCCCTCAGTTTTGTGTCATCTGCAAATTTTGATATATTACATTTAGTTCCTTCATCTAAATCATTAATCTGTATAATGAATAGCTGGAGTCCGAGTGCCAATCTCTACAGTACCCTTCTAGTCACTGTTTGCCATTCAGAAATAGATGCATTTATTCTTCCTATGTTCCTATCTGCTGACCAATTTTCTATCCATCTCAATACAGTACCCGCAAACTTAAATTTTAAATATTAATCTCTCATTTGAGACCATATCGAAAGCCTTCTGTAAGTTCAGATAAACCGCATCCACTGTCTCCCCTGATCAATTGTACTAGTTACATCCTCAAAGAATTCCAATAGATTTGTCAAGCATGACTTCCCTTGTGTAAATCCATGCTGATTGTGCCTGATTCTACTAGTTTTCTAAGTGATCTGCGGTAAATTCCTTGATAATGGACTCTAGCATCTTCCCCACTACTGAAGTCAGACTCGCTGGTCTATAATTCCCAGTTTTCTCTCTACCTCCCTATGAAAAAAAAAGGGTTATGTTAGCTATCCCCCAATCTGTACGAACTATTCCAAAGTCTAAAGAATCTTGGAAGATGACCACCAATGCACCCACTATTTCTGGGGTCACTTCCTTAAATAATTTGAGATGTAAATTATCACGTCCTGGGGATTTATCAGACTTCATTCCTATCAGTTTATCAGACACCATTTCTCTATGAATAGAGATTTCCTTCACTTCCTTCCTCTCACTAAACCCTGTATTTCCCATCATTATGTTACTCATGTCTTCTTTTGTGAAGGCAGAAGTAAAGTATAAATTTAGCTCATCAGCCATTTCTCCCATTTCTGGCTGTAAAGGATCTGCATTAGTTTTCACAAATCGTTTTTTCTTTACATACCTGTAAAAACGTTTACAGTTAGTTCTCACGTTAATCACAAACTTACTCTCATACCTCTATTTTGCTCTTCTCATTCAATCCCTTGGGCCTCCTTTGCTGACTTCTGAATGTACCGATTCCTCGATACTGCTGTTTTTTTCTTGCCATTCTGTCTGCTTCTTTTCATCTCATACTACTGCTAACTTCCTTTGTAAGCCCTAGTATGGCCACTGTTCTCTTTGCACTCACATCAGACAGGAATAAACAATTTTTGTAATTCAATCATTCACTCTCTGAATGCTTGGCGTTGCCTATCCACAGTCATCCTTTCCAAATTCCCAATCCATTACAGACAATTCATGCCTCATACCACTGCAGTTTCCCTTATTAAAATTCAATACCCTCATCTCAGAACTAACTACATCACTCTCCATCTTGATTAAGAATTCTATCATATTATTGTTGCTTATGCCCAACAGGTCTCTCACAACTACATTACTAATTATTTCTTTCTCATTGTATAAAACCCAGTCGAAAATGACAGTCTCTAGTTGGTTCCTCAAAGAATTGGTCCAGAAAACCAATCCTGTATACATTCCAGGAACTCCTCTTCGATGGCATTAAGATTCATTTGATTTGCCTAATCTATATGCAAATTAAAGCCACCGATAATTACAAACATTCTTTTACCACATGCATTTCTGATTTTCTGTTTAATGCCATTTCCAACATCACCACTAGTTTGGTGATCTTTATACCATCCCTAAAGTTTTTTTGCCCCTGGGTATTCTTCAATTCTACCCACTCAGATTCAACACTGTCTAAGCTAATAATGATGTCTATATCCTCTTTAGCCAGTAATGCCGCTCCACCACTTTTCCCTTTGTATCTGTCCGTCCTAAATACTGAACACTTCTGGATGTTCAATTCCCATCCCTCGTCATGCTGCAAAATGTCTCCATAATCCTGACTATATCATACCAGTTTACATCTATTTGTGCGATTAATACATCCACTTTATTTCAACTGCTCCATGTGTTCAGGCTCAAAGCCTTAAGTCTCATCTTTCTAACATCTCTCATCCCATTCCCATTACTTTTCTTTTTACTGTGGCCTCTGCCTACCACTTTTCTTGTTCTCCTTTCTGTTGTTGTTGTTGTCCTTGATCCCCATTCTGACTCCTCGCATAGGTTCCTATTCCCCTGCCAATTTAGTTTAAACTCCCCTCAACCATTCATATTTGTCCAAGAGCATCAGTCTTGGTCCTGCCCAAGCGTAACCAATCTAGTTTATACTGGTTCGTCCTCTCCCAGTACATTTGGATCGGCTCAGGCTTGGAGAGCAGGAGGGCCTGTTCCTGGCTGCAAATTTTCTTTGTTCTTTGTTCTAGTCCCAATGTCCCAGGAATTGGAAGTTCTTCCCTTTTTAGCCATATTTTCATTTGCTACTTCTACTCAGACTAGCATATGCCACTGGTAGTAATCCTTAGATCACTACCTTTGAGATCCTTCATTTCAGCTTGCTTCCCAAATCCCTATCTTCTGCTTTTAGGACTTCAGCTCTTTCTGTTTTACCAATGTCATTGGTCTCATAGTGACTGGCTGTTCACCTTCCCCCTTCCAAATGTCCTGCAGCTGCTTTTATACATTCTTAACCCTCACACCACTTTGTTTGCATCAAAACATCATTATGAAAGAATCTCCAGCACAAGAGTAATCTAAAGGTAATTGGACATTTTCTATCTGAAATAGGGTTTCCAATCCTGATTGGAATTTCCAAGCCATTACTGTTTCTCTCTCTGCAAAGACTGCAGACCTGAGTATTTCAACACTTTCTGTTTTTACCCTAATAACTATATTAGAATTTGTCAACCTTATTGTCTAAGATTGCTGTTAAATGGCAACTTACTAACATTATTTTCTATAAAATTATTGACTGTAGAAAAATGTTGGGATGTAAATTTTCAAACTGGTACCACCTCTTCTTTGTTCCAAAACCACCCGCGAGTGGGCCTTTAAATTGAAGAAATGATTTATTCGCTGGGTGGCATTGTTTAAAAGTATCAGGCACACCACTGAAAGGATTCACAAATAGAAGCAAGACACTAAACAGTTTTCTTAGATTAAAAAAAACTCTTTTTTTTGACTAATCTATAATAGTATAGACGTTGGCACTACTCAAAGAAAAAGTACATTTTGAGATAGGAGGGTTAAGGCATTGTAACAATAAGCTTTGTTTAGCTGATTGGTCGAAATGCCTTGAACAAGTGTTTTAAAAAAAAAAGCAGGCTAAACCATGTGATAAAAAATGATCACAACATGTGTTCAGCCTACTTTTACTCATGTTTCACAGGAAAGATTTTTTTTTAAAATATGCATAAAAAGAATTGGTTAATCCAGAATAGCACTGAACAGATTTTCTCAGTCTCAAAGAACTACATTTCCATTCAAATTCCATGTCTTTTAAAGCTTGTACTTTCTTTTATATTCTGTCAAAAATTACTATCCAATGAGAGCCTTTGCTCGCAGAACTACATAGGAACATTTCCCAGGCAAACATTATCCTGTATAAAACTTGCAGAGGCTTGCTGTGAGACAGCAGTTTAAATCTAGGGACATAAATTTAAGGTGGTGTTTTTATTTTGTGTTTTATACAACATTTTAACATAAATACCAGGATACAATCAGACATACATGGATATCAAGCCAAGAGATGATACATTAGAAGGTCTAAACAAATGATTAGTCAAAGAAGTGGGTTTTAAGGAAGATTGCAAATTAAGACAGGCAAATATATCTGGTTGGTATGGACGGGTTGGACCGAAGAGTCTGTTTCCATGCTGTACATCTCTATGACTCTATAAATGGCTATAAGGAGGGAATGCTGAAACATAAGGCAGAGACTAAAAGACAAGGTTGTTAATAATTGACTATAATAGGACGGGAATCAGTTGGCTACATAGGAAGCAGTAAGACCATGAAAGAAAGAACAAATTAGGTGAGAATTTCAAACAGGAAGGCATAGATGCAGAGATGATACTTAATATACAGATGCACTTGATATAACCTGGAATGTCACTGTGACCTCAGTTAATGTCACAGAGACGTACAGCACAGAAAAAGACCCTTTGGTCCAACTTGTCCATGCCAGATATCCTAAATTAATCAAATTCCATTTAACAGCACTTGGCCCATATCCCTCTAAACCCTTCCTATTCATATACCCATCCAGATGCCTTTTATAAATTGTAATTGTATCAGCCTCCACTACTTCCTCTGGCAGCTCATTCCATCCATGCACCACCCTCTGCATGAAAAAGTTGCCCCTTAAGTCTCTTCCAAATCTTTCCCATCTCACCCTAAACCTATGCCCTCTAGTTCTGGACACCCCCACTCCAGTAAAAAAGACCTTGTCTATTTACCTTATCCATGCCCCTCAATTTTATAAACCTCTGTAAGGTCACCCCTCAGTCTCCAATGCTCCAGGGAAAACAGTCCCAGCCTATTCAGCCTCTCCCAATAGCTCAAACCCTCCAATCCTGGCAACATCCTTGTAAATCTTGTTGTGATTTAGTATTCTGATACAAAATTATAATCTGTATAGCATTCTGCTATGTAGTCTAGCCACCATGTACATACAATGTTAACAAACACTTTTTAATAATAACATCAAAGCCTGGTCTAAGCACATATAAAAAAGCAAACTTTAGAATATAGTAGCAGCAGTGAAACACCAGTCCAAGATAAGCCATTTATCTCTCAGAAAGCTGAAGAACCTCAAGCAACATTGATTGACCAAGAGACAAAATTGAGGAATCATGAGCCAAAAATCATCAGAAATCTCCCCAAATTCAGTGAATTGAGAAGTGAAGTAAAGTAAAGCATAAAGGGAGTCCTCGCTTTAAGTCTACCCTCGAAAAGGTTTTACTTCACTTTTAAAGTTGGACTTTTATGTCCTCCTTCCTCACTGAAAGTGACATCTCACAATATTACCCTTTTCACATCATCAGTGAGGCCCCCCGAATTGTGTTGGTAGAATTGGCATTGTGTCGATGTCCTACAGTAAACCATTGTTTTGTTTTAAACAGTTCTCCACTCAGATACAGAAGTAAACTTTGATTTTTTTAAATTTCTCTGCTTTTCTACTTGTACTGGGACAGAAATTACTGTGGACTTTCTTTTTAAGTAATTCTTTACTTTAATAAATACAAGGACAGTATTGAGGAATTTGTACTGTGCCTATACTACAAATTTCTTTAAAGACTTCTCTACAAGCCTGAAGCCTGCTTTCCCCACTAAAGTTTTTTGGTCTTGCAAATTATTTCAGCTAGGAATGCACCTATATAACACAGTATTTCAACTTTTAAATTATTTTTCTGAGCCAATGTTTCCTCAGGAACGTAATGTTACCTTTTATATTGTTACTTATGGGAAAACCATGGGTCAGGTAAGGTTATTTCATCGAAAATAAAACTTGAATAATTAAATGCTTGTTTTAGACCAATGCAAATTTGATAGGTCAAAGGGTCTTTTTCTGTACAATATACCTCAAACTCTAAAATTGCAGTTTTCAGGAATGTAACACCAGCTAACATTGCATTCAGAAGTGGCAGTACATCATGTTAGACACATAGACCCTCTCTTTCCAAAGCCATTCACAGTGCTGTTCAAGGACCATCACAGACACTATAATCAGATTTCTGAAAGATATACTTTCAGAGATACTGAACAGCCTCAAGTCTGTACTTTCTTATATACAGTGAGTCCAATTTCCAAAGAGATCCCAATCAAGTGAGGTGATGATAAATTTTCAATCACTCTTGACAGCATTCATAGCTTTTATACTTCTGATAATTTTGATATTGTATGCGAGTATTCTGAAGAAGGGCTCATGCCCGAAACGTCGATTCTCCTGCTCCTTGGATGCTGCCTGACCTGCTGCGCTTTTCCAGCAACACATTTTCAGCTGCGAGTATTCTAACCAGGTTTCCCAACAGCCAGCAGTCTGGGGACATTTTAGTTAGGATTTATATAGCACTACCAATCATGTGATGATGCGGCATTGAGGGATGAACATTTGCAAATTCTCCTTTGTGTACTACAGTCTAAACAGGGCTGCAAGGGGGGGCTGTGTGCAAAGTGTGACAGCAAGTGGGAGACTTAAAGGAAGCCCAATGTTAAGTCCAAAACTGTTGGGTTAGATCCAAAAATGTGTAACCTGCTCAGCCAGAAGCCCATCAAAAATAAGGAAAAGATGGGAACCACACTTTGAAATGTGGCGCCAGGAAGCATAGCGAGCAACAAGATCACCGGGGGAGTGGGAGCATCCAAAACCTTCAATAAGGCAGATTTGGCTACTTTCCCTAGTTCTGCAGTTCAAGATGAGCTCTTAAGCTTACGTATTACAAATTATCCTAAGGGAAAAAAGGAATTCAGCAAATTGAACACAAAAAGTTTGGATATTTTGCAATTTCTTGGTCAAGTGGATATTATTAGATATACAAAAGATAATGATTTAGATCAGGGTTATTGGTCAGTAACATCGAAAATCAAACATTGATTTTTTTTAAAATTCAACTGGTACTGCCCAGTCAGATAATTTGAGGCAGTTTCATACTGCACACCTCTGAGCATCAGACGTGAAGATCCAAGGTCTGAGAATCCATTGAAATATCATTTTGAAGTTATATTCAGCTGCAATTCTAAAATTATTAAAGGAAAATATTTATATCTTGCAGAATCAGAACAAAGTTTGCTGAATTAGCCAGTATATATTATATATATATAACTAGGTATTTTACAGTATCTACGAGATGCTCCAGCACAGTAAAAAAATACTTCATGCCAAGGTGATGTCTATATTTGTTTCTTTGGGGAGTTGCCATGTCAAGATGATAACTAATTTCTATTTTGTGAGCAACTACCTCAGCGAGTCCAGGAAAATGACCCTGCATCTAAGGAAGACTGGACAACAGTGAAGATTTCCCACAGGCTCTCTGCATGAAATTTCGTGATAAGATTAATTGAACGTTTGTGAAGAACTTTCTCAGCTATTCCTAGAGTCTGATTAGCTTCATGACTCTCAAGTTGTATTAGATGAGGACGAGCCTCTTTCTTCAGAGACAGCTAACTATGACACACACCCAAAACTGAATCTACATGCTATTATCAAACTCAATTTTATCATTTCAAGAAAAACATTTTATTTTACCAGATTGTTCAGTCGGTGATGCAATACATCAAGATCCCTCTGATTCTCTTATATATCAGAATGTGGTCTCCAGATTTTCAACTACTCCTATATGATGCCAATTTGTGTCCAATAGTGTTCATAACATACATGTAGCATTTCTTCATCAAGATGAAATAAATTCTCCAGGACTGAAATTACTAGCTAGACAGGAAAAGTCTTCAGCACAACTGAAACACAAGAATGATGATCATCTTTTGTATAAAAGCCCAGAAAACTCTTCTTTTTAATCTCATGCTCCAGGGGTACTATTTAAAATCACAACCGTTAATGTTGATTTATTTTATCTCAGCTTTTCTCCAGAGTATTGCACACTAATTTCAGATGCTGAATTGAGCGTCCTGATTGCAAAGCTTCCAACATAAGCAGCAATTGCCAAAACAATTTGTTTGTTTGCAATCCTTGCAATTCCTTGAAGTGAATCCACACTCTGCAGTATTGACTCCTCCCTTCATCCGAAATCTGAGAATACTGTGCATGACCTCAAGATGTCACAACCTTAATTCTGCAGTTTGATATTTGTCAGCTGTTTTTAGATGGTGCAATTTCACCAGTGGTCTTTCATGGTCAGATCATCTCTTCAACTGAAAGTACTGAGAAAGAGATAGTCCGGTGATGCAGAGCTGGTACCATATCAATAAGCACTGATCTGCTGGTATTCTGATGCTGCAGCCACTGGCAACTTTTTCTTTCAGTACAATGAGCTTTAGGCTACAGACACCAATTATTTCAGCTTCTGAAACTCTGGTCCAAGACAGCTTTATGCCATCAGTCTCCTAATTCATTTCAAACAACCAGATCACGGCCGAAATCTATGAATAATGGACTTCTTAGCCGGAGTTGGTGTGTGTGCGTGCGTGTATACGCGCGTTGGGTGAGGGGTGGTGAAGAAGTTGGAAATACAGTCAATTAAAGGGGAGAACTTTTAGTTGAATGTTTCAGCCAAGTTTAAGAATACATGCTTTGTTAATAATGCTGGAAGCTGAGAAAGTACATGGGGTAAATGTAGAGGATTTACTGAATTATGACCTTGAAAGTCTCACCATTATGTTGCTAAATGTCATTTAAAATTAACCTAGAAGTCTGGCCTGAGCATATATAAAGAAACAGGAAGATCACAATGCATAAAGGATTTTGGGTAAACAGAGCTTGGCAAAGGGCAGAATGCTTGCATTGAATCAGCTGAAATTTACAAAATACCAGGGATGGAAAACCAAGACAGTATTAACATAGTGGAGTCTGGAACTAAGAATACACAAGCTTTCAAAACAGATAAATTGCAGTAAGAGCAGAGGAGGGGCAATGTTCCAGAGAAAATAACAAGTGATCATGTTGAAAATTTTACAGGATAAAGGTTTACAAATTCATCAGAATCAAAAAGGTCAATGAACAGTTTGTTCAAACAGAAAGAGGAAAGCAGAATTAGTGGTAAGTTTACAAAACATGCGGTATGGTTCAAGGTCAATGATTTTGTTTTATTCAATGTTTAAGTCAAGGAAATTGCAGCTTCCGTCAGACAGGTAACCCCATACAATGGATGGCACAACACGAGGCAGTGGAGAGATCAAATTGGTGTCCTCAGTATACCTACAAGAGCATATCTCACATATTTTCAAATGATGTCATGAAAGGAGAGCATATAGTTGAGGAAGTTGCTACATCAGTTTAAGGGGAGAGGTGAAAGACTTAAAAGGGACCCAAGGAGCAACTTTGTCACACAGAAAGTTGTGCATGCATGGAATGAGCTGCCAGAAGAAGTGGTAGAGACTGGTATAATTGCAATATTTAAAAGGCATTTGGATGGGTATATAAATAGGAAGGCTTTACAGAAATATGGGCCCAATGCTGGTAAATGGGAGTAGATTAATTTAGGATATCTGGTTGGCATGGACAAATTGGACTGAAGGGTCTGTTTCCTTGCTGTACATCTCTATGACTCTAATTCATAGATTATGTGATTAACTCACTTTTCAGTCTGCCCATGCAAACCTGGACATGCTTGTTGACCAAAATTCTGTCCAGTCCAGGTGAGAAAGTGTGTAACCTTAGATGTGACACATTTGCTGCAGAGAATGCAGCTCTTTGAGGAGGTATCAAGACAGGTCGACGACAGTCGAGCAGTGGATGTAGTGTAAATGGATTTCATCAAGGCATTTCCCATGGTAGGTTCATTCATAAAGTCAGGAAGTATGGGATACAGGAAGATTTGGCTATCTGGATTCAGAATTGGCTGGCTGACAGAAGACAGAGAATGGTTGTAGATGGAAAGTATTCTGCCTGGAGGACAGTGTTGAGTGGGGTCCCGCAGGGCTCTGTACTTGGGCCTCTGCTCTTTGTAGTTTTTATAAATGACTTGGTTGAGGAGGTTGAGGGATGAGTTAGTAAATTTGCAGATGACACAAAGTTTGGAGGTGTCGTCGATAGTATAGAGGGCTACTGCAGGCTGCAGTGCTACATAGACAGAATGCAGAGTGGGCTGATAAATGGCAGATGGAGTTCAACCTGGATAAATGTGAAATGATGCATTTTGGAAGGTCGAACTTGAATGCTGAATATAGGATTAAAGACAGGATTCTTGGCAGTGTGGAGGAACAGAGGGATCTGGGTGTGCAAGTACATCGATCCCTCAAAGTTGCCACCCAAATGCATAGGGTTGTTAAGAAAGCATATGGTATTTTGGCTGTCATCAACAGGGGGAGAGAGTTTAAGAGCCGTGAGGTTTTGCTGCAGCTGTACAAGTCCCTGGTGAGGCCACGCTTGGAATATTGTTCTAGTCGCCCTACAATAGGAAAGATACAGAGGCTTTGGAGAGGGTGCAAAGAAGGTTTACCAGGATGCTGCCTGGACTGGAGGGCTTGCCTTATGAAGAAAGGTTGAATAGGCTCGGACTTTTCTCTTTGGAGAGAAGGAGGAAGAGAGGAGACCTGATAGAGGTGTACAAAATGATGAGAGGAATAGATAGAGTCAATAGCCAGAGACTTTTCCCCAGGGCAGGATTGACTGGTACGAGAAGTCATAGTTTGAAGATATTAGGAGGAAGGTGCAAAGGAGACGTCAGAGGTAGGTTCTTTTACACAGAGTTGTGAATGCATGGAGTGCATTCAGTGAGTTGAGGGGTGCGTAGGTTGTTACTATATTTTACATTAGGATTAAATCTCGGCACAACATCGTGGGCCAAAGGATCTGTTCTGTGCTGTACTTTTCTATGTTCTATGTTTTAATGCAGGCAAGTGTTTATTCAGAAGAATTAAGGATATCTGTTCTTAGTGTCAATGGATCGGTGTAAATAAGGTGATAATATTTGTTCACTTGTGGAATGTGTGGCAGTACTTCCTTCTGTCATGAAACTGGTTTCTTTTTTCTAAAAGTTGTTTCATTTCTTAAGAATACTATGTCTTTGGATTTTTTTCAGAGGGATAATAAACCGCTCTCGGTTATGATTAGTATGATTTAGTACAAAGATTGAAGGATATTGAGAGGCCTTTCTGTTTATATGTAAACAGATGTGACTTCAGGCCAAAGTGTTCATGTTTTAGAAGTGACCTGTATCATGAAAGGGGAGTGGTCAGCTCTCGAGCTGAGCAGTTTAGTTCAATGCAGAGCTAGTTGAGAGTACAACAGTAAGCTGTATGGAAACAAACTCTCTCTCTCTCTCTCTCTGCCCTTCTAACTTCAACTTGTGAGCACGTGTTCCATTTGTACTGGTTTTTAAGGGGGTTGCTTATAGCGACTGTTGTATATATTCGGAAGAGCATAATTAAGTTTAGTTTGAATAGATTAAGTTCTGTAGGGGCTCTTTATTCTGTTCTTTGTGATTCATTGTGTAAGTCTGTGAATAAATTTTTGTCTCTTTTAAAACCTGGTAGTCAACCTAGCTAAAAATGTGTTGCTGGAAAAGCGCAGCAGGTCAGGCAGCATCCAAGGAACAGGAGAATCGACGTTTCGGGCATAAGCCCTTCTTCAGGAATCTGTATTCGGGCTTATGCCCGAAACGTCGATTCTCCTGTTCCTTGGATGCTGCCTGACCTGCTGCGCTTTTCCAGCAACACATTTTCAGCTCTGATCTCCAGCATCTGCAGCCCTCACTTTCTCCAGTCAATCTAGCTACCTCACTACGGGTAATTTTCACTGGACACTTACTGAAACAAATTCCAAAGTTATGGTCTGGGCTGCCTGCTTAAGAATGTTGAGTGGTCTGCCCTAGTTCAAAACAGATTGGCAGCTCTTTGCAGGATTTTAAACAGTAAGTGGTAGGTGCTAGTGTCTTTATTTCAGGTGTTGGTTTGGTTGGGTAGGCAAAGCTTGGGATAGTAATGGCGTTTTCAGTCGCCAAAACTTTTCTGGAAGTGGATGCTGTGACTTTGGAAGTTTTGCAAGAAGTGAATAAGACCAAGCTGCAGGAATTAGCAAATACGTGGAATTGGAACTGCCTACTTCTGTGAGGATAGGAGAGATAATTACAGAAATAGCTCAGCATTTAAACTTGCTGGAGAAACCATCAGAATCTACAGAGATGGCAAGAATTCGATTGCAAATGAAGCAGCTTGAGTTAGAGGCGAGGGATAAGGGCAGTAGAAATGAAACAGTTTGAGTTACGAATAAAAGCAGAAGAGAGGGAAAAAGAGAGAGCAGCAGAACAGATAGAAAAAGAGAAAGCTTTTGAATTTCAAAAACTGGCACTTAAAAAGGAAAGCCAGCTTAAAAGGCTGGAGGTAAAGTCTGAGGGTAGGATGAGTGAGGAAGAGAGTGAGGAGAAGCAGGCCCCTGGTAGACAGAAAAACCTGGTGCTGGAAAAACACAGCAGGTCAGGCAGCATCCAAGGAGCAGGAGAATCGACGTTTAAGCCCTTCCTGAAGAAGGGCTTATAACTGAAACATCAATTCTCCTGCTCCTCGGATGCTGCCTGGCCTGCTGTGTTTTTCCAGCACCACATTTTTCAACTCTGGTCTCCAGCATCTGCAGTCCTCACTTTCTCCTGGTAGTCAGAAGCCCAGTGAGAAACTGGTTAACTATGTTCAAGCATTGCCTAAAACTTGATGAGAAGGACGTGCAAGCTTTTTTCATCTCATTTGAAAAAGTGGCTAAACAAATGCAGTAGCCTGTGGCAATGTGGGTTGTGTTGATCCAAATGAAACTTGTAGGTAGGGCTAGTGAGGTATTATCATCACTATCAGAGGAAGTATCTGGGGAGTACGTGAAGTTGCAAAAAGCCATTTTAAGTGTATATGAGCTTGTACCAGAAGCACAAAGACAATGTTTCAAGAATCTAAGGTGGGACACTGGTCAAACCTATATTGAGTTTGAAAGGATCAAACAGAGTAATTTCAAAAGAGGGATAAGAACTTTAAAAATCAAGCAAACCTATGTTGCCCTTAGGGATGTAATTATTTTGGAGAAATTCAAAAATTCACTGCCTGAAGCAGTGCAAACTCATGAGGAAGAGCAGAGAATTAAAATGGCCAGGTTAGCAGCTGAAGTGACTGATAACTATGAGCTGGCCCATGAAACACAGTTTGGCTTCCAGAATCAATTTCAGTCTTTGAGGGATAGAAATTGGAGCAAAGAGAAATCCTCATGTAGAAAGGGAAAGATAGATCTCAGTGATGATCATAAGGATGATTTACCACAGGGTAAAGAAAAGACCCTTGAGGGGGAAAAAGAAGTTAAAAAGCTCCGGTATTTTCACTGTAATAAAGTGGGCCACACCAATTCACAATGTTGGTGGACAAATAGAAAGCCAGATATAGAAAAACCAGACAAGCCTGGAAGTTTTGTTGGACTAGTAACAAAAAACACAAGGGAAGTTAGACAATTGCCTCAGAGTGTTCAAGATGATCAGAGGTTGATTAAGGAGGAAGTGCCAGATCTGCTTTAAAAAATAAACATGCAAGGGTAAAGTTTATTCACATAGGACAGGAGCAGTAGGTAAAGAGATTACAATATTAAGGGACACAGGATCCTCTCAGCCTGCAATGCTGAAGGATGAGGAGATATGTACTTCTGAGGGACTATTGCCAAAGAAGGTACTGGTAACAGGAATTCATGGTGAGACAAAAAAAACTCAATTATGTAAAGTGGGGCTAGAGAATCCAGAGAAGAGTGGAGAATTTGTGGTAGGAGTACTAGACAAATTCTCAGCACCAGGAATACAATTTGTCCTTGCAAATGATACAGCTGATTCACCGGTAGGCATGCTGCCTACTCTAGTTGAAAAGTCAGTGGAGACACAGGCAACTGAAGACATGAAGGATGTTTATCAAGGAATTTTCCCCGATTGCGTGGTCACAAGATCACAGAGGCACAAGTTGAAGCAGGAGAGTTCAAAAGGCACAGATAAGGAAGCTGACACAGCTTTATCAGAAACTTTCTTCAGTTAGCTAAATGGCACAGAGAAGGACCAAACAGGTAAATATGCAAGTATCTATAGCTCTGCTAAGATGTTTGAATTACAGCAGAAAGATGAGAACTTATGACAGTTATATCAAAAGACATTTACAGAGAAGGAAAGTGAATGCATCCCTGTGTGTTATTACTTAACAAATGATGTCTTAATGAGGACATGGAGACCATCACACATTCAAGCAGATGAGAAATGGGCAGAGGTTCATCAAACTGTTTTGCCAGTAGGGTATAGAAAGGAGGTGCTGCAAGTGGCACATGAGCTACCACTTGGAGGTCATTTAGGGGTGAGGAAAAAAGTCTAAAATACAAAGACATTTTTACTGGCCTGAACTACACAAGGATGTAGTTGAATTTTGCCAGTCGCATCATATATGTCAACTAATTGGAAAACCACAGGCAGTAATAAAATCTGCACCTTTAATACCTATTCCAACATTTGAGGAACCTTTCACAAGAGTCTTGATTGATTGCATAGGTCTCCTACCTCAAACAAAAAGTATTTATTAACAATAATGAATGTGTCAACTGGATTTCCAGAGGCAATCCTATTATGCCACATCATAGCTAAAAGGATTGTAGAAGAATTACTTAAATTTTTTCACTCGATACAGACTGCCAATACAGGTCCAGTCAGATCAAGGATCAAACTTCACATCCAAACTATTCAAGGAGGTTTATGGTAAACTTGGGAAGAAAGCAATTCAAATCTACTGCGTACCATCCAGAATCGCAGGGAGCACTAGAATGGTGGCACCAAACACTAAAGACCATGTTGAGGTCTTATGGTCAGGATTATCCAGATGATTGGGATAAGGCAGTTCAGTTTGTGCTTTTTGTGATCAGCGATGCACCGAATTAAGTGACCAAAATTCAGTCCATTTGAATTAATTTTTGGGCATGAAGTAAGAGGACCATTAAAATTCATTAAGGATAAATTAATGCGTCAGAATTCAGAGACCACCATTTGGACTATTTGTCAAATTTTAGAGAACAATTAAATGGAGCTGAAGAGTTGGCTAAACAGCATTTAAAAGTATCACATCATACAATGAAACAGGAAGCAGATAAGAAATCACAAATTTGCAATTGGTGATAAGGTATTGGTGTTACTTCCAGTACAGGTGAGTCTTTAAAAGCAAGGTTTAGTGGACCTTAAAAAATTGAGAAGAAATTGAGTGAGGTGAACTACTTGATAAGGACTCCAAACAGGAAGAAATTTCACAGAGTGTTTCAGGTGAATATGCTCAAAAGTATTTTGATAGGGAAGGAAAGCAAGAGGAGAACGTGTTAATGATTACAGCACAGAAGGAAAAACCAAGTTCAGAGGATTCTGAATTGGACATTCCTCCAATCAAATTGGACAATGAGGAAGTTGTCAAAAGTTGGGATAAATTATTGAGTTACCTTCCACAAGAAAATTAAAATTACCTGAAAGGGTTATTACTATCACATGGGGAGATAGGTGGAAATAAACTGGGAAGTACTAACCTAATTGTGCATGATGTAGAGATAGGAGATGCTGTTCTGATTAAGCAACATCCTTATAGGCATAACCCTCTAAAGTTGGCACAGGTTCAGAAAGGAGAAAGTGAGGTCTGCAGATGCTGGAGATCAGAGATGGAAATGTGTTGCTGGAAAAGCGCAGCAGGTCAGGCAGCATCTAGGGAACAGGAGAATCGACGTTTCGGGCATAAGCCCTTCTTCAGGAATGAGGAAAGTTGGTCCAGCAGGCGAAGATAAAAGATAGGGAGGAGGGACTTGGGGGAGGGGCGTCGGAAATGTGATAGGTGGAAAGAGGTCAAGGTGAGGGTGATAGGTCAGACTGGGGTGGGGGCGGAGAGGTCGGGAAGAAGATTGCAGGTTAGGAAGGCGGTGCTGAATTTGATGGATTTGACAGAGACAGGCTGGGGGGAGGGGAAATGAGGAAACTGGTGAAATCTGAGTTCATCCCTTGTGGTTGGAGGGTTCCTAGCCGGAAGATGAGGCGTTCTTCCTCCAACCGTCGTTTCGCTGTGGTCTGACGATGGAGGAGTCCAAAGACCTGCATATCCTTGGTGGAATGGGAGGGGGAATTGAAATGTTGAGCTACAGGGTGGTTGGGTTGGTTGGTCTGGGCGTCCCAGAGGTGTTCCCTGAAACGCTCCGCAAGTAGACGGCCCGTCTCCCCAATATAGAGGAGGCCACATCGGGTGCAAAGGATGCAATAGATGATATGTGTGGAGGTACAGGTGAATCTGTGGCGGATATGGAAGTTTCCTTTGGGGCCTTGGAGGGAGGTGAGGGGGGAGGTGTGGGCGCAAGTCTTGCACCTCCTGCGGTTGCAGGGGAAGGTGCCGGGAGTGGAGGTTGGGTTGGTGGGGGGTGTGGATCTGACGAGGGAGTCACGGAGGGAGTGGTCTTTACGGAATGCTGATAGGGGAGGGGAGGGAAATATATCCTTGGTGGTGGGGTCCGTTTGGAGGTGGCGGAAATGGCGGCGGATGATGCGCTGTACATGGAGGTTAGTGGGGTGGTGATGATGCGCTGTACATGGAGTACAAAGGAGTAGCCATGGGCACCCGCATGGGCCCCAGCTATGCCTGCCTCTTCGTAGGATATGTGGAACAATCCATCTTCCGCAACTACACTGGCCCCACCCCCCACCTTTTCCTCCGCTACATCGATGACTGTATCGGCGCCGCCTCGTGCTCCCACGAGGAGGTTGAACAGTTCATCCACTTCACCAACACCTTCCACCCCGACCTCAAATTCACCTGGACAGTCTCAGATTCCTCCCTCCCCTTCCTCGACCTTTCTATTTCTATCTCAGGCGACCGAATCAACACGGACATCTACTACAAACCAACCGACTCCCACAGCTACCTGGACTACACCTCCTCCCATCCTGCCCCCTGTAAAAACGCCATCCCATTCTCCCAATTCCTTCGACTCCGCCGCATCTGCTCCCAGGAGGACCAGTTCCAAAAACGCACATCCCAGATGGCCTCCTTCTTCAAGGACCGCAATTTCCCCCCCGACGTGGTCGACGATGCCCTCCACCGCATCTCTTCCACTTCCCGATCCTCCGCCCTTGAACCCCGCCCCTCCAACCGCCACCAGGACAGAACCCCACTGGTCCTCACCTACCACCCCACTAACCTCCATGTACAGCGCATCATCCGCCGCCATTTCCGCCACCTCCAAACGGACCCCACCACCAAGGATATATTTCCCTCCCCTCCCCTATTAGCATTCCGTAAAGATCACTCCCTCCGTGACTCCCTCGTCAGATCCACACCCCCCACCAACCCAACCTCCACTCCCGGCACCTTCCCCTGCAACCGCAGGAGGTGCAAGACTTGCGCCCACACCTCCCCCCTCACCTCCCTCCAAGGCCCCAAAGGAAACTTCCATATCCGCCACAGATTCACCTGTACCTCCACACATATTATCTATTGCATCCTTTGCACCCGATGTGGCCTCCTCTATATTGGGGAGACGGGCCGCCTACTTGCGGAGCGTTTCAGGGAACACCTCTGGGACGCCCGGACCAACCAACCCAACCACCCTGTAGCTCAACATTTCAATTCCCCCTCCCACTCCACCAAGGATATGCAGGTCTTTGGACTCCTCCATCGTCAGACCACAGCGAAACGACGGTTGGAGGAAGAACGCCTCATCTTCCAGCTAGGAACCCTCCAACCACAAGGGATGAACTCAGATTTCACCAGTTTCCTCATTTCCCCTCCCCCCAGCCTGTCTCAGTCAAATCCATCAAATTCAGCACCGCCTTCCTAACCTGCAATCTTCTTCCCGACCTCTCCGCCCCCACCCCAGTCTGACCTATCACCCTCACCTTGACCTCTTTCCACCTATCACATTTCCGACGCCCCTCCCCCAAGTCCCTCCTCCCTATCTTTTATCTTAGCCTGCTGGACCAACTTTCCTCATTCCTGAAGAAGGGCTAATGCCCGAAACGTCGATTCTCCTGTTCCCTAGATGCTGCCTGACCTGCTGCGCTTTTCCAGCAACACATTTCCATCACAGGTTCAGAAAGACATAGAGCGCATGCTCCAAGATGGCATAATCAAAGTGAGTTACAGTGATTGGAGCTCACCCTTAGTCATGGTGCCAAAGCCAGATGGTACCCAACACAAAGTCAACACTGTTACAAAGACTAATGCACATTCAATCGCACGGTTGGAGGACTGTGTCAAAAAAGTGGGACAAATAACTTACATTTCTAAGTTGGACTTGCTCTGAGGCTACTGGCAAGTACTGTCAGAGACAGCAAAGGTAATTTCAGCCTTCGTAACGCCAAACAAGCTATATCAATTCAAAGTCATGCTATTTGGTATGAAAAACGCTCCAGCCACATTTCACAGACTGACTAATAAGGTCATTGCTGGATTACCCAACTGTGTGGTGCATAGCGATGACCTAGTAATTTTTAGTCACTCATGGGAGGAATACTTACAGCATTTATCGGTCTTGTTCTATTGACTTCGGAAGGCAGGCTTGGTGGTAAACCTAGTTAAAAGTGAATTTGCCAAAGCCCAAGTCACCTTCCTGGACCATATTATTGGAAATGGACAAATGACCCACGGGATGTAAAAACGAAAGTAATTGGGGAATTTCCCAAACAGTCGACAAAAAAAGCAGTACTATAGTTCCTGGGATTGAGTGGATTTTACCTAAAGTTTGTGCCGAACTTTAGCAGTGTAGCTGCTCCACTCAACAAATTGTTAAAAAAGGGCAAGAAGTTTCTGTGGACAGCAGACTGTCAAAACACATTTGACAGCCTAAAAACTGTGCTAACCACTTCCCCAGTATTAGCCACACCGGATTACACAAAGCCTTTCAAGGTGGCTATTGATGCCAGTGATGTGGGTATCGGTGAGGTGCTCCTGCAGGAGGATGATGAGAGGATAGAAAGACCCATCGGATATTTTTCCAGGAAGTTGAACATTCATCAACAGAAATGTTCAATGGTGGAGAAAGGAGAGATTAAGCTTGGTGTTGACATTAGAACAATTTAGTGTTTATATTACCAGCAACGCATCTGAGTCAATCGTACAAACCGATCATAACCCATGGACATTTGTGGAAAAATTTCAGGACAAAAATGCCAAACTGTTTAGATGGAGCTTGTTGCAGCCATTCAATTTGACAATTGTGCACGTGGCAGGTCGCGAAAACGTGATTGCCGATGCGTTAACAAGGCTCAAATGGGATACGGGGGTGTTCAGTGGCGGGTGTGCCGCAACCTGAATTTGCATGTGGTTATGCATGTTTGCATGTTTATAGTTAGTATGGTTTATGCATGTGTTTAGGATACTAACCTGCTTTTTGATGGGTTAAAGAGTGAAGCCATCTTTTAGGATTGATAGTTCTTTTATTTTAATGGGAGAGGTGTCACAAAGCTGGTTTCTTTTTTCTAAAAGCTGTTTCTTTTCTCAAGGATACTATGTCCTTGGTTTCTTCAGAGGGGTAATGAACTGCTCTTGATTCTGATTAGTCTGGTTTAGTACAGAGGATATTGAAAGGCCTTTTTGTCTATATGTAAATAGATGTGACTTCAGGCCAAAGTGGTCATGTTTTAGAAGTGACCTGTATCATGAAAGGGGAGTGGTCAGCTCTTGAGCTGAGCAGTTTAGTTCAATCCAGAGCAAGTTGTGAGCACAACAGTGAGGTGTATGGAAACAAACTCTCTCTCTCTGCCCTTCTAACTTCAACTTGTAAGCAAGTGTTCCATTTCTACTGGTTTTAAGGAGGTTCCTTACAGTGTTGGGTATATTCGGAACAGCATAATTAAGTCTAATTTGGATAGACTAAGTTCTGTAGGGGCTCTTTATTCTGTTTTGTGTTTCATCGTGTAACTTTGTGAATAAATTTTTCTCTCTTTTAAAACCTGGTAGTCAACCTAGCTACCTCACTCCTGGTAATTTTCACTGGACACTTATCGAAACAAATCCAAACATTCACTGACCAAAGGATTTAAGGGACATATACAGAGTGAGAAGAGAGAGAGATAGAGAGAACGGAAGCTGGTGGAAAATTAATCCTTTATGGTCTGATTCGAGTGACCACTGGCTTGTCATGGATTGAATGTTTGTGTGTTGTTCACTGCAGCTCGAGATCTGGGAATGTTCCGAATTTAATTTGCATTCTGGGAATTTAAGATGATTTTAAAAGAAAAAGCCACTTTGTAGGACAATGATATTGCACGGTAGCACAGTGGTTAGCACTGCTGCCTCACAGCTCCAGAGACCCGGGTTCAATTCCCGCCTCGGGTGACTGTCTATGTGCAGTTTGCACATTCTCCGCGTGTCTGCGTGGGTTTCCTCTGGGTGCTCCAGTTTCCTCCGACAGTCCAAAGATGTGCAGGTTAGGTGAATTGGCCATGCTAAATTACCCGTAGTGTTAGGTGAAGAGGTAAATGGGTCTGGGTGGGTTGCTCTTCGGCGGGTCGGTGTGGACCTGTTTCCACACTGTAAGCAATCTAATCTAATCTAATATTAGCTGGGTGGTGACCCCATGACCTTTCCATATAGAGTCATAGAGATGTACAGCAGGGAAACAGAAACTTCGGTCAAACCCGTCCAGATATCCCAACCCAATCTAGTCCCACCTGCCAGCATCCGGCCCATATCTCTCCAAACCCTTCCTATTCATATACCCATCCAAATGCCTCTTAAATGTTGCAATTATACGAGCCTCCACCACATCCTCTGGCAGCTCATTCCATGCATGTACCACCTTCTGCATGAAAAAGTTGCCCCGTAGGTCTCTTTTATATCTTCCCCCTCTCACCCTAAACCTATACCCTCTAGTTCTGGACTCCCCCACCCCAGGGAAAAGACTTTGTCTATTTATCCTATCCATGCCCCTCATGATTTTGTAAACCTCTATAAGGTCACCATTCAGCCTCCGACACTCCAGGGAAAACAGCCCCAGCCTGTTCAGCCTCACCCTGTAGCTCAGATCCTCCATGCCTGGCAAAATACTTGTAAGTCTTTTCTGAACCCTTTCAAGTTTCACAACATCTTTCTAATAGGAAGGAGACCAGAATTGCACACAATATTCCAACAATGGCCTAACCAATGTCCTGTACAGCGCAACATGACCCCCCAACTCCTGTACTCAATACTCTGACCAATAAAGGAAAGCATATCAAATGCCTTCTTCACTATCCTATCTACCTGCGACTCCACTTTCAAGGTGCTATGAACCTGCACTCCAAGGTCTCTTTGTTCAGCAACACTCCCTAGGACCTTACCATTAAGTGTATAAATCCTGCTAAGATTTGCTTTCCCAAAGTGCAGCACCTCGCATTTATCTGAATTAAACCCCATCTGGTCCAGATCCTGGTGTAATCTGAGGTAACCCTCTTCGCTGTCCACTACACCTCCAAATTTGGTGTCATCTGTAAACTTACTAACTGTACCTCTTTTGCTCGCATCCAAATCATTTATGTAAATGACAAAACGTAGAGGGCCCAGCACCAATCCTTGTGGCACTCCACTGGTCACAGGCCTCCAGTCTGAAAAACAACCCTCCACCAACACCCTCTGTCTTCTACCTTTGAGCCAGTTCTGTATCCAAATAGCTAGTTCTCCCTGTATTCCATGAGATCTAACTTTGCTAGTCAGTCTCCCATGGAGAACCTTGTCAAATGCCTTACTGAAGTCCATATAGATCACATATACTGCTCTGCCCTCATCAATCTTCTTTGTTACTTCTTCAAAGAACTCAATCAAGTTTTTGAGACATGATTTCCCATGCACAAAGCCATGTTGACTATCCCGAATCAGTCCTTGCCTTTCCAAATACATGTACATCCTGTCCCTCAGGATTCCCTCCAACAACTTGCCCACCACCGAGGTCAGGCTCACCGGTCTATAGTTCCCTGGCTTGTCTTTACCACCCTTCTTAAACAGTGGCACCACGTTTGCCAATCTCCAGTCTTCCGGCACCTCACCTGTGACTATCGATGATACAAATACCTCAGCAAGAGGCCCAGCAATCACTTCTCTTCTCTCGTGATGATGCACTAGCCAAAGCAATGACCATCTGGCCTGGCTCGATCCAGGCTTCCCATTTTGATGTGCATAGCTTAACTAGTTAAGCATACTCAAACCTGTCAATGAGCTTCTCTTCCTCTGCAAACTTTTGCCATTTTATTGCTGCTTATCTGATTAAGGATATGTGGCATTTTTGAAAATTTAATACCAAATTCTGTATGAAGAGAGGGGAGTTGTCTGAGAGAGCTCTTCGGGGCAACAGCTGGCTCCGCTACTCTGCAAATGGTTTTAGAACCTTAGCTCAAGGTTCTTACAACCTGGCTTGTAAGTATTTATGTTGTAGTGTAACGTTGATGCCATTGGTAAATAAAGGTAATAATTTAAACTAAACTGTCTGAAAGAGTTTTATATTCCAGGCTACCACAGAGTACGATCTCTGGGACGAACCAAGAGAGGCTACAGGTCGAGTCCACCTGGGATTCCCTGAGCCAACTCGAATAGGTACTTTAACACAGGCTTGATTACATTCAACAACTCAGCCTCCACTGCTTACAGGTAAATAAAGTTCCAAACATTACAACCCTTGGCTTAGATGAGTGGGATCGAAATTCACCTTCACCTCTGTCTTAATTGCGGGACTCCTCTTTTTAAAACGTCCCCTCCCCCAGTTCTAGACTTCCTCAAGAGGGAAATCATCCTCTCAGTATTTATCCTGTCAAGCTCTTCAGAATTTTATGTTTTAACAATATTGTAAGCCTTTATATATTGCTGCCTTCAGATTGGAATGGAAACTTATTTACTAGAATATTGAGAAGTATTTGCTGCAGCAATATCAGAAAGATGTGACAGCACTGGAGAGGGTGCAGAAGAGATTCTCCATGATGTTGCCTGAGATGAAAAGTCTCTGTTATAAAGGAGAGACTGGATGGGCTGGGTTTGTTTTCCTTGAAGCAGATGAAGCTAGGAGGGATCGGATTGAGGTATAGACACCAGATTGTGAGAATCTTTTCCCCATGGCAGATGTGCCCAAAACCAGAGGGCATGAATTTAAGGTGAGGGTAGGTGTGGTTTAGAGGAGATCTGAACATTATTTTCATCCACAGAGTGGTAGAAAAATGGAACACGCTGTCTGAAAAAGTGGTGGAAACAGATACTTTCGCAATATTTAAGAACTGTCTGGATGAGCACTTGAAATACTAGGGCATAGTAAGCTATGGAGCAAGTGCTGGTAAATGGGATTAGTATAAATATGGGATGGGTACTTGTTAGTCAGCATAGACATGGTGGGCCAAAGGGTCATTCTATGTTGAATGACTCTATGACGCTATAGTAAGTGATATGTTAGTAGCTTAACATGTAATATAGCTGTTAGAGTTGCATTCTGCTTAAAAACTATTATTTGTTGTTGCAGTGTGCCTTCAAGGCTTTTGTTTAAACTTTTTTTTAAATAGTTTGACATATATTCATTCAATCTGAGTTCACTAGCATACAGAATTAATCAGCAGTGCTGTGCACTGTAAATCAGGGAATAACTTTCTATCAAGAGTCAATACAGAATCTTATTGCTCTGAAATGTTGATTTTGTTAAGAACTATTTAATAGTAAAATCTTGCATTAAATAATGTCAAATAAATGCATTTGGTAGTTAATAATCTGTGCCCTGTTGAATAGTGTATATCACCACACCTTCCAAATTTGCATATTGATGGGACAGAGCAATGTTAAGATGGTCTGCTATGATTAACAATACATTGGGCAAAGACATACTCCTGTCAATAAAGAACATGGGGTCCACTTATTCCAGTGACAAAGAATCCAAAGGAATATCTAACCTTAACAAGCCACAGTAAATGCATATCCTGATTACGGAGATGCAAAGTGTTAGGGGTAAAGTGAAATAAATAGTTCTTACAAGGTAAGTTTCTGAGAAATATACACGGAAAGAACACGACATGGGCAAAGATCAACCTTCAGTCATCATTTTCATCGCTGATGAGGAACAAGCACATGTACTTATACATCGCATTTAAAGAAATGATACATCTCAAGGTGCATCATGAGAACACTTTAAAGCAAAACTTAATGCTGAGCCACATAAGAAAATATTAGGGCAGTGGGCAAAAATGTGGTCCGAGAGTTAGGTTTCAAGAAAGAAAGAAAGTAAGTAAGGTCTCTTACTGAATGACATACAAAACCCTAAAAGGTCTTAATAGGGGTGATATTGAAAGGATGCTTGTCTTTGTGGGAGAGCCTAGAACTAAGGGGTATAATTTAAAAATATGGAGCCCTCCCATTTTAGACAGAGATGACGAGAATTTTGTTTTTCTGACGGTTAAGTCTTTGCAATTCTCTTTCCCAAAAAGCACCTGAGGCAGAATCTTTAAGTATGCTTAAAGCAGGAGTAGATAGATTTTAGACTAATAAGCGGGTCAAAAGTTATCAGGTATGAAGATACAGGTCCATATGGAGTTGGTACCACAACCAAATTAATTTTGATGTTATTGAATGTTGGAGTAGACTTGAGGAGCCAAATGACCAACTCAAATATTCACAAAGGTGCAAAAGATGAATGAGGGTTTTCCAGAACCCACGGTTATGGCGCAACCGCTAATGGTTGAGCAATCAACATCAGAGCTGTTGAAAGGGCAGAGAACAAAACTAAAGGAGCACAGAGGGCTGTGCATCCTGAGGCAGGAGGAGACCACGGAGAGAAGCACAGGCAATTCCACGAGTAAACCCGAAAGAATGAGAATGTTAGAATTGTGGCGCTGTTTGTGCAGGAGGCAAAGTAGATCAGCAAGCACAAAGGAAATAGAGGAACGGGGCTTGACCTGATCTCATGAACAGGGAAAACGGTTTTTCGGGTAGTCTTAACTGTGAAGAGGGTAGACTTCGAATACAGCCAGATCTGTTGGGTTTGGCTGTTGTCATGTGCAACCATATGTTTGAGGGGAAACACACTGCCGTGGTCCAGAACTACTGAAAGATGCCACAAAATGTCCCTGTCCACAGGAGGCAGGGGTTTGACCGTCCACACAGGAAGGGTACCTCTGAAACTGAACCGCGCACAAGCTTCTCAAGAATAACTAATCTTCCCTGCTGGCTGTTTTGTGATCGAGGCGGGTCCGGGGGCGATTGCGTGCGACAACCGAGGATCGGCCCGGGCGACTGAGTCCTTAGCAACCAGGCTCGCCGCCACCAGGCCTTGCGTCGGAGCCCGCGGAACTCCACGGCGCTCACCTCAGTGAAGATGTCGTGCAGATAGCGGAAAGGCGGCTTGCTCAGCAGCTTCTCGGTCAACGGCGGCTTCTTGATCACTTTTCCCAGGGTGTCCTGGGTCCGTTTGACGAACGAGCTGCTCATGGCGCTGGCTCGCCCTTCTCCGAGTCGGGATGGGACTGATCTCGTCGCTCAGGCCAGTCTCGGGGCCGCTCCACCAACCGCCGCGGCGCGTGCCGACGTCACTGCACGTGCCACCTTCGGCGTGACGCGGCTGCCTAGCAACCGCCGCAACAGCGCGGTCAGCTGACACACTGCGTTCTCTTCGCCCTCACCACCTCCCATTCATTCTCCGCTAAACGCGTCTCCTCGCTGTTTCATCAATATTCATTGAGGAGCCAAAGCGATCGCTTAATCCCGAATTAACTTGGCGACAGCGGAAATGGACAAAAAGAAATAAAACGTTCAAGAAATCAACAGTAAGAAAGTAGTGAAGAGGTGACAGCCGACTCGAGTTTTAAGAGTTCTGACGATGCAGAAAATATTTGAGAGATGGCATCTCGAAAAATAATATTCTCCTGGAATTAATTGAAGAGTGCACAAAAAAGATGCTGGAAGATTTACAGGATCAGTTTTGCAGCGTCGGACTGCGTTGAATTTCCACAGAATATTAAGTTATTGATCGGAAGATACCATTTCGTTCAAATTGAGAAACCAACTGAGGCAGCTGTAATAGTGAAGATGTAGATATTTAAGGGAAAAGTAGAGGAAATAATGATCTTGGATGATAGCTGTTGGCTCAACTCGCTCATATTTTGAGAGCTGAACTCGGCATATTGAGCTGAGAGGCCCTGATATTAAAATTCTCGTCTTTCAGTTTAAGTCCTTCTCTGACCACGGCACTTCCGATCTCTGTAATCTGCCTCAATTACGATCTTCTGAAATATATGCCTTCCCCTAGCTTTGGTATCTTGAAGATCACTCAGTCCATTCACCTTGCCAGTGATAGCCATGCCTTCAGATACCTAGTACCAAAGCTGTTGAAGTCCCTCCCGAAACCACCTGCCGGCTCCCCACTTTTTGCCTCTCTTCTAAAACATTCTTTATCATTTTAGCCAGATTTTTAGTCATCTGTGATATTATTCTCAGAATCAATATTAACCTGTATAATATTGTGAAGCATCTTGAGATGTTTTGCTGTTAAAGGTTCTCATAAAATGCAAGTTATCGTCGTTCATTTACGATTTAGTGAACGTGTTTGGTAATTAAAGACTGATGTAAGGTGGACTAATTAAGTAATGTAATTACGTAATTAAGGACCATGTATGTGAAATATAAATAATCTGGAGATGGCATATCATTTTGAATATTGATACATGAGAAATACCTTATTAGCTAACTGAACAGCATAATTATTTTCAAGAAGGAGGAAGATATAGCTCTTGTGGCTAAAGAGATCAAAGGATTTGTGGGAGAGAGTGGTATTAGGCTACTGAGTTCAATAATCAGCCCATGAGGGGTTCAGTGCCCTACTCCTCGCTTCTACATCCCTATAATCTCATGTGGTCAAGAAAAAAAATTAATATTAATCAGTATTTTAACTGGAGTTGCTCACCAAGAGAAATTACTAAGTGTACAACTAAAAGCTTCAAGGGAAATTTGTTGCCTCAAGGATGTTTGATTTTCCACCCAAAACAAAATGCCATTGATGTAAACCTGGTCAACAACAGAAAATGCTGGAAATACTCAGCATGTCTCGAAGCATCTGTGGAGAGAGAAACATTTAACAGATTAGATTGTGACCTTTCGTCAGAACTGGAAAAGTTAGAAATGGTACAAGTAAAAATAATGTCCAGAGGATATGTGAATGTATGTCTGTCAAAGTTCTGATCCAATATTCTGCAATACCACAACAGAAAGCTCAAATTGTAGTTTTGAATCCAAAATAATTTTGACAATGAACTCAAACCTGAAAAATTAATCTGTGATTCCTCCTACCACATATTGATAAACTGGCTGTGTTTTTTCTAATCTTACCTGCAGGCAGTTTAGAATTCTGGAATGGAAGTTTTTGCAAAGATGACATGTGCTCAATGATTGCAATAACTGATCAACTGCATTTTGGAAAGGCAAATCAGGGCATGACTTATACATTGAATGGTAATGTTGCTGAACAAACAGTCCTTGGAGTGCAGGTTCATAGTTCCTTGAAAGTGGAATCCCAGGTAGATAGGATTGTGAAGAAGGCATTTAGTATGTTTTCCTTTATTGGTAAGAGCATTGAGTATAGGAGTTGGGAGATCATGTCGCAGCTGTACGGGACATTGGTTGGGCCATTTTTGGAATATTGTGTGCAACTCTGGTCTCCATCCTATAGGAAGGATATTGTGAAATTTGAAAGGGTTCAGAAAATATTTACAAGTATGTTGCCAGGAGTGGAGGTTTTGAGCTATATAGAAAGGCTAAGTAGGCTGGTTTCCCTGGAGCATTGGACGCTGAGAGGTGACCTTATAGAGGTTTATAAAATCATGAGGGGCATGGATAGGGTAAATAGACAAGGTCTTTTCCCTGGGCTGGTGGAGTCCAGAACTAGAGGGCATAGGTTTAGGGTGAGAGGGGAAAGATTTAAAAGGGTCCTAAGGGGCAACTTTTTCACACAGAGGGTGGTGAATAGGAAGGGTTTAAAGGAATATGGGCCAAGTCCTGACAAATGCAACTAGATTAATTTAGGATATCTGGTTGGCATGGATGAGTTGGACTGAAGAATCTGTTTCCATGCTATACGTCTCTATCACTCTAAGTCCAAAATTACTCAAAATTAACTATTTTTCTCATCAAAGATACTTCCAGATATGCTAAGTTTCTCCAGAGCTTTGTTTTACTTCAGATTTCTGGCATCTGCAGCATTTTACTTTTACCTAGTTTTACTTTGGCCAATTCCCCCACAATTCACAGTTGTACCGCCATATTTAAAACAAAATACTTGCCTCTTGCTGTTCGCCCAGTACCAGTTGTTCAAGGCAGTTTTCACCAATTGGCTGTGCAGTACCTGACTCAAGGATATACAAACCAGAACACAGTGATGATGGCCCTAACCTCTGAAATTTCCACCCTAAGCGAAAGTTGTTGTGAGAAAGCAAGAAGTAGGAAACAAAAACTGAAGAGAGTGGGGCGGGAAGAAGTTGAGAGACTGGTAAGCATCTGCAAACTGCTTTACTAATCAGAAATTGAGAGTTGAAAAGTATGAACATTATTACAGTCATAGAGATGTACAGTATGGAAACAGACCCTTCGGTCCAACCCGTCCATGCCGACCAAATATCCCAACCCAATCTAGTCCCACCTGCCAGCACCCGGCCCATATTCCTCCAAAACCCTTCATATTCATATACCCATCCAAATGCCTCTTAAATGTTGCAATTGTACCAGCCTCCATCACATCCTCTGGCAGCTCATTCCATACACGTACCACTCTCTGCGTGAAAAAGTTGCCACTTAGGTATTTTTTATATCTTTCCCCTCTCACCCTAAACCTATGCCCTCTAGTTCTGGACTCTCTAACACCAGGGAAAAGACTTTGCCTATTTATCCTATCCATGCCCTTCATAAATTTTGTAAACCTCTGTAAGGTCACCCCTCTGTCTCCGACGCTCCAGGGAAAACAGCCCCAGCCTGATCAGCCTCTCCCTGTAGCTCAATTCCTCCAGTCCTGGCAACGTCCTTGTAAATCTTTTCTGAACCCTTTCAAGTTTCACAACATCTTTCCGATAAAAATGGAGTCCAGAATTGCACACAATATTCCAACAGTGGCCTAACCAATGTCCTGTACAGTGCAACATGACCTCCCAACTCCTGTACTCAATACTCTGACCAATAAAGGAAAGCATACCAAATGCCTTCTTCACTATCCTATCTACCTGCGACTCCACTTTCAAGGAGCTATGAACCTGCACTCCAAGGTCTCTTTGTTCAGCAACACTCCCTAGGACCTTACCATTAAGTGTATAAATCCTGCTAAGATTTGCTTTCCCAAAGTGCAGCACCTCGCATTTATCTGAATTAAACCCCATCTGGTCCAGATCCTGGTGTAATCTGAGGTAACCCTCTTCGCTGTCCACTATACCTCCAATTTTGGTGTCATCTGCAAACTTACTAACTGTACCCCTTATGCTCGCATCCAAATCATTTATGTAAATGACAAAACGTAGAGGGCCCAGCACCAATCCTTGGCACTCCACTGGTCACAGGCCTCCAGTCTGTAAAAACAACCCTCCACCAACACCCTCTGTCTTCTACCTTTGAGCCAGTTCTGTATCCAAATGGCTAGTTCTCCCTGTATTCCATGAGATCTAACCTTGCTAGTCAGTCTCCCATGGGGAACCTTGTCGAATGCCTTACTGAAGTCCTTATAGATCACATATACTGCTCTGTCCTCATCAATCTTCTTTGTTACTTCTTCAAAAAACTCAATCAAGTTTTTGAGACATGATTTCCCACACACAAAGCCATGTTGACTATCCCAAATTAGTCCTTGCCTTTCCAAATACATGTACATCCTGTCCCTCAGGATTCCCTCCAACAACTTGCCCACCACCGAGGTCAGGCTCACCGGTCTATAGTTCCCTGGCTTGTCTTTACCAACCTCCAGTCTTCCGGCACCTCACCTGTGACTATCAATGATACAAGTATCTCAGCAAGAGGCTCAGCAATCACTTCTCTAGCTTCCCACAGAGATCTCGGGTACACCTAATCAGGTCCTGGGGATTTATCCACTTTTAACCATTTCACGACATCCAGCACTTCCTCCTCTGTAATCTGGATATTTTGCAAGATGTCACCATCTATTTCCCTACAGTCTATATCTTCCATATCCTTTTCCACAGTAAATACTGATGCAAAATATTCATTTAGTATCTCCCCCATTTTCTGTGGCTCCACACAAAGGCCACCTTGCTGATCTTTGAGGGGCCCTATTCTCTCCCTAGTTACCCTTTTGTCCTTAATACATTTGTAAAAACCCTTTGGATTCTCCTTAATTCTATTTGCCAAAGCTATCTCATGTCCCCATTTTGCCCTCCTGATTTCCCTCTTAAGTATACTCCTACTTTCTTTATACTCTTCTAAGGATTCACTCAATCTATCCTGTCTATACCTGACATATGCTTCCTTCTTTTTCTTACCAAACGCTCAATTTCTTTAGTCATCCAGCATTCTCTATACCTACCAGCCTTCTCTTTCACCCTGACAGGAGAATACTTTCTCTGGATTCTTGCTATTTCATTTCTGAAGGCTTCCCATTTTCCAGCCGTCCCTTTACCTGCAAACATCTGCCTCCAATCAGCTTTCGAAAGTTCTTGCCTAATACCGTCAAAATTGGCCTTTCTCCAATTTAGAACTTCACCTTTTAAATCTGGTCTATCCTTTTCCATGACTATTTTAAAACAAATAGAATTATGGTCGCTGGCCGCAAAGTGCTCCCCCACTGACACCTCAGTCACCTGCCCTGCTTTATTTCCCAAGAGTAGGTCAAGTTTTGCACCTTCTCTAGTAGGTACATCCACATACTGAATCAGAAAATTGTCTTGTACACACTTAAGAAATTCCTCTCCATCTAAACCTTTAACACTATGGCAGTCCCAGTCGATGTTTGGAAAGTTAAAATCCCCTACCATAACTACCCTATTATTCTTACAGATAGCTGAGATCTCCTTACAAATTTGTTTCTCAATTTCCCTCTGACTATTAGGGGGTCTATAATACAATCCCAATAAGGTGATCATCCCTTTCTTATTTCTCAGTTCCACCCAAATAACTTCCCTGGATGTATTTCCGGGAATATCCTCCCTTAGCACAGCTGTAATGCTATCCCTTATCAAAAATGCCACTCCCCCTCCTCTTTTGCCTCCCTTTCTATCCTTCCTGTAGCATTTATATCCTGGAACATTAAGCTGCCAGTCCTGCCCATCCTTGAGCCATGTTTCCGTAATTGCTATGATGTCCCAGTCCCATGTTCCTAACCATGCCCTGACTTCATCTGCCTTCCCTGTTAGGCCTCTTGCATTGAAATAAATGCAGTTTAATTTATTAGTCCTATCTTGTCCCTGACTGTTTGACTCACTTCTGTTCTCAGCTGTACCCATCTCAGATCGATCTCTTTCCTCATCATCTCCCTGGGTCCCACCCCCCCACCTTACTAGTTTAAATCATCTCAAGCAGTTCTAGCAAATTTCCCTGCCAATTTAGGTGCAATCCGTCCTTCTTGTACAGGTCACTTCTACCCCAAAAGAGATTCACCCTAAAAATGTGAATCCTTCTCCCATACACCAGCTCCTCAGCCATGCATTCATCTGCTCTATCCTCCTATTCCTGCCCTCACTAGCTTGTAGCACTGGGAGTAATGCAGATATTACTACCCTTGAGGACCTCCTTTTTAAATTTCTGCCTAACTCTCTGTAATCTCCCTTCAGAATCTCAACCTTTTCCTTTCCAATGTCGTTGGTTCCAATGTGGACAATGACCTCCTGCTGGCCCCTCTCCCCCATGAGAACATTCTGCACCCTCTCTGAGACATCCTTGATCCTGGCTCCAGGGAAACAACACACCATTCTGCTTTTTCTCTGCTGGCCACAGAAATGTCTGTCTGTACCTCGGACTACAGAATCCCCTAACACAATTGATCTCTTGGAAGCCGACGTACCCCTCGTTGCATTAGAGCCAGTCTCAATACCAGAAACTTGGCTGTTTGTGCTACGTTCCCCTGAGAATCCATCACCCCCTACATTTTCCAAAACAGCATACCTGTTTGAAATGGGTATATCCACAAAAGGCTCCTGCCCTAGGTGCCGACCTCTCTCACCCTTCCTGGAGTTAACCCATCTATGTGACTGTACCTGAGACTTTCCCCCCTTTCTATAGCTGCCATCCATCACATACTGTAGCTGTTGCAAATTCCTCATCGCTTCTATCTGTCTCTCCAACCGATCCACTTGATCCAATAAGATTCGCATCCAACAGCATTTATGGCAGATATAATCCGCAGTAACCCTTAAACTCTCTTTAAACTCCCATATCTGACAAGAAGTACACATCACTGCAAAGGCCATTTTTGCTCCTTCACAATCTACAGACCCAGAAAATAACACAGTCTTATTCCTCTACAAACACTGCCCCAGGTTAAATTAATAGCTATGGCTTATATTTTAAGTTTAATCAAGAGACTTATCTCCAAAAACATATAATCAAGAAAGAATCCATTATACTCACTACTGCAGCCTTTCTCTTGGACAGACTTAAAACAACAATTAACTTATCTGATTCTGTGCTGTGAACTTCGCCCAACAGTTCCTCCAAGATTAGTTGTGAATTTCACTGTTTGTTTATTTTCCCAGATGCACTCCGATGTCCAGCGATACACAAATTCAAACAGCAAAGGCGGTAACTGTGCAGGTTCTTTCTCTCTCTTCTGGTAATAAAATCTGAAAACAAGTATTAGGTCAATAGAAACAACATGTAGATTGAGATAAGAAATTATACTACCTGGCCATTTAGCTTGGGATCAATTGAAAGAATGATGGAATGAGCAATCAGACCATTAGCAGGCAATCATTTGACCAGATAAACTTCAGAGAAAGAAAACTCATAAACCCATCAAAATAAATGTTGACTAAACTTTATTACACTAAATAAAACACACAATAAATGGGCACTGGAAAAATTCAAAGGCTGTATCATGAATAACATTAACATGACAGGAACTGAATCACCAATTGGTATTTTAGAACTTTGTGCATTCTGCACTTTTGCCCTGTATGAAACATTTTCAAGGACCTTTATCTATTGTGGCAGAGCAATCCTCTCAAGTGTTATTAAACATTTAAATTATGTGTAAATACATTTCACAAAAAGGTTGTTTTAACTTTCTTCACTTTATAGGCTGTGTTGAAAAAATGTATGGCAATTGCAATAGTATAAATTAGTGCAAGAGAAATTAAATAACCAGAAAGGATGTTGATGTAAGGGAAAAGGAAATATCAACAAGACAAGTAAAGAAACAACAGATGGGTGTAGAGAAGGTGTAAATGGAAATAACAGATCTTTTTACTGTTCTTATAATTAATTGAATTTTACCATTTTGCAGTTGGTTTTCATTGTGTAGAGAGATTAGATGGTGAGGGTTGGGATAAGAAACATTGCACATGGGATTTAAATTTTATGTTAATGTAGTGAGTGGGAAGCAGTTATTGTTATGTTAAGCAACAGGTCGGAAGCAGCTAACAGTAACCAAGAATAGCAGATCACATCCAGGAGCAATGAGAAATAACGAGAAGCAACATGGTCAGAAGTGGCTGAAATTGCCTGAAGAGAAGAAACACACACAGTTGCAGAGAATCTGAACCATACAAATACAGGAATAAGTGAACCTGAAAAGCCTTCAGGGATATTCAGAAAGAAGCATAAATGCACACAAGAATTAGGCGCATGGTAACAACTGTAGATGTTGTTATGCCCAGTAAAGACATACCATATAACTCATCTTCATGGTACAAAATTTATTCAGTGCAAACTCTTTAATATTGGTCATTTTAAAAAAAGAAATGGTGTATACGTCCTGATCTCAGGTGTTAGGGCCCCACCAGTAAAAAAGGGCTGTCATGATCCATTGTGCAGACGCACTTGTAACACAGCTGCAACACAAAGGAACCCATACAGAAACAGATTTCCTCTTTGTTGAAACCTTTAGTTTGTTTTACTGTCATGATGGCCAACTGACATTTAAGATGAAAACAAACTTCCCTATGCTGGATAATGATGTCTTGAGTTCTTTCACGAATTACGTCAGATGATAAGAACATGGAATTAAGAGGAATTAAGTTTAACTTCAAAGAAATGTCACCAATCTTCAAGACCAGGGAATGTGAAAAGTCTTGGAGATGATTTTGTGATTTCACTACCTTACAACAAATTCCCAGTACTTACTATTCCTGTATATGGTGCTAGGCCTTTCGTTATTGTGTACAGTTCTTTTTAGTTTGAAACGAGAACAAATGAAATCAATTGACAGACATCACACTGCAAAAAAACATTTCTCTACGTTCATTTTTATTGCTCCACTGAATGGTGATGGCCATTAATGTACCCAAAAAAAAGCCAATGTGCTGCATAAATACCCAGGTAAGATGAATTGACTTTTGTATTCAAAAACGATGTCATTGTCCAATATGAATCAAAGGCACATCCCAGATGAAGAGGTGCTAGCTACTTGAATAGGAAGGTTCACACAACTAATTCCTGGGAGACAGAGTGTGGTTCTCTTATGAGGAAAGGTTGGACAGGCGAGGTCTGTCTCCACTGGAGTTTGGGAGAAACATACACAATCCTGAAAGTACTTCACAGGATGGATACTGAAAGGATGTTTCTCCCTTGTGGAGAAACTATAACTAGGGGATACTGTTCAAAAATAAGAGGTCTCCAATTTAACACAGAGATTGGAGAGTTTTATTTCTCTCAGATGGCTGTGACTCTTTGGAACTCTCTTCCCTGCAGAGTGATTGATGTAGGATCATTGAATTCTTTTAAGGCAGAGTTTGATATATTCTTGACCAACATGGGAGTCAAATGTTCTTGCAGGAAGTTAAAAATCACGCAACACCAGTTTATTGTCCAACACGTTTATTTGGAAACACTAGCTTTCGGAGCATTGCTCCTTCATCATGTGGTTGTGGAGTATAAGATTGTAAGACACAGAATTTATAGCAAACATTTACAATGTGGTGTAATTGAAATTATATATTGAAAAAGATGTGGATTGTTTGTTCAGTCTCTCATCTTTTAGAATGATCGTGTTGGTTTCAGTTCTTTCATATGTAAATCCTAAAACTTTGTGAACTTTAACAATTGATGTCATGTTGGTCCAGATAACACATTGAAGGTGTGAGCTGCCCTGTGTGAGACTGTCTGTGTCACAATGGTCAGACTGATTCTAATCTAAAGAACGGATTTACATAATCTTACATGGATTCATACAGTTTTTGAGCAAAGTAAAATGTAAGTCTGCAAGTACACATTAACCCCACAAACTTATATGTATATGTGTCATGTGGGTGTGTGTGGGAGGTGGGTGTGTGTTATGAGTGTCTGTGAGAGAGTGTGTGAGTGTGAGTGTAAAGGAGTATAAGTCTATGAGAGGATGCGTGTGTGAGTGTGGGACTGTATGTGTGAGTGTATGAGAGGATAGTCACCCGAAGGTCTGAGGTTGAATGTTCCGAACCGCTGAAGTGTTCTCCGACTGGGAGGGAACACTCCTGTCTGTTGATTGTTCTGTGGTGTCCATTCATCTATTACTGTAGCCTCTGCTTGGTCTCACCAATGTACCAAACCTCAGGGCTTACTTGCCTGCAGCGTATGAGATAGACAACGTCGCTGAGTCAGTTGGGTACCTGCCAAGTACATGGTGGGAGGTGTCCCCATGTGTAATGGTGGTATCCGTGTCCACACTCTGACACGCCTTGCAGTGTCTACCATGGCAAGATTGTATGGTGTTGTCCTGAAAGCCAGACAGTTTGCTATGAACAATGATCTGTTTGAGGTTTGGTGATTGTTTTAAGGCAAGAAGTGGAGGAAGGTCTTGGCGATGTGCTCATCCTCATTGATAATGTGTTGCAGGCTGCGAAGAACATGACATAGTTTTTCAGATCCTGGGAAGTACTGGACAACAAAGGGTACCCTGTCGTTTGCAGCTCATATCTGTCTCCTGAGGAAGGCATTACAAAACTCCACCATTGTAGCTTGTGGATTTTAAACTCAACTGATATATATGAAACTGAAAAAAGTTAATCTTAGTAATAGTGACCATTGTCAATTGTAGTAAAAACCATTGAACAGGAATAGTTTTCCAGCATTTGTTATGATTTTAAGTTTATCATCATGCTGTCTGCAATTAAGAAATCAAGTTGCATATGTCCAATGTATGTTCACAACAGTGTACAAAAAATACACCTTGTACGTCAACACAGTCAAGCATGAATCACAAGGAATGATTTAAATAGTCTACAGGGAGCGGTCAGACAATGGAGCAGCAGCAGCAGCACAGAGTGAGTATATACTCACTGAGCTTGGGGAGCATGGCCTAGTCTGTAGGGAGCCCTCAGAGGGAGGAGGAGTAGTAGTAATATGGGATGAATATAAACTCACTGAGCTCGGGGAGTGTGGCCTAGTTTACGGGGAGCGGTTGGAGGGAGGAGGAGCAGCAGTAACACAGAGTGAGTACAAACTCACTGAGCTTGGGGAGTGTGGCCTAGTCTGCGGGGAGTGGTTGGAGGGAGGAGGAGCTGCATTCCTGATGAAGGGCTTTTGCCCGAAACGCCAATTTTCCTGCTTCTCAGATGCTGCCTGACCCGCTGTGCTTTTTCAGCACCACTCTAATCTTGACCATGGTGCAGAATGCCATTCAAGAGGGGAGAGCAAAAAGATAAGTGGTAGTTATAGGGGATTCTATAATTAGGGGGTCAGATAGTATCATTTGCAAGCCGGATCGAGAGTCCCACATGGTGTGCTGCCTGCCCGGTGCCAGGGTGCAGGACATCTCTGACTGGCTATTAGAATGGGAAGGGGAGGACCCAGTTGTTGTGGTCCACACTGGGACAAACAGCATAGGCAAGGCTAGGAACGAAGACCTGTTTGGGGATCATCAAGCACTAGGAATGAAATTAAGGAACTCATCCTCGAGGATTATAATCTCTGGATTATTGCCTGAGCCACATGCAAATTGGTTTAGGGATAGGAAAATTAAAGAAGTAAACAGGTGGCTAAGGGGGTGGTGTGGGAAAGAGTTGTTCTATTTCATGGGGCATTGGCATAAGTTATAGAACAGGAGGGATCTGTACCAATAGGATGGTCTCCACCTGAACCGATCTGGAACCAGTGTTCTAACAAAAAGGATAAATAGGGAAAGGGAAAACGACAGGAAGTATGATGGTAAATGAAAAGATAAGCAGCAGGTTAGCATGTGTGCAGGAGGGTTTAAGTATAAGGCAGACTATGAAAGAAGTAAAAAAGACAGGATAATTCAGGAGATATTATTAGAGATGTTGGAAATCATGAGGGTATGAAAACTAGCATAAGGGCACTTTACCTGAATGCTCATAGCATTCATAACAAGCTCAATGAGTTAACAGCACCTATCATAATGAATAAGTAAGATTTAGTAGCCATTATGGAGACATGGTTACTGGATGGTCACAACTGGGAGTTAAATATCAAGGGATACCAGACTATTCAGAAGGACAGTCAGGAAAGTAAGGGAGGTAGTGTAGCTCTGATATTCGAGAACAACATCAGGGTAGTGCTGAGAGATTATATAGGTTCTATGGAAAATAAGGTTGAATCCATTTGGGTGGAAATTAGAAATTCTAAGAAAAAAATCACTGATCGGCGTAGTCTATAGGCCACCAAATAATAACATCACATTGAGGTAGGCAATAAACAAAGAAATGACTAATGCCTGTAAAAGTAGTATGGCAATTATCGTGGGGGATTTTAATCCACATGTTGATTGGTCGGACCAGCTCGGTCAAGGTAGCCTTGAGAAGGAGTTCGTTGAGTTAACCCGCAATAATTTTCTGGAACAGTACGTAATGGAACCGATGAGGGAGCAAGCTATCCTTAATCTGGTCCTGTGTAATGAGACAGGAAAAATTAATGACCTCATAGTTAGGGATCCTCTTGGAAGGTGCAATAACAGTATGGCTGAGTTTAGAATGCAGGTAGAGAGTGTGAAGCTAAAATCAAATAGCCAGAGTCCTGTTGATGAAGGTTGTGAATCCCGAAAAGTATAATGTTCTGTTTCACCGGCTTATCCTAGTACTTAGAGACAGTGGGAATTCAAGGGTTAAAGGTCCCCTATTGGAATGATTCTGTATGTATTTGACTATATGCCTGTCCAATGGCAGGCAGAGACCAGAGATCACAGCAGGGGACTGGCTGCCCCTGAACCACCAAAGCTGTCTGGAGCCATATGTATGTATTTCGCTCCCAGCCCTGCGCAAATATACTTGCTTTTTGAATATGATTGTCAGCCCTGATCAGACATCCCATTAATTACTTCCTGTTTCCATTCATATACTTCCTTGCTAGTTAACAAGAGTATGTGAAGACGAACCATACTAGAGTCATAGAGATGTACAGCATGGAAACAGACCCTTCAGTCCAACTCATCCATGCCGACCAAATATCCTAAACTAATTTGCCAGCACTTGGCCCATATCCCTCCAAATACTTTGTGCAATCACATACCTTTTAAGTGCTGCAATTGTACCAGCCTCCACCACTTCCTCTGGCAGCTTATTCCGTACACACACCACCCTCTGTATGAAGAAGTTGCCCCTTAGATCCCTTTTATATTTTTCCCCTCTCACCCTGAACCTATGCCCTTTAGTTCTGGACTCCCCCACCCCAGAGAAAAGACCTTGCCTATTTATCCTATCCATGCCCCTCATGATTTTATAAACCTCTATAAGGTCACCCCTTAGCCTCTAATACTCCACTAAAACCTATTATTTGTCCCTTTATCAGTTAGCATGAGATTGAGAACAGTACAGTCATAGGTTTCTGTGAACGGTTTAATATTATCACAGGAAGGCAGTGATCTCCAGTTATTGTGAGAGCGAAAAACATATTGTTAACAAGATTTGTATGTCAGAATTCTTTGTATCAATTATACTCGAACACAGCATAAAAAATGTTATTTACTTGTAATTCATCGGGGAGTGCCTCCACAAGAAGAGTGTTAGACTCCTTTGGTGGCACTCTGGATCTCTCCCGTGGTTTCGGGAATGAAGTGTCCAGGATCTGAAGCTGGTATCGTTTGAAATTTACTTTAACATTTGGTGCCGTGACTCATCCCTCAACATAGGGAACGTCTCACTGGGCTGGGTAAATGGCTTGAAAGTCTGCATTAGACAGACCAGCGTGAAAAGGGTGCCCCGGGGTATTTTATCCCAGGCCACTCCTTGTGTTCCGCCAGACGATCCGCCCCTCACCCAGTGGAACTGGTACCTTGAAGAGGCTCAAAGGACCACCCGGACCCAACGTGTAAGATAGGAACAGTTTGTCCCATTGCTGCGGGGTGACATTGTCTACCCTGTATTGTTCCTGAGGAAAAGGTCAGGACTGACGACCCCAATCAGGGAAGTGGTCGCCACTACCTGACGGATTCGGAAACAGGAGCTGCCTGTTGTGAATAGGTCACGGTGTAAATTAAAACAGGGAAAGGCAAGTGGTTAGGCTTGCTGGAAGTTCTCACCACCTCCATGTCACCCCTAAAACTATGCTCCCCATAAGACAGCTACTGAATTCTAAGGCACATGAGATGGATGAGCCACTAACTATTGGGGTCTATGTCCATTGGAAACCCCAAGAGATGATTATGATCATGAATCAGGCCCCAGATCGCAAAGATAAACCCACCCAATTCGCTCAGTACATTCAGCGCATGATTCAGATGTATAATGCGACACCCTCGGGATCTGTTTGCCCCTTGTTGTATGATCTTGTCACCCCACTAAGTGGGAGGAGCAGATGGGTGCGGGCAACGGCAAGGGGGTCTGTCCTCACATATGATGACTTGAGAAAGAGATTTAAGGAAGATACCCAAACAAACCAAATTGTTAGAGCGCGCCCTGAAATAGCCTACCAATATCAGTAAGGTCCTGGATTGCAGACCTAAGCCAGGTGAGTCCGGAGGAGACTTTTGGGACAGTTTGTGGCCTGTTACGGGACAAAATTTGTGAGAAGATTTGTAGCTCGGGTGCTCGTTGTTGTGGTTCTGTTCGCCGAGCTGGGAATTTGTTTTGCAGACGTTTCATCCCCTGTCTAGGTGACATCCTCAGTGCTTGGGAGCCTCCTGTGAAGCGCTTCTGTGATCTTTCCTCCGGCATTTGTAGTGGTTTGAATCTGCCGCTTCCGGTTGTCAGTTCCAGCTGTCCGTTGCAGTGGCCGGTATATTGGGTCCAGGTCGATGTGCTTATTGATTGAATCTGTGGATGAGTGCCATGCCTCTAGGAATTCCCTGGCTGCTCTCTGTTTGACTTGTCCTATAATAGTAGTGTTGTCCGAATCGAACTCATGTTGCTTGTCATCTGAGTGTGTGGCTACTAAGGATGGCTGGTCATGTCGTTTCGTGGCTAGTTGGTGTTCATGGAAGCGGCAGATACAAACCACTATAAATGCCAGAGGAAACATCACAGAAGCGCTTCACAGGAGGCTCCCAAGCACTGAGGATGGCACCTAGACAGGGGACGAATGTTACGGGACCTTTGCTGGGGACCATGTTTTTAATGACAGGAATTTAATTCCATGTTTTTGCAATGCGCCCCCTCGATTATTGCGGACTTGATTCGTACTAACAGCTTGATTCTGACAACACCAGGGCGCAGCTGAGAAGGGCTCTTCTTGACTAGCCAAAGCCACCCCAAGCCACGCTCTAGAACTCAGCCACATATGGAGTTTCTCCAGCCACCAATGGGGCAGCATGGTGGCTCAGTAGCTGGCACTGCTGCCTCACAGCGCTAGGGACCCGGGTTGGATTCTGTCTCGGGCAACTGTCTGTGTGGAGTTTGCACGTTCTCCCTGTGCTCCGGTTTCCTCCCACAGTCCCAAAATGTGCAGGTCAGGTGAATTGGCCATGCTAAATTGCCCATAGTGTTAGGTGGATTAGTCATGGATAAATGTAGGGGAATGGGTGGGAGGGTTGGTGTGGACTTGTTGGGCCGAAGGGCCTGTTCCCACACTGTAGGGAATCTAATCTAATCTAAAAATGGTCACAACACGTCTTCTGTAAGTACTGCTAATTCTCAGTGGGACCAGGACAAAATCTCCCACAGATGTTCACTCAGCGGCCCCCAAGGAGATCCTGGAGAGGTGAAACTGGGGGAGGAGGGGGTGGCAGGGCCAAAACATGAACCCGTTTAGACAGACAGGCCCGTGCTTCAACTGTGGCAAGACCGGTCACTGGAGCCGAATGTCCCTTTCGCACCGACTCTGACAACCTGCACCCAGGACCCCTTTCACCTTCAACAACCCCTTTGCCTGACCTTCTGGGCCAGAATTTCCCAGTGGTCAGTACATCTCCTGCAGGTGGCTGGAATCCTTATGATCGATACGGGGGCAACCAATTCCACCCTCAATCAGGAAACTGTGAGGGACAGGGCATTCCAGTTATTGGGTGAGACTGTAGTCCTTGCTAGTTTTGAGGGAACAAGCGGGATATATCAGAAGACCGTGCCACTGACGGCCGGGTTCTGCGGACGAGCCCGTGCTGTACCGTTCACGATAATAAGCAAAATTGGTTGGGATTTGGTAGGGAGGGATCTGCTCCGTCCCCTAGGAGTCGAGATTGTCTGTTCGATGGCATAACCTTGGGACTCCACAGCCTACCACAGTGCCACCAATTTCCGGTTCCCCGGTGGTGGGTTGTCAGCATTGATTGGTCCACCTTTACATCGCCGTTACCAAAATTGAACTCCCACGATGGTTTGCTACGACCCCACCGGCAAAACACAGCCAGTAGTATGCACCATTCGAAAGCATGGAATCCCCCATCTCAGTCGTCGGCACGGGGTGAAGGTAAGGAGGGGGCCGCGTACCTCGTTCGGGTCCCAGACTAACTTTGGCGACAAATGGGACTGTTGGTCCCCCATCTCGTCAGAGCTGTCAGCCCCGGGCACAAACCTAAGGATCTGGGTCACTTTACCTACACCCTGACCATACTCCCTGTGGACACAAAGGGACTGTGGCAGCAGCTTACAGGGGGCCGTCTAAAGCATTGGGAATTTCCACAGCAGAAATTTGGCATCCTGACCCACCACACATCCTCCGGAGACCCAACCAGAGAGATCAAGCCCCGGTTATGGGCAGCCTCTATGCATGAGGTCGGCTGTACCCCTTGTGCTCTGGTACAAATAAAGACAGGAGAAAGTGAGGTCTACAGATGCTGGAGATCAGAGCTGAAAATGTGTTGCTGGAAAAGCGCAGCAGGTCAGGCAGCATCCAAGGCACAGGAGAATCGACGTTTCGGGCATAAGCCCTCTTCAGAAAGGGCTTATGCTCGAAACATCGATTCTCCTGTTCCCTGGATGCTGCCTGACCTGCTGCGCTTTTTCAGCAACACATTTTCAGCTACAAATAAAGACAATCAGACTCTACCCTCAATCCCACAGTATTCCATCAAGCCAGAAATGGAGCAAGGAATCCAGACCTTTATTAACTCTTTCCTGGAACAAGGCATCCTGGTCCCATGTAGGTCGCCCTGCAATACCCTGATCTCCCCAGTCCCCAAACCAGGTTGGAAGGACTGGTGGTTAATACAAGACCTGAGAAGGGTTAACAACATTGTGGCGCCTTTACACCCCCTTGTCCCGAACCCGGCGACTATCTTAAGCTGTATACCGACTGATGCCTGCATTTTCACCAACATCGATTTATTGCATGCATTTTTCTCCGTTCCACTGGACCCTGATTCTCAGTATCGGTTCACTTTCACCGGCCTGGGCCAGCAGTACATGTGGACCCGCCTGTCCCAGGGATTTGTCCGCTTTCCCACTTTATTTTCGCAGCCCCTCCATGATCAGCTGCGGACCCTGGACCTCCCGCAGGGATCGACAGTTGGCCAGTACGTGGATGTCCTCTGCCTGTCTGATTGCGAGACCGACACCACGGTACTACTGAACTTCCTGCACCCTCTCGGGTACGTGCTTCCACCCCATAAGGTAAAGCGCTGCCGGAAAGAAGTTCTTGGGAGTTCTCCTCTCAGCTGGGGAACGAAAATTGACTGGGGACCGCGTACGCCCCATTGCTGGGATGCAGCCGCCTACAACCCTCAAGCAGTCCTTGGACTTCTGAATTCTTGCAGGCAATGGGTACCTACTAACCCCACTGGCATCAACCAATGGCCCTCCCACCTTTACACTTGCAACAGATCAGCTGACAGCGTTTATGGAGCTAAGAAACAGCCTTCTGCAAGCTCCGACCCTTGGTGGACTCCGGTACGACCGACCATTCCAGCTGTGTCGGCAGCCCCAAACATAACCGTACATCAGCCGGTGACCGTTTTCACCCCGCATTCCGTAGTCGACCTCCTCACCTCCCAACAGACGCAATATCTGACACAGGCAGCGCCAGAACAAGACAGCCCTAATTAAACAACCCACTACTGACTTTCTCCCATTGCACCACCCTGAACTTTGCTACATTTTTAACTGAACCCCCGCAGCAGCACCTCGCCTCTCCTGACCACGACTGCCTGTTACGGTACCACCATTTTAGCTCTGCCTGCACTGATCTAACAGACCGGCCACTCAACATTGCGGATTTCACCTTCTATGTGCACGGCGGGCTCCTTTGTTTCACCCGCAGGCCAGCGGTGTTCTGGTTATGTGACTGGCACGGACTCCGAGGTAGTTGAGCACGCAGGGTTTGAGACACCTCTCTCAGCACACAAGGCTGAGTTGTTTGCTCCAACCCGAGCTTGCATTTTGGCAGCCGGGAAATCGGCCAACATTTACACAGACTCTTGTTATGCATTTGGGGCCGCTCATGACTCCGGCGCTTTATGGGAGCTCAGGGGATTTTTAACTTCCACGGGACAACCCATCAGTAATGCTGTATTCGTACATAATCTCTTGCAGGCTTTGCAGCAACCGTCCAACCTCGCGGTAATCAAATGTTCAGCTCACACTGGTGCCGCTGACAGGGTCTCCAAGGGCAACGCGCAGGTAGACGCCGCCGCCAAGCAGGCAGCCTGACACCCTGCTTTCCTGGTCCCTTTGGGTTCACGGCAACACTTAGTTACAAAAAATATGCGAACGAGTATGGCAGACCTGGGTATAATATGTGATTTAAATGGGGCGCCCTTGCGGAGGAGCACAGACTATGATCGTAAATGGGGTGCTCCCTTAACGCTCATTCCAAACTGTGGATGACCCCTGCGGGAGAGGTCTATGTTCCTCCCTTACTTTTACCAATCCTGGTAGACTATGTACATAACTGTATACACCTAGGCAAGGAGGGAATGATGAATATTTTGCAACAGACCTGGTGGCACCCTGATTTCTGGAAAACAGCTGAGAAACGGACAAAAGCATGCCTAATCTGTGAAGAAACTAATGCTGGGAAGGGGATGCTTTGCAGGTCTGGAACTACCCCCTTGCCTGGTGAGCCTTTCAATTGTTTACGATTAGATTTCATAGAGCTACCTAAGGTACAGTGCTACAAGTATTGTTTGGTGACAATAGATGTCTTCAGCAGGTGGGTTGAGGCAATCCGGACGACAGACAATACAGCTACAACAGTAGTGAAAATATTACTGAAGGAAATAATACCTCGCTATGGACTCACCAAGAAAATAAGTTCCTTGGTTCGGAGGTTGAGAATGGAAGGATAACAATTGAAAAGAGCCCACTGGATCACGGCACGAAAACCAGGTGTGGATCACCGTCCATGCCCTGTCCTGGTAAGGTTCCATCATTATAAAAACAAGCAGAGGGTCATAGAAGCCTCTAGAAGCCAGGGAAGAGACCTGACTGTGTTAGTATGCGGCGGCTCTAGGGTCATGTTTTCTCAAGACTTCTCAGTGGCAGTGGTCCGGAAATGGAAGGCCTAAGAGGAGATTGAGGGAGCTTGGGATCCAGTATTCTTTAAGGAATCCAGCGGTGCTTCGGATCAATCATAATGGATCCATACATTTGTTCGACTCGCCAGAGAAAATGAAGAACCTTGTGGACACGCTGACTTAAGTTGAACAGCCAAATAGGCGTAGAGGACAGAGCTGTTTGGGTTTGCTTTTCTTTAAAAAGGATTTGGTGGAATCTCCTTTCTGGTAATAAGTTCCGTGAAATGATGTCTGGGATGGATAGAGTATTTACTTGTAATTTCTAAATTATGTTAAGGGATGGGTGACATATTTACCGAGTGGTCAGTGTATGTGGTGTGACCCTAGCTCATCAGTGTTGAGAGGGTGTTTGGGATGGTTAGTCAGGTTGTTGGATGTATAGGTATCCCCTTTGAATGGGGTGCAGGGTAAATTCCTCCAATCAATTTTTTTGTTTTTCTGTTTTTGCCGTAGATTGTTTTTATAAGTTTTGTAGATCTGTTGGGTATAATTATTTTAGTCTGTGTAATTTTGGGGTTTTCTTTTGCATTAAAGCTCAGTGATCTGTATTTTGGGTTCCTCCTCTCTGGAGTCTAGATGGTGCTATAGGAGGTTATGGCTAAGGATGTATTTAAGTGGTGCACCCGGAATATCACTCACCTGTCAAGAGGAAGAAGGTACTTTCCAGCCTGAAAAGGGAGAGGGTGGATGTTGCCTTATTACAAGAAACACACTTGGATGATGTAGGGCATTTGAAGCTGCAACAGAATGGGAATGACCAGGTTTATTTTTGACCTTTCAATACGAGGAGTAGAGGGGTGTACATTTCAGTGAGAAAGAATCTCTCATTTAAGTTGTTAGAGTGCATTAAAGACACACATGGGAGATTTGTAATCCTTAAAGCTTTGATACATGGGGAAGAATACTGGATCTTAAATGTTTACTGTCCCCAGGCCCACCCCCCTTAAATTCTTGACAGATGCACTTTCTAGACTGGTTAACCTTGCATCTCAACATATCATTATAGAAGGGGATTTCAATTGTCTCATAGACCCTATAGTAGACAGATTGCCCAAAGGCCCACCGATATCTTCTTTGCAATACGAACAATTAAGGGATCTGTGCTGAATTGGGGTTGATAGATGTTTGGAGGCACCTTCTCCCAACTGGCAGGGACTTCATGTTCTTCTCGAACCCACATAAATGCTATACCAGGATTGATCTTTTTCTACCCCCACAGCACATCTGAGCTCAGTGGCATCATGTACAATTAGCAATATCACTATTTCTGATCACGCCCCAGTGTATTTAATGCTTAAGAGTAAAGATATGGTGGTAGGCTCAAGGCACTGGCGACTGGACCCCTTCATCCTCAAGGATAGCAAGTTTATTGAATTCTTTTCTACTGAGTTCAGAGCTTTCTTAGATATTAATTCAGGCTCAGCCAGCAGCCCATCGATTCTTTGGGAAACAGCTAAAGCCTCTGCTAGGGGGTTGATTATCTCTTATTTAGCCAATAAGAAGCACTGAGCAGCAATGCTTGCTCGAGACGCATCTGAAAGTAGCTGAAAAGGCATACTTTTACAGGCCTTTGCTGGTTAAACTGCAGAGGATCACGGAGCTCCAGTCTACGCTGAACTCCTTCCTCACACAGACAGCAAAGAGGGAGCTTACATTTGCAAGTCAAAGGATGTTTGAGCACGGGGATAAACCAGGCAAGTACCTAGCGTACTTAGCTAGGAAAATGAATGTCCTCCAAGTCATTACCTCGATCAGAGGGGACACTGGAAGTTTGACCTACAATTCTAAAAGGATTAACGCAGCATTCCAGAAATTTTACTCTGAATTATACCATTCTGAAAGCTGTGAGAGTGGGCAGGTTAGGATGGAGTCCTTTAAGAATTTGGGCCTTCTGGCAGTGACCCCTGAACAAGAGTCTCTCCTCAATGCCCATTGTCAGAGTAAGAGGTGCAAGAGGCTGTGAGGCAGCTCCTGAACGGGAAGACGCTGGGTCCGGACAGGTTCCCCAGTGAGTCCTATAAGGAATTTGTAAGTATATTGTCAGAGGCGATGCTTAGCATGTTTAATGACTCACATAGTCGTGGCCTTCTCCCACCATCTCTAAGAGAGGCAAACATCTCTCTCATTCTTAAAAAAGGGAAGGCCCTGGAGGATTGTGTTTCCTGTAGACCTATTTTACTCCTGAATATTAGCTTCAAAATTCTATCCATGACTCTGGTATTATGGCTAGAAACTGTACTGACCTCCATCATTAAGGAGGACCAGACGGGGTTCATAAAAGGTTGCAGATCGATGGATAAGGTCAGGAGATAACTTAACATGATCCAGGTATGTCAGCAGCAATGATTACAGGGAATTGTGTGGAAAAGGCATTTGACACAGTTGAGTGGCTATATCGTTTTCATACTTTGAAGCGGTTTGGCCTGGAAACTTTCTTAAGGTGGATGGAGGTTTTGTACAGTGATCCTCTTGCCACAGTCCTCACCAATGGTGTATGGTCAAGCAATTTTAATATTTGTAGGGGCAGTCAACAGGCTGTCTCTTGTCACCATGCTTTTCACATTGGTGATCGACCTGCTGGCGGAGGCAATACACAGGGATCCCAGTATAACTGCTCCAGAAGTGGGGACGAAGTTACATAAGATCGCATTGTATGTGGGTGACGTTCTCGTTGTCTTATCAAACCCAACAGTCTTAGTGCCACACCTGATACAATACATCTATCTATTTGGTGATTTCTCGGGTTATAAGATCAATTTTGCAACGTCAGAGGCCATGCCCATGGGTGGTCTCCCGAGAGTGCTTGATCCTGAGGGCGGATATCAGTGCCCTTTTAGATGGTCCCATGAGGTCTTTCTCTACTTAGGTATATTTATTACTCCCATTTTTGATCAGCTATTTAAAGCCAATTTTGTCCATTTGACAGAATCAAGCAGGACCTTTGTAGATGGGAGGCGCTTACGACCTCTTGGTTCAGTCAGATAGCCCTCATTAAAATGAACATTCTGCCCCGCCCATTGTATCCTATGTGAATGCTACCTCTGCTTTTTACTAAGCAAATATTTAGAACGCTGAGCGGCTGGTTTAGTTCTTTTATCTGGTATCACAAGCGGCCCCTAATTAAATTGACTAAACTGCAGTTACCTTACAGACTGGGTGGAGTAGGCCTCCCAGATATCCAAAACTATCAGCTCAGCTCATTGCTATCTTATGTGAATGATTGGGCCCAGGGGACCCCTACTCACTTTGGTTGGACATCGAAGCATCTTAGGTCAGATGCCCCCTTATTAGCCTGCTGTTCTTAGACAAAATGAGAACAGTTAAGGAATATTGCCATGGTCCAGTAGACATCAATACTGTCAAGGCGTGGAGGGCAATGCATCAGGGTGAGGGAAATATTGCCAAAACATCATTTTTGATACCCGTAGTTGGTATGCTGGGCTTTCCAGGGATAATGGAATCTGAGTTTAAACTATGGGCAGCTAAGGCCATGTCTTGTCTGGGTGATTTATTCGAAGGGGTCATATTGATGTCCTTTTGCCAGATGGCTCGGAAATATGAATTGCCCAGTTGGGACCTCTTTCGTTTCTTTTAAATTAGAAATTTCATACAAACAAAGACCACACTTCTAACTGATCCTTATAGGTTTGACATGGAGAAGAGGGTGTTGAGTGCTGAGGATACATTATCTCTCAGCAACGCTTTTCATCTATTGGGAGAGGCTCCCTCGGACGAGACCGAATGACTTTGTAGGATATGGGAGAGGGAGTTGGACATTGAGCTCTCTTCTGAAATATGGGAGGATGTCTGGGAAAATGCAAGAAGGATCTCAATTTGCAACAGGACCCACGTCTTGCAATTGAGGATTCTCTACAGCGTCAATCTGACTTCAGATTGCCTCGCTAAATTTAAAACGGGTCTATCTCCAATGTGTCCTAAAGGTAAAGTGAGCGTGGACATGCTTACTCATTGTCTTTGGTCCTGCCACAGACTATGGGCATATTGGGGTGCTGTGGTAGGCGAAATAAAGAAGGCCTTGGGGATGGAGGTGGAGATGGATCCGATATCTCTTCTTCTCGGCTTTCTTAAATTCACTTTCATTAGATGCACACAAAAAAAGGCTTTTCAGTATCCTCACTTTTTGTGCTGGAAAGAACATTCTATTAGGGTGGGTGTCAGACCACCCCCGGGGTTGGTGTAAGCTAGTCATAGATGTATGGATGTAGTCATAGTGATACATGGAATGAGCTGCCAGAGGAAGTGGTGGAGACTGGTACAATTGCAACATTTAAGAGGCATTTGGATGGGTATATGAATAGGAAGGGTTTAGAGGGATATGGGCCGGGTGCTGGCAGGTGGGACTAGATTGGGTTGGGATATCTGGTCAGCATGGACGGGTTGGACCGAAAGGTCTGTTTCCATGCTGTACATCTCTATGACTCTATCTGAGGCTCTATGAGAGATTATTTTGCTGGAGGAGTTTAAAAACTCACTTCCAGAGATAGTAAGAATTCACATGGAGGAACAGAAAGTTCAGGAAGTGAGAAGGGCAGCAGAATTAGCAGATGAATACATGTTGGTGCACAAGGTGAAATGTAGCTTCTGGCAAGAATTTCATCCTATGAGGGATAGAAATTGGGACAAGGGGAGATCCTACACTACAAAACCAAGAGTAGAGAACACTGGTAAGAATTTACCATAGGATAAAAAAGAAGCTCAAGAGAGTGGAAAGGAGGTGAAAGGCCTCAGGTGTTTCCACTGTGGTAAAGTGGGACACATAAACTCACAGTGCTGGCCGTTAAAGAAAGGCGGGTGGGAAAAGATGTGGTTAAAAGAAGCTAAGCCAGTGGCATTAGTAAAGATAGTAAAGGAGGCCCCAAGAAGAGCTGAGGAGCTGCAAGAGAGTGCACAGCCTAGGCAGGGGCTGGGTATGGAGTTAGTACCTGATCTCTACAAAGAATTCGCCTTTGTGGTAAAGTTTACTCAGAAAGAATAGGGGGAGAAGGACAAGAAGTTATAATTTTGAGAGATACAAGATCTAACCAGTTGCTAATAGTAAGAGATGAGCGAATATTCACTCTTCTTGATCTGTCATCTGAGCAAGTGGTAATTTGTGGGATAGATGGACAGAAATTTAGTGTTCCCCTATGTAAGATCAGGCTGGAATGCCAACTGAAGACTGGGGAAGTTACAGTGGGAGTGATTGACAGAGTGTCAGTTCCAGGAATTCAGTTTGTTCTTGGGAATGATTTGGCAGGATCCAAGGTGGGAGTGACACTCCTTGTTGTGGAGAAGTCCAAGGAAGACCAAGAAACTGAGGAGTTATAACAGAAATATCCTGGTACTTTTCCAGACCGTGTGGTAACCAGATCCCACTATCATATGTCACAGCACAAAGTGAAAAATAAAGAGAAAGGTTCAGTTAGCAGATACCTTGTTTGACGTAATGGTGCAGGCTCCCCTTTGGGAGCTCCTGGGAAAAATTGGGGGCACATTGCTACACATTAACAGTCGACTTCATTGTAATTGCCTGCCTTTTGGGACTCCATTGCTTATGGCCACTACTGTCTGACTGCTGCTGGTATAGACTTTGGGAGGAGCGAAGACCTGATCAAGAGGACGGAATAATAAAGGTTGTGGACTCCGAAAAGTAAAATGTTCTGTTTTACTGGCTTAGGTAAAAACAATGACTGCAGATGCTGGAAACCAGATTCTGGATCAGTGGTGCTGAAAGAGCACAGCAGTTCAGGCAGCATCCAACGAGCAGCAAAATCGACGTTTCGGGCAAAAGCCCTTCATCAGGAATAAAGGCAGTGAGCCTGAGCGTGGAGAGATAAGCTAGGGGAGGGATGGGGGTGGGGAGAGAGTACCATAAAGTACAATGGGTGAGTGGGGGAGGAGATGAAGGTGATAGGTCAAGGAGGAGAGGGTGGAGTGGATAGGTGGAAAAGGAGCTAGGCAGGTCGGACAAGTCCAGACAAGTCATGGGGACAGTGCTGAGCTGGAAGTTTGAAACTAGGATGAGGTGGGGGAAGGGGAAATGAGGAAACTGTTGAAGTCTACATTGATGCCCTGGGGTTGAAGTGTTCCGAGGCGGAAGATGAGGCGTTCTTCCTCCAGGCGCCTGGTGGTGAGGGAGCGGCGGTGAAGGAGGCCTAGGACCTCCATGTCCTCGGCAGAGTGGGAGGGGGAGGTGAAATGTTGGGCCACGGGGCGGTGTAGTTGATTGGTGTGGGTGTCTCGGAGATGTTCCCTAAAGCGCTCCCCAATGTAGAGGAGACCGCATCGGGAGCAACGGATACAATAAATGATATTAGTGGATGTGCAGGTAAAACTTTGATGGATGTGGATGGCTCCTTTAGGGCCTTGGATAGAGGTGAGGGAGGAGGTGTGGGTACAGGTTTTACAGTTCCTGCGTTGGCAGGGGAAAGAGCCAGGATGGGAGGGTGGGTCGTAGGGGGGCGTGGACCTGACCAGGTAGTCACGGAGGAAACGGTCTTTGCGGAAGGCGGAAAGGGGTGGGGAGGGAAATATATCCCTGATGGTGGGGTCTTTTTGGAGGTGGCGGAAATGTCGGCGAATGATTTGGTTTATGCGAAGGTTGTTAGGGTGGAAGGTGAGCACCAGGGGCGTTCTGTCCTTGTTACGATTGGAGGGGTTGGGTCTGAGGGCGGAGGTGCGGGATGTGGACGAGATGCGTTGGAGGGCATCTTTAACCACGTGGGAAGGGAAATTGCGGTCTCTAAAGAAGGAGGCCATCTGGTGTGTTCTATGGTGGAACTGGTCCTCCTGGGAGCAGATACGGTGGAGGCGGAGGAATTGGGAATACGGGATGGCATTTTTGCAAGAGATAGGGTGGGAAGAGGTGTAATCCAGGTAGCTGTGGGAGTCGGTGGGTTTGTAAAAAATGTCAGTGTCAAGTCGGTCGTCACTAATGGAGATGGAGAGGTCCAGGAGGGGGAGAGAGGTGTCAGAGATGGTCCAGGTAAATTTAAGGTCAGTGTGGAATATGTTGGTGAAGTTGATGAATTTCTCAACCTCCTTGCGGGAGCACGAGGTGGCGCCAATGCAGTCATCAATGTAGCGGAGGAAGAGGTGGGGAGTGGTGCCGGTGTAATTACGGAAGATCAACTGTTCTACGTAGAACACTTCAACCCCAGGGCATCAATGTGGACTTCAACAGTTTCTTCATTTCCCCTTCCCCTACCTCACCCTAGTTTCAAACTTCCAGCATGTCTTCCAGCAAACTGTCCCCATGACTTGTCCTTCATCTCCTCCCCCACGCACCCATTGTACTCTATGCTACTCTCACCCCACCACCACCCTCCCCTAGCTTATCTCTCCACGCTTCAGGCTCACTGCCTTTATTCCTGATGAAGGGCTTTTGCCCGAAATGTCGATTTCGCTGCTCGTTGGATGCTGTTTTACTGGCTTATCCCAGTGCTTAGAGGCTGTGGGAATTCAAGGGTTAAAGGTCCCCTATTGGAATGATTCTTTATGTACTCGACTGTATGCCTGTCCAGTGGCAAGCAGAGACCAGAGATCACAGCAGGGGACTGGCTGCCCCTGAACCACCAAAGCTGTCTGGAGCCACACATGTGTATTTTACTCCCAGCCCTGCACGAAGATACTTGCTTTTTGAATAGGACTGTCAGCCCTGATCAGACATCCCATTAACTACCTCCCATTTCCAATCATATACTTCCTTGCTAGTTAACAAGAGTATGTGAAGACTAATCACACTACTAATACTAAAACTTATTATTTACCACTTTATCAATTAACATGAGATTGAGAACAGTACAGTCACAGGTTTCTGTGAACGGTTTAATATTTTCACAGGAAGGCAGCGATCTCCAGCTATTGTGAGAGTGAAAAACACATATTGTTAACAAGATTTGTATTCCACCCTGTGATGTCAGAATACTTTGTATCAATTATACTCGAACACGATATAAAAATATTATTTACTTGTAATTCAATGGGGTGTGCCTCCACAAGAAGACTGCCAGACTCCTTTGGTGGCACTCTGGATCCCTCCCGCGGTTCTCAGAAATAAAGTGTCCAGGATCTGAAGCTGGTGTCATCTGAAATTTACTTTAACACTTTGCTTCAACAAGGGAGACTACAATCAGATGAGGGAAGACTTGGCTAAAGTAGACTGGAAACAAAGATTTTATGGTGGGACAGTTGATGAGCAGTGGAGGACTTTCAAAGCAATTTTTCAGAGTTCTCAGCAAAAGTATATTCCAGTGAAAAGGAAGGACTGTAAGAAAAGGAGTAATCTGCCATGGATGTCCAAGGAAATAAGGGAAGCTGTCAAATTTAAAGAGAAGGCATACAAAATAGCCAAGATCAGCGGGAAATGGGAAGATTGGGAAAACTTTAATGGTCAACAGAAAGCCGCAAAAAGAGTTATAAAGAAAAGTAAGATAGAACTTGAGAAAGAAAACTAGCACAGAATATAAAGACAGATAGCAAAAGTTTCCATAAATATATAAAATGAAAAAGAGTGATTAAAGTAAACATTGGTCCTTTAGAGCATGAGAAGTTATGGGATATAGTGAAATAACTGAGGCATTGATTAAGTGTTTTGTGTCAGTCTTCACAGTGGAGGACACTAATAACATGCCGGTAGTTGACAAAGAGACGAAGGTAGGTGAGGAAACAATCATTATTACGGAAGAGGTGGTGTTGGGCATGCTAATGGAGCTAAGGATAGACAAGTCTCCTGACTCTGATGGAATGGATCCCAGGGTACTAAAAGAGATAGCGGGAGAAATAGCAAGTGCACTTGTGGTAATTTTCCAAAATTTGCTGGACTCTGGGGCAGATCCAGCAGATTGGAAAACATCAAAGGTGATGCCATTGTTTAAAAAGGGAGGTAGACATAAGATGGGGAATTATAGATCGGTTAGCTTAACTTCTGTAGTGGGGAAGATATTTAAATATATTATCAAGGAAGAAATAACTAGGCATCTATGTAGAAATTGTCACATTGGGCAGATACAGCATGGGTTTCATGAAAGGCAGGTCATGCTTAACTAATATTTTGGAACTAATAAAATGTAGGTGAGACAATTTGTTTAATTTTGGTTACTTGTGGTTGGTGAAATTAAAAGTAAGAGAAATGGCTCTTAAGATTGCTAAAGAGGTTCTGAGATTTGAAGATGCTTCCCAAATTTGCCAAGAAAGTTTAGGAAGAGAGAAGAAAGACATACTTGTGGAATTAGCAAATAGGTTAGAATTGGGTCTAACCAGGGTCAAAAGGAAAGCCGGAATTGTAAGGGAATTAATCAAGCACTTAGGTGTGTCAGAGAAACAGACAAGTGCAGTAGAGTTAGAAAAATTTAAATTACGATTGAGGCAAATGGAATTGGAAGATAAAGAAAGGGAGAGAAGGTTCTTAGCTGAGAGAGAGAAGAAAGAGACAGAGAAAGAGACAAGAAAGAGAAAGAGAGAAAAAATTTGAACTTCAGAAGTTGTGAATTAGTCAAGAAAGTCAAGTTAACAGGATGGAAATGAAGAGAGAAGGTAGCGATCTGTACAAATATGTTAAAACATTGCCACATTTTGATGAGAAAGATGTCAAAGCCTTCTTTATTTCATTTGAAAAATTGGCTAGGCAGATAGAGTGGTCCGAATATTTGTGTGTAAGGCTAGTTCAATCCAAGCTGTTGGGAAAGCTAGTGAGGTATTTGCCACGCTGTTAGGTAAGGGGTCAAGAGATTATGCAGATGTCAAACAGGCTATTTTAAGTGCTTATGAATTGGTACCAGAAGCATATAGACAGCAGTTCAGAAACATAAAGAAAGAACCAGGTCAGATTTATGTTGAGTTTGAAAGAATTAAACATAGTCATTTTGATAGATGGGTGCGGATCTTGAAAAATAGATAAGACCTATGAGGCTCTAAGAGAGATTATTCTGCTGGAGGAATTGAAAAACTCACTTCCAGAGAAGATAAGAATTCATGTGTACTGAACAAAAAAATCAAGAAGTGAAAAGAGCAGCAGAGATGGCAGATGAATATACACTGGTGCATAAGGTGAAATTTAGCTTCATCTTCATGCCCCTTATTGAGTTCTTTGAGGAGATGACGAGATAGGTTGATGAAGGTTGAGCAGTGGATGTGGTGTATATGGACTTCAGCAAGGCATTTGATAAGGTTCCCCATGGTAGGCTCATTCATAAAGTCAGGAGGTATGGAATACAGAGAGATTTGGCTATCTGGATTTAGAATTGGCTGGCTGACAGAAGGCAGAGAGTGGTTGTAGATGGAAAGTACCTGCCTGGAGGTCAGTGGTTAGTGGTGTCCCGCAGAGCTCTGTTCTTGGGCCTCTGCTCTTTATAGTTTTTATAAATGACTTGGATGAGGAGATTAAGGGGTAGGTTAGTAAATTTGCAGATGACACAAAGGTTGGAGGTGCCGTTGATATAGACAGCGTGACATATACAGGATGCAGAGCTGGGCTGAGAAATGGCAGATGGAGTTCAACCTGGATAAATACAAAGTGATGCATTTTGGAAGGTTGAACTTGAATGCTGAATATACGATTAAGACAGGATTCTTGGCAGTGTGGAAGAGCAGCAGGATCTTGGTGTTCAAGTACATAGATCCCTCAAAGTTGCCACCCAAGTGGATAGCATATGGTATTTTGGCTTTCATTAATAGGGGGATCGAGTTTAAGAGCCGTGAGGTTTTGACGCAGCTCTACAAGACCCTGGTGAGACGACACTTGGAATACTGTGTCCAGTTTTGGTCCCCTATTATAGGAAAGATACGGAGGCTTTGGAGAGGGTGCAAAGAAGGTTTACCAGGATTCTGCCTGGACTGGAGGACTTGTCTTATGAAGAGAGGTTGATTAAACTCTGGAGAGAAGGAGGAAGAGAGGTGACCTGATCGAGGTATACAAGGTAATGGGAGGCATGGATAGAGTCAACAGCCAGAGACATTTCCCCAGGGTAGGATTGACTGGCATGAGAGGTCATAGTTTTAAGATATTGAGGAGATGTCAGAGGTAAGTTCTTTACGCAGAGCATTATGAATGCATGGAATGCGTTATTGGCGGTGGTGGTGGAAGCAGAGTCATTAGGGACATTTAAACGACTGCTTAAATGAGGGGTGCATAGGTTAAGTTATTTTATTTTAGATTAGGAATAATCCTCGGCACACCATTGTGGGCCGAAGGGCCTGTTTTGTGCTGTACGTCTCTATGTTCTATGTTCTGATAAAACAATACCCCTTCAAACTTAATCCTTTCAAAGCCACACAGGTCCAGAAGGAAGTGGAGGCAATGTTCAACAAAGATATCATTGAACTGAGTGAGTGGAGTTCACTGACCGTGTTAGTTCCCAAACCTGACGGGACTATTGGAAGGTCAATGCCGTAACAAAATCGGGCTCACACCCAATACCAAGATTGAAGGACTATATGGAGAAATTATGTTGGGGAGCCCGGTGTTGGACTGGGGTGGACAAAGTTAAAAATCACACAACACCAGCTTATAGTTCAACAGGTTTATTTGGAAGCTCTAGCTTTCAGAGCACTCCTCCTAACCTGGTGATATGTGATTTTTAACTGTATAGAGAAAGTTGGACAAGCCTGTTACATCACAAAGTTGGACTTATTGCTTGGGTATTGGCAGGTACCTTTATCAGAGAAAGTGAAAGAAGTCTCCTTCCTATCAGAAGGATGTTGTGAAACTTGAAAGGGCTCAGGAAAGATTTACAAGGATGTTGCTAGGGTTGAAGGATTTGAGCTATGGAGAGAGGTTGAATAGGCTAAGGCTGTTTTCCCTGGAGCATCGGAGGCTGAGGGGTGACCTTATACAAGTTTATAAAATCATGAGGGGCATGGATAGGGTAAGTAGACAAGGTCTTTTCCCTGGAGTAGGGGAGTCCAGAACTAGAGGGCATAGGTTTAGGGTGAGAGGGGCAAGATATAAAAGAGACCTAAAGGGCAACTTTTTCACGTAGAGGGTGATGCATGTGTAGAATGGGCTGCCAGAGGAAGTGATGAAGGATAGTATAATTGCAGCACTTAAAAGGTATGTGGATGGGTGTAGAATATGCGATATGCTGGGTGCTGGCACATGGACAAGATTGGGTTGGCATGGACGAGTTGGACCGAAGGGTCTGTTTCCGTGATATACATCTCTATGACTCTATCTTACAGTGTTTGTAACCCCAAATGGGATGTATCAATTCAAAGTGATGCCTTTTGGAATGAAGAATGCACTCGAAACATTCCAAAGTCTCATGAACAGAATTGTGGCTGGATTAACGAACTGTGCAGTTTAACTCGATGATATAGTGATCTTTAGCAAGTCATTGAATGAACACATGGTACAGTTGGCAGGGCTGTTTGAATAATTATAAGAAGCAAAACTGATAATAAACTTAAAGAAAACAGAATTCGCAAAGGCAGAGGTCACATTCTTGGGACATAACATCGTTCATGACCTCAAGGAACGCCAAGACGAAAGCCATTGACCTCGAAGAAAGAGGTTCTTCAATTTTTGGGACTAAACGGATTCTACTGGAAGTTTGTTCCAAACTTCAGCAGTGTGGTGGCACTGCTAACATTTTTTACTAAAGAAAAACACAAAATTTCAGTGGACAGAACAATGCCAGGAGGCATTTGAGAATTTAAAAGCATATTAACCATTGCACCAATTTTAGCTACACCAAGTTTTTCGAAACCCTTTAAAGTTGCTAGTGATATAGGAGTTGGAGCCGTACTGCTACAGCAAGATGATGATGGAAGCGAATGGCCAATTGGCTACTTTTCAAAGAAACTCAACACCCAACAGACAAAATACACTCCCATCAAAATGGGATTATTTAGTTTGGTACTGGCCTTACAACATTTTAATGTTTATGTGATGAACAATGTGTTGGAGACAGTTATGTACACGTTTCACAGTCCTCTTACATTCTTGGAACAATTTAAAGACAAGAATATGAGACAATTTCATTGGAGTCTTACGTTACAGACTTTTAATTTACAAATTGTACATGTTGCAGGTCATATAAATGTGATAGCAGATGCATTATCAAGGATTAACAGGATATAGATAAGATTGTATAGATAGCATTTTATATATATATTATATGTGTGCAAAAATTAATATGAACTAAGATTAATGTTCTATGTATTTCATTGTAATGGGATTAAGAATTAGAAGAGAAAGAGGCACCTTTTCAGTATGATGGTTCATTTTTTCTTAAGGGAGGAGGTGTTATGAAGTTGAAGGCATGCACTGTAATTTTAAGAGAAATTGAATGCTGCTTTGCACTGAGAGCTTACAAGCATCTGATATATGACTAGCTAGCAATCTCAGAGTATACTGAAAATTGAAAATATAGAACATTTGATTTTGAAATGAATACCTGAGTTGGTTGCTATTTTGACAATAATTTGAATTTAACCAATCAGTTTAAATTATGCCTCAGGATACTAAAACCCAATCAAGTTTGCCAACATTGAACCAATCAGAAAGAGAGAGAGAGAGAGACCCAAAAGTTTGAAACACTCTATCAAAGGTACCTTTTCATATGAAACATCTTCATAATAAAAAGAAAGAAGATGAGCCAGGGAGATCTTCAGCTGAAAGAAGAAAGACACTGATGATAACAACTGCTGTATGATTTTGAAATTAAATTGATGCAATTTTAATAAGTGTTTTATTGGAACAGTATATTGTTGGAGTCAGGTAATAAGCAGTTAAGAGAAAGGGAGGCTTAGAGTTGTGAATAGTTGTCATTTAATGTTCACGTTAAGAGTTAAAGAATAAATTGATACTATTTTATTAAATAGTGGAATTTGGGAGTTCTCTGTCACTCATATATTTTAACAGATTATGAGGCCAGATAAGCTTTTCTGGGTGTGTAGCTTAATTAACAGAGGAATTCACTGCTGTGTTATAACAGCAGGTACAACAAGTAATTAAGAAGGCAAATGGAATTTTGTCCTTCATTGCTAAAGGGATTGAGGTTAAAAGCAGTGAGGTTATGTTGCAGCTGTACAGGGTGCTGGTGAGGCCACACCTGGAGTACTGTGTGCAGTTTTGATCTCCTTACTTGAGAAAGAAGGTACTGGCACTAGAAGGCGAGCAGAGGAGGATCACTAGATTGATTCTGGAGTTGAGCGTATTAGCTTATGAGGAGGGACTGAGTAGACTGGGATTATATTCATTGAAATTTAGAAGAATGGGGGGGATCTTTTCGAAACATATAAAATTATGAAGGGAAATAATAAGGTAGAAGTAGAGAGAATGTTTCCACTGACAGGTGAAACTTGGACAATAGCCTCAAAATTAGGTGGAGCAAATTTAGGACTGAATTGAGAAGGAGCTTCTTCACCCAGAGAGTTGTAAATCCATGGAATTCCCTGCCCAGTGAAGTAGTTGACACTACTTCAGTGAACATTTTAAAGCTAAGATTGATTTTTTTTTAACAATAAAGGAATTAAGGGATACAGTGAGAGGGTGGATAAATGGAGCTGAGTTCATGAAAAGATCAGCCATGATCTTATTGAATGGCAGAGCAGCCTCAAAGGGCCAGATGGCCTACTCCTGCTCCTAGTTCTTAGGTAACTGTACTCAAAATATTTCTTAACATCCAACACGAAATCAAATGCAACAGTACTGAAGAGAAATCAATGATTATTGGAGGAGGAGGAAAGTATGGATAATTATCTGATCTGTCATGATTTCTTTCAATGTCGACAAGCAGGAGGCTGGAAGCCAGGCAGAATCAGGAGGTGGAGAAGTCCATCAGTTGGGTGTAACCCTCCTGTTCTGAAGAAGGGCTACATCTGAAACGTTGTTCTTTCATCCTCCTGCTTGTCTACCTTGGATTGCAGCATCTGCAGTTATTTTTGTCTCTAACATGATTCATTTCAATGGTCGAGTAAACAAGATAGATTGAATCGCCTATTTCTGTTCTTTCCTCTCATGGTGTTGTGGAAATTTGCACAGGTGCCAGCAGACATAATTGCAGCAGCAAAACCATTGGGTTCCAGAAATCAAATGACTGCACTCACAACAGCAGCAGGCATATAGCTTTCAATATTTGAAAAGGACATAATTATTTCCTTCATGCCAGAGTTCCCTCTTTATTGAGGTTCCCACTGTTGAGAGGTTATATTGCCACTGACTTTCATATTTAAAAAAAGATTCTCATCTTCGCTGTTACCGGTAAGTTGTTATTGTATTAGCATCAACCCACTCTGACGGCTGAACCAGCCGCCCTCGATTCAAACCAATTACCCGCCCCCTTCTTCACCTCAATTGGATAGATGTGTGTGTGATTGACGGTGGTCTGGCCCAAACAGATTACCTATCGTGGGTGGGCTTTCAAAACGCGGTGCCGATGCTTCCTGTTTGATGTTTGTACATTATTGACAGAAAGCTAGCCCAACCAGAAGAGAGGACATGCCGGGACGTGTAATGGAACGAGCTGGGCGGGAACAAAGCCCGGCCCCGCTGTTATTGGACGGTTTTGCGAGGGACGGCTCATTAATCTGATTGAAAGTGCGACTTGGAAGGGGCTGGAACTGGGCGGTGCGCCGCTTGACGTCACCGTTATTGGACGGATGAAGGTGATCGACACCGGAGTGGACCAATCGTACGCGTCAGGGTGGGGCCGCCGTTCCGGGCGCGCTCGTTTGGTTTGAGGTCGGGTGCTGCTTCGCGCCGAGCGGTGCGGATAATGTGGACATCACGCGGGCGGTGCGCTGGCCGAACCGATTGCACTTCGCGGCAAAACAACTCTCTTAGTCAAGTGGAGGTGGAGAGCGCCTTCCGGCAATTGTAAGGGTTTCTTCGTACAATGCATTCGCTGGCTTCTCCGTTTTATCATATTGCATTTCGTTGAGCAGGTGAACTGCACAGACAGCAATCTGTGCTGACTGTGCGGCAAAACAAGGCGGCGAAACAAAAGTAGGCCATTCGGTCCATTGAGCCTTCTCTGCAATTCACTGACATCATGGCTGATCTGATTATCTTCAACTCTACTTTCAGCCTTTTCCCCTTTGTTCCCTTAATGATTAAAAACATGACTCTCTCAGCCTTGAATATACTCCAGTAAAATTTTCGCTGCTCCTCGGATGCTGCCTGAACTGCTGTGCTCTTCCAGCACCACTAATCCAGAATCTGCAGTCATTGTTTTTACCCCTTTTTATACTCCAGTAATTCAGCCTCTGTGGTAAAGAATTCAGTAACCTCTCAGAGTGGAATTTCCTTATCTCTGACTTGGGTATGTGACCCTTGTTTTGAGATTATGCCCTCTGATTCAATACTCTTCTACAAGGAGAAACCTACCCTGGCAAGTACCCAAAGATGTTTTCATAAGGTTGCCTCTCATTCTTAAGCTCTAATGAGTACAGGCCCAAACTCTTGTCATAAGATAGCCCCTCTGTGCCTTGTATCAGCTGAGTGAACCTTCTCTGGGTGGTCTCCAATGCCAATATATCTTTATAAAGATAAGGACTATAAAACTGTTCAGTATTTTATCTGAGGCCTTGTATGGTCTTAACTAAATTTTCAAATTTTATCTACTCCATCCCCTTAGAAATAAAGGCCAAAGTTCCATTGTTTTCCCCTAATATCTAATGAATTGTATGCTAACTTTTTGAGGTCTTGGAGAAGATTTGTAGTTCAGGTTCTGAATCAGGTTGTTGGTTTGTTCGCTGAGCTGGTACAATTGCAGCACTTAAAAAGTATGTGGATGGGTATATGATTAAGAATGGTTTAGGGGGATATGGGCCAAGTGCTGGCAAATGGGACTAGATGAGATCAGGATATCTGGTTGGCATGGATGAGTTGGACCGAAGTGTCTGTTTCCATGTTGTACATCTGACTCTATACAGAATTTCAGATTATCTGAAGATTTCAAATTTCCACAAAAATGTTACACAAGAGGTAAGCGTATTTGACTTTTACTGAAGAAATATGTGAAAATGCTGGCAAAAACCAAGAAACACAAGCTGCTTAAGCATCAGTGACTGGATATTTAAGTTAAGGGTTGTGAGTTCCTTCTTGAGGAAATGTACTGTGTTTGACAGTAGGTTCACAGTAAATCTTGGCTTTGTCTTGCTTTGGAAGTTGAATTTAATCTTTGCAAGTAGTTTCAAATTTCTAAACTAGAACCAAGCCAGCAAGAAAGATTTTAATTGTAAATGGTAACAGGACAATAATTGAGTTAAAACGTTTTAGTCCCTTTTTTCCTTTGTGTCCTATCCTGGGGGGGGGGAGGGGGTAACAAAGTTTCATTTACTGTTTTCTATTATATTTGCTACAGGTATAGTTCTTTGTGTGGCACCAAAGAAAAAGTTGAGAAAACAGCACTGGAGGATGACTGTTTTGCTCCTACCACGATAAGTGAAGATTTGGACAAACCCCTAGGATTAGAGAATTTAACAGCGTGTTCCATCCTATCTGAGCAAGTGGTGCTGAGGAATAGTGACCGTGGCAGAGCCACCACTAGTATTTGCAACAGTGAATCTCAAACTGCAAGACACTTTGCTAAAGAATCCAATCTAAAATTGAACACATTTCTGACAAAGGCAAAAGAGAACCAGATGTCAAATGGTGACACTCTGGTCTTTACTGTAAAGCAACCAGTTTCCCAAATAGAAGGTTCAACTCTTCAAAACCATGATGGGAATGAGGAAGAAAATTTTGAATTATCCAGGGAAGATTATGATTGCATCTCAACAAATTCTGGAGAGGATTACAGAGAAACGGTCACCTGTGAAGCTTGCTCAAATGTGTATTGGAAAGTGATGAATAGAAAGGGAACTAAGAAGAAACGTGCATCACACAAGAAACCACCATATGGTAGGATGGTGCATTTAACCTATTGTAACTTATGCAGACACTATACAGTGTATACAATTAGCAATATGTCCTTTTAAAGGCAACATATGTGCCACTGAATTTTACCCATGATGGATAGTTCATCCATTGTTTCAATTCTGTGAACCTGATGTCCCCTTGACTGTAAACAGTGCACAGAACTTTCTTAAATCGTACTTGAGGAATCTCTAGTCCTGAAGTTACTACTGACCCAGTCCATGTCATTATAGTCGCAGGGAACTAACATTTTAGGAACATAACTTAGGAGTAGTATATTCAGACAGTCTGATCTGCCATTCGATATGAACAGTGGTCTCCGTTCTGCCCTCTCATCTGTTGCCTATAACACTTGTCACTCATCTATCAAAACTCTTACTCCACTGGAAATAAATTCCAAGACTTGGAAACACTGCTTTCTCAAAGAGAATTCTGGAGAGACTCTTTAGTCCCGTGCATAACTCATTCCACATTCTTGAAATGGTGTGCAACTTGGTTTAGATTTAAATAAAATTCAATGTTTTACTCAAGATTTTAGAGTTGTTCCCATAGGGTGGGAAAATTTGCAGGATGATGGTTAGGTGAATTGTTTCTTTGGGGCTAACGCAAACATAACTGAACGAATGGCCACTTCCTATGCTGTAACCATTCTGATTATACTAATTCAGTTTGCTCGTTCGTGAGATTCAAGTAGGTGGTGGTGATGAAATAAGTGTGAAGGGTTGGGGGGGTAGCTGAGAAAGCAATAGGTAGATGAAGGTGATCAGTCAGGAGGGTAGAGTGGATGGGAAAGATGATGGACAGGTCAAGAGGGCGGTGCTGTGTTGGGGGCTTGGGACTGGGATAAGGTGGGAGGAGGGATAGGAGGAGATGAGCAATTTCCCCTCCCTCCAGTTTATCTTAGTCCCAACCTAGCACCGCCCTCTTGACCTGTCCATCGTCATTCCCATCCACTCTACCCTCCTCTCCGAATGATCACCTTCATTTACCTATTCCATTCTCAGCTACCCCCAGGCCTTCTCAGCTCCCCGGCCCACAAGCCTCCTTCCTAATGAAGGGCTTATGTCCTAAACGTCGATTCTCCTGTTCCTTAGATGCTGCCTGACCTTCTGTGCTTTTCCAGCACCACACTCTTGACATCTCCCTTAACTGCCAGCATTAATTTAATATGGTATCTATAGGTCATTCTCCAGCATAGCATTGAAGTGCCAGTATAGTTCATGTGCAGGTGTGCCAAAGTAGATCTTAAACCTACAACTTTCTGCTTCAGAATTAGAAATGGCACTTACTAAGACAAACAGACATTCAGATAACTTGGTGTAACAACATCAAGTCTTGCTGCAGTGGGAGGGTTGTTAATTAAATGTATCTTGAACATTAGAATGAAATATCAAACTAACATTGGTGCAAAGCATTCTCCAGTCCCTCAGAGCGAGTTGTGATTATAACATTTTTAATTGGATGAAAACTGCTTTAATGCAATTTATTACATGTAATTATGAGTAGGAAACTGGAAATGCTCAAATTTACTAGCTTTGCATCTTGCCATGAAAATAAAACAATTATTTGATCTATTGATATAGTGAAATATTGATGTCCATTTCTAATGCTTTTGAAAATGTGCTATTGATACATTTTTTCAATGTGATTTTGCAATAGCTGTCTTTAAAGGTGGCAACATATTTGCGTGACATACTAAATGTTAGAAATGCTAAGCAGATCTGGCAGCATCTGTGGAGAGTTGATGTCTGTTTTGATGGCCTTTTGTCAGAAAATCTCCAAAACAACATTAACTTGTGTTTCTCTCCCCAAATTGCTGAGTACTACTACATTTGCTACTTCAAATTTATGGCATCTACATTATTCTGCTATCATATTTACATGTGTTGAAGAATAATTCCAGTGCTATAAAAATCCCTGAACAATATCATAATGCATACTAGCATTAGAAGAAAGCTAAAGTCACTGGACTTTCGAAAATCAAGCATTTGAGGTATAAACTAAGGATTGCATTTGCAAAACATGCATTTATGACCAGATTATTTGAATGGTAAAACATTACAGCATGCTGCTGTGCATAGGGACCTGGGGTGTCCTTGTGCATGAATTGCACAAAGTCGTTTTGCAAGTGCAACAGTTAATTAGGGTGGCAAATAAAATTTTGTCTTTCATTGCAGAGGGACTGAGTTTAAAAGCCAAGAGGTTATGTTGCAGCTGTATGGAGTGTTGGTAAGGCCACACCTGGAGTACTGTGGGCAGTTTTGATCTCCTTACTTGAGAAAGGATGTACTGGCACAGGGGGTACAGAGGAGATTCACTAGGTTGATTCTGGAGTTGAAGGGGTTGGCTTACCATGGGAGACTGATTTAGATTGGGATTTAGAAAATTGTTAGGGGATTTTTATAGAAACATAAAATTTAGAAGCAGGGAGGCTTCCACTGGCAGGTGAAACTGCAACAAGAGGGCATAGTCTCAATATTGGGAGGAGCAGATTTAAGATTGAATTGAGGAGGAACTTCTTCACCTGAATCTGTGGAATTTCCAGCCCAGTGAAGTAGTTGAGGCTTCCTCGTTTAATAATTTTTAAAGCTGAGTTTCTTTCAATAAAGGAATTTTTAGGGTTATGGTGAGAGGATGGATAAGTGGAACTGAGGCCACAAAAAAATTCAGCCATGATCTTATCGAATGGTAGAGTGGGCTCAAAGGGCCAGATGGCCTACTGCTCCTGGTTCTTATGTTCTAGATTACTCAACTGAAGCTGAAATATTCTGGTGGCATTCATTGAAATAACTTACACCTCTTCCTAATGTAGAATGTATTTTCCTTAGACATGGGGAGAAAACCTAAAACGGTAAAATACTATGCAAGAATTTGAGACCGTTGTGTAACATATGGTGGGCTGAAGGGCCTATTTCTGTCAGTGCCAACTGACAAACACCAAAATATACATTCCTGATGAAGTGCTTATGCCCAAAGCAGCTCCTTGGATGCTGTCTGAACTGTGCTTTTCCAGCGCCACGCTGTTCAACACCAAACTATACTGGTCCCATTTCCCCCCCATCTTTGTTCATGGCTTACTTTTCCCTGCCAATTTAAGTGCTCGTTTATGTGCTGCTTAAATGTTGAGAATTCCAACATCCTTTCAGGCACTGCATTCTATACTTATGCTATCCTTTGTGTGGGGGAAAATAATTCTTCAGATCCCTACTAAACCATTTAGACACATTTGAAAAGCTTCCCTTGATCCACCCTTTCTGTGCCCCTCATAATTTCATATACCTCAATCAGATTCCCTCTCCTCAGCCACCTCTGCTCCAGGAAAAACAAATCCCAATTGATTTAGTCTCTCCTCATAACTGAGACTTGCCATTCTGGACGACATCTTGGTGAATCTCCCTGCACCCTTTCCTGTGCAATCATATCCTTCTCATAATGCAATGACTGATTTCCGCACAATATTCCATCTGTGGCTTAACCAATGCTCTATAAAGTTGCAATAAAACTTCTTCAGAAAGCTACTTTTATGTATGTTTACTAATGGCACCACCTCAATTAATTAAAACTTTGAATCAGGTTAGATTTGCTTCGCTTCCACCAGCTGCAAGCTAATTAAGGTTAGTAATCTGATAAAGTCAGTTTAAGAATATTCCCCAATACATGTAAATGTTGTGCAATGTCACTTTCCTTCTAACATCCAGATACTAGTACATTGATGAAAATTTTTATGTGCATGCAGAATCCACAGTGAGAATGGAGGGCTGGCACCCTGACAATGAGATGTTAGGAAAAGGTGAGAACTGTAGATGCTGGAGAGTCACAGATGAAAGTGTGGCGCTTGAAAAGTATAGCAGGTCAGGCAGCATCCGAGGAGCAGGAGAGTTGATGTTTCAGGCATATTCCCTTCATCAGCAATGTAGAATGAGATGTTAAATTTGATAAGTACAAGTTAGAATGTGGCTTAAAAGTTTAATCGTTCATGGGCCTTGGGCATCACCTGGTTTGGTCACTTATTGCATGTTCCTAACTGCCCTTGGAAAAAGGTGCTGGGGATTACCTTCTTGAACTGCTGCAGTCCATGTGAGGTACAACCACATTGCTGTTAAAAATGGCGTTCCAGGATTTCATCCCAGCAACTGTGAAGGTATAGTGTCAATATTCCAAGTTAGGGTAGTGTTTGGTTTGTAGGAAACTTGCAGGTGGTGGTGTTCACTTGTGTCTACTGCCCTTTCAAGCTCCTCCAAATCTTGCGTGTTTCAATAAAATCTCTCATTCTTAAGTATTGTTGTTTTTGATTTGCTGAAGTATTTTGGGCTAGCTATTCTATACATCGATGAACAGCGGTGGGAAGCTCAGAAAAATTCCAAACAATGTTTCATACAAACTGACTTGTCATTTCTTGTTTCAGCAGTTGCTGCTAAGCTGGGATCAGTTTAATTCCTCCTTCTGAACCTCCAGCTTGTCTGCTTTTTTTTTTTGCTTTTTTTAATCTGTTTTATTAATCTTATTTTGCCTCTTGTTGAAGAGCTTGATTGCACCAAAAGCATTGTCAGTCAGCGCGTAGGCCCAGTGTCAACTTGTGGTTGCCAAGTAGGCCCAGCATGGACTCGAGTTGGTCGGCGTTTTTGCAAGTTGGCGGCAGAATAGGTTAATCCACTGTTCCGTTTTTCTTTTTTTTGTTTGTCTGGTTAAATTTGGCAGTTGGCCAAATGTCCAGTGTGAGGCAGCAGCTGGGACCTGAAAAGAGACTGAGTTCCCGCTATGTGGGCCAAAGGTGAGGCAGAGACCCAGTGTATACAGTGCCTGGATCGGGGTCCAGTGTGTGGCAACAGCTGAAGGCCTGGTCAAGACTTTGGCAGCCTGAGATCCCAGGAGCGAGCCCAGTGCAGCATTGGAGGTTCCCTCTACATCTGCAATGATGAGAGCAGGGAAGATTGAGCCAGTATTGGGAAAACAAAGCGGAGGGGATCGAGCCCTTGTAGGAAGTTCGGTCACAGCATAGCTAAGCACTTAAAGATTGCAATGGTGAACTTTCAGCTCTTTCTTTATTTTTTTTAAATTTAATTCTAAGGACTGTAATGTTTAACTTTAACTTTTGTTTCTTATTTCTTGTTCTTTGAGTTTTTGTCCCTGCTTACTTAGTGGTGCTGTGTGGCAACACTGAACTTTCTTTTTCACTGTACTCCATAGTTTGTACTAGAGTACATGTGACCGTCTCTAAATCTAAAAAATCTCTACACCACCTCACACCCGGTCATGCATTGCCAACTCACACTTCAAGTGCCCAATGGAATCACTCAAATTGTGGAAAGTAAAGTGTTATAGAAACTGTCTGAAAGGGAAACTGACCGATTTCATGAAAATTGAAGCTGAAAGAACTTGTTGCAGACTTTGTTGTTTACCTAAACTGGTTCAGGGATTTCTAGTGGGTCAGAGTCCAAAAAGGTTTTAGAACACTACAACAAAAAGTTAACAGTTGATTTTAAACAAAGGTTGGTGTATGAGTGTGATTGTCTCAACCTGGACTTGCTAGTACTCCCCTTCACTTATATAAAATCCTAAAACCTATATAAAATCCAACTCCTCCATTTACCGTATTCCCACATGGGGACAGCAACTCCAAACTAATAATATATTCAAAATTCCTAAGTGTTCAATAGACAATAGGTGCAGGAGTAGGCCATTCCGCCCTTCGAGCCTGCACCACCATTCAATATGATCATGGCTGATCATCCTTAATCAGTATCCTGTTCCTGCCTTATCTCCATAGTCCTTGAGAGCTCTATCCAACTCTTTTTCTTAAATGAATCCAGAGACTGGGCCTCCACTGCCCTCTGGGGCAGAGCATTCCACACAGCCACCACTCTTGGTGAAGAAGTTTCTCCTCCTCTCTGTCCTAAATGGTCTACCCCGTATTTTTAAGCTGTGTCCTCTGGTTCGGCACTCACCCATCAGCGGAAACATGTTTCCTGCCTCCAGAGTGTCCAATCATTTAATAATCTTATACATCTCAATCAGATCCCCTCTCAGTCTTCTAAACTCAAGGGAAAACAAGCCCAGTCGCTCCAGTCTTTCAGTGGAAGGTAGTCCCGCCATTCCAGGAATTGATCTCGTGAACCTATGCTGCACTCCCTCAATAGCCAGAATGTCTTTCCTCAAATTTGGAGACCAGAACTGCACACAGTACTCCAGGTGTGGTCTCACCAGGGCCCTGTACAGCTGCAGAAGAACCTTTGCTTCTATACTCAATTCTTCTTGTTATGAAGGCCAGCATGCTATTAGCCTTCTTCACTACCTGCTGTACCTGCATGCTTGCCTTCATTGACTGGTGTACAAGAACACCCAGATCTCTCTGTACTGCCCCTTTACCTAAATTGATTCCATTTAGGTAGTAATCTGCCTTCCTGTTCTCGCCACAAGTGGATAACCATACATTTATCCACATTAAACTGCATCTGACCACTCACTTAACCTGTCCAGGTCACCCTGTAATCTCCTAACATCCTCCTCACATTTCACCCTGCCACCCAGCTTAGTAATAACATTAGCAAATTTGCTGATGATACTAATACCATCTTCTATATCATTAACATATATTGTAAAAAGCTGCAGTCCCAGCACTGATCCCTGCTGTACTCCACTGGTCACTGCCTGCCATTCCGAAATGTAGACGTTTATCACTACTTTGTTTCCTATCAGCCAACCAACTTTCAATCCAAGTTAGTACTTTGCCCCCAATACCATGTGCCCTAAATTTGCTCACTAACCTCCTATGTGGGACTTTATCAAAGCTTTCTGAAAGTCCAGGTACACTACATCTACTGGATCTCCCTTGTCCATCCTCATAGTTACATCCTCAAAAAATTCAAAAAGCTTAGTCAAGCATGATTTCCCTTTCATAAATCCATGCTGACTCTGATCTATCCTGTTACTACTATCCAGATGTGTCGTAATTTCATCCTTTATAATAGACTCCAGCATCTTTCCCACCACTGAGGTCAGACTAACTAGTCTATAATTTTCTGCTTTCTCTCTCCCACCTTTCTTAAAAAGTGATACAACATTAGCCACCCTCCAATCTGCAGGAACTGATCCCGAATCTATCGAACTCTGGAAAATAATCACCAATGCATCCACAATTTCTCGAGCCACCTCCTTCAGTACCCTGGGATGTAGACTATCAGGCCCTGGGGACTTATCAACCTTCAGACCTAACAGTCTCTCCAACACCAATTCCTGTCAAATATAAATTCCCTTCAGTTCAGGTCCTTCAGCCACTGTTACCTCAGGGAAATTGCTTGTGTCTTCCCCAGTGAACACAGATCTGAAGTACCAATTCAATTCCTCTGCCATTTCTTTGTTCCCCGTAATATATTCGAGGAGAAAGTGAGCACTGCAGATGCTGGAGATCAGAGCTGAAAATGTGTTGCTGGAAAAGCGCAGCAGGTCAGCAGATTCCTGAAGAAGGGCTCATGCCCGAAACATCGATTCTCTTGCTCCTTGGATGCTGCCTGACCTGCTGCGCTCTTCCAGCAACGCATTTTCAGCCCTGTAATATATTCCCCTGTTTCTGTCTTCAAGGGCCCAATTTTAGTCTTAACCATTTTTTTGCCTGTCACATAGCTTTTACTATCCTCCTTTATATTTTTGGCCAGTTTACCTTCATACCTTTTTTTTCTCTCTGCATATTTCCTTCTTAGTAATCCTCTGTTCTTTAAAAGCTTCCCAGTCCTTCGTTTTCCCACTTATCTTGGCTATGTTATACATTTTCTCTTTTAAATTTGTTTCTTAACTTCCCTTGTCAGCCACAGCCACCCATGCCTCCTCATAGGATCTATCTTCCTTTTTTTTTGGAATGAACTGATCCTGCAACTTCTGCATTATACACAGAAATATCTGCCATTGTTCCTCCACTGTCATCCCTGCTAAGGTATTGCACCATTGAACTTTGGCCAGTTCCTCCCTCATAGCTCCATAGTTCCCTTTATTCAACAGAAATATTGTCACTTCCGATTGTACCCTCTCCCTCTCAAATTGCAGATTGGAGCTTATTGTATTATGGTCACTACTTCCCAATGGCTCCTTGACTTCGAGGTCCCTGATTAATTCTGATTCGTTGCACAATACCAGATCCAGAATTGCCTTCTCCCTGCTAGGCTCCAGCACCAGCTGTTCTAAGAATCCATCTCTGAGGCACTCCACAAAGTCTCTTTCTTGAGGTCCAATACCATCCTGATTCTCCCAGTCTACCTGCATGTTGAAATCCCCCATAACAACTGTAGTAACTTGTATCCGACATCCAGACTATTGTTTGGGGGCCTGTAGATAACTCCCAATAGGGTCTTTTTACCCTTAGAATTTCTCAGCTCTATCCACACTGACTCTACATCCCTGATTCTATGTTCTTCCCCCCCCCCCCCCCCCCCCCACCCCTGCCAAGGACTGAATATCATCCCTTACCAACATGGCCACCCCACCCCCCTGCCTGTCAATCTGTCTTTACGATAGCACGTGTAGCCTTGAATATTCATTTCCCAGGCCCTATTCACTTTGAAGTCACGTCTGTTATCCCCACAATATCATATCATTCATTTCTTATTTATCCTTAACTTTTTTTTAACAATGGGGAGGTGGTGTTGAAGTGCTGGTGGAAGGAAGCATGTTGATTAGTTCCAATGCCGTGATCAGAATGTGAGAAAGAAAGCAATGGTCTAACTGCCAGACTGGGAGTGTTCCTTCCATTGGAGTGGGGGGAGGGGAGAGAGGACATGGTGACAGGGAATGTAACAAATAAAGCTAAAAGAAAGGGAAGGAATGGGAGTGGGTTCACCATTTGAAGGCGTTAAATTCAATATTGAAGTCCAGAAGGTTGTAAAATGCCTGGTCTGAAGATGAGGTGTTCTTCCAGTTTGCGCTGTGATTCACTGGAGCAGTGCAACATTGAAATACTCTGCTAATGTGTTGGATTTGATATCATAGCTGAATCTGTTGTCTTGGGGTAACTAATTGTGTTGTCCTTAGCGCAAGTCAAGTCATTCATGAGTTCTGGTGTCTTGTTTAGAAATGGCTGAGGTAGACATCTCATGTACTATTCCTTTTATGTTGGCTTGAACATCCATACAGTTAAAGGAGTGTCATAGAAATTATTTTGCTTTTATTGTGGTGATTTTTGAAACCAGTTGTTTTCATTGTATTCGATTTAATCGCTTTAAAATCCAACAAGAGTGTTTTAAGAATTAATAAGAGGACATTAAATTGTTTCTTACAAAAAAACAATCTCTCCCTACCCCTGGGATAACAAATAAAGATGCCTCACTATATTTAGTTTAAATCATATACTAGAATTTTCATTATTGCTAGGTGCCTCCTGTAAATATGATTATTCTGCAGACTTGTTATTTGTTGATAGTAAATCATTCTACCACAAATCTACACTTTCAAAAATTTGAAGTTTGCTCCGAGGAAAGGAAAATTGTAGGGAATTTTTTTTGGATGCCAAGAAATCTATTTTAAAAAGTCTATGTACAAGATGTTAACATTGTATAGCATCTTCTAGGGCCCTGAACAATATGGGCTATGGTGAGACATCCTGAGAATCATGTGCGAAGTCTGGTAAGACCATTCTTGTCACCTGGAGCGACTAACTGCATTTTCCAATAAAGTGCTGTGAGAATCTCCTCTTACTGCCCAGAAGTGAGACATGTATTAAAGAGGCAGATAACAAGCAATAATCCCCATTTAACTGCACGTGTTGCCTCATTATGCAGCTTCCTACCCTGCTACTGCTATGAATAAAAATGCAAAAAATCCCTCACCTGAAAGTCAAGGCAGGTACTTAGCAACTCTCTAATTTGGGGGGGTTGTCCTGAGTCCACGGAGATGGCAGCTTTCAGTCAATGGCTCTTGATGAAATCAGCCGAGGACTGTCCATTCATAGTCCAGGGTCTTGGCTCCAATCAGTTGTTTTGCTTGGGACAGTCATGGGATTCATCTGACTACATGCCAAGTGGGTTTTGATCAGTCCTATAGGGCCATCAGAAAGCTGTATGAAGAATGTTCAGGGGTCTGGTCAGTCATTATCTAGGACTGTCTGTCAGGATTGGTCATTGGGCTAGACAGCAGTCAATCTGAGAGGTCCGTATTTCAGTGCTGGATTTAAAGAGTGGTGTGGAAAAGAGCACTCTAATGATATTGAGTGGATGCATTGTGGGGTGAGGAATAAGAAATATAGATGGAGGCATGGATTGAAGTGGGGCTAAGGGTGGTGACAGAATAGTGGGGAAGCACATGATGAGGGGAGTGGAGTGTATTCCTGAATGAGCAGACTGGCCTATTGGAATGGGAAATGAAAAGTGATGCTATGGAAGCACTGACTATCCTGAATCTCTACCAGATGAGAACACCAGCAGGTGTTCTATGATAAATGGGATGGTGAAAGCTTAAGGTTCAATTTGTGTGACTGGTATTTTCTTGATCTCCCTGGAGCCTGAACTAGAAATGAATGTTTGTTTGTCCAGCTGTGAATTTAAATTCGTCAGTCTGGTAATGTAGAAAGAGGGTCTCCAACAGTGTGGAAGCAGGCTATTCGATGTATTGAGTCCATACCGACCCATCTGAAGAGCATCCAACTCTGACCCACCCCATCCCTGTAACCCCACATTTCCTATGGCTAATCCACCTAGCCTGCATATCCCCTAAGACACTAGACAACGGAGCATAGTCAATCCATCTAACTTGCACACCTGGGAGGAAACCACAGCACCCGAAGGAAAGCTGCACCGATACTGGGGAATGGGCAAATTCAACACAGTTGCCGAGAGTGGAATCTAACCCAGATCCCTGGCACTGAGGCAGCAGTGCTAACCACTGTACTACCATGCTGCCCATTGTGATCACATATGGGAAACTAAGGGAAATGCTGCACAACTGTGATTGTGACTACATTCCCCCCCATTGATAGTAGTTGAGACATTTATCCTGTTCTTGTTTTGAGCAATAATTCATTTGATTCATTTTATGTATTGTTATCATATAACTGGACCTGATCCGGTGTACCCTAGAACTCTGTGGGAAGCTAGAGAAGTGATTGCTGGGCCTCTTGAGGAGATATTTATATCATTGATAGTCACAGGTGAGGTGCCAGAAGACTGGAGGTTGGCTAATGTGGTGCCACTCTTTTTAAGAAAGGTGGTAAGCACGAGACAGGGAACTATCGACAAGTGAGCCTGATGTCAGTGGTGAGCAAGTTGGTGGAGGGAATCCTGAGGGACAGGATGTACATGTATTTGGAAAGACAAGGACTGATTAGGGGTAGTCAATGTGGTTTTATACATGGGAAATCATGTCTTTCAAACTTGATTGAGTTTTTTGAGGAAGTAACAAAAAGGACTGAGGGCAGAGCTGTAGATGTGATCTATATGGACTTCAGTAAGGCATTTGACACGGTTCCCCATGGGAGACTGACTAGCAAGGTTAGATCTCATGGAATACAGGGAGAACTAGCCATTTGGATACAGAACGAGCTCCAAGGTAGAAGACCGGGTGATGGTGGAGGGTTGTTTTTCAGACTGGAGGCCTGTGACCAGTGGAGTGCCTCAAGGATTGTTGCTGCGTCCACTACGTTTTGTTATTTACATAAATGATTTGGATGTGAGCAAGAGGTACAGTTAGTAAGTTTGTAGATGACACCAAAATTGGAGGTGTAGTGGACAGTGAAGAGGGTTACCTCGGATTACAAAAGGATCTTGATCAGATGGGCCAATGGGCTGAGAAGTGGCAGATGGAGTTTAATTCGGATAAATGCGAGGTGCTGCATTTTGGGAAAGCAAATCTTAGCAGGACTTATACACTTAATGGTAAGGTCCTAGGGAGTGTTGCTGAACAAAGAGACCTTGGAGTGCAGGTTCAAAGCTCCTTGAAAGTGGAGTTGTAGGTAGATAGGATAGTGAAGGCGTTTGGTCTGCTTTCCTTTATTGGTCAGAGTATTGAGTACAGGAGTTGGGAGGTCATGTTGCGGCTGTACAGGACATTGGTTAGGCCACTGTTGGAATATTGTGTGCAATTCTGGTCTCCATTTTTATTGGAAAGATGTTGTGAAACTTGAAAGGGTTCAGAAAAGATTTACAAGGATGTTGCCAGGGTTGGAGGATTTGAGCTGTAGGGAGAGGCTGAACAAGCTGGGGCTGTTTTCCCTGGACCGTCGGAGGCTGAGGGATGATCTTATCGAGGTTTACAAAATTTATGAAGGGCATGGATAGGGTAAATAGGCAAAGTCTTTTCCCTGGTGTCGGGGGGGTCCAGAACTAGAGGGCATACGTTTAGGGTAAGAGGGGAAAGATGTAAAAGAGACTGAAGGGGCAATGTTTTCACGCAGAGTGGTAAGTGTATGGAATGAGCTGCCAGAGGAAGTGGTGGAGGCTGGTACAATTGCAACATTTAAAAGGCATTTGGATGGGTATATGAATAGGAAGGGTTTGGAGGGATATGGGCCGGGCGCTGGCAGGTGGGACTAGATTGGGTTGGGATATCTGGTCAGGATGGACTGGTTTGACTGAAGGGTCTGTTTCCATGCTGTACATCTCTGACTCTATAACTGGGATTAAGTGATACTCTTGAAGGGTATAAGGGGAGTCGGGTATTCTTAACCAGGAAATCGGAAGGACAAAAAGGGGATGAGTGAGAGCCTTGGCAGAGAAAGTTGGGGATAATCCAGACAAATTCTACAAGTACATTTAAGATCAAAACAGCAACTAAGAAAAGAATAGGCCTCTTTAAAAGATAAGTGAGGTGGTCTGTGTGGAACCACAGATAATGGAAGAGATACAGTACTCAGTAGTTAGCACTGTTGTCTCACCACCAGGTCCCAGGTTTGATTCTAGCCTCTGGTGACTGTGTGTGGAGCTTGCACATTCTCACTGTCTGCGTGGGTTTCCTCTGGGTGCTCCAGTTTCCTCCCACAGTCCAAAGATGTGCAGGTCAGGTGAATTGGCCATACTAAATTGCCCATAGTGTTGGGTGCATTAGTCAGAGGGAAATGGGGTCTGGGTGAGTTACTCCTTCAAAGGTTCATGTAGACTGGTTGAGCCAAAGGACCTGGTTCCACACTGTCGGGCATCTAATCATACTAATGAATATGTTGTCTTTATTTACCTTTGGATAAAGACATGGAGGCTTAGGGAATTCTGAAATAAATATTTGTCTTGAAAACAGTCCACGTTACAGAAGAGGAGATACTGGAGGTCCTAGAAAACAAAAGGAGACAAATCTCTAGGACCTGATCAGGTGCATTGCAGGATATTGTAGGAGCCAAGGAAAATATTGTGGGGCCCGCAGCAGAGATTTGTATCATCTACAACCATGGGTAAGGTGCCACAGGGCTTGGAGGGTGGCTAATGTTATGCCTTTATTTTAAAAGCTGGAAGGAAAGACTGGAAACTAACATCAGTGGGGAAGTTGTTGGAGGGGGTTCTGAGAGAGGACTTGCATGCATTTGGAGAAGCAAGGACTGCTTCGGGTTAGTAAGCATAACTTTCTGTGACAAATGTCTCAAACATGATTTGAGTTTTGAGGATTTAACCAAAAAGATTGAGGGCAGAGCAGTAGTCAATGTCTATGTGGATTTTAGCAAAGCCTTTGAGAAAGTTCCACATGATAAACTGGTTAGTAGAGTTAGATCACGTGGGATTCAGGGAGAGCTTGCCAGTTGGATACAAAATGAGCTTTATGGTCGGAAACAGGGTGGTGGTGGAGGAAGATTGCTTTTCAGACTGGGGTTCTGTAACCAGTGGTGCTCTGCAGGGATAATGCTGGGTCTACTGTTCATCATGCATAAATTATTTGGATGAAAATTTTGGAAGCATGGTTAAGTTTGCAAATAAAAATTTGATATAGTTGACAGTGAAGAAGGTTCACTCTGATCTTGATCAGAGTGGCTCAGTGGTACAACACTGCCTCAGTGCCAAGGACCCAGGTTTGATTCTAGCTGTGGAGTTTGCATGTTCTCCCTGTACATGCATGGGTTTACTCCAAGTGTTCTGGATTCCTCCCACTGAGGATGTGCAGGTTAGGTGGATTGACAATACTGATTGTCCATAATGTTTAGGGATGTGTAGGCTAGGTGGGTTAGCCATGGCAAGTGTGTTATGGCGATTGGGGTCAGGGTGGGATGCAATTTAGAGGGTCGGTACAGACTCTCTGGGCCAAATGGACTACTTCCTCATTGGAGTTCATGATTCTAATTGGCAGATGGAGTTTCCTTTGGATAAAAGCTAGGTGTTGTATTTTGATAACATGAACAAGGGCAGGACCGATACAGTTAATGATATGGCCTCTGGATGGGGAGTGTTGTTGCACAGAGACCTAGAGGTTTAGGTACATATTTCTTTTGGAAGTTGCGTTCAAGGTAGATAGGCTGGTAAAGGTGGTGTTTGGTATGCTTTCCATCATTGCTCAGACCTTTTGAGTGTAGTTGGAATGTCTTGAGGTTGTACAGGTCGAACTATGTGGGAAGCTAAGGAAGTGATTGCTGGGCCTCTTGCTGAGATATTTCTATCATCGATAGTCACAGGTGAGGTGTTGGAAGACTGGAAGTTGGTTAACATGATGCCATTATTTAAGAAAGGAGGTAAGGACAAGCCAGGGAACTATATACCAGTGAGCCTGATGTCAGTGGTGGGCAAGTTGTTGGAGGAAATCTGAAGGGACAAGATTTACATGTATTTGGGATAGTCAACATGGCGGTGTGTGGGAAATCATGTCTCTCAAACTTGATTTGAGTTTTTTGAAGTAACAAAAAGGATTGAGGGTGCAGTGATAGACGTGATCTATAAGGACTTCAGTAAGACGTTTGACAAAGTTCCCCATGGGAGACTGGTTAGCAAGGTTAGATCTGAGGGAATACAGGGAGAACTAGCCATTTGGATACAGAACTGGCTCAAAGGTAGAAGGCAAAGGATGATGGTGGTGGAGGAGGGTTGTTTTTCAGACTGTAGGCCTGTGACTAGTGGAGTAACACACAAGGATTGGTGCTGTGTCCACTACTTTGTCACTTATATAAATGATTTGGATGTCAGCCTAAGACGTACAGTTAGTAAATTGGCAGATGACCCCAAAATTGGAGGTGTAGTGAACAGCAAAGAAGGATACCTCAGATTGCAACAGGATCTTGATCAGATGGGCCAATAGGCTGAGGAGTGGCAGATGGAGCTTTAGATAAAGCGAGGTGCTGCATTTTGGGAAAGCAAATCTTAGCAGAGCTTATACGCTTAATGGTAAGGTCCTGGTCGTGTTGCTGAACAAAGAGACCTTGTAGTGCAGGTTCATAGCTCCTTGAAAGTAGATTCGCAGGTAGATAGGATAGTGAAGAAGGCGTTTGGTATGCTCTCCTTTATTGGTCAGAGTATTGAGTACAGGAGTTGGGAGGTCATGTTGCAGCTGTACAGGACATTGGTTAGGCCACTGTTGGAATATTGCGTGCAGTTCTGGTCTCCTGTCGGAAGGATGTTGTGAAATTTGAAAGGGTTCAGAAAAGATTTAAAAGGATGTCGCCTGGGTTGGAGGATTTGAGCTATATGGAGAGGCTGGGGCTGTTTTCCCTGGAGCGTCAGAGGCCGACAGGTGCCCTTTTATAGAGGTTTATAAAATCATGACAGGCACGGATAGGGTAAATAGGCAAAGTCTTTTCCCTGGGGTGGGGGGGGAAGAGGAGTCGTCCAGAACTAGAGGGTATAGGTTTAAGGAGAGAGGGGAAAGATACCTTTTCACGCAGAGTGTGGTACATGTATGGCATAAGCTGCTAGAGGAAGTGATGGAGGCTAAAACAATTGTAACATTTTAAAAGGCATCTGGATGGGTATATGAATAGGAAGTGTTTGGAGGGATATGGGCCGGGTGCTAGCAGGTAGGACTAGATTGGGATGGGATATCTGGTCAGCATGGACAAGTTGGATCGAAGGGTCCATTTCCATGCTGACTTCCAACAGATAGTCAACCAAGTAATAGATCATCTAAATTGTAGGGTAGGGTAGTCCGTGATTCCTATATTCTAATGTTGGCTTAATGCACAACACTGGTTAATTGAAGTGCAACTGGACTCATTAACTTTGCTTGCACTCCATGATGCTATGATGTAGAGGAGCTGGTGTTGGAATGGGGTGGACAAAGTTTAAAAATCACACTGCCAGGTTATAGTCCAACAGGTTTAATTTGAAGTGCTTGCTTTCTTCTTTCTGCTCCTTCATCAGGTGCTCATGGAGTTTCGGATAATTCAACACAATTAATAGCAAAAGATTAGTGTCATGCAACTGAAATGATGTATTGAACAAACCTAGATTTGTTGCGATACAAGTCCAAGGTCCCAGTTGAGGCCATTCTCATGGGTATCGAACTTGGCTATCAGCCTCTGCTTGATCACTTTGCATTGTTGCCCCTCCCAAAGTCTGCTTTGGAGTATGGTCACCTGAAGATCAGAGGCTGAATGTCCCTCAACTGGGAGGGAACACCTTGTCTGGTCATCGATGAGGATGAGCACGTCTCAAAAGTCCTTACCTATGCCTTCACTTCTTGCCTTTAAACTACCGCCAAACTTTAAACAGACTATTGGTCACAGCAAACTGCCCAACCTTCATGGCAACATTGTCCACAACTGTACAATCCTGACATGGCAATCACTGCAAGATGTCATGTTGACACAGATACCACCATTAATGTATGGGAGACCACCTACAGGTATTCATGTGATTTGGCAAGTGTCGTCTATCTCGTGCTACAGACGAGGATGCCCTGACAATGGTACATTGGTGAGACCAAGCTGACGCCATGACAATAGATGAATGGACACTGCACAACAATCAACAGACAGGGGTGTTCCCTCTCGGTTGGAAATACTTCAGCGGTCAGGGAGATTTGGCCTTAAATCTTCGGATGACCATCCTCCATGTTTGACTTTGAGATAGGTAACAATGCAAAAGTGGCTGAGCAGAGGCTGATAGCCAAGTTCAGTACCTGTGAGGATGGCTCTAACAGGGACCTTAGGTTCATGTTACACTACAGGTGACCCCACTACACTATACAGAGGAACCTCTGTTATCCAAATGAGATGGGTGGGCACTATTTCATTTGGATAATCAATTTTATTGGGTTAGTCCAATATTTTTTAAAGACTTTTTTTTTCCTCTGGAGCTTGGAGTTTAAGTGCGCTCCCCATTCGAGGGTGGCTGCTGCAGCGAGCAAGACCCCCCCCCCCAACAAATCCCTGTCTCTCGCCATCCAACACCCTCTCTGCCCTCCAACGCCACCCCCTCCCTGGGGCAGCCAGATTGGACACAAACATCAAGACTGCTGCTGCAGCTACCTTTTGTGGGTTAAGTCTCCAAATTGTACACAAACCCCCACAACTTTTTGCTGCAACTTTGACAGGTTCCATGTTTGCCCTGTACAGAACAATGTTGGAGAGATTATCTGGGGAAGGGGGGTGGGTGTAGGGTACATCTAGGGGAACTGTGGGGAGAGAGAGGGCAGGTGGTCAGTCATTTGGAGACTGTCTGTCTGTTTAATCACTGTAAACAAAAGACGCGATGACTGGAAACCCGTCTTTGATATAATGTTTCTATCGGGACCTTTATCTCCTTTGGATAATCCGATTTTCGGATAACTGGTATTTGGATAATCAATATTCCTCTGTACATTCACTTACACTCTCATGCATTCCTCCCAAACTCCACCCCTATCCAGAGGCTTCTAATCCATCACAATTGAATTTTACCAAGCTTGCATACGTGCAAGCACTTGCTCATGTGTGCGCATATGCATGCTTGTGCACAAGTCTATGGGGTAAATTTGTACTTGCAGAATGTATCTGCAAATATAATTCTATTTTATGGATTTTTTTTTGAGCAATCAATCCATGGAATATTTTGTCAATTCCACTTTGGAAATAGAAGCAGTCTGACTCAAGATTGGTATACAGCCAGACTCTGTCCTTACACCTTTAAATGCATTGTTTGAGCTGCGATGTCACCTTTGTTATAAAACCTTAAGTTATCTCGAGAGGGTGACCTAAAGTTCTGGGATTTACATGTTAATGTACTGAAACCTGCAACCCATTCTAAAAGATGAAAAAGTTAACCAATCTAGGTTTGGTCAATACAGGGGCTATCATTGTATGATGCTAATCTTTTGCTATAAATTGTCTTATGATCTTTTACTCCACAATCGCCTGATGAAGGAGCAGTGCTCCAAAAGCTAGTGCTTCCAACTAAACTCATTGGACAATAACCTAGTATTGATTTTAACTTTATCCACAGATGTTGTCATACTGCTGTTTTTATTACTGATTTTTAGTCATTGGTCATGCCTTCGTCTGCGTGGGTCCTAAGTTTGGAATTCCTTCCATGTACCCCTCTGTCCATCTATTTTGAGTGGTCTCTCACCTGTCTTAATCTCGTCAAGTGGATTAGGAATTTTATACTATATAGAAGGTTCTGTATTTATGCAAGTTGCTGTTCATAATGGGCTTGAGATCCGAATAGTAAGATTAAAATACAACATTTTAACATGGTCAGAAATGGTTCTCCAGTATGTTGACGGTAGTCTATTAATTAGTTGCTGTTTTAACATGTCGGTTTCCTCTACATTTATGCAAAAATTTGTTTTCAAACAAATACACCAAGCAATACTGGGTAGTAAGTATATTTAAATCAGGTAAGGTTGATTTAACTGCTATAAATGTGACATTTTTCAGATCCCACTTCTTTATCATGTGACCAATGGATTTTGAAAAAGCCTTTGCTGCCTAGAAGTCCTGTACAGAGAAGTAAAAGGTAAGTAGTTCAGAGCATAATCACTTTTCAATGTACTTGACCACAAGTTAATGTTTCAGCCACAAAAGACATGTGTTCACAGTTGCAAATTTTCACTTCCAAAATGCATGTTTTACTTTGATCTCTTCTGCCTAGTACCAGACTAAACACATAGGGTATTTTACAAAGTTTTAGGCATCTCTAATCTTTGGATGCTGCTATGTGACCACGCATGCTGGTTGTTCACCTTTTATACTTTGCACATAAGGTGACTCCCATTTTTTTGGAAAGTTGTTTTGAGATTTTAGAGGTGAATGGTAAGTAATCTTCAAAGTGGTTCTGAATTATTGAAAGTGTTTGGCTTTGCTTCTAAATTTTTTTACAATTAAATGCACAGTAAGTTCCCATTTTAGAGGTGACTCAGTTAATGTTTTTCCGGTTTCTCTATGATAAACTGTCACTGTTTTATTAATATCTGCTATATCCTGGGCTCCCTAGTAGAGACCTTTCCATGTGCTTCCACTCCTGTAACACCATTCCTGCTAGCCTTCACCCAGTTTCTGTCCTCCCTCTTAGCCTCCCTACTTCCACTGACCCATCCCCAGCTTTTTTTGTTCTTTCAAGAGTCTCGTGTTCATTTCTGCTCTGGCTTCTAAATTTGTACTGAAGTTCTGGGCATCACCTGGTGGTGGAAGTTGAATAGTGCAGATAGTTCTGCCAGTTTTTCTTTTAGCAGGACTCAGACCAATTAAAACAGGTGCGTTTAGCTGCCAACTTAGTCGAAGGACACTTTTATGTAGTATTTGGTTTTTAAAACTAGTGTATACAAGTGGAGGTGTTTTGAATAATATAAGTTTCTATGTTTAAGTTTTGCATTGAGAAGTCCTGAAATGCTGACTGTACAGTGCTTTTGTGTTTTGATTTATTTTCCAAGTATTTCAGCAAGCAATACACAAAATACTCAACTGTATGAAGTAAGGTTGTACACTTTTTTCTTTAAGTCCACAGGAAGCCAAGTCTGGCTTTAACATTCATTCCTTTAACATGCACTCTTGAGAATCATTAGTTAAGTGAGAATTTGCTGTATGTTGCATCATAATCACCAGGCTGCTTAGACAAAAGTCTGTTTATATCAAATTTTTACAAAATAAACATCTTCCTGTTCTTAAATTTCATTTCACCTGTTTGGTTTTGTGACTGGGTTTCCATTCTAAATTTCTTTCAACAAATAGAAAGCCAAACTAAAGATATAGAAGAAATAACCAGAAGTGCACCTGATAACATTTTTAATTGACCTGGTTCCTGTTAATGAAAGTAGTTGAACATTTACTCACTTGGAAGCAGGAATTTGGATGTTTAAAAAGCTGAAATTAAAAACCCATTCCAAGAAAAGCTGAACTTGTTTTGTGCTTATATGCTATTAAATTTCTAGAATATTACTGTAGAAGGAGATTCTTATCTTACGCATGCTGAATTTTTTGGTAGGGCTAACTTAGTCCCAAAACCCTGCAAGTCTTTTGACTGATTCTAATGAATCAGTGTCCAGCTCTTTAGGCTGTAACTTCCATTTCAAAGCACAGTATTAAAATGTTGCTTGGTTTTTTTTGGCCAATGACCTTAACTTTGTCTTTTGGTTGCTGAATCTTCTGTTGCTGGGACAGTTTTTTCAAAATTTATTCTGCTTTTCTTTAGCAGTTTGAATGCAAGGAAACTGCACTACTATATCTATCCCAAAGTGAAATAGATTAGAACATTGCACTGTTGTCCCATGTTGCCAGCATCTAGTAACTTGTGTAAACACGTGATTTTGCATCCTTCCAGTGATGATCACAAAACACTTTTTTTTTATTTTGCAGCTCTCCGCCTCCACTGCAGAGAGATTTCTACTTCCTGGCATTGCTGTTTAATATAAAATCAAGTTTTAAAAAGAGAGAACTTTAGATAGCAATTATTCTCCCTTTGAATTCAGCACCAGGAGAAACTAATCTAATTATGCTTGGATCCTTCTGTACATCTCTTGAATTAATTTCTAAAAAGAAATATTTTGGCTGTTACTAAAATGTCTGGTTCCTCCTTGCATTTTGGTAAATAACTTTCTAAAATAGTTCTAATGATTTAAACTATTGAAGGGAGCATGTTACTACTTAGTCTGTTAAATTTCATCTAGTTGTGGCCTTGTCTAAAAATCTTCATTTATGCACCTGAGTGCTACATATACTGTGTAAACTTGAAAACTAAGCATATTTAATAATACTGTCAGTTGGATAGAAATGTTTATGTAATTGGAAACAATGTTGCAAAATAGTTCTTGTAGTTAACTTTTTTCATGGCACTTAACTAGCTGTAATGTTCTTTCTACTTTCTATAACACCATGAGACACCTACATAAAGTGCTATTCCGTAACATAATACAATGCAGATAAATAGTTCAGCTTCAAAACCAAAATTCCTACATGAGAAATTGTTTTCTCTTTATTCAAATGGAGTTTGATCACCTCAACTTATGACTAATTGCAGAGAAAGCTGGTATTTGAAATCTATTGGCACATCTGCTCAGAGTGAAGTTACAGGAAAATGGATTCCACAGTGTTCTCGACCTCATGTGTTTCTGCAGAGGTAAAAAAGTTTGTTTCTTGTAAGATGAGTTATTAGCAAACTTGGTCAGTCTTTCTCCTATCAGATTAAAGTCTCTCGTTCAATTAATCCACAACTTGTCATATTTTAATATAACCAGTAAGGTGCTTAAAAGGGTGTGATAATTGTGTAGTCAGCATGGATTTAAAATTTACTTTTGCAATTGAAATAGTCTTAGTTCATTTGTCATTCTATAAAATTGACATGCAATAAATAAAGACTAAAATAGCAACAGTAGTAGGCCAGTCAGCAGCAGCACCCGTGAAGTTTCACATCCACTTTTAAGCCATTTCCCATAACCCTCCATTCCTTTTCTGATAAAGGATCTCTCTTTCAGCCTTAAATATACAGAAGATCTGACCCCGCAGCTCTGACAAGCTGCCCCTCAAGTTGTGACCCTTCCTCAAAAGTTAATTGCCTGCTGAGCTCTTCCAGTAATTTTTAATTTACAGTATCTGCAGTTGTTTTTTTATGGACTTTACCTTTACCACTTGAAAGAGATTGAGAAAGCAGACTCTCCTGCTGTGGATCTCCTTACCCATCTCACTCAGTCACACCCTCCTGTTCCTGACTGAATCAAAAGACCATATCTTAAGTGGCGTGACTACCTCCTACTAAAGATCCATGTAACTTCCCCTCCCTGATGCTTAGTGGTTGCAGTTCAGCTACCAGCTCAAACTTATTGTAAATATGTTCATATCTGATCAAAATTGTTAACAAGCACCACATGCTGTACATTAAGCCAGCATGGCAGTGTGTTAATCAATCACCATTTCTAATTGATTCCAATGCGTCTAGCTGTTTTTGACTTTTCACTGGTGCCTTCACCTACAACTATAATGCTGACTACATGTCTTGGTTTGCACACTCACTAATTCCTCTTCTTACATGATTAGCTCTTATTGAAGAAGTGTTTTGCTGTGTTATAATTTAATTGTTTACTAGTATACTAAATCTAGAGCTGCAAGTCAAATGAGCAATGCTGTAAATGTTGCAGTTTGGTAAGTTAGTCAAATATCTGCCTATCAATTGGATAACCTTTTTTCTCAGTCATGGCTTGGTATTGCAGAGAGCTTTGTTTAATATGTAAACAATTATTTTTAACTGTAGGAATCTACGATCTTGTAAAAGAAAAGTAGATGAGTTTCTGGCTATGCATAGCAAAAAGCAGCCTCAAAAAAAGACAAAGAAAAGATCAAAGAAGAAACAGCTCTTCATTTTCAAGCTTCCTGAATCTCCACTGTCTTCTACAGTAATCTCAGATAATGAAATTTCTGAAATAGAGATTAGTACTGTTAAAAGGAAACTTACCTCAGCTGTCCTGACCAGAGATGACAGGACTAAAAGAGGCAGCTGTGATTTTTCTGACAATACACAAAGTGACACTCTCAGTTCTGACTACAAATCAGTGCAGTTGGAGAATAGCACCTGTGCAAATGTAGATATGTTTACATTTGATTTCAGGCCATTGAATTTTGTACCAGAAAGAATACCTGCATTTTCAACTACTTCTTCACTGTGTTCTGAAACTCCATTGCATCCTCTAAATGAAAAAGGGAGAAAGTGGGTAGAAGTACAAAGCAAATCAAATTCTAGGGCTTCTCCCTGTTCTTTTGGCTGGTTAAAACCAAGTGGTTTTACTTCTATGGTTGCAAAACTGAAGGCTAGACCTTTGACCTCATCAGGTAGTGTCATTAAAGAGAAATGACTTATTTGATCCTTCAATTCACTACAAAGTTCTTCTCTCAAACCTGGATATGCTCCTAATGTATAAAAATGTGTTTCTGTTGTACTTTGCTAAATTACTATTTTAAGTTTGCTGGTTTAATAAATATTTAAACTGTATATTGTCACTGACAGCTATTTTAATTCAAGTGACTATTACACCCACAAGGACAATACTGGTACAGCATAAAACAGAATTATGTGTCTCAACCCCTAGGTCTCTGATCTAGCTATTGCTATCAAGCCCTGCCTTTGTTTATTTCACAAAAATGCAATACTTTGCATTTATCCAAATTCAACTCTCTGCCACTTCAGTCTACTGATCTTTAATCTCAACCAATTTTGGTGGCACCAGTAAACTGAACAACTCTGCCTTCTATATTTAAATCACATGTCATTTACGTAAGAAATGGACCCAGCACTGATCCCTGTGGAACACTGGTAATAAGCTTCTGCCACTAAACCAATTTTGTATCCAGTTGGCAAGCTCAGCCTGCATCACTTGTGATCTAACTTTACTACTTAGTCTACCATAGAGAACCTTGTCAAATGTTTTACTAAAGTACAAGTAAACAAAGTCTACTGCTCTGCACTTTTATCTCCTTGGTTAGAGGAACCTTGATTTATCCAAACAACTTGAGCTATCAAGCTTCTGTACTTAGCAATAATTTTGTTCAAGGGATATCAGGTCTCAAATTTACTAACTATCCCTGATCATTCCTAGTCTCCAAATGCATATAAATCTTTAATGGGAGATTGGGCAAAAAAAAAGCAGGTGGTCAGTAAAGGAGGGAGATGGGTGGTGTGAAGGGTAGTTAGTGACTTGGGCATAGGGTCTATTGAACAAATCAGTTGGACTATGTATTTAATAGGTTTAATGTTTCATGAAATATTCTTGATTTCAAGAGATCACTATCTAAAATGTAGACTATTCCAGACAAAAGAATTCCCCTAATTTGGGGATTCTTGTGTGTAATCCCCATCTGCACTGGAATGACCAATGTTTTGGACAGCATAAAATCTCAATGTATCTATAAATCTCAGCTATTTAAATCACAAGCAATCATCTTTCTATGCTGGTGTGGCCAGCTGAAGCTCTTATGCTGCTAATAGTTGCAAAATAAGTCCAAGCATTAAGTCAACCTAACTTTGCTACTGGTTTGTAGGCTGTTCTTTGCATTCTCTTAACTCCATCCACAATTAATCCCTTACCCCTCCCCAGAGCTTGTCCAGAAAAAATAAAATAAATTTCTCTAATGAGTCAAATACAAAATAATAAATCCTGATTGGAAGATTCTGCACGATCACCCTGAGATAGCAATAACAGTCATTCAGCAAGGAAACAGACCTGTTGGTCCAACTCATCCACACTGAGCAAGTTTCTCCGAAGCTATGTACTTCCTAATGTATGGTGCCAAGAATTAGCCAAGATTGCATTAATGCAGTTGTGGCTTTTATAATCAAGCTCAGAGTCATTCTTGAACATAGCAGGACTGATCACTATACACAAACCATGAGATGTTAGTCTAATTCTGTTCCACCATTCAACTGGCTGATATGTTTCTCAAGGTCATGCTCTTGCCTTCTCTAAACAAAACTTGGGCTTCTGCCAAGCTAAACATGATCCCAGAGGAAACCTGTCAAATTAGTAGTGTATATCAAATGTTACCAAACTTGACAATTCTTAGATTGTGCCTTCCTCCAAGTTGAAAACAAACAATTTTACATAAAGGGTTATAAAACAATAGTGGTTGTTTTTGAGGGCCTGCTGCTCTTTATTCCCAATTTTGCTACAAACCAGATAATTGTTTGTTTTGAACAAAAGTATAAGATCTGGCAGCACCCATGGAGAGAAAGAGTTAACACTGAGTTTGTTATGACTTACGATGAGTGAAGCAAGAGAGACAGCGCTTATTATTAAGGCTGCATTTGGCAGAGTCTGGCAAAGACCCTTAGCAAAACAGGAACCAATGAGAATTGGGGCAACCTCTGATATTTGTACTCATACCTGGCACATAGGATGATGATTTTCTGGTTGGAGGTCAGTCATTTCAGCTCCAGGACACCTCTGCAGGAGCTCCTCAGTGTAGTGTCCAACCATCTTCAGCTGCTTCATCAATAACCTAACCTCCACAATAAAAGGTCAGAAATAGGGAAGTTTGCTGATGATTGCACAATGTTCATTTGTAACTCTTTAGATACTGAAATAGACCATGTTTAAGTGCAACAAGGCATGTTCCAGCAATAAAGTTTCAACTTAAGTGCAACAAGGCATGGGATAGCAAGTGCTAAGTAACATTCATGTCAGACAATTCTCCCTGAGAGAGAATCTAACCACCCATTCTTTGACATTCAATGTCATTGCCATCACTGAATCCCCATGGTCAACATTCCTGGGATTACCGTTAGCCAGAAATTCAACTGGACTCACTATACAAACAGTAGCTGCAAGGGTAGGTCAGAGGCTAGGAAAACTGAAGATGTCCACCATCCATGAGGCACAAGTCACAAGAGTGTTTGAATACTGCTCACCTGCCTGGATAAGTGCAGCTCCAACAACAGAAGAACCTTGACACCATCCAGGACACAGTAGCATCCATCTCCAATATACAGCACAGAAAATTTTAAAATCCTTAGGCAGCACCTTCCAAACCTACAACCACTTCTACTGAGAAAAAGGGCAGCAGATACATGGGAACATCAGCAGGTGTAAATTGTTCTCCAAGCAACTCATCACTCTGACTTAGAAATATATTGCTGTTCTTTTACTCTTGCTGGCCCAAAATCCTAGAACTCCCCATAGCATTGTAGGTATTGCTACAGCACATGAATTGCAATCGTTCAAGGCAGCTCACCACTACCTTCAAGGGTAACTAGGGATGGGCCATAAATACTAGCTTAGCCAGTAATACTCTCATCCCATGATTTTTTTTAAAAAAAAGTAAATCAACACATGAGTGTTTATCCATATTGCAGTCAACATTCTTTCAAGTTATTGGTTAAAACTCCCTCAATCCCTGCAGGGAACTGACAGACCTAGAACTAATTTAACCAATCATGTCATTTTATGGTAAGTAGAGTGTGCACTCTACATCAAGCATAATCCACAGATTTTAGTACTAACATGATAATGAAATGTCCTGTATTAAAGCCTTTAAATATTAAAGCCAATTTAGTTCTAATACTAGTTCTTAACTAGTGCTATATTCAGTAGAAAAAGTTTAATTGTACCATTATGAAAACTCTAACTGTAGTTTCAGGAGAAACAAGCAGCTTAAAAAGTTAACAACATTTGGGTAAAATAGCCTTAAAATAAGGCATTTGTGGCCATTTCACTGAGTAGGAAAAGAAACTTTCACTAATTTCTATCATGTAAAGCAGCCAAAGAACACCAAAGAAACTTCTATACATAATTTACAAAAGTAATATGCATTAACTGCAAGAAGCCAGTGTTCTAGGCAAGTTGATTGATTAAAAAGTAGTTTAATTTTTGGTACATATATAACCAAAGTTAACAATTCTTTTAATGGGAAGAATTCTCCATCATGTAACACAGTAACCCTGTGAAGAAAGGGTTTTCCAACCATGATTTCAGAAAACATCTTCTACCTCTCCTGCTGCATTCATTTAATCACCAAAAGAAATGCACTTAAGGCAGCAGAGCTGAACTGTTCTGAACCATCCCTCCTGTTTCGTGCATTACAAAAATGAGTTTTAAAAACTAAATGTATTCACAAGTTTCTCCAATCACAGGTCAAAAATCCATTGATCTGATAACCTGCAATCATTGCACACATTTGAAGACTGATGGACTGTGCTCCTTGGGGTAACATATTTTTGAAGAATACACAACAACAAAAGAACCAACTTGGTTTAAACCACTCGGCATACAGACAAAAGGGTTTGTATGACCACACAAATTAAGATGCACTTGAAATTCTCCATTTACATTGCAAGAAACCATTGAGTCACAACACCACTGCTTTTGTTGGGACTAAACATGTACTCAATTTTGATTTGGACAAAACACAACTGTGTAGCCAAAAAAAAGAGACTGAAATAAAATGGTCTTATTTTCTGGACTTCATCCTCCTGTAAATTCTTGGTAACTTTCAAAGAGTCTGAACAAGTTGTACTTGCGGTATAATATAATCCAGTAGTGGCATAACACATCCATAACCACCACAAAGCACTGGTCATTTAGCGGCAAGTGCTGAACCCTTCAAAGCTTAACTTAAGGTCATGTACAACTTGTGCCCTCTGATACAACCCGAAGATTCATCAAGAAAGCACTGATTTACCATTAAATCTGAAAATGAGAACTTCCCCAGAAAAATATAAAGCTTCATCATGATGAATTAAAAAAAACCCAACCGTTCAAAACTGTAACGGACTTTTATAGCTGATAATTTGAAGTCAGAACATGTCTGCAATAACTTTATTATATAGAAAACAGAATTAAAACAAACCAGTGTGATCACTGTAAAGCCCTTAATTTACATTTAGATATTACAGTAGAAAATACAGGAGGTAGAATGCCAAATCAAGACAATTTCTGAACTCTGAAATTCAATTCTACAACCCCTGTGGTTTATTAAAAATACAGAACATGATTTCAATTGACATTCGTCCAAATTCAGTCCTCTTCACTTTCAGACTCAGATTCTGCGGAGAGAAGATGATAACGTGTTACCAGGGAAGGCAAGCATTAGTTTTTCTTTTAAGTACACTAAATACAATGCAGCCATTAAAAAAAGTATACATTTGTGAATGAATTCAGTTTTGTTCTTGGAAGATGAACATATTGATGACAGACTGACCACCCGCTGAACATTCACAGCCACAAGTCTTATTCCACTTCCAAACAAGTACATTCATGACCACTACCAAACAGGTTATTCCAAAGTTATCACCATTGGTTTAAAAAAAAGTTTGTCACTGCAGTTCATCTATTAACTTTGGACTTCCTTGTTTTACTTGCTATGAAGCATAATCAAATCTGACTATTAAAATAAGGAGGATCGGCACAGGCCTGAAACATGCACACTAGTATTCTAACTGCACAGCTTATTAATAGACATTGGTTGTGGCTGGTGATTCTTTTTGAAATCTTTTGAGACCTATTGTATAGATCTGTTCCTTCCATAATAAAGCTATGGCACAATACCTATACTTGTCAGCAATAAGTTTTACTAATCCTTTGAATGCAATCTTACCATTTCAAATTTGGCGTGAAGTAATTTTTGAATTGTTCTTCAAAACATGTCCAGGTGAAAATCAGTAAATGTATTCTGAATGGTCGCTATTGCTGTGCTGTCACTGCATCAGCAACAGATGACAAAATAAGTGACTTCTCAGCCAGCTTGGGCTGTATTTGGTTAAAGGAAGGAGGTAAAAACAATAACTGCAGATGCTGGAAACCAGATTCTGGATTAGTGGTGCTGGAAGAGCACAGCAATTCAGGCAGCATCCAACGAGCAGCAAAATCGACGTTTCGGGCAGAAGCCCTTCATCAGGAATAAAGGAAGGCTGTCAGCATTTTCCTGCTCTTCCCTCCTTTTATAATCGAACCATGGATTTTATTATTCCAATGTAAGAGACAGAAAACGCCCTCAAATTTAGCAGGTCATCTGAAACAGCACCTCCAATTTAAACCTTAACTCCTAAAGCAAAACCTACAAGTTTATTTGTATTAGTATTACTATTGAGCAAATATAGAAAACAAAAATCTTAATGGAACGTAATTACCAAATATTTGGCAAGTCAGGGCCTGCCAATTACAATTTTAAAAAAAGGAACAAGCATGGCCTATTCAATCTTCTCAACTTGTTCTGCCATTCGAGATGATCAAGACTGGCAGCTAAAACTATGCTGAACACATTATGCCTTGATTACTAAACAACAAGTCTGTGCTATAAGTCATAGAGATGTACAGCATGGAAACAGACCCTTTGGTCCAACCTGTCCACGCCGGCCAGATATCCCAACCCAATCTAGTCCCACCTGCCAGCACCCGGCCCATATCCCTCCAAACCTTTCCTATTCATATACCCATCCAAATGCCTTTTAAACGTTGTAATTATACCAGCCTCCACCACATCCTCTGGCAGCTCATTCCATACATGTACCACCCTCTGTGACAAAGTTGCCCCGTAGGTCTCTTTTATATCTTGCCCCTCTCATCCTAAACCTATGCCCTCTAGTTCTGGACTCCCCGAGCCCAGGGAAAAGACTTTGCCTATTTACCCTATCCATGCCCCTCAATTTTGTAAACCTCGATAAGATCACCCCTCAGCTTCCGATGCTTCAGGGAAAACAGCCACAGCCTGTTCAGCCTCTCCCCATAGCTCAAATCCTCCAACTCTGGCAACATCCCTGTACACTGTAGGAAATCTAATCTAAATCTAAATCTTTTCTGAATCTTTGCAAGTTTCACAACATCTTTCCGATAGGAAGGAGACCAGAATTGCATGCAATATTCCAACAGTGGCTTAACCAATGTGCTGTACAGCTGCAACGTGACCTCCCAACTCCTGTACTCAATACTCTGACCAATAAAGGAAGGCATAACAACGAGACCAGAATTGCACGCAATATTCCAACAGTATTGTCAGAAGGCCTGGGTTCAAATCCCACTTGCTCCACAGATGCATCATAAATACAATACAAGCCTGCATAAAATACTGTACACTAGATCACACTTTATAACTAAACAATGTTTCTGTATCAATGCAACAGTACATGCATGACTAAATGTATGTTATACTAGTAAGCTGTTGTCTGTTCTTAGAAGCCATGCATTCCTACACCCACTGTGAATACATTAATCCATTAGATACTACCTTCTTCAGCATTCTTGAGCCACTCAACAAACTTCTTCATCTGCTCCAGAAAGATGCTCCTTCCCTTTGCCATATTTGGCTCTCGGTACCATTTCAGGATGGCTTCTTCACTCAGAACATCAGCTGTTAAAAGAAAGAAATGTAGATGGATGGAAATACCAATAAAAGCAGAGAGAGAGAGAGAGATCACATTAGATCAAAGAATAAAAGAACCTTCCTATCTTCCAAGAATTAATTTCTACAGAACAGCAATGTGCAGCTTCAGTTCCATGTCCAGTGATAATATAGTCTGTGCAACTCACGGAGTCACAAATTCCATGGGACTTAGTGGAATGGTTACCCCATTATGATATGTACTTCACAAGCGATCTTAACAAACTCTGCATTTTCATGCGGTAAATAAAATTTTGGATGGGTTGGTGTAGGAGATGCGAGGGACGAAAATGATTATTTAGTCCAGCAATAATTTCACATTTCAGTTATCCATTCTACCTGCTGTTGGGAATTGTAAATTGGCAACTGAAAACTCAGGATTAAGTGCAGCCTCCTCACAGAATATTACCTCAAATTCACTGCTGCAAGTGTAACAGTGTCACTATAACTTAATAGGATTGTTTTATTTGCATGACAGTTACGCAAGCACCATAATTAACCAAGTACAAATAACTTGCTGCTAGATGTTCTATGAAAGCTGGTTCCCCCGGTAACCATAACGCCTACTACTAAGCAAAACTTTTGTTAGAAATAGAAAATTATCTACAGTTGCAAATATCTTGCTCCTCGTAGAATAATTTGTGCATTCATTCTGGAAGTTTTTAAAAAATTACAAGCCAAACAAACAACATTTTGGTGCAAGCACCTCTGACAACTACTCAGCTTATTTCCCAGTTTCAGAAAGTCCACTTCTTGCTAGCACACAAGACCTGCATTGCATCTATCAGTGCTAAATTGCACCCACCCATGATACAAGACAGAAATCTTACTGAAGATGGCTCACTGCCAACAGTCCCTTGGGCGTAAGCAATTTTAAACAATTACATCTTGATATAAAATATTCCCAACTGTTACAAAGCTCAATTCCCAACCTGAATGTTGCAACCCTGAAGACAGCAAATTCTTTCCCAGTCTCTTTTGACAGTTCACCTCCTTCAAGCCTGTGTATAGCATTCAGTCTGTATATGGTTATACAGTCATAGATTCTTAGTTAGATACAGAACATTTGGTCCAACCAGTCCATGCCAAAAGTAACCCCAAACTATACTAGTCCCACTGCCTGCACTTGGTCCATATATCTCCAAGCAGTTCTTATTCATATACTCATCCAAATGTCTTTTAAATCTTTTAACTGTACCCTCATCCACCACTTCCTCTGGAAATTATAGACTAGGCAAGCAAGACTAGGAATTGGTAAGTAGGAATGTAGTTTCCTCCATGTATCTCAGACATTTAAATCTGCTTTCTGAATGAGTCCAAGATTTTGGCTGATTCACCTATCAATTACCAAATTATAAGCTAATAAGATCTATTAGAACAGATGTCAGTATCTTGGCAACAAAAAAAAACCAAACCACATACTAACAAAATGCTCTGGTGATACTTTCTCAGAAGAAAGTATTTTGAAAAATGGTAGAAAAAAAATCTTGGTCAAGACTGAATTTTTATATGGAGAATGCAACATGGAATGAAAATCAATTTCTATTTTCTAGGGGTCAAGATAAACTATTCTGTCTTTCAGGGGAGAGGATAGAGGGTTTCTGTGGCAAGTGCAAAGCATGTCATAGTCAACACAGATTAGTATGATTGGAAGAATAGACTACAATCTCTGGTATCTGACCAAGACATCAAACAAGATTCAAAAGACTATACTTTAGGTTAATGAATGTGAACAATTGTGTCCACAATTGTTGGGAGGGTTAGAAATATTTTTAAAACAACAATGCTACTGTAGTGAAATCATAAAACCCCTGGTCCAGGTGGAGCATTAACACACAGCAACATCAGAGGAGATCTAATTCAGGCAGTACAGTTTTTATTAAAAATATTCACACATGGGACTTGGATGACACCAAGTATCCAGCATTTATTGCCCTTGTGGTAATGGTCGTGGTAAGATACCTTTTTGAACCACTGCACTCCATGTGCTATAGCTACAACCAAAATGCCTTCAGGGAGGGAGTTCCAGGATAACAACTAAATGACAGTGAAGGATCAATTTATTTACAAGTAAGGATGGTGAACAACTTGGAAGAGAACTTGCAGGTGTGGTTGTTCCCACATGTCTGCTGCCCTTGTCCTGGATGGAAGTGGTCATGGGTTTGGAAGGTACTTCCGAAAAGACTTTTCATGAAATTCCATAGTGCACATTCTAGATTGAACACACCACTGCGACTGAGCATTGGTTGGAGGGAGTGAATGTTTGTAGATGTGGTGCCAATAAAGTAGACTGCTGTGACCTGGCGTCAAGCTTGTAGAGTGTTGTTATAGCTGCAATCATCCAGGAAAGTGGACAGAATTCCTTTGCACTCCTGACTTGTGCCTTGTTGATGCTGGACAAGCTTTGGGGAGTGAGATGGGGAGTTACTCAGCACAATATTCCTTGCCTCTGATCTACTCTCACAGCAACTATTTATACGGCAAGTTCAGTTGAGTTTCTGGACAATGGAAATCTCCATAAATGTTATTAGTGGGAGATTCAGTGATGGTAATACCATTGAATGCTAACGGACAGTACCTCGTTTTGGAGATAGTCATTGCCTGGCATTCATGTGACACAAATATTACTTTCCACTGGTCACCCCAAGCCTAGATATTGTCCTGGTCTTGTTGCATTTAAGCATGGATTGCTTCAATATCTGAGGAATGGCGAATGGTTAATATTTGATCAACGAATATCCTACATCTGACCTTATGATGGAGGGACACAGTCATTGATAAAGCAACTAAAGGTCGTTAGGCCAGTATCCTGACAAACTCCTGCAGAAATGTCCTAAAGCAGAGATGATTGACCTCCAATCACCATAACCATCTTCCTACGTTCCAGGAACGATTACAGCCAGCAGAACATGTGCCCTAGATTCTCAGGGATTCCAATGTTTCTAAGAGTCCTTGATGCCACACTCAGTTGAATGCAATCTTGATGTCAACGACAGTCACGGTCACCTCACCTCTGAAATTCAGCTCTTTTGACTATGGTTGAACTGAGTCTGTGACACAATCAGCTGACTCGCCCTGGTGGAACCCAAACTGGGTGTCAATGAGCAGGTTATTGCTGAGCAGGTGCCATCACTTTGGTGATGGCTGAGAATAGGCAACTGGTCAGGTTGGACTTCTCCTGCTTTATGTGCACAGGACATACCTGGACAAACTTCCACATTGTTGGGTAGATGCCAGTGTTGTAACTGTACTGGACTAGCTTGGCTCGGATCGCAACAAGTTCTGAAACACAAATTTTCAGTACCATTGACGTAATGTTGTCAAGGCATTTAACTTCAAGTGCCTCCAACTGTTTCTTAAAATCATGTGGAGTGAATCAAATTGGCAGAAGACTGGTATCTGATGCAGGGGAAACACTGGAGAGGAAGACAGATCATTGACTCAGCACTTCTGGCTAAAACTTGCTATGAATGCTTCAGCTTCATCTTTTGCACCGATGTGCTGGACCCTTCCATCATTGAGGATAAGGATATTTGTGGAGCCTCCTCTTCCAGTGAGTTGTTCAATTGTCTATTCACAACTGGATGAGGGAGGACTGCAGAGTTCAGATCTGATCTACTAGTTCTGTCAATACTAGTCAATACTTGACCAGCATTGACATCTTATTTGTCGGTATGCCCTCCTGCACTCTCCATTGAATCAGCATTGCTCCCCTGGCTAATAGTTCTGCTGTAGAATTCTGCTGCTGATGGCCTACAGTGCCTCATGGATGCTTAGTATGGACTGCTAGATCCATTTCTGTCCCTCTTGCATTGTAATATCACCACACATCATGATGGAGGGTATTCTCAATGTGAAGGTGGGACTTGGTCACTTTCACCAATACCATCATGGACAGATTGGTAAGGATGAGCTAGAGTATGCTTTTTCCCTCTTGTTGTGTTTCCTCACCACCTGCTGCAGACCCTGTCCAGCAGCTATATCCTTTAGAACCCATACAGCCTAATCATCAGTGCTACTGGCAATCTACTTTTGATGATGAAAAGTGAAATGTCCCACCAGAATACAATTTGCACCCTTGCCATCCTTAGTACTTCCCCCAAATATTATTCAACAAGAAGGAGTACAGATCCACCAGCCAAGAGAGGACAGTCTGTGGTAAACAGCAGGATCTTTCCTTGCCTGTGTTTAACCTGACGTCATGAGACTTGAGGTTCAGATGTTGAAAACTCTAGGGCAATTCCCTCCTAACTGTATACTACTGTGCCACTAGCTGCTGGGTAAGGAATGGTGAGGATAATGCCTGGAACATTGTCAGATTCTATGAATCATACTTTAGAGACAATGTCAGGCTATCACTTGACTAGACTGTGAGACAGGTCCCCAATTTTGGCATAGTTTTAGATGTTAGCAAGGACGACTTTGCAAGATCAACAACGCTATTTTTGTGTTCAGTGCCCCATTCAGTTTAATTTCTTTGTTGAGATTTTGTAGCAACTGTTACAACTGAGCAACTTGCTAGGCCACTTCAGAGGGTAGTTGTTGTGGGTCTGGAGATGCATAGTCCAGACCAGGTAGGAATGGCAGATTTCCTTCCACGAAGATCATTACAGAACCAGATGGGTTTTTCCTGACAATCGACAATGGTTTCACTGTCATCATTACATTCTTGATCCAGCTATTTTTAATGAATTCAAATTCCACCATGCTGGGTTGGATTCCACAAAGCATTAACTGAGTTTCTGGATTAATAGACTAGTGGTAAGACCACTAGGCCATCCTCTTCCCTTGTAATTTCATTATCAGAAATGGTATAAAACTCAAACATTGTTCCTTGACATTTCTCCTCTACCACCCTACCATCCTCCCAGCCTAACACTGGACGTAAGCATAATTCTTCATATACCAATAATGAAATTTAATGATCATTTTGTACACATTCATAAATTGTTAAAAACACTTTTATTCCCATGACACTGCTAGATATTGCCAATAGCCTTAACATTGGTCATCCATACCACACACTTACCTTTATAGAAAAGCACTACGATTTTCTGAAAGGCCTTCATGAATTGAATGTTGTCATAACAGTATTCCTGAATCTTCAGCAGCAAAGTCAGCTCAGACTGACCTTGGACAGTGAAGGCAGAAAGGAGAGGGCTGTATTGCTGAAAATCACCCAACACAAAGACATGAGATACATGCTCAATAAGACACAAGTTTCATATCGCAAATCACACAAAATATTTGCTCTCGGATTTGGTCGAATTCCTGGAAGAAAGTTATATTACAACAAATTTTGTTCTTACTGGCACCTTATGAACCATCACTCTTTCAAAACCATCAAAAATTATATACCTCCAACATCTGAGGTTTACTGCATTATCGCAATCTCTGCCATGTCTGAATAGTCAATTGAAAAGGCCCTTTGCCGGTAAGTTTTATTTAAGGCAAAGTTGATTATTTAAGTGATTTATGTTGCAAATAAAGTACATAACAATGATTTGTTTAACCCCAACATTACATTTCTATTACTGTGAATTCTCACATTGGTCATGTGGACTCATCAACCAGCACACTCCCAGTCCCATCGGTGCCAGTTAATAAAACATTTGCTGCATATCAACAGTAAATTCATGTTAAGTGTCAAAAAGTAACAGAAGCATGCTTTATCAAAGCTATATAATTTTTTGGATTGGTCAAAAGTTATGGTAATACCAAATGATTTTAAAAAAACTCACCAATACAGACAATCTTAAAGTACTTATCAGTTATAATTTAACTATAATTTGAAAAACAAAAACAAAAGTAGAAACATCCTAAATAGCTTCTGTATAATGTTCAATTCAGAGACAGCATCATTTCAGGGACCACCAAGGTAGTTATGTCCATCCTTTGGGCAGGCCAAAGTGAGAGAAATTGAAATACAAATTAAAGTTTTGAATGAATAAATAAATAGATTTGAGACATCAAGCTATCAAGGCTGTTCATAAAGGTCACAAGAATTAAAAAAGGGGAAAAAATTCATCAAGGAGCTTCATATTCCTTTTCATGTCAATTGCAGACTTTTTGTGCAATATCAATTTACCGAATGATAGTGACTAAAATGGGATTGTATGAAAAAATGAGCAACAATGCAAATTTTAGTGACCCGTGTCATATTTTGTCCAGATCTTCCATGCTTGCATGGTAAGACTCCAACAAAAAAATTATGCAGTTTATACTAAGGAAACCATCAATTTTATTAGTCGCATACTGATACAAGCAAAATTCTCAATAGCAAGATTTTACATAACGAACAAAGTATGAGGAAAACTAGATATTCGGCCCATACACAGAAACAGCAACTACTTTAATACTTTGGATAATTACCTAAGCGCACCCTCCAGCCTTCAAGTATTGGTGGGTCAACCATAGAATAAATATTGTTCTGTCCACTGGCACAGAGGCCTTCAGAGACCAGTGGTCTCTGCAGGGACAAGGTGACATATTAGTTTACTTTTGATGTTTCTGTTGACCTTTTGACTTTTTTTTTGTTACAGCGCCACACCATGGGTTATCTTATTTACCTTATTTAAAAGTTAATTTAAAACAAAAAAAGGAGAAAGAGATTCTCAACTGTGAAGTTATTGCACAAGTCATAAGATTAGACTTTTCAGAAGACACCGGAGCAGAAAAATGAAAGCTACCTTAAATCTAAAGTAATAGAGAATTACCTTTAAGTGCTTAATGGCTTGTTCTGTTAGCAATTCTTCTTTCTTGTTCCATTCCACTGCACCCATCACACAGCTCCAGACAATGCTTATCATGGTCTGCTCAGAGATACTATTTTTCTTCATCTCTTCTTTGGCATAACTTATGATCTGTCAAATTTATGACAATTTAATTAATATCCTCACCACTTCTCCCCTAAATACAAGCTTAATTCAATTTGAACTCATTTTGTACAACTCAACTAAATTTTATACAACTCAACCATAATTGATGTTGTAGCTCCTTCAAGACTGCACAGAACAACCTCGGTTATCAGAGCATCAATTTTCCAAATTTCGGATTACCCGAACAAGAGCTCAAGGTCCCTGTACATGCATTTCAACTGAAATAGGAAAATTCTATTCCTCATCCAGTTAATGCATCATTTTGTAAATCTAAAGAGGAATATAGATGCAAGTATGCTTTAATAAATAATTAAATTCAAATATATACTGGATATGTGATGTCAGTCAAGTCTTACATATTTTTATAAAAAGGCTCTCCGATATTTATTCTCCCAGAGGACAAAAGTTTGTGACTGTGAACACACAAGAACACCACATGCAAGCCAGAGATGTGCACTTGAACAAGATTCCCTCTCATCATTGGGTTTGCAAAACGGAGCAAGTCAATAATTTTTTTTTTCTTAGCTCACTCCACAGAGAGTGTTAAGTCAAAAAAATGCACTTGTACTTTTTGTTTTAATTGTTTTTTCCTAAAAAGTAGTTCAATATCTTTTTGCTGACAAGAAAATTTAATGGAAACTTTTTTGGTGGGGGACAGCAAATTGTAGTGAGTCAGCACATGTGAAAATAAACAGGACGAAATGAGGAAAACATTACCAATCTTAAAAAAAAAATTGAGGAGAGGGCATAAACTGAAGTCAGCAAAAAAAAAAACTTCCCTCTCTCGTCTTCCCCCTATACTTTGTGCCTCTCTCTCTCGCTCTCTCTCTCTAAAAGGGCTCAGCGGTCGCTGAGGAGCGAGGGACAACATTTGGTCAGTCTGGACAGCAGGACGACACCGAACAGAAGGACGCCAGATGTTGTCGAGGAGAAAGTGAGGACTGCAGATGCTGGAGATCAGAGCTGAAAATGTGTTGCTGGAAAAGCGCAGCAGGTCAGGCAGCATCCAAGGAGCAGGAGAATCGACGTTTCAGGGCATGAGCCCTTCTTCAGGAATGAAGAGAGTGTGCCAAGCAGGCTAAGATAAAAAGTAGGGAGGAGGGACTTGGGGGAGGGGCGTTGGAAATGCGATAGGTGAAAGGAGGTTAAGGTGAGGGTGATAGGCCGGAGTAGGGGTGGGGGGGGGGGGGGGGGGGGGGGGGCGGAGAGGTCGGGAAGAAGATTGCAGGTTAGGAAGGTGGTACTGAGTTCGAGGGTTGGGACTGAGACAAGGTGGGGGGTAGGGGAAATGAGGAAACTGGAGAAATCTGAGTTCATCCCTTTTTCTCCAGTTTCCTCATTTCCCCTCCCCCCAACCATAGCAACACGACGGCTGGAGGAAGAGCGCCTCATCTTCCGTCTAGGAACCCTCCAACCACAAGGGATGAACTCAGATTTCTCCAGTTTGCTCATTTCCCCTCCCCCCACCTTGTCTCAGTCCCAAACCTTGAACTCAGCACCACCTTCCTAACCTGCAATCTTCTTCCTGACCTCTCCGCCCCCACCCCACTCTGGCCTATCACCCTCACCTTAACCTCCTTCCACCTATCGCATTTCCAACGCCCCTCCCTCAAGTCCCTCCTCCCTACTTTTTATTTTCGCCTGCTTGGCACTCTTCCCGCCCATTCCTGAAGGGCTCATGCCCGAAACATCGATTCTCCTGCTCCTTGGATGCTGCCTGACCTGCTGCGCTTTTCCAGCAACACATTTTCAGATGCTGTCGAGGACCAGGATAAAACTGGAAAACGTCAGCAGAAATTTTCAGACTTCAGTCAAACTCTAGCCAAAAGTGATTTTATTTGTAAAATATCTAGAATTTATATCCAGTGTTTGTACACATTTTATCGATTGAATGAAATAAAAACTCTGTAAACATGTTTTACGTAATTATGTTTCTGAACAAAACCAGTTATCCGAACAAAATCCTCTCTGCCCTCTTGTTCAAATAATCGAGGTTGTTCTGTATATATTGGAACCAAGGTACATATCAGGAAAAAAAGTTTGGTATTTCCAAAAAAAAAGTCAAACTTATCATGGAAACATTTACTTGTTTCTACAAGTCTTGAAGTTGTCATTTTAAAGAGATATAATATACAATTTAAACTAAATCTTGCAGAGTTCCTCCCGTTATGCTAGAAACACTGCACTACAATGGCATCACTCCCCCTCAGCTGAGCTCCCAGAGCCAGTGATAATGAAACACGATTCAGTAAATTGAACAAGCCACACACAATTCCTGACTGGCTCCAGCTGGTCAGTGTCAATAATTTATACTTTTTCTGCCATGAAGTTCTCAGTGAGAGGGATAAGGCAAAGCTAAAAATTCTGTATAAGCACTTTCCAAGCAAAATACAAGAGCCCAGGAACCAGTGTTGTTCTCAGAAATTGTTCAACGTTTGAGGAAAGATATCATGGAAATTAGAATAACCACAGTCTCTGCTCAGGATCAGCTTCAATATTCAGAATATGCAGTTACTAAGTAATGTTATGAAGCCAAAATTAGAGGATTATAAATGGTTTAAAAAATGTTAAACTGAAACCGAACAATCTTGGAACACCATTTAATTTTCAAATGGGATACTGATACAACTAGAATGAAACTTTGGAATTCAGCATTTTCTGAGCCTACTGATAACTGGATACATGTTGCAATTGACAACTAATCAAACTTAGTCAAATTAAAAATCAATGTGCCAATCATGCTTTTCGCTGTGGAAAAACAAAGTGTTATGCATCTATTTTGCAGACACAAACAACATGCAGTAAAAATATGTTGGAAATAGGCCATGTCTTAGAATTTATACATACTTCAATCTTGATCAACATGCTGGCAGCTGTACATGTATCAGAGAATCATACAGTGCAGTAGAGGCTCTTCAGCCAGCGAGTCTGCACAAACAAAATTATTCAATCTACACTAGTTCCAGTTTCCAGCACTTGGCCAGTCTTGAATATTTCAAATGCTCATCCAAGTACTTTTAAAAAAGTCGGAGTTTCCTGCCTTAACTATCATCTCAGGTAAAAATAATGACTGCAGATGCTGGAAACCAGATTCTGGATTAGTGGTGCTGGAAGAGCACAGCAGTTCAGGCAGCATCCAAGGAGCAGTGAAATCAACGTTTCGGGCAAAAGCCCTTCATCAGGAATAAAGACAGAGAGCCTGAAGTGTGGAGAGATAAGCTAGAGGAGGGTGGGGGTGGGGAGAAAGTAGGCTAGAGGAGGGTATCAGCTCAGGCACTGTGTTTTACATTGCCACCATCTTCTGGGTGAAAATTGACACTAACCGTCCTGCTATCCACCTATGCCCTTTTATTATTGACCCTTCAACTGAGGGAAATATTTCTCAAGTTTAGATGATGGGAGGAATGATACAATCATGTAAAATAATGAACATTTTAGACACAGTTGACAGCAAAACAATGTCACTCAGTGTTTGTTGACATTATTCAGTTAGATTCATGCAATTTTCAGGACTCTGGAATATTATCAAACAGTTATACATATATTGCAATTTGGCTCAACAAGGGAATGGTGGTTGTGTAGCTGACCAACTTGGAGAGCATATACTGCATAGAATACGTTGTCCAGAGAAAACAAGGATTTCTCTGATCTCTAGTTGTTACTCTCAGGCTAAATTCACTGAGCTCTCTCAAAAGGAAGGTGTTCAAAATTAATCACCAGATGTATAAACGTCATATGCATTTATTACATCACAAACAAAAAATAAAACAGTTGCATGCATGTAAACATTTGTAATTGCTTTTAAGTTATCCCTTGTACGAAAAGCACATCCTTCAGATGAGGCCATAAACAGGGACATTAATCTGAGACAACATGGTCAAAAATCAAAGAGACCTAGAAATGAGGAATAGCAAATACAGGAACAATATAATTGATTTCCCTCAATTATCCTCCATGAGTTACACTAGACTTTAAAAGTTGCAAGTCATGAAAGCAAGAGAAAAAGCAAACCTCAAGCAACCATGACAATCACCTGAAATCCAAAGCAAACTCAACGATGAATTAACTCGTCTAGAAACTAAGGACCTTTATATTTTAAAACTCAAATCAACTTTCTATTACATAGGACCAAAGGAATATTATAGGAACAAGCAGATGCAATTTCTAATACAGTAGCGCCTCGACATACGAACGACCCCGTTCACAAACGGGATTGTACGTAAAATTTTGCTTCAACGTACGTACAAAATTCAAGGTACGAATGAAGGTATGAACGCAAAAAGCCCGTGTGCGACCACGTGGTTTCATTGTTCTGCTTTGCTACGCGCTTGTTGAACGCAAAAGCTCTCGGGCCCCGCGTGATCTCATTTGTTTTTGGCACGTGCGCTGTGAACAGCCATCCAAGCATTCTTACACTATCTGAATGACGGGAAAAATTGATTCAGTTCGCAAACTTTTCGGATCGCGAACCGGGTCCTGGAACGGATTAAGTTCCTAAGTCGAGGCGCTACTGTAATGGAATTTTTTTTGCATATTAAGTCAGTATCTGTTTGAATTCAAGTGCCACAAAGATTTGGACAAAAACTAAACTTAAACCACAAACCTAGAGTCAACACCAACAGCAGCAATTTCATTTAAACTAACATGCCTTCAAATTTCAGTTTCTGGTTCTTCAACAAAGCCCAAAGCAAGAGAAGGTTAACATCATTCGATTACCTCTTTGAGGGGATCACCACGGGCCATTTGGTCTTGGAGTTCCTTCTGCAGCTCCTTCCGTGCACCAAGAGATTGCTGGCTACGGACAAAGTCCGCAAGTTCCTTCAGCCCTGCATCAGTAAAGTACTTAACGAAATGATCATAACTCTGTTTATTAGCTGGGAACAATTCCTGAAAAAGATTTAGAAGGCTTACCACATGATTTATGATGAATATTCTTTCACAACATATTTAGAATAAATCTACATACTGTGAATGTTGGGAATTTGGCTAGGTTTATGCCAATGAATAGTTACAACAAAGAAGGAAGCTATTTAATCAATCTTATCTGTGCTTGTTTACAGAGAGGAATAATTCATTTACTGCCTTCTGTGCCCTTGCATGTTCTTCCTTTTTAGATAATAATCCAACTTGAATGCTTTAACTGAACCTGCCTCCCTTCAGTACATCCATTTCAGATCTTAACGACTCGCCTTAGAGAAAAGCTTTCCTAATTTCTCCATTGCTCCTTTGCAAATTCCTTTTAATATGTCCCTTCTGGTTGTAAATCCTTCCACCGACGAGAATTATTTCTTTCCATCTGCTCTGTCTAGACCCATTAGTTTGAATACCTCCAAATTTCCCCTCAGGAGAACAGTCCCAACTTCTACAATATATCCACATAACGGAAGGCACCCCCATCCCTGAAATGATTCCTGTGAATACAAATCAATAATGTTTAACTTAAAATATGAGAAACTGTGAGAACTCCAATCTCAAAAGGATAAGAAAAGTGAGGGAGAAAGCAAAATAATGTCAGAAGGGCCAGATACTATAAAGAGAATTATGAAAAAGAAGAGCTGCATTTTAAAGCAATAGGCAGTATCCCTTGAGGGTAACACCACACACAACCTAAACAATGAAGTCAACACAAGTGTGCTGAAACACCCTAGATGGTACAAATTTGGGTCTCTGAAGATAACAAAAGGACAAAGGAAAAACAAAAATTCTATCCCATGGAGACTGTACCAAGTCAAATAATGATTATGTAGTAGGAACGAAAATCAGAAGTTCAGAGCAATAGGCACTGACTGAAGCAATGTTGAAGTTTATCAACATTCAAAAACAAAATGCAGTGAAATTATTGAAAGCCAATGAAGTGGCAAATATCAACATTTTCCAATAATCTCAAAAAGGTAGAAAGTCTCACGCAGAAAATCACTGGAACATAGAAGAATATTTGGCCCTCGATGTTGCGCCGATCCAAGCCCACCTAACCTACACTAGCCCATTATCCTCCATATGCCTATCCAATGCCCACTTAAATGCCCATAAAGAGGGAGAGTCCACCACTGCCACTGGCAGGGCATTCCATGAATTCACGACTCGCTGAGTAAAGAACCTACCCCTAACATCTGTCCTATACCTACCACCCCTTAATTTAAAGCTATGCCCCCTCGTAATAGCTGACTCCATACGTGGAAAAAGGTTCTCACGGTCAACCCGATCTAAACCCCTAATCATCTTGTACACCTCTATCAAGTCACCCCTAAACCTTCTTTTCTCCAATGAAAACAACCCCAAGTGCCTCAGCCTTTCCTCATACGATCTTCCTACCATACCAGGCAACATCCTGGTAAACCTCCTCTGCACCCGTTCCAGTGCCTCCACATCCTTCCTATAATATGGCGACCAAAACTGCACACAATACTCCAGATGCGGCCGCACCAGAGTCTTATACAACATTCATCATTCCCAGTTGGAAAATCTGATCAGTCTATAATGGCATGTCATGCAATCCAAATTAAATATAAAAACATCCAAATTCTGAACAGTCCATTTTAAATGACTCAATTTTTAAAAATACTCACTAGTAATCTATTGTCCATGTTGACCTTTCGAAGACTCCCAGCCACTGCATTTATGTCCTTTTCAGATATCCAAGATTTAAATAGTTTGACAGCAAATGCTGCAGAAACACCTGAAATAAAAAATAGAGAAAAGCTGAGAATGATCCAGTTCATTTAGTATTAATGCAACTACATGTGCAATGGAACCATTCTCAACACAAACCATCCACAACCACCGTAGGAGTCAACCACATTACTGTTGATCTAGAGTCAGATGTACCCAAACCAAGAAAGGATGGCAGATTCTTTCATGAAAGGATGTTATCGGAAATGAATTGTTGCACAACAAACGTTGAAAATAAAAGAGACACCATGATTGACATGGGAATTAGTGGGTCATAGATCCAATGACTGCCTTATACCCCAAGGATTTACGAACAAAGCACATGAATCAATCTCAACTTTACCTTCTTTGACCAAGTTTTCATTGAAGAGGCTGCTCAGAATAGAGGATGATAAAGTTCCATTTCCTAACAAAATCCCAGTCAACATGGCTAGCTTGGTTCGTTCAGACTCCGTAAAACCCTTCAAGAACAGCAGCAGCTGAAACAAGTCAGTGGTTAAATGTTAATCTCTGATGAATACATTTGGAGAACGGATGCAATATCATAGTATAAATAGCATTTAAACTTGTCTAAAAAGGATATCAGATATTGCAGTCAGCTGGTTTAGTTTTTATTTCTAAGATTGAATAATTAAATGCAAAACTCCAATACAATAATAAGTTTTGAACTATTATAAAGTCTCTTACACCCTTTCATAGATTCAAACCTTTTTTATTTCCTCTTCAAATCCTCTCTCCAGGTATTTGTAACGCCTGATCAGCTTATTAAACACCTGAAATGCAAAATTTTAAGTCACTAAAGTTATTTAAGCAAGTGGCTGAAAGCTACAGCAAACATTACCAGAATACAGTAAGAAGAATTTGTAACAATTCATCCTTCGGTTGACATCATTATACATTATTCTAAAACCACAATGAAGATTCAGCCATTATGAAATATAAGTAGTCTCACACAGGATAAACAAGTTTACCAATTGAGGAATACACCCAATCAAGGCAATATTTCTGCAGGTCAAAGAACTGTTGTTTTCTCAAACTGTTGGCTTTAGAACTAAAAATATTGGTTTCAGAACTCAAACGATTCATGTTCATATTACCTATGTAAAACACCAGCTTAGCAATTTCAGAGTGGATGTCATATAACAGACCAAAATCACCCAGTTTTCCATAACTACCATCACAACCTCTAAAATCAATGCCCACCATTAAAAATAGATTACGAAGTGCCTTCTTATTACAAGAGTTACATACAATGAATGAGACTCTGACATTTGCTCCGATAGTGAAGTACACTAACCCTTCAATCTTGAGTGGTCCTACATTTTATAGAAAGGAATAAAAGCATTCTTTTCAATGATGCTTTACTTTAGAATGGCTCTAAGTTTTATGTTTGAAGTAATCTGAGAAAGTGCATCATTTGACGAAAAACCAATTATTGTCCAGATAAGAGGTCCAAGACTATAAAGAAATTTGCCTGTTGGTACTGCATGAACGTCCCTACTGCTGAACTCCCAACAGCCGTTAATATTGACATTACCAAAAATATAGCTATTGTACCCTGATAAGAATTTATTGGAAACAGTATTTTTGATATTCAGCTACCCAATTCAGACACAGTAATAAGATTAACTCTGTGGAGCTCAAATATGCAAGACAGATCATTTATAACATCAGCTGAAAATCTTTTCTGCACCTCCTTTCTAAGAGGAGATTGGCTGGAGTACTACATTTTGTACCATTAGAAATTGATACTTGAACTTTATTCCAACAAATATGCAAAATGCTGAAGTGATGCAAGATTGTGTGTGACTGAATGCAAGCCAAAAGGAATTTGTTATCTTAATATATGTAGCATGCAATCTGGTGGTACCAAGGGGGTAAGGAAAAAAAGTTTATTTTCATATTTAAAGTGGAACACACAAATGACCAAGTAACCGAATGAAGCAGAGAAATGGTACAACTCAAAGTAAGGTACCTTATATTCTTGGACAGTATAAATGCAAAACATTTAACTCACTTTCCAGGTCATTACTCGAGCATCAGGCCAATAAAATAACACAAAGCCTCAGTAACAATTTACAACTATGCTCTGACAAGTTTAAAAATTGGAGACTAAGAGAAAAAAATCTTGCAGATTTAATTTTCTACCTTCACGAAAAGAACAAACATATCATACAACTTTTATTAAGATAAGTCCATTAACATGTAAAATGTCTTAAGACACTTCACAACAACACTTCACAAATTTGACACCGAGCCACAAGAGGAGGGCAGATCAGAGGTTGGCGTTAAGGAACATCTTAAAAAGGAAGAGAAGAGGAGAGGTTTGGAAAAGAATTCCATAGTTTACAGTGTTGGCAACTGTATATGCATCTGGCAATGGTGGAGTGATTAAATTAGGATGCTCAAAAAGACAAATGTTGGAGGAGTGAGAGTTGTACAGGTGAATGTAGTTAGAGACAGGGAGGATGTGACCATGGAGCAGTTGTTTTTTCCAAAATAAATGGAGCACTAAGAATGGGAATTCAAAAATCAAGGTGCTAGAAGCCAACATGGACCTGTGAACATGGGTTAATGAGGTTTGCATTGACGCTTGGTTAGATTATTGGACCTCAAGTTTACAGAAGGTAGAATGTGGGAAGCCAGGCAGCTAACCCAGAGGACACTATAAAGTCCAGATGTAACAAATGCATGGATCAAAGTTTCAGCAGTAACAAAGTTGAGGCATGGACTGAGTGATGCGACATTATAAAGGTGATCTTAGTGATGTCACGATTATTCAGTTGGACATTCATCTGAGTATCAAACAAGTCATCGTAGCAGTTAAAAATCTGATTGTATGATAGTTCTAGAGAAGGCCAGAATCAGTGGCTAGAATAGAGACAATAGCTTCAAAGAAGCAAGCACTCCCAGCTAGTAAGATCCATAAATAGTGAACTTTGCATTTCTCCAACAGTAGGGGAAATGTAAAGGCAATAAAACTTGCCTGAGCATATGCACGTATGGTCTCTAGGTTTTCTTGAGCAGCAAACACACAGACATCGGTACGGGTCACGTTATCAGCAAGGGTACCACCTGGAGCTATAAAGTACAAGGAAATCAAGATTTAAAGGTGAATGGCAAAAGTACTAACAAGCATGAGGAAATTTAAGCCACAAGTGGTTAAGACCTGAATGCCTGACTCATGGAGGAGGCTCAATCTAAGTTTTGAACGGGAATAGGATGGTTTACAGGTGTTACATGTATAAGACCGGACAAGCCAAGTTGGTCACGTAAAGACTTGGCTTGGGCATTACTTTTCTATGCTTAAAGCCTACTATTCTATTGAATTAATTGACTATCATACAAGATGTCACAAACAAATTGGGAGTGTCCAACTGAGACCACAAAAATAGATTTCTTTGCTTTATACCAATCTGCAACCAGGCAAGTACACAGCAGGATTCAAGTAAGGGCAGTGAAAAGAGATAACAGGGCCCTTATAATAAAAGCCAAGTTAATCTACAAATAATTGGGGTGGGAGCAAGGAAAGTGCAGGCAGTGGAGAGGGAGGGCTGGGTGAATATAGGAAGCAAGGGGCAAAAGAGGAGAAAGAAAGAGCAAACAGAAATTCCCTCAATTTCTGTTTGGGAAAAAACAAGAGCAAGATATATAGAAAAGGACTCTTGACGTGTGGCTCGTGCGTCAAATCTGTCTCTTCTGATCCCTTTAATCTTTCAAGTAATGTTGTTCCACAAATTATTTGGCTTAAGTTCAGACAGCAGAGGTTTCACAGAATTAGCCATTATTAGTTCCAAATTCAAGGACATTGAAAAAGAGCGTGGTACCTAAATTTGAATAGATGGGAAAAACAACTTCATGCAAATGGAATCACTACGTATGCAATATATTTATGTAGAACAGAGTTGAAATATATGTCTTACACAAACTTGCATTCAAACTCCAGCCAATTAAACTATTAAGTTCAGAATCCAAGCTAAATAGTGTTCAACAAAAACATGGACCTCCTGCAGGCAAGGTTCTAACTCAGTTTACCACGACAGTACAGTTCCTTTTCCCAGCTGAAGCATCACTTTCCTAGAAGCATAGAAAGCCATCCTTCAACAGTTAAAAATGGGCAATGCAGATTCAAAGGCCTGTAACACTGAAATAGAGCTCTTACCCAGCATCCCACCGGCCACCAGGATATCAAATAAGGTTTCAGCATAGCGACGGTAATCGAGCTTTGCTCCCGAAGAGTCAAGAAACTTTGCTACAGCCTCCAGATCACTGCCATTTTCATTCAAACCTTGGATAATAGAATCTTGGAACTGAGTAGGCTCAAACTTCTCTTTTTCATCTACAGAGAAATTAATTGTCAGCATGGCAAATACAGGAACATACATTTATTAGTTATTTTCCAGAAGTCAAATTGCAGCTACTTGGCATTATTTACAGGCATACAATGTTACAGCAACAGTAAAAAGTGGCAGTAGAGAGGCAAGATGTGAGCCATGGCTTTTACAGTGCCTCAACTGGTGAACGCACTAAATTCAAATATAATTGTCACTTGTGCGATAGCATAAGAGACAATGCCACAAACAGAGTCCCACATTATTCAGAAATAAAAATTTAACATTGCAGCTGTTATTTTATTCTGAATACCATGTGACTGCATGTCACCATCTCTCAACACAAACTAAAACTTCAGCATAAAGGGAAGTAGAACAGGTTCATCTAAACTATATTTTCCCCAGCTGAAAATAGGTTTATAGTCTATGCCTTTCACTTAATGATAAAAGAATAAGCAATTAACACCAAAACACCACAGACATTCATTTAATGCTAAATTCATATACAGTTAAGCTGAGGACCCACAATTTTCAAATTAGTATTTGATACATGTTAGTTGAGTAACATACCTCTTTTCCTAGTTTTAAAACGCTGGCCAGTTAGCGTTGGCTTCTGCTGCTTTGGATTATTCATAAAAGACACTCTACCAAAAAAGTGAGAATAAAAGAATTAAGTCTTCATTACACAAAATTTAATTTTGCTCAGCAAAGAAGCAATACATGTTACAGCCTTAAACATGGAAACTCAACTAAAATCATATCAAAACCATTTCAGTAAAAGCTCAATAAAATATTGAGACAGAGAGTAACATAAAATAATTAATAAGAAGAAAATCTATGATAAAAGTACCAGTTGTGACTTTTCCCATGCTTTATTCGCAAAATATAATGATAGTGGATTATTTGACTAATTGATCTTTACCATTTAGCCTGCTAGAAATCCAAGAATGAAGAAAATACAAGTGATGAAGTTTTTTAAACCAGTCACATTTTCATGCTACATTTATCACATCATGTCTTAAATTGTCCTTGTACTTCATCCTAAAATGTCATTTCATTAAATTTATCTAATGTCTAGAATGGCAAATGCTTTAGAATTTGAACATTGTCTTCCAAAGACAAGTGTGGTTCACAAGACTGACAAAAATATTCATAAATATTACAAAAGTAAATGTTTAAAAACCTATGGGAAAACATCACTACCAATGGAGTGAGAAGTCACTCTTACTATAGCTGTTATAATGGTCTTTAAGGCCAAGTGCCAGGTATGGACCACAATGTCAGTAACAGGGCTCTGTTGAGGCCACACCTGAATCCACTACTTCTGGAATGTAAAAATGTAATGCAATTTGAGTGAAATAAGTTACATAAGTTCTGAATTTGAAACTTGGGGTTAATGTGCAGCAATAGGCCTGTGCAGAAATATTTTCAACAAATAGTTTTTTAAAAAGTGTGAAATTAAAAACTAAAGAAGATTAAACAATTTATGCAGAATCTGAAAGGGGAAATTATCAATCAAAGAGTAGGTAAATGATAAGACAATATTCAAATCAATAAAAAGTAGGAAATGGTAAATTAAATGGTAGACCAAAGAACAGATCCAAAGCAAGACGATCTTGGTATACAAGTTTATAGCCCCCAGAAGATGAAGTCCCAGGTAGACAGGATAGTGAAGGTGGCGCTGGTATGATTGTCTTTATTGGTCAATGGTTTGGCAGGTCATGTTGCAATTGTACAGGACATGGGTTAGGCCACTTTTGGAATACTGTATTCAATTCTTGTCTCCCTGCTATTGATGGATGTTGTGAAATTTGAACGGCTTCAGAAAAGATTTACGAGGATGTTGCCAGGGTTGGAGGTAGAGGGAGAGGCTGAATAGGCTGGGGCTAATTTCCCTGAGTGTCAGAGACTGAGGGATGACCTTATAGAGGTTTATAAAATCATGAAGGGCATGGATAGGATAAATAGACAAGGACTTTTCCCTGCGATGAGGGAGTCCAAAACTAGAGGACATAAGTTTAAAGTGAAATGGGAAAGATTTAAGGGAACCCAACGGGCAACTTTTTCACACAGAAGGTAATGCATGGATGGAATCGGCTGCCAGAGGAAGTGGTGGAGGCTAGTACTGAGATGTTAAAGGGTTAATTAGTTTTGCTGACAAGAATTTGGATGTCCCAAGGGTGTGCTTTACTGTTTTGCAGGTAGGATGTGACAATCTAATTATACTCTGTAAATGCTACTGCTTTAAGAAATAACCTAATCACATGGTTTTTGGGTGGCATGTGACTACAGGAGTGTGGCAGGGGGTTGTGTCTTGTGTGCATGACTGACTACGATGTAAAACTCTAAATAAAAGGAGGATGGCTTCGCAAGCCCCGCAAAGAGTGTTAAGGGTTCCTCCAAAAGCTTGTACTTGCTTAATGAATTTTGGCAGTTCACAGAAGTTGGCATATTGCAGTTGCATCAAGTGTGTAAGAATCTCAAGAAAAAGAACCTAACAGTAGTTACAACATTTAAAAGGCATCTGGATGGGTATACGAATACGAAAGATTTAAGACGGGTATGCACCAAATGGGACTAGATTGATTTAGGGTACCTGGTTGGCATGGACATGTTGGACCGAAGGGTCTGTTTCTATTCTGTACAGCTCTATGACTCTTAAGTGCGTTCCTGGGGAAAAAAAAATGCTACCTTGTCTGTGCTGTAAGAGCAACAGCTTTGGGGGCTGGTGTGCAGTTCTGGAATTATCATTGTGATGGGATTAATTTGCAATACATTTACTGTACTTAAACCCAAAATAGCCATTAGTTGATCAGGATGCTGACAATCTTCCAGCATATCTCTTTCAATAAAACTCATTCTAATTCTTCCCATTTCCATGAGAATATTTGCAAGTATTTATCCAATAATCTTGCGAAGACTACAGAGTTCATTTTATTTCAATAAAGCTGATTATTTAGTCATGATTTGGAGATGCCAGTGTTGGACTAGGGTGTACAAAGTTAAAAATCACAACACCAGGTTATAGTCCAACAGGTTTAATTGGAAGCACTAGCTTTTGGAGTGCCGTTCCTTCATCAGGTGGACAACCACCTGATGAAGGAGCGGTGCTCCGAAAGCTAGTGCTTCCAATTAAACCTGTTGGACTATAACCTGATGTTGGATTATTTTGTCAATATTGTCAATGTTAGTGGGTGTCTGTTATGAGTAATTGGCTTCCCCATTTTAAAGCAGTAACTACACTTGACAGATACCTCATTGGCTACAAAGTACTTTGGTATTTGCTGTGGTGGCACTCTCTCTTTCAACAATATGGAGAATAATTCCCATGCATTTCTTTTAGTTTATTCATTCACATTATGAATAAAATGCTGGCTAAGCCAGGATTTATTGCCCAAAGGGCACTCAAGAATCATACACATTTGTGGGTCTGGAGTAATGTGTATGCCAGACAAGGAAAGGATGGCAGTTTCCCTACATAAAAAAAAAGGTCATTAGTGAACCAGATGGAGTTTTCTGACAAGCAACAATGGATTCATGGTTATCATTAGACAAAATGCCACCAACTACCATGCTGGGATTTAAACCTAGAATACAACCTGCGTTTCTGGATTAACAGTCCAGCAAAAATACTACACTGCTTCCCCTAGCTGCCTTTTAAAAATTTAAACAACCCAATTTCCAAAACGTTTCTGGCCTATCAAAAGAGAATTTATTATAGGAGACTGCAAAATGCATTAAAATGTTTCTTACATCACATCTGGCTCTTTTGCCAATCACCCTAAATCGAGGCCCTCAATATCAAACCCTTCAGCCACTGGAAATAATTCCCTCATGCAATTCAAAATCTTGCCCATCTAGCTCTAAGGAGAGCATCCAGCTGTTGCTGTCCACATGACTTCAATCCCTCAGCCCCAAAGCATTCTAGCACATCTTTTCTATATTCTCTTCAAAGCCTTCAATTTTTTTTTAGAAAAATGTATGGTGTCCAGATGCGAACGGAAACCTCCAGCTGGGGCTAGTTAGCCTCTTTTTCAAAAATTTTAAAATTAATTTAGTATAAAAGCTTCCTCAATTTTGTACTTTTGAGCCACCATGTATTTAGTTTCCAGGATGCCATGTTTATTAACAGTTTTCTAAAGCTGTTCTGTTTAAGTTGACTGTCAACCTTTTTGGTACTTCCTTTGTATGCAATAGCCCTCTTATTTTCCACAATTTTGGCTAAGTCTGCTATCTTGGTCAATGCCAATGCAAACCATTCATCTGGTATCTCTGCCATGCCTCAAGCTTGCACCAACAAATCTTTAAATCAATCCCACTGCTCCTTCGATAACCCCTTCTCTTAATATTCATAGAAAATTTGAATTAACTATATTGGAAGTACTGTACTCAAGATGATCATTGCCTGTCATTTTGTCCTTCCCATCTTTCTCCAATTCAGTATTCAGATACAGTTTTGTCATACAAAGCTGATCTTGCACCCTCTTTTCTTGCTTGATCCAATTCTTAAATCCTTCAAGGCAAAAATATCAATATTGGATTTATGTAGCCTAATCAAATATCAATGACCTCAATCCATTTCATTAGAGTACTGTGGAATACAATGAAGAGTCACATAAGGATCTATTTGGTCAGATGAGCTAAAGTTCAGCCGTAGGAGGTAGGAGCAAAGCAAGATGAGAGAAAGGTTTAGGGAGCAAATTTGAAGGCATGATTGGCAATGAAGCAATCAAAAAAGGAAGTCTGCTATCTTGGTCAATGCCAATGCAAGCCCAGATATCCATAAGGGTGGTTAGAGGATGCAGCACAATGTTACTGAGGGATTTGAAAACCAGGATGCAAATTTAAAAACAGGAATTACTTGAACTGGAAGAATGCAGGTCAGCAAACATTTTAAAACATTTTCTTGATTCGACCAAGAGTAAACTGAGAATCTTGCACTTCCAGTTCGAGTGCAAACGTCAATGGAGCAATTTAACTCCAAGTAGTTTAACAAAGATTTCATGTAAATTGGCTGAAAATTACTACTCCCATTGATTTTGTATAGACAAACCTTCTTCAACACTGGAGCAAGATCCATCAATTCCCTACTTAGAGTAGACGGAGTACCTTCACCAAATGGACTGCAGAGACTCAATGCAACAACTCATCACCTTAACAAAAGTGACATGGAAAAGGCAATAATTGCTTGTAACACTCACTACAATAACAAATTGAGTTAAAACTAATCCCTGGGCAACTTTGCCAAAGTCTGATGCTAATTGACATAATTCTGCACACAAAAATCTCCAAAATTGTAGGTATTGGCAAAAACAAAATTTAGATTATAAACCCATTTCACTGGCACATCAGTGGCAAATGTAGCTCAAATTTTTATTTAAAAAAGACAGCTTTCCTTGTCTGCAGAGTCAGAATAAAATGAGTAGACCATTCAGTCCTTGAGCCTGTTTTGCATTTAACAAGATCATACCGGACCTGAAATCAAATTCAAATGACTACAGTTGATTCCATAGTTGCCATCTGTGACTAAGCAGAAGCATATCAGATTTATAATGCTAAACATCACACAACACTGGGTTTGGGCCAACAGGTTTATTTGGAAGCATTAGCTTTCTGAGCGGTGCTTCCAAATAAACCTATTGGACCATAACCTGGTGTTGTCTGATTTTTAACTTTGTCCACCCCAGTCCAACACCAGCACCTCCAAGTCAGATTTATAATGAAATCCTTGGTTACAATTATAAGGCTTAAGATTATATTTGGGGGGTTGTAGTTTCACAATACCTCTTCTAAAATCTGAACATGAAGTTTAGTTCTCTTAAAAGCTCCAGGTCTGCTTTTTCAGAGAAATTGCACTTCTCTTCTCTCCTGAATGACTTGGCTCCAATTCTAAAGCAAAGCCCTCTGTTCTTGACTCCCAGTGGTGCAGAGGGAAAAAAACATCCAAATTTCTGTTAAAGCCCCGAAAAACTCAAATCATTCTTTCACCTTGCATTTTGCATAAACTAAACAAATCCAACATTTGCAGTCTTGGTAGCACTCTGGTGAATCTACACTGTACTTCTTGCAGAAATATTTCCCAAGATTTAGCAAGAACTGTACACAGTACTCTCAGCCTGGGCTATACAGCCACAGCAAAATCTTGTATTTCAGCATCCCACTTACAAAAAGTTTGGTTGTTTACCTCAGCCGATATTTGGATGGAGAGACTGACTGCCAATAGCAATGGACCAAATAACTAGCTGAGGTTACCAAGGAGGTCCCAACTTCTCACCCACATCCATTACTCTCAGATTAAACTTACCACCAGTCATTTCTCTAGTGAGAAAGCAGCCCTATGGTCTTCTGGAATCTTACTTTATAAAGGCTAACATTAATGGCACTGTTGTGGTGAAGTGCTGGTGTCCCTACCCCATATCCACCTTGCTCCAGAGGTGAGCAATAACATCTGAACAAATTATTTAGAAAATAGGTAAATGTTTTAAAATTAAAAAACAGCTAACACTTCATGCTCTTTGATTTTTAATATATCTAACTATTGTATTTTAGTGAATTACTTACACAGACCTTCACTGGGTAGCATGCCAGAAATTAAACCCCACTACTCCCAAGGTCATCACAAAAGTTAAGTATTATATGAAACCATGCAACTCCCCATCCCACCACCATTTTAGATCTCAGCTGACAGAAAGGAAGAACAGGTTCTTATATTTAACACAAATAGATTCTAGCTACAAGTAATTAATTATGAACCATCAATACAACTCAATGAATTAAAACTAACTCCTCTGGCGAACAGACAAATCCATTGGGGTCATGGTCAGAGGCAAAAATACAGGGAAGGCAATTCAAGGGTCCCTGTCCACTAGCTGCACTGAAATTATGCCGTCCACCCTCAACCTTTTATTGACATCTATTGGTAATACCATCTTCCACCATCAACATCCTGGGAGCAACCCAACACTTAATCAAAGCAACTACATAAATACCGTGATTACAAGAGAAAGTCAGAAACTGGGAATTCTGCAGCAAGTAACTTTACTTCCAACTTCCAAAGTTTGACCAAAAACAAAGCAGTGATCAGTGGTATGAAGAAATATTCTCCACTTGTCTGAATGACTATCTCCAACAAACACTCAAGAAACTTAATACCAAAGACAAGTCTTCTTACTTCACAGAGCTAAAAACAATGACTGCAGATGCTGGAAACCAGATTCTGGATCAGTGGTGCTGGAAGAGCAAAGCAATTCAGGCAACATCTTTTTACTTCACACCCTGTTCTCTAAAATGTATTCACTCACTCAACTAAACAACAAACTGTGGATACTGGAGATCTGAAACATGCAAAACAAAAAGCTGGAGAAACCCTAATGGGCCATAGGACTTGAAACATTAACTGTTTTCGATCCACTGATCAGGCCAGACCTACTGACTTTTTTCCATCTCAATCTCTCCAAAACTGGCAGATTGTAACTGAATTGTTACTATCGACAAGATGCACTGCGATAAGAGAAATCGGATGCTTTGTTTTGAGGTTAAAGCAGATAGTGCTCGCAATAAAGAGCTTCAAAAAGTCGAAAATTAACTCAAGTACAAATGCAGCTGCTAAATTGATATTTTACATAATGCTAATATTCCCAAGGAGGTGGGTGTGTTGCATTATTATGATGACAATTGTGTACAGCTTAATATCAAAATGCTTCAAATCTAGATAACCATCTACAAATGAGAGGCATACTGTTCAGCCATAACCACATTGAATGGCAGAGCAGACTCGAGAGGTCAAGCGACTGACTCCTGCTCCTATTTCGTGTTTCTATCTTCCGATAGTCCAACAGATTAAAGTCAGAGATTTTCACAGCACGGTAATGACCCTTCCGCCAATCATATCCGCGCCAGTCACCAAACGTTTTACCATTCTAATCCCATTTCCATGACTTGGCCGTGCGATATAAAATAAGTGTATAAGATGCTCCAAGACAGTGCATTTCACAATTCCCGCTGACTTCTGCTCCAGCAAGTTCGAGATCCTCTCCCCTTCAATGCCCAGTAACCAGCCACCTCCACAAATTTGGAGATTTTTTGTAAAGAAAGCAAGTACTGTATTCAGACAGAAAATATGGTTGCAAACATAAGCGCGAGTACTGGTTTAACACTCCTCAGCGACCACTCCACCCTCTATCGACTGGAAATGAAACAGGAGCAGCCAGTGAATCATTTAAATGACACCGCACCAGCGCAATGCTGATCACACCCAACGAAATCAAGAAAACCTCCCTTGATTTAGTGCAATACCCGCCAGCAGTTGGGCGAAAAGGAGGCTTATAGGAATTAAATCAACAATAATGGGGTGAAAAGGAAGGACGAGCGCGTGAAATAAACAGGACCCAAGATCATCCTCGATGGTGTTGAGGACCTGGCCTAGGCCTGTTGAGAAGCACGTGGCCATCATTTATTTTCGGTCTATCTATATGCAAGTGAATAGTGTGGGGTGGGTGGGTGTACTGAAGGGACGGGAGCGGGAGGGAAAAAAAAGGGCCCGTCAGCCATTTTGTTCGAGTCGGCATGAAGAGGGTAGTGTCATATACAGACGGGGGTGGGGAACACTCGGCGGTCGCGGCCTTTCCGCAGGCTCGCCCGGAGGATTCTCCCCCTCCCCCAAGCCACGTCCCGTGCTCCTCTCTTACTCATCCATCCCTCACGCGCTCCGGCTCCATCGGAACAAAGCGACCGCCCATTCCGAGGCGCGAGGGTCTTCCAACCGCCGCCTGGCGCGAGGACCGAATGGGGCATCCATTCCCGTCCTATTTCCCCACTCCACCTCAAATCACGGGCGACAGAAGAGGGCGCGCATCAGACCAAAACCGGTAAACGGCGTGGCGGTTTTTGTTCTCTCCTTTCAGTTTCCACATAGAATGATTATTCAGATTCCATTTTCTATTTTTACCCAGAGACTTACCGAGATAATTACTGCTGTGAAAGTCAGTGACACGCAAAGAGATTTGATCTAACGTTCAAATGCTGTCCGGCAGGAAGAATCTAAACTGACTGCGCATGCACCGTGTTTGTATCCTTTCCCCTGCCGCCCACCACAAGTTAGGACTATTCCACTCGTCTTACTGCACAAGCGTGGAGGGCCGCCTTTCATGGTACAATCCAACCGGGTTGCGCACCCCTCTCACATTGAGAGGGAAGTCTTAGAAAATCTATCGTTCGTAACTGTGGCTTGACTGGACTTCAAACCACACTACTGATTATATTTTATTGACAAGTTAAAATTAAATAACCATAATGATCTCTCCCAGCGACTGTTGTGAAAATTCTCTTCTCCTTGCCTTACATCACCCTTCACTACTAACCCTCTTTTGTTCAGACCTTTAGCTCCGTCCACGGGTGGGCGACGTCGGTAAGCGTAATTTGACTGTTGACGTAAAACGTGAAAACCCCCGGCTGGCTTCATGTGTCATCGGGGGGGAGGGGAGTGTGATTGAACAATGTGCTGCAACATGGTGAGTGTCTTATGTGCATTGGTGGTTTTGCTCCGTAAACACCACAGGGTGGGTGAAACTGTTCAACAGGATTTGTCAAGGTTGGAAGGTTTGAGCTAAAGAGAGAGGCTGTTTTCCTTGGAGTGTTGGAGCTCTTATAGAGCTTTATAAAAGCATGAGGGGCATAGATAGGGTGAAAAGACAAGGTCTTTTCCCTGGGTTGGGGGCTCCAGAACTATAGGGTTTAGGGTGAAAGGGGAAAGATTTAAAAGGGACCTAAGGGGTAAATTTTTCGCAGCGGATGGTGTGTGTATGGTATGAGCTGCTAGAGGAAGTGGTGGAGGTTGGTACAATTACAACACTTTAAAAGGCATCTGGATGGGTATATGAATAGGAAGGGGTTAAGAGGGACATGGGTCAAGTGCTGTCAAATGAGACAAGGTTAATTTAGAATATCTGGTTGACATGGAAAATTGGACTGAAGGGTTTGTTTCTGTGCTGTGCGGCTCTACGACTCTGAGAGTGGATGATTTGGGCAGAAAGCCTATATAGCATGTTAATTGTGTAGATCAGTGTTTCTTTTTTTGTTTAATTGGGGAGGGAGGGGTGCATCCATCCTCAAGAAAAGTTGATGATTTGGAAATGTAGGTGTTGGACTGGGGTGTACTAAGTTAAAAATCATACAGCACCAGGTTATAGTCTGACAGGTTTAATTGGAAGCACTAGCTTTTGGAGTGCCACTCCTTCAAAACTTGGCAGACTGAATGTAACGAGGACAAGTGTGAGACTACATTTTGGTAGGAGGAATGGAGGAGCTGAATATTATTTAAATAGAGTAAGACTGCAGGAAGCTACAGAACAAATGGATTTAGGATTCTCCATCCATGAATTACAAAAGGTTCAGTGAGTAATTGGAACTGCAAATAGAATGTTGGCATTTTATTTAAAAGGAAATGAAGTATAAATGTGGGAGGTTTTGCTAAAACTATACAAGGCACTAATCAAATAACAGCTGGAATACTGATCAGTTTTCCATCCTCTTATCTAAGGCAACATGTGCTTGCATTGGACTTATTCTAAAAAAATGTAGTAACTTGACAAAAGGTGTGGAGGGACTGTCTAATGAAGTGATGTTGACTAGATTGTACTCTTTAGAATGTAGAACAATGAAAGGCAACCTTATTGAAACATACCAAGATTCTTAGAGGACTTGACAGGGTAGATGTGGAAAGGTTCTCTCTTGTGGGAGAATTTAGGGGCAGAGGGCATAATTTTAGAAAAAAGTGTTTCAAAATTAAGACCAAAATGAGGAATTTCTTCCAGGGTTGTGAATCTGTGGAATTCTTTGTCACAGGTCTGTTAAGGCAGGGTTATCGGCATATTCAGGGTTGTCCAAGACCCCAAACAATCGTTCCAAATCCAGCAGAGATTCACCTACACTTCTAACCTCGTCTACTGCATCTGGAGCTCCTGATGTGGTCTCCTCCACATTGGAGATACCGAGTGCAGACTCTGGGTCCAGTTCATGGAGCATCTCCACTTGATACACTCCAATCAACATCACCTTCTGGTTGCCAGTTATTTGAACTCCTCCCACTCTATTGGTGATATGTCGATTCTGGGTCTCCTCCAATGTTAAAATGAGGCCACATGCAAACTGGAAGAACAATACCTTATACTGAGTCTCAGATCTTACAGCCTAACAGCCTCAACATAGATTTTGAAGCTGGTGAACTCTCCCAACTCTCACTCGTCCATGTCCAGCCCTCCCTCCCTCTCCTCCCCACCTCCTTGACCTGACTTAATCTGTCCATCTTCCTTCTCACCTATCCACTCTACCCTTCCCACTGACTAGTCACAATAACCCCCTACCTGTATCCACCTATCACCATCCCACCTACCTCTCCTATATCCACCTATCACTATCCCATCTACCTTTTCCTCAACCCCCCCCCACTCTACTTCTGAGATCCCTTCCCTTATCCAGTCCTGATGAAGGGTCCTGACAGGAAAGGTTGCCTTTCCTGCTCCACGTTTTATCAACTCTGAGGTGGACAGATCCTTGGACCATGTGTAGCTGACTTCTCAAGTACCTGGAGACTTATAAAAACCAAAGAACTGCAGATGATGACAATCAAATGCAAAAAAAGGATTGCTGGAAAAGCTCAGTAAGTCTGGGAATATCTGTGGAGATAAATCATAGTTAACATTTTGGGTCCAGTGACCCTTCCTCAGAATTGATGGTAGCTAGGAAAATGTTTGTTTTTAATGCAGAAGATAGGATGGGGGCAGGGAGTAAGGAGTTTAGGGTGAGTGGAGTTAGGGCCTAAAAAGAGAGAGAGTCAATTGGTGAGACAAAGGAGTAGTTAATGATCCGACTGGGAGCATGCATAGCTATTAATGGGAACTGTTCGTGGCGAACAATGGGCTGTCTATAATAGTGGACTATGTGATAACAAGGCCTGGAGTATAGGGGTAGGAGTAAGGACATGCGAGAAGCCCAAGACCTCAAATTGTTGAACTTGCTTTTGAGTCCAAAAGGCTGTAGAGTTCCCAAGCAGAAGGTGAGGTGCTGTTCTTCCAGGTTGCACTGAGCTTTGCTGGAACACTGCAGCAAGCTTGAGACAGATGTTGGTCGGGGAACAAGGAGGTGTGTTGAAGTGGTAGGCAACTGGAAGCTTGGTCTTTTAAGCAGACAGAACAAGTGTTCTGCGAAGCAGTCACCCAGTCTGTGCTTCCTTTCTCCAATATGGAGGAGACCGCATTGGGAGCAGCGAATGTAGCGCTACTTCACCGAGAAGATATTTTTTTTAGATTAGATTAGATTACTTACAGTGTGGAAACAGGCCCTTCGGCCCAACAAGTCCACACCGACCCGCCGAAGCGTAACCCACCCATACCCCTACAATTACCCCTTTACCTAACACTACGGGCAATTTAGCATGGCCAATTCACCTGACTTGCACATCTTTGGACTGTGGGAGGAAACCGGAGCCCCCGGAGGAAACCCACGCAGACACGGGGAGAACGTGCAAACTCCACACAGTCAGTCGCCTGAGTCGGGAATTGAACCCGGGTCTCTGGCGCTGCGAGGCAGCAGTGCTAACCACTGTGCCACCGTGCCGCCCACATATGTTTTGGCCTGTGGATATTTAGGAAGGAGGAAGTAAGCAGACAGGTGTTATGCCATCTGTTGTCACCATGGGACTGTTTGGGGGTTGGTGGGCGGGTGGATGGATGTTGGAAGTGAAGGAGGAGTGGACCAGAGTGTCCTGGAGGGAACAGTACCTGTGGAAGACTGACAAGGGAGGGGAGGGGAATATGTGGCTGGAGGTGGTAGAAATGGTGATGAATGATCATTGGTACTCATACTCCCAGCCTGATCGTTATCTGCTCCTTTCTGTCTGACTGTTCTTCTCTTTGGGTTAAATCTGCACCTATTGTTTACTCTGTATCCCCTCCACCCAACCTATTTTCTGCATTTTAAAAACAAAACTCTAGCTACTATCTGTTCTGAGGAAGGGTTACTGGATCCAAAATGTTAACTCTGACTTCTCTCCACAGATGGTGCCAGACCTGGAGAGTTATCACCAGCACAGTGTTTGCAAAATTCTGCAAATTGTCTGGAGAGACATGCTAATATCATCAGCCTTTCCCAGGATGATATCCCCAGAATTGAGGCAGTTGCCACATATGACCAACTTGAATATGACACAGACTTGTGAAACAAGAGCTCTACTCCAAGCTACACAATGGTGAGCAATTGTTCGGATGGCAGAGAAAATGCTATGAGGACGCTTTGAAAGCCTCCCTGAACAAATTCATCATCCCCACTGATGTGGGAGTCATTTGCCATGGAATGTAAAAAGAGTGCGCAGATTCCAGAGCATCCGACACACCTGCCTCATAAGTTCATAAGAGATAAGAGCAGAATTAGGCCATTTGCCCCATTGAATCTGCTCTGCCATTCAATCATGGCTGATATGCTTCTCACCCCCAGCCACACCCTCCTGTTCCTGACCACTGGCTGAATTCAAGTTGGTAAGTCTAAATGGTGTGACTGGGGCTGAAAATGTGTTGCTGGAAAAGCGCAGCAGGTCAGGCAGCATCCAGGGAACAGGAGAATCGACGTTTTGGGCATAAGCCCTTCAGGAATCCAGCATCTGCAGACCTCACTTTCTCCCTAAATGGTGTGACTGTCTCCTGAAACACAGCATCCAAGTAACTCTCTCCCTCCCTGATGTGTTGCAACGTTCAAAACTCCAAATTCAGCTCATCAACTCTGAGCTGGAGTTCGACAAGCAACCAGCATTTTACTACAGGTGTGGTCACTGGGAACCACAGTAAGGTCCACCAGCTCCTACGTCATGCAGGACCAGCACATCACCTGACCTTTCATCCTTATTTAACTAGTTTTGAATTTAAAAAAAAAAATCAAACTTTTTATATCTCTGCTTATTATCTCAATGTGAATGAAAGTTATAACCAATAATTTAACAAAGATTCAATGTAAACACAGATTCAAAGTTAGCAGCTTTCCTATTACCCTTCCTATGACATCACTTTTCAGTTCCTCTTTAGTCAAAACACTCAATCAGAAACTCATATCTTCCCAGGCTGCCCTCCAGCTCGTTCCTGCTCAGCTCTGCTTCTGAAGTGAAGGCCGCAGATCCTTGAGATAAGTTCTGACGTCATTTACATTCCCAGGCCGCCCTCTGGCAAGCTCCTGCTCAGCTCTGCTCCTAAAGTCAAACCACCAAACATCACCTACTCCACCTGTGGTAGAGTCTGCAGGTTCAAAATTGCATTGTTACAGCCACTGCAGAACCCACCACCCTTTAGGGTGGAAGCAAGTCAATGAACCACCTTCTGTGTTTGTAATTTTTAAAAAAGTTTGCATCTCATGTGTGTCTTAAATCTTTCTCTTCTCCCGTTGAAAATGTGCACCTTAGTCTTGAAAACCCCTTTTCTAGGAAAAAGACAACTACCATAACTATCTGTCCCCCTTTATTATTTTATAAACTTCGATAAGGTCTCCTCTCAATCTCCTACACTCCAGTAGAAAAAAAAATCCCAGCCTTTCTTTATAATTCAAACCTTCTATATCTGGCAACATCCAAATCTCTTCTGAACCCTCTCTACCTTAATAATATCCTTTCGCTAACCGAGCAACCAGAATTGGACACAGTATTTTGAAGATGCCTCCCCAATGTCCCGTACAACCTCAACATAACTTCCCAGCTGCTATACTCAAAAAGACGGAGCAATGAATGCAAGTGTGCCAAATGCCCTTTTGGACCACCCTGTCTATGTGGTGGATGTGAGTACAATGTTTAAAAGACATTTAGGTAAGTACATGATTGGGAAAGGTTTGGTGGGATATGGGCCAAGAACAGGCAGGTGGGACTAGTCTAGTTTGAGATTATGTTTGGCATGGACTGGTTGGACTGAAGGGTCTGTTTGTGTTGTATAACTCTAAAACCTTGAGGGACTGCCAAAGAAGAAGAACATATTAAATCAGGATTAAGGCTTATGGGGGGCAAGGCAGGAAAATGGAATTGAGGATTATCAGATCACCCATGAGCTCATTGAGTGGTGAAGGAGACTCAATAGATTGAGTGGTCTACTTCTGCTCCTATGTCTTATGACCTGAAATCTCATCTCTCTTCAGGAAACTCCTGCTGTAGCCCTTTTTGCTTTGTCTCCTCCATCAAAAGAAGGCTACTGAGCTCTTCAAGCCTGTTCCACTGTTAAGTGCGATGGTGGCTGAACTATAACTCTTATCCCATCATCTTGTTGGTGAATAAAATATCAATCTGTTTTAAAATGAAAAGTCAATACAGCATCGATTTCCGAGCTTCTGTCACTTAATGTTTGAGCCATTGTATGATATGTAACTTCCCAGCTCCAGTCCAAAGTGTGTAGTGTTTGTTCAACTATTGAACATAGGTTGTGCCAGTGCTCTTTCCTGTTTCAAGTATTTATGCAATTTCCTTTTTTAAAAATATGCAAAATGGTCTCTACCCACTGCTTTTGGCTTTGAAGAGTCCTTTAGAATATAAAGGTTAGCTTGCTTTCTCTCCATGGAAGCTGCCTCACCTGTGATCTCCAGCTTTTTTTTTTGTTTTCTCTTCTGGTACAGTCTTCCTTGCATTAAAAAGCAAGTTTTACATTAGAATAGCACCCTTAAAGGTCACCAAACATCTTAAAGCATTTAGAACCAACATTTTTCTGAAGTGTATTCACTATTATACTGTACTATTAAAAAACATAGCAAACAGCAAATTTCCACAAATATCATCATGATAATGACCAGATAATCTGTTCTTGTGTTGTTGATTATGGATAAGTATTCTTCAGAGCACCAATTCATTGAAGTAATATTGTGAGAACTTTTGCATCTTCCTGAGAGATAGTGAAGCCTGGATTATCATTATGCCTGAGAACTTACAACTCTTAACAGTACAGCACTCCTGAGGAACTGCACTGAAGTGTCAACTTTAATGTTAATGTTCATGGATCGCAGCTTCAATACACACCCTTCTTCGTCAGAACAGAGTATGCTATTTACTGAGCCAAAGCTGGCATTTTAAACAAAATGCTGCATAAAACATTTTTCCTAATCTTGTCCCTATAGTAAATTGGTGACTTCTTCACTGAATTCCCTAACCAGAGGAAGTAGTGTTTCCCTATCAATATTTCAAAAAATTGATAGTTTGAAAAACTGAATCACCTGTTCTAGCAGGAATGTTTTTCTAATTGTAAAAGTTAATGTAATGAAATAACATTCAGGCATGACTGCTAAGTGGAAAGTATCATGTGCATCACACAAGGGACAAATGATCACCATCTCCAACAAGACGGAATGTGTCCATCTCCCCTTGACATTCAGTGGTAATAAAAAAAATTGAATCCTCCTTAACATTCTGCATGTTCCCTTTGACCAACAATTCAACTAGACAGCCTGCATAAATACTAAGGATTCTGGATTAGAGTGTGCTGGAAAAGTACAGCAGTTTAGGCAGCAACCGAGCTTGCTGCCTGAACGGCTGTACTTTTCCAGCACCGCTCTAATCCAGAATCTGGTTTCAGCATCTGCAGTCATTGTTTTTACCTATAAATACCAAGGATACTAGCACAGATAAGAGGCTGGGAATTTTGGGGCTGAGTGTTTCATGCTCTGCCTGCTCAAAGCCTGATCACCATCTACAAGGCACAAATCGGGCATAGATGGAAAACCTGTTTGGTTGTGTGCAGCTCCTCGCTCACGAAGCTCAACACCATCAAGACAAATCAGTAACTTAATACATCCCATTTACCAAATTAAATATCTACTCCCTCCAATGCTAACTTTAGTGTATCCTATTTACAGATACACTGGATGAGCTTGTCGAAACTTAATCACCAGCACCTCCCAGAAAATGAATTCAGAAGGGACATGGGAATGCTATTACCTTCAAATTATACACCATTTCAACTTTGATACATAATATTTCTTAACTGTTGTTGGGTCACAGTCTTGGAACGTCTGATTTATAGTAGTGTGGGAATTATCTATCACATGACACTGCAGTTCAGGGACTGTCATGCCTTTTGTGTAATGGGTGCACAAAATTACACACTGACCACCAATTTACATAAATTAACATTGCTTCTTTGCTTGTGAATGCCATGTGACTATTCATAATGACTCCAAAATGTGACTTGGTTGAAACTTGTATTTGAATCCCATGGTGTCTATGTTCTTTCATACCTTTAATGTCTTTTCCCATTAAGCATATTATCCTTTTGCATTTTGTCTCTCAAAATATTTCACACATTAAACTGCAGATGCCATTAGCCTACCCATCCTGCTAATCTGTTTGTGTGTCATGAAGTAATTTGTAGTCCCCTCACTGTTTGTCATACATCCTACTTTTGAATCATTGGCACATTTAAAATGTGTACCTTATGCCAATGTCTAAATTAAATATGTAAAAATGTTTAACATATACAAATAAATAAAGTGAAACTAAGAATGACTTCTCAGCTACATCACTTCCTACTCTTCCCCAATCGAAGTGACACTGCTTTACAACATTTCTCTGTTCTCTGTCTGTTAGTCAATATTCTATTAATGCTGCTATATTTCCTCTGACACCACCCATCTGAATTTTTAAAATATGTTTCTCCTGAACATATCAAGTCACACAGCCCTGGTTTGGGGACAGCAGAACCATCTCCTGTGCAATCCTTCAGAAATGAGGCTTGGCTGCCAGTCTTGACAATGTCAGGGCTAAGAACTTGTTTACCTTTGCTGGAGAGTTTATAAATAGAGGTTCTAGGATAATCGGTCAACCATTTATGCAAGAGGAAAAAGAAAAAATTCTTCACTTAGACATTTGTGAACCTTTGAAATTTTCAAGTCCTCAGAGCTGTGGATACTCAATTCTTCAATATGTTCAAGACAGGGATCGATGGAGTTTGCACATTAAGGGAATCAAGGGTTATGGAGATTAGACAGGAAATGGAATCTGTGTAGAATTTCATCCATGATCCTGTTAAGTGGCAGAACAGGCTTAAGGAACTCTATGGAGGAGATCCAAGATGGCGGCAGTCTGAGTGGTCTGCTGTGATGGGCTTTGTGACATACCCCCAGGCAAGGTGGACCTTTATCCCCTCTTATCAACCACACCCAGGAGAAAAAAGTATTGATTTAAAATTACTGACTATTTGGAGCTGCTGAAATCGTCTGGGACAGATTTAAGACCTGGATGAAGTCCAGTAAAGGAAAGGGGCCTAAAGGAGCACAGCAGACAGGCATTCCCCTACTGCATGGATGCTTGCAGCCAGTGCTTAGTCTCCCAGGACTGCCCCTTTGGATCCAGCAGAACAGCAGCACTTAGTTAAACTCAGAGAGTGGATTGAAGTAGCAGTTGAGCTACTGTCTGCAATGCTAAAAAAAGCATGAGCAGGAAATCCAGCTGCTGGACTGAAGACTGGAGGCAGTGGAGGAGAGAACTGCAGCATCGGAGACTTTAGCAGAGGTCTCGGGAGGAAGAATCTGAACGCTGGAAGACCTGGTTTGGATCCTTCAGGATCAAGTCGATGACCTGGAAAACAAAGGGAAAACTTACAGATAGTGGGTCTTCCGGAAGCTTTCTGCAGGGGTGGCTCCCGAAGTTCCTGGGGTTGGAGTTGGAGCTGGGCCTGGTGAACATGGAGCGGGCACACCCAATTGCAATTCGCAGGTCCGGGCCGGACCCGAGCCCTTGTATGATCCTAGTGCAACTCCTATACTATTGAGAAAAACAGTTAATAGTTGAAACAGCAAGAAGATTGGGAAGGAATTCACAAGCTTTAATGTATAATGGCTCAAATATAATGTTTATTTCAGGACTTTTCAGGAGCCCTGATGAAGAAAAGGACATTTGGTGATGTTAAAAGAGAATTAAGGGACCTGAACATTCAATATTCCTTGAGGTACCCGGACATGTTGCGTTTTGCCCATAGGGCAACTTTGACTCTGCAGAAGAGGCGAAGGACTTTGTGAAGTCTTTGAAATGAAGGACTTGAGGTGGGAGGGCAGTTGCAGGGGAGGGGACATCATTGTGGACAATGGTTTGGGTTTTGTTTTATTACTCCCTTTCTACTTCCCTCTCCCCCTTTTTTGTGGTTATTGGTTTGATATGTACAGTTTTGTTGTAAAATTGGAATAATTTTATATATCGGTCGGTTGGGTATTATCTAAGGTTCTTTTTGTAACTGCTGTCCTCTTGGTTTTATATTGGGGGTGGCGCTATCTGTGGCGAAGATGAGTGGAGGGGGGTTGGATATCCATTGTTAACTTTCAGAATGTAAATAACAAGTTTTCTTCATTTGTGAATTGCCTGGGGCTAGGACACAGCTTCAGCTAGAGGTGTTAAGATGGTAGGAAGGAGTGGGAGGGGTGCCCCCTATGGGTAAGGGGGAAGATCTTGAGCGAATTGGGTGTTATTTGGGTGTTTGTTTCTGTTAAATGTAGTGTTTTCTTTTAGTTGTAGTTGTTTTTATAGGAATAGTTCTTAGACCTCATAGAGTTAATATCTTTGTAACTTGTCACACTTCAGATAAGTTCCCTCCTCCTGGGAAACCACGGGCTGCCCTGGATGACCATGGCTAGTGATTTGTTCAGGTGGTGCACCTGGAATATAAAAGGGAGCCATTCTCCTATTAAAATAAAGAAGGTCTTACCAAGCCTCAGGAAGGAAAGGGTGGACATTGTCCTGCTGCAGGACATGCATCTAACTGATAAGGAACATCTGAAACTGCAGCAGGGGCATTATGACAGGGTATGTTTCTCATCCTTCAGCTCTAAGAGTAGAGGAGTGGCTATACTTATAGGAAGGAACCTCCCTTTCCAGGTAACAGAGCAGACTAAGGATGAACATGGGCAGTTTATCATTCTTAAAGCTCTAATACATGGAGAAGAATACAGTATTTTGAATGTATATTGTCCCCCGGTGCACCCACTTAAATTTCTAATTGATGCAATGGCTAAATTAATGAATCTTGGGGTTTGCCGTATGATTATAGGAGGGAATTTTAATTGCCTAATAGATCCACAGATTGACAGGGTGCCAAAAGGCCTGGCAGGTACACCTGCGCAGTCTAAGTAGTTGGTGAGCATGTGTGATGAGTTGGGACTAGTGGATGTCTGGAGGTGTCTCCATCTTAATGGAAGAGACTTCACGTTCTATTCTAACCCACACAAGTGCCATACGCGAATTGACATTTTTTTATGCCAGCTGACGGTTTGGACAGAACATTGGCATTCAAAATTGGGAATATACCTGTTTCGGATCATGCACCAATGTATTAAATGTTAAAATCAAGGGTAGTGGAATGGATGCACGTCAATAGCGCATGAATCCATTTTTGTCAGGGGATAGTAAATTTATTGAATACATTACAAGAGAGTTCAGAGCCTTTTGGGATATTAATTCAGGTACGGCTAGTAATCCAGCAATGCTTTGGGAGGCCACTGAGGCATATTTACAAGGTCTGATCATTTCATATTCGACAAGAAGATAGAGGTAGAGGGAGGAGCAGCAACGGATGCTGGAGGCCTGGCTGAAGGTAGCTGAGAAAACATAATAGACCGTCATTGGTTAAGCCTCAGTGGGTCACAGCTCTCCCGGCTGCTCCAGACTCCATGCACACACAAGTGGCTAAAAGGTCTTCTTTGCCAAACAGAGACTGTTTGAATTCGGAAATAAGCCTGGTAGATATCTGGCTTATATGACTAGAGGAATAAGACTTCCCAATCTATTATCTCTGTTAGGGAGAAGGCTGGTGCAAATACTTGCGAATTGAAGAAGATCAATGTTAGGTTTAGGGAATACTTTGCAGAGCTGTATTGGTCTGAGGGGGATGAACACAGTACAATGGGAATGCAGTCCTTTTTGAAAATCTGGACCTCCCCAAAATAAGTACAGAGCAGGTTTCCCTTTTGAATGCGTCTTTAACGGTACAGGAAGTGCAGGAAGTAATAAGGCATCTCCAGGGTGGAAAACACTGGGGCAAGATGGATTCCCAACTGAATTCTATAAGGAATTCATAAACATGTTAGTGGAGCCACTTCTGGGGATGTACAAATATTCTTATACACAGGATTGTCTTCCGCCTACTCTTAGGGAGGCTAATATCTCCCTCATTTTAAAGAAAGGAAGGACCCCAAAGAAGGTACTTATTATAGACCAATTTCGCTGTTGAATGTAGATTTCAAAATTCTATCCAAGGTGGCTCAGGTTGGAGAAGGTCCTGCCCCATGTTATGAAAGAAGACCAGTCAGGTTTTGTTAAGGGTCTTAACTCCTCCAACAAAAGTAGGAGAGTACTGAATACAGTACAGGTATGCCAGCAAAGATTGATTCCGGGTTTTGTGGTCTCCTTAGATGCAGAAAAAGGCGTTTGGTCAGATTGAATGACCGTATCTATTTGATGTTCTCGAGCATTTTGATTTGGGGGAATCCTTTGCCAGATGGTTGGCAGTCTTGTATAATTGTAAGGCGGCAGTCATTACAAACGGTATTATGTCAAATAACTTTAATATTAGAAGAGATAGTCGATATGGGTGTCCTTTATCACTGGTGTTATTTACCTTGGCAATTGAACCATTAACCAAAACTATCAGGAGGGATCCTGAAATAGTAGCGCCAAAGATGGGAATGGGGGAGCATAAGATCACCCTATATGCTGACGACGTCCTTTTACTTTTAGCCAATCCAGAGAAGTCTGTTCCTCATATGGTGGTTTCTCGGGTTACAAGATCAATTTTACAAAATCGGAAGCCATGCCGGTAGGGGGATTAGTGGAGGTGCCTAACCTGAATAGCCCTGATTAAGATGAATGTTCTTCCTCGAATGCTGTACTCCATGAGAATGCTCCCATTGTTGTTACCTAGACAAGTGTTACAGAGGCTCAGTGGTTGGCTAGGGTCCTTTATTTGGTGCCGCAAGCATCCTCTGACTAAATTCACTAAATTGCAGCTTTCGCAGGCTGAGGGAGGGGTTGATTTTCTGGATTTGAAGAAATACCAAATTAGTGCTCTGTTAACATATGTTGGTGACTGGGTATGGGGGGATTCGGAGTCGATTTGGCTTGATATTGAAGCCTCACAGTCGAGATGCCCCCTAATTAATTTATTATTTATGGACAAAATGAAATCTGTGACCCAGCAATGCAATAGTCCAATTATCTTAAATATGGTAAAAGCCTGGAGGATAATGAGGCAAGACGAGGGCAATTGGGTCTAAGAGTTTGCCATTTACCCTGTTGGTGGGTGTCCAAGGATTTAAACCTGCGACAATGGACTCTGGCTTTAGGCATGGGAGAATAAGGGAATCTTCTGTCTGGGAGACATATTTGAGGGGGAGGTCATGATGTCATTTAGTCAGTTAAGTCAGAAATATGGATTGTCTAATAGGGACCTTTTCCGATATTTCCAGATAAGGACTAGATACAGAGGAAGACCATGCTCCTGATTTAATGTTACAAATCAAACGTGGAGAAAAGAATACTACGGTGTACAGGTGCTCTTTCACTCAGTACTTTATATCGTTTACAGAAAAATTGCGCCCTGCGGGATATAGAAGGACACTGTAGGTTGAGAGTTAGGAGAGGATATTTTATTGGAGGTATGGGAAGACATCTGGGGAAATGTAAGGAAAATCTCAGTATGTAATAGAGCGCAAACCATGGTTTTACACAGGGCTCATGGCACCAGAGAGGCTAGCTAAGTTCAAGAGAGGAGTATCATCAGGGTATCCCAAATGTAAAATTAGTAAAGGCACTCTTACACACTGTTACTGGTCCTGTTGTAAGATCCAGAAATACTGGAATGCTATAGTAAGGGAGCTAAAGGTTATCCTGGGGATTGAAAATTAATGTGGATCCGGTATTTCTCCTTTTGGGGTTGCCAAATTTACCCTGTCTGGAGGAATGCAGATTGTGTAATATTCTGACCTACTGTGCGAGGAGGAACATTCTGGTGAACTGGACGTCAGAAAAACCACTAGGTCTTATTTTTTTAAAGATTAGAATGGATTAGATTACTTACAGTGTGGAAACAGGTCCTTCCGCCCAACAAGTCCACACTGACCCACTGAAGCGCAACCCACCCATACCCCTACATTTACCCCTTACCTAACGCTACAGGCAATTTAGCATGGCCAATTCACCTGACCTGCACATTTTTGGACTGTGGGAGGAAACCGGAGCACCCGGAGGAAACCCACGCAGACACGGGGAGAACGTGCAAACTCCACACAGTTAGTCGCCTGAATTGAACCCGGGTCTCCGGCGCTGTGAGGCAGCAGTGCTAACCACTGTGCCACCGTGCCGCCCACTTATGGGGTGGCATAGGTTAGTGATGGAGCATCTCCCCCAAGACTACCTCACAAATATGGTGCACCATAAATGGAGCAGTTTTACAAGACGTGGCGGCCCTTTTTAAATTATATTGATGCTGACTTATCTGCAATATTAATCAGGGCTGTGATATAGCAGTGGGAATCAGTATGGGTGCCTGTAGGGCTCTGGGAGGAGAAGACTGGAGGAAAAAGAATACGGAGCCTCAGTGAAAGTGTGATGAATGAGATAGAATAAAGTAGTGAGATATTATTTACATTATTTGAATTTAGTTTAAGTTAGTATTTATTTAATATGTTTGCAGTTTAAGTAGATATATTTGCTCTGGTAAAATAGTAAGTCGTTTATTAACAATGGTACTGTTATGACCTTTTTGTACTGCCTTTTTGTTTCTGTTTTGATATTATTCTTTTTCTTTGTACATAAATGTTTTGTATCAGGTTTTCAATAAAAATATTTATTTTTAAAAAAAGGAACCCTATGATCTATTCCTGTTTCTATATTTATTTTCTTAGGTTAGGCTCTCTAGTTTGCACTCAGCCTGCTGCAACATGATGTGGAAGTACCACTGTTGGACTGGGGTGGAAAAAAGTTAGAAGTCACACAACATCAGGTTGTAGTCAAACAAGTTTATTTGAAATCACAAGCTTTTGGGTGCTGCACCTTCTTTTCACCTGATGAAGGAACAGCATTGTGATGCAGGCCTTCACCTGCATTGTCATTACTTTGATGGATAGGCTTACAGAAGAGATTGTTCAAACTTGGAGATACATAGCTGTCATTTTTCTGTCCTGTACAAACACTGAACAACTCAAAACTGGTTGACTGTATGTACAAAACACTGTTGTTAGAAAGGGAAGAAGGGGGAAATAAAGTGAATGACTATGTAACAAATGCATTGTTTATCGGCTTTCGTGTGATCAAAAGTTTTTTTTTTGTAGCAGATTGAATAATAATGATCAGGGCTGTTTTCCCTGGAGCGTCAGAGGCTGAGGGGTGACCTTACAGAGGGTTATAAAATCATGAGGGGCATGGATGGGATAAATAGACAAGGTCTTTTCCCTGGGGTGGGGGAATCTAGAACTAGAGGGCATAGGTTTAGAGTGAGAGGGGAAAAATGTAAAAGAGACCTAAGGGCAATATTTTCATGCAAAGAGTGGTGTGTGTATGGAATGAGCCACCATCAGACTTGTTGGAGGCTGGTACAATTATAACATTTAAAGCATCTGGATGGGTATGAGTAGGAAGGATTTAGAGGGATATGGGCCAAGTGCTGGAAAATGGGACTGCATTAAATTAGGATATCTGGTCAGCAATGTCGATTTAGACCAAAGGGCCTGTTCTATGCTGTCCACCTCTCTGACTCTTAAGTCAATCTATATGTAGTGCAACCAGAAAAATGGTGAACTGGGAAATCTATTGCCTCCTGAACACCAGGCCAGTGGCGTTCAAGTGAGACTTTTACAGGAAATCAGATATGACCTCCACAAGGCCATTAGAGATGTCAAGAAGCAATACTGGACTAGACTAGAGTCCCACGCGGACGCCTGCTGCCCCTTGTGGCAAGGCCTACACGACATGCCAAGATGCAAAATGAAGCAGAACAGAATAACGGATAAAAACACATCCCTCCCTGATGTGTTCATTGCTTTTTATGTTCAGTTCAAGCGAATGCCAGTGAAATGGTGTAACCTGTCCCAACAGCATCAGATGCAACTGTTCCCTCAGTCACTGCTGTTGACGTCAGATTGGCCTTCTTGAGAGTGAAGCCAAGGAAAGTGACTGGCCCCGTTGGAGTCCCCAGCTGTGCACTCAGATCCTGTGCGGACCAGCTGGCAGGAGTTTTTGCTGATATATTTAACTTATCCTTGCTACAATCTGAAGTCCCACCCCAGAAGTCCACCATCATCCTGTTACCAAAGGAAACACATGCAACGTGCCTCAATGACAATGCCCAGTGATTCTGACCTCCATAATTATGAAGTGCTTCAAGAGGTTAGTCTTGATTCACATCAACTCTAGCCTGTCTTAATCCCTTGTCATTTGCTGACGGTGCAACAGCAGATGCCATTTCCCTGGCTCAACACTTATCCCTGGAACATCTGGATATAAGGATACCTATGTCAGGCTTCTATTTATCGACTACAGCTCCGTCTTCAACACTATAATCCCAATCAAACTAATCTTCTCCGTTCTCTACAACTGGATTCTCAACCTCCAGGCCCATAGACCTCAATCAGTGAAGATAGACAATAGCACTTCCTCCACAGTAATCCTCAATACCAGTGCCCCGCAAGGATGCATACTCAGCCCCCTACTATACTGCCTGTACAATCATGATTATGTGGCCAAATTTCATCCGAACTCCATCTATAAGTTCACTGACAATACCACCATTGTAGGTTGGATATCAAACAATGACGAGACAGAATGCTTGATGACCTGGTGCAAAAATAACTATCTCTCCCTCAATGCCAGCAAAACTAAAGAGCTGATCATTGACTTCAGGAAGCAAAGAGGAGGACATGCCCCTATCTACATCAATGGAGCTGAGGTGGAGGTGGTCGAGATCGTCAGTTCCTAGAAATGACGATAACCGAGAACCTGTCCTGGTCCACCCACTTCAATGCGAAAGTCAAGAATGCATAACAACGCTTCTTCTTATTCAGGAGGCTAAGGAAAGTCAGTACGTCCATGATGACCCTGACAAACTTTTATGTGTGCAACATATCACAGCTTGGTGCAGCAACTGCTTTGCCCAAGACCATAAGAAATCTCAAAGTTGTGAAAACAGCCCTGACCAGCACACAAGCCAACCTTCCATCTCTTGACCCCACATCTACACTTATTGTTGCCACGGAAAGGCAGCTGAAAAATGTGTTGCTGGAAAAGCGCAGCAGGTCAGGCATCATCCAAGGAGCAGGAGAATTGACGTTTCGGGCATGAGCCCTTCTTCAGGAATGCCAAACAGGCTAAGATAAAAGGTAGGGAGGAGGGACTTGGGGGAGGGGCGTTGGAAATGCGATAGATGGAAGGAGGTTAAGGTGAGGGTGATAGGCTGGAGTGGGGGTGGGGGCGGAGAGGTCAGGAAGAAGATTGCAAGTTAGGAAGGTGGTGTTGAGTTCGAGGGTTGGGACTGAGACAAGGTGGGGGGAGGGGAAATGAGCAAACTGGAGAAATCTGAGTTCATCCCTTGTGGTTGGAGGGTTCCTAGACGGAAGATGAGGCGCTCTTCCTCCAGCCGTCGTGTTGCTATGGTCTGGCGATGGCGATGGCAACACGAAGGCTGGAGGAAGAGCGCCTCATCTTCCGCCTAGGAACCTTCCAACCACAAGGGATGAACTTAGATTTCTCCAGTTTCCTCATTTCCCATCCCCCCACTCTGTCTCAGTCCCAACCCTCGAACTCAACACCACCTTCCTAACCTGCAATCTTCTTCCTGACCTCTCCGCTCCCAACCCCACTTCGGCCTATCACCCTTACCTTAACCTCCTTGCACCTATCGCATTTCCAACACCCCTCTCCCAAGTCCCTCCTCCCTACCTTTTATCTTAGCCTGCTTGGCACACTCTCTCATTCCTGAAGAAGGGCTCATGCCCGAAACGTCGATTCTCCTGCTTCTTGGATGCTGCCTGACCTGCTGCACTTTTCCAGCAACACATTTTCAGCTCTGATCTCCAGCATCTGCAGTCCTCACTTTCGCCACGGAAAGGCAGCCAATATCAACAAAGATCCCGCCCAACCTCTTGGCAGAAGATACAAAAGCCTAAACACATGTACCAACAGGTTCAAGAATAGCTTCTTCCCTGTTGTTATTAGACTGCTGAATGGACCTCTCAAATTTCAAATCTAATGTTGATCTTGCTTGTTGTACACCTTCTGTGCAGCCATAACTTTGAATGTCTTGCTCTGTTCAAACATCCTATGATCTGTATGTCCCTGTATGTTATGATCTGCCTACACTGCACACAAACAAAATTTTTCACTGTATTTAAGTACATGTGATAATAACAAATCAAATCAATAAGATCATGGCTGATCTGATGTGGCCATAACTCCACTTTCCTATCTACCACCCATAACTTGTGCCTCAATTTTAGATCAAAAATCTATCTTACTCGGTCTTGAAAATATTCAATGACCGAGAAGAAAATTCCAAAGACTAGTGAGAATAAATTCCTCATCACCTGCATCTTAATTCAGAGACCCTTTATTTTAAAACTGTGTTCTTGCCAATGAGACCCAACCTTTCCTCAGAAGATAACCCTTTGAACAGAGGAATCAGCCTAGTGAACCTCAGCTGATCTGGTCTCAAAGCAAGTATATCCTTCCTTAAGAAAGAAGAGCAAAACATATGCACTGTTCCAAATGTGGTCTCACCAATATCATGTGTACTTATAACAAGACATCCCTACTTTTATATATAATTCCCCTTGCAATAAAATCGAACATTCACAGAGTCAGGTGATTATAACACTGACAGACAGCCTTCATTCCATTATGTCCACATCAGTCATCAGACAGTTCCCATCTAATCCCATTTCCCAGCACAAGCCTGTTACCCAGTCAACTATGCTGTTTCAAATGTTTGTCTTAATACTCTTAAATGTTAGTGATTTTTGAGAAGATGTGTAGCTCAGGTTGATGATAAGTATGTAAGTTAGCTCGCTGAGTTTGAAGCTTTGTTTTCTGACGTTTCATCACCATACTAGATAAAATCATTAGTGAGAGTCTCCAGTGAAGCGCTGGTGGTACACCCTGCCTCTCTATTTATAAGGTCTTGGTTTCTTAAAGTGGGTGACGCATTTCCGGATTTTTTTTTCAAGGGAAGGTAGATAGGATCTAAATTGGTGTTTAATGATGGAGTTCTGGTTAGAATGCCATGCCTCGAAGATTTCTCGTGTATGTCTTTGTTTCACCTGTCTGAGGATGTGTGTGTTGTCCCAGTCAAAGTGGTGTTCTTCTTCGTCTGTGTATAGAAACTAGTGATAGTGGGTCTTGTCTTTTGGTGGCCAGTTGGTGTTCATGTATCCTGTTGACAATCTCCCAGTCATTCTACTACAAGGAAAGGCAATGGCCTAATGGTATTATCGCTAGGCTGTTGACTCAGAGACCCAGGTTCAAATCCCACCTTTGTCATCACAAAATGGAATAAGTGACAAGTTTTCTGTTAGTTTGTCTGATGTAGTGTTTTTTACAGTTCTTGCCCGGTATCTTGTAAATGACGTTAGTTTTGCTGGTAATATCTAATTGATCCTTTAGGTTCATTAGTCATTGTTTAAGTGTGTTGGTAGGTTTGTGGGCTACCATGATGCCAAGGGTCTGAGTAGTCTGGAAGTCATTTCTGATATGTCTTTGATGTAAGGTAATGTGGCTATAGTTTTTGGTTGCATTGTGCCTGATTGTTTGGGTTTGTTTCTGAGGAATCAGCGGATTGTGTTTATTGGGTATCCATTTTTCTTGAAAACATTGTATAGATATTTTTCTTCTGTTTTTTGTAGTTCTTGGGTGCTGCAGTGTGATGTAGCTCGTCAAAATAATGTCTTGGTGTTGGGATGATTGCTTCTGAAGTTAGGTATTTGGTCTGTGTTTGTTGTTTCTCTGTAGATGCTGGTTTGAAACTCTCCAATAACTGGACGTTCAACAGTCACATCCAGGAATGGGAATCTGCTGTCATTCTCCTCCTCTTTTGTGAATTTTATGCCTGTCAGGATATTGTTGATGGTGTTGTATGTTTCCTCTAACTTATTCCATTTTGTGATGACAAAGGTGTCATCTATGTCAAATCCTACTATGGTGGGATTTGAACCTGGGTCTCTGAGTCAACAGATTCCTGATGAAGGGCTTATGCCCGAAACGTCGATTCTCCTGTTCCTTGGATGCTGCCTGACCTGCTGCGCTTTTCCAGCAACACCTTTTCAGCTCGGATCTCCAACATCTGCAGTGCTCACTTTCTCTGAGTCAACAGCCTAGTGATAATACCATTAGGCCATTGCCAAACCTTGTTGTAGTAGAATGACTGGGAGATTGGTCCTCAGATGAACTTCAAGTTGGATCTCTGTAAGTATCTCCCAGATTCTAGGTATTGCTGTTAATTACCTTGACTGCTTGATATCTTGCAGCTAGTTCATGTTCTGGATTTCTGACCAAATAACAACTAATGACCAACTGCAACCAGCACTTAGCTGACTTTTAAAATAGACAAAGAAAACATGTGGCTTTCCAAAAGTTCAAGGGAATTTTCAAAAAAGCAGCTTTTTCCACATTCAAGGTATTTTCCAAATAAAGTGTGGTGTTGACGCCACATACAGGTTGTCTGCTAGAATGCATGTTTCATCAACGTGAATTTGCTGTAATGCGATTGACACATTGGGAATGGTGTTTCTAAAGTGCAAACTTTCAAAACGTGTTTTGGTTGTAATGCGATTGACACATTGGGAATGGTGTTTCTAAAGTGCAAACTTTCAAAACGTGTTTTGGTTGTAATGCGATTATGTCATCAACATATTAAGCGCTGTTTCTAAAGTGCTATTTTTCTATAACATGGGGTTGCATAAGAATCCAACCATGGTGTTATAGAAGAACTGACTGTACTGTGTTGTAGATCAACTGTTGCAGCCCACTCAGTCTGATGTGGACAGAAAGGCATTTGTGATGCAATGGGAAGTCACTGGTGACCTTTGAGTTTCCATCTTCCCTTTTGCCAAGTATGAATCACAGAGAGGAGATAGTCTGTTTTTGTGTTGGGCCCACCAAGAGATATGTGAATTTCTTGGATATCTATGAATGTCCATATTTAATTAGCTATTCACTGGAGACCTGGTACTGTCTATAGTTCAAATGCCAATAGCCAAATGATTTGCATCAACCATTTGTTTTTGTCCAATTTTTAAAAGTATTAGCTGAAAGTTCATAGCATGACACACCTGTGCTGGGTTTGACATACACACTCTGAATGCTTGAAGGGCAGTGAACAAAACACCCATGTGGGATGGACTGGTTGACCTGCAGGCCTATTTGTTAATGTAAGAGTGACAATGTGGAGTAATGTAGACAAACTTGTTTGGAGACACTTGAGAGCCTTGTTTGTCTATCTATCTGTATCTATTTATATAGAAAGAACATCTCCATTATATGGGAGCTTGATCTTCCTCATCACACTATTTGCTGCAGGAAACAATCAATGTGTCAATCCTGTCTCAAAATAAACACAAAAGTGGAATTAACTTCCATTTTAACACTTGGAATCACCATCCATCTGAGAGAGGGTGGGTAATTCCAAGATGTCAGATTTATTCTGAAAAAGGACAATTAATGAATACTCTGGTCCTCAGTCAGTTAAACTATGATTTCCTAGATCACCATAGGGTAGGATGGAAAGGCTGTAGGAAGAAGCAATAATTTGTGAACTCCTCTCTGAATCTGCGTCACTGTTTCCTCTTGTTTTACAGATCTTGATCTCTCCTAAGGGGAAGGCTTATAAAACAACTGATATTGTGATTTTTAAAGACATTTCTGCTGCTTTAATGGCTTTCTCGTCAGAGGCTGGAGTTGGGGGTAGTTTGAGTTGGGTGGGGGTGGAATTTAGTGGAAGTTGTGACCAGGCAATGGTGGACTCACTTAGCAGCAGAAATTACTCTTGAAACCAGTCATACATACAGCATGAATGGGGTCAGAGGGATATTGGAGGTCTCTTTACCTTGGAACAGCATTACTCAGGAAGCTGTTGGATTTAAAATTATAACATGCTGAAATGCAAGAAGGGAGATTTTTTAAAAGGGGAGCTTGTTGAGTTGTGGTATATAATGAGAAAAAAACTGTATGCTTCTGGCAGCAGCAAACACAATGGGAGGATGAATCATGGGTTGAGCAATTGGTCATAAACAATGTCAATGAAAGTAAACAAAGGATTCAGAAATAGGAGTTCACCATTTAGCCCTTTGGGCCTGCTCTGTCACTCAGTAAGATCATGGTTGATCTGATGCATTTTCAACTCCACTTTTCTATCTGCATCCATAACCATTGATTCACTTGTATGTTGAAAATATACATTATAAAATTATTATAAAACTATTATAAAATTATAGAATTTTATGAATGGAAAGAGTACTACACAAATGTATATTTCCTTAATATGAACAGGCAGTTAACCTTTAGATCTGCCTTTAGAATTCAATTTTTTTTGTGCTGGAATCTGGTTGATTATGCCTAAGCTCTGGTATTTATTATCTAAACTTCTCAGTCTCTCTCTCACTATCTCTTTTCTTCTTTAAACATACTCCTTAGACCTATTTGACCAGGCTTTTGAATCTGCCCAAATAATTCCTTATGTGGCTTGATGTTAATTTTGTTTTGTTGATGTTTTAGTCCAAATGCTAGATAAACAGAAATTGTTAATATTATTGGAAGAAACTTGAACTCTATTCTCAGCTTTATATACTTCCTAAACTTGAGAATATTTATAACTCAAATAGGTAAAAGCTGCAACAGAGCTGTAATCAGTTAAGTTCTTCCGATTCTCACTCTCACCAAATAGTATTTAATTTTGTGAACCTTGCATGATAGCATATTTGCCTCTCTAGAAGGTTGTTTTTAAGTTGCTATTTAGGACTTAAGCATATAATCAACGCTCACCCTCCAACTTGGGGAATGCAGCAATGTGGTAATCATGATTTTTGGATGAGATATTATGGATTACTGTGCAGACAGACATTATTGCTTCCATGGAAAGGAAGCCCAGGGTGCTTTCCTTGTTACCTCCCTTAATAGTTACAGTTCCAGCAAAATATATATTAATTGGTCTTCATCACTGGCACAAAATGGTTGGTGCATTTATTTGCGAAAAACAGTTAATTTGGTTCCCTTGTGCTTAAATCATAATTCATTGTCTAAAGGTGACTGAGATGTTTTCATCAGATGCTACATAAAAATACCTAACAATAGTTTTTTTGGCTTTTGGGAGTTTTCACAGCATGCTGTTTTGACAATAAAACTGCAATGTTGGCATTAATGCATTGTCCAGAAACTGATTTTCTACATGGAGAACAATAATTCAGAAATGTTTCTGTCTCTCAAAAGTTATTTACCACTGAGTAGATGGAAGAATTATTGGAGAGAAAAACAAAATTACTTTGGTGCTAGAAATCTGAAAACCAGAAAGTGTAGTAGACACTGAGGTCAGGCAACATCTGTGGAGAGAGAAAGTTAATTTTTCAGGTTGATCAGAATTAGAAGTTAAAGATTTAAGAGCTTTCAAGCAACTGTAAATTCAATGGAAAGAAGGGTTGACAGAAGCACTAAATTGTTACAATGCACAAGGTACCCATCCACTTCATTATATCCAAACCTGCTCTCTGAATCATTTAGTTCCATTGTCCTGTTTTCTCTCCATTACCCTGCCCCTTCTCCCATTTCAAATATTGCTGTAATTCCCTTTAAAAGCATCATTGAAACTGTCATCATTCACAGGCAGTTTTTTTTTCCAGATCCTCACCATTTTCTGTAGGAAAATTTATTTTTCATATGTTGCTTTTTCTTCTTGTGGATTGCACGGTGGCACAGCACTGCTGCCTCACAGTGCCAGAGACCCGGGTTCAATTCCCGCCTCAGGCAACAGACTGTGTGGAGTTTGCACATTCTCCCCGTGTCTTCGTGGGTTTCCTCCAGGTGCTCTGGTTTCCTCCCACGCTCCAAAAATGTGCAGGTCAGGTGAATTGACCACGCTAAATTGCCCATAGTGTTAGGGGCAGGGGTAAATGTAGGGGAATGGGTCTGGGTGGGTTGCGATTCGGTGGGTCGGTGTGGACTTGTTGGGCCGAAGGGCCTGTTTCCACACTGTAAGTAATCTAAAAAAAAAGACTTTAAACTACACCTCCTTTTTCTTGACTTTTCACCGGTGGAACCAGTATCTCCCAATCCACTATATCCAGACCCTGGTAATTTTAAATACAGTAGCGCCTCGACTTACGAACTTAATCCGTTCCGGGACACGGTTCGCGAACCGAAAAGTTTGCGAACTGAATCAATTTTTCCCATTGTTCAGATAGCATTCACAGCACATGCTCCAAAGACAAACTGCGCACGCGCCAAAGACGAACTGAATGAGATCACAAGGGGCCCGAGAGCTTTTGCGTTCAACAAGTGCATAGAAAAGCAGAACAATGAAACCACATCGTTGCACACAGGCTTTTTGCGCTCGTACCTTCGTTCGTACCTTGAATTTTGTACATATGCTGAAGCAAACTTTTATGTACAATCCTGTTCATAAACTGATTTGTTCGTGAACGGGGTCGTTCGTATGTCGAGGCGCTACTGTACATCTATAATTGACTGATACAGTGAAAAGTGTTGTTTTGCATGCTATACAGGCAGATTGTACTGTACGGTCCATTCAAAAGTCTGATAACAGCGGGGAAGAAGCTGTTCATGTATTCAAACTTTTATATCTTAAGCCTGATGGAAGAGTGTGGAAGAGAGTATAACTGGGCTGGGAGGACTCCATGCACAAATAGCGCTGTGGGCCTTTCTCTAATTATCCTGTTACTACGAATGTATTCATAAAATAACTTAGGATTTTCCTTTATTTTATCTGCCATAGTTCTTTCATACCCACTTTCTGTTCTCCTAATTTCCATTTTTAAGCTTACCCTTGCGCATTCTGTGCTCCTCTAAGGCTTCTGCTGTTTTTAGCCGTCAGGATATGTCATAAGCCTACCTTGTTTTTATCTTCCTCCAATCCTGTATATGTCCCTTGGTATCCAGGACACACTGGATTCACTGGTCCCACAATTACAGCATTGTGTGAATTCTAAAATCTACATTATAAGAAAGATGTGATTTTGCTGGAAAGGTGTAGAGATTTACCAGGACATTGCCAAGGACAGATAGTTTAAGTTAAGAGACTGAGCAGACTGGAGTTGTTTTCCTTGGAGCAGAGGGGGGTCATGATTGGGATGAAAAGAAATTATAAGCAACATTGATAAGGTAGACAGGAAGGAACCTTTCTCCTGGATGGAAGGATCAGTGACCAGAGGCATAAATTTAAGCTAAGGGAGAGAAGATTTAAAGAGATGTGAGGGTGGTGGGAATCTGAAACACAATGCCTGCCAGGGTGGTAGAGACAGAATCCTCATTACACTCAAGAAGTATTTAGATATAAACTTTCAATGTCAAGACATACAAGGCAGTGGGCCAAATGTTGGAAAATGGAATTAAAATAGTTTGAGTTGTTTTTGATTGGAATAGACGCAATGGGCTGAAGGGTTGTGCCTTAGGCCTCTATGACTTTGACTCTACGACGGTGGCCATAAGCCTGGCATTGAGTCTGCCATAACCACAATTATATATAGAAACACATCAGAAGTGTCAGTCTTAAATTGTTGCTGTTATATGGTGGTGGCAATGATTTCAAAGAAAGTGCAGGGGAGTTGTCTTTCCTGTCTGTCCAATATTTATCTCTCAATCAACATTACAAAATCAGATCACCTTGACATTTTCACATTATTGTTTGCAGGAGCTTGCCATGTGAAAAGGAACTAAGGGCATTGTTGCAAAGTTTGCAGATGACACAGAGAGGTGGAGGGACAGGTAGTATGGAGGAAGTGAGGAGCTGCAGAAGGACTTGGACAGGCTAGGACAGTGGGCAAAGAACTGGCAGATGAAATACATTGTGGGAAAGTGTGAGGTTACACACTTTGGTTGGACGAATAGAGGTAGAGAGTATTTTCTAAATGGGGAAAGGCTTGGAAATCTGAGGCACAAAGGAGCCTGGGAGTTGTAGTTCAGGATTCTCTTAAGATTAACAGTTGGCAGTTTGGAAGGAAAATGCATTTTAAAAAAGATAGTATATAAGAGTAGGGATGTACTGCTGAGACTGTATAAGGCTCTGGTCAAACCAAACTGGGAATATCATGAGCAACTTTGGACCCTGTATGTAAGGAATGATGTGCTAGTGTTGGAGGGGGTCCAGAGTAGGTTTATAAGAATGACCACAATAATGAATGACTTGTCATATGAGAAGAAGTTCAGGACTCTAGGTCTGTACTCAGTAGAGTTTAAAAGGATGAGGGGGAAATCGCATTGAAACTTGCAGAAAATTAAGAGGTCTGGATAGAGTAGATGTTTCCACAAGAAAAGGAGACTGGGACCCAACGGCACAGCCTCAGAGTGAAAGGATGACCCTTTAAAACTGAGATGAGGATGAATTTCTTCACTCAGAGTGGTGCATCTGTGAAACTCATTGCTTCAGAAGGCTGTGGAGGCCAAGTGATTGAGTGCCTTTATGGCAGAGACGCTGTGTAGATAGATTTTTGATTTGTAAAGGGAATCAAGGGTTATGGGGAGAGGGCAGGAGATTGGGATTGAGAAACATATCAGCTATGATTTAATGGCAGAGCAGACTTGATGACCAAATGGCTTAATTCAGCACATATACCTTACTTACTTAACAGCAAATTTGCGACCAGCCTTTCTACATTCTAAAAAGTACTGCGAAGTACTTAATTGATTGTAAAACACAATGAGAAATCTGGTAGTCATGATGACTGCTAGAGAAATGTAAGTTGCTTTCAACCACCCACAATGATTGAGATTATCTGAGGACTAAAGTTGTTGCAAATATTAAAGGAAGCTTCAAAGGGAATCCAGTACCTGTAACCGCGGGAACACAAAATAACACGTCGACACCACGTAATCCGGACACATCATGTAACCTCAGGAACACAAACTAACCCTGTGACCTATCACAACTGAATTGAGGAACACAATATATCCCCACTGACACAGGAACATAACGTAACCCCAATAACACCATGTAATCCCAGAACAAAATGCAAAGGTCGAACACGATGCAATCCAGGAACACAAAACAGTAAATTGAAACAAAGAACTGCGGATTCTGAACTTCAGAAACAGAAACTAAAATTCCTGGGGAAAAAATGAGCAGGTCTGGTAGTGTCTGTGGAAAGAAAACGTTTCGATTCCAGTGACTCTACATTAGAACTGAAAGTACACCTTCCAGTAATCTCATACTCTCGCTTCTTCACTGTGACACTCCATATTTCGAAACGCGAGAGCTGGTTTGTTCGGTGTATTCTGGTCTGCCTCGGCTACGGTGCAGGCCGCGCCGGGATCTCAGCGAGGGGGGACAAGGCTTGATCTCCGTGTTCGGCGGTTCCTGGAGCGGGAAAATACATGTCCCGAGCATGGGGGAGAACCAGGTGAGACTGCAGCCCGGCGGATGGCCGGGGGCGGGGACCACGAGAGAACCGGGTTAACAGGGTGTGAGTTACCGACTATAACTGAAAGAGATCTGACCCCTCCAGTATAGTACCCCAATACCAAACAGTGACAGACCTGTCTCCTCCATTACTGTACCCCAATATCATACAGACAGACCTGTCTCCTCCATTACTGTACCCCAATATCATACAGACAGACCTGTCTCCTCCATTACTGTACCCCAATATCATACAGTGACAGACCTGTCTCCTCCAATACTGTACCCCAATATCATACAATGATAGACCTGTCTCCTCCACTATGAAACAGTGACAGACCTGTCTCCTCCATTACCGTACCCCAATATTATACAGTAACAGAACTGTCTCCTCCATTACTGTACCCCAATATTATACAGTGACAGATCTGTCTCCTCCAGTACTGTACCCCAATGTTAAACATTGATAGACCTGTCTACTGCATTTTTGTAATCCAGTTATACAATGACAGTCCCGTCTCCTCCATTACAGTACCCCAATGTTATACATTGACAGACTTGTCTCTTTCAGTGCTCTCTCCCAGTGTTTGACAGTGACAGATCTGTCTCCTTTACTGTACCTCAATATTAAACAGTGACAGATCTGTCTCTTCCATTATTGTACCCCAGTGTACTTTAGTGACAGAGCTGTTACTGTACCTCAACGTTATACAGTGGCAGATCTGTCTCCTCCAATACTGTAACCCAATATACTCCTGTGACAGATCTGCATCCTCCATTACTGTACCCCAATGTATTACAATGACAAACCTGTCTCTTGCATTACTGTATCCCAAGGATATACAGTGACAGACCTGTCTCCTCCATTACAAAACACTACATTGGACAAACAGGCAGAGAGGAAAAAACTAGCCACCAGGATACATGAACATCAACTAGCCACAAAATGACACGATCCTCTCTCACTAGTATCCTTACATACAGATAAGGAAGGACACCACTTTGACTGGGACAACACATCCACCCTAGGACAAACCAAACAGAGATGCATGAAAATTCCTAGAAGCATGGCATTCCAACAGGAACTCTATCAACAAACACATCGAGTTAGACCCTATCTACCAGGAAATGACATCACTACAGGAAATGACATCACAAACCCAACATATGAACCTTCCAGCTCAGTGAGGAAACCTACATCCAGAACCTCAAGCTGAGCTACAAATCTTCTCAAAACTTGTTAACTCTACCCCAGTGTTATACAGTGACAGACCTGTGTCATCCATTACTGTACCCCAATGTTATACATTGACAGACCTGTCTACTGCATTACTGTAACCCAGTGTTATACAGTGGCAGACCTATCTCCATTACTGCATCCCAGTGTTATGCAGTGATAGACTTGTCTCTTCCAGTGTTATACCGTGGCAGACCTGTCTCCTCCATTACTGTATCACAATGTTATACATTGACAGATCTGTTTCTTCCAGTACTGTACCCCAATGTTATATACAGTGACAGACCTGTTTCCTCCATTACTGTACCCCATTGTCGTATAGTGACAGATCTGTACCTTCCATTACTGTACCCCAATTTTATACAGTGACAGATCTGTTTCTTCCAGTACTGTACCCCAATGTTAAGCAATGACAGACTTGTCTTCTCCATTACTGTGCCCCAATACTATACAATGACAGACCTGTCTTCTCCATTACTGTCCCTCAGTGTTGTACAGACCTGTCTCTTCCAGTACAGTACTCCAATGTTATACAGTGACAGACCTGTCTCCTCCATTACTGTACCCCATTGTCATACAGTAACAGACCTGTATCCGCTATTACTGTACCCCAATGTTATACAGTGACAGATCTGTATCCTCCATTACTGTACCCCAGTGTTACAAAGTGACAGGCCTCTCTCCTTCATTAGTGTCCCTCAGTGTTATATAATGACAGACCTGTCTCCTCCAGTACTGTAGCCCAATGTTATATAGTGACAGACTATTCTCCTTACTGCACTCCAATGTTATACCATGACAGAGCTGACCCCTCCATTACTGTACCCCAGTGTTATATAGTGACAGACCTGTCACCTCCATTACTATACCCCAATGTTATATAGTGACAGACCTGTCACCTCCATTACTGTACACCAGTGTTATACAGTGGCAGTTCTGGCTCCTCCATATCTGTACCCCAAAGGTATACAGTGACAGATCTGTCTTCTCCATTTCTGTACCCTAATGTTATGCATTGACAGATCTATCTCCTCCAGTACTGTATCACAGTGTTAAACCTGTCTCTTCCATTATTGCACTCCCATGTTATACAGTAACAGACCTATCTCTTTCATCACTGTACCCCAATGTTATACAGTGACTGGCCTGTCTTCTCTAGTACCGTACCCCAATGTTATACAGTGACGGACTGTTCTCTTCCACTACTGTAGCCCAATGTTATGCATTGACAAGACCTGCCCCCTCCATTACTGTCCTCCAATGTTATACAGTGATAGACTTGTCCTCTCCAGTACTGTACCCCAGTGTCATACAGTGACACACTGTCTCCTCCATTACTGTACCCCAATGTTATACAGTGACAGAATTGTCTCCTCCATCACTGTATCTCAGTGTTAGTCATTGACATACCTGTCTCTTCCTGTACTGTACCCGAATGTTATACAGTGACAGACATGCCTCCTCCTGTACTGTACCCCAATGTTATACAGCAACAGATGTGTCTCCTCCAGTATTGTACCCGAATGTTATATAGTAACTAGGAGAAAGTGAGGTCAGGTTACTGCCAGACCTGCTGTGCTTTTCCAGCACCACACTTCTCGACAATGTTATACAGTAACCGACTTCCCCCCACCTATGCTGTAGCCCTGAAGATCTCAACCCCCGGGAGGGGTCTCTTGGTTCCACAATCGGTCAAATAAACAACAGGAGTATGGTCTGCATCAGCAACATTTCACAATTTATTAAGATGCCGGGCACACGTTTGTCCAGCAACATAGAGCTTAAAAGCTTCTGTGTTCCTTGGAGAGTCTGCGCAATTTCACTTGGAACAAAGGCAATTTTTATATGTTTCTTAAGAAATAGTATAGCCTTAATTGCAGAGTAAATCCAATAAAGTGTAATAAAATGACATAATGGATAGCAGGTTAACCCAATGATATTTCCTAACAAACAAAGTTGTTTACCACCCATTATCTCTTCCCACCTGCATTTCAAGGTTAGCTAAGGTGGTTAGTAATGTTCTATCTAGCTTAGTTAATTCCATACTGTGAAGGGTCCTGTGTTCTGCTTTATCTTTGATTCAGTTAGCTCAGCAAGGCAGGAATGCAGCTTTTAGCACGGTGAGAGGCCATTTTAAACATAGTGTTAATTTGCAGCCTGATGCCATTTTATTATGTTACTTTATGTTACTTGCATTTCGAAACCATTTTGTAATTAGTAAAAGCAAGCATTAAATGGTTGCTCCTGACATCAGCCTAAATCCAGATTTTAGATCCTCAGCTCAGTGCTATACAATGACAGAGCAGTACTGTGTGCCAGTATTCTACAGTAACAGTCCTCATTCCTGATGAAGCGCTTTTGCCTGAAACGTCGACTCTCCTCCTCCTCGGATGCTGCCTGACCTGCTGTGTACCACATTTTCAACTCTAATCTCCAGCATCTGCAGTCCTCACTTTTGCTTAATAACAGTCCTATCTCCAACAGTACTTACCTCAGTGTTATACAGTGACAGACCTGTCTCCACCAGATTTGTATCCCAGTGTTATCCAGTTATACATCTGTTCCCAGCAGTACTGTAACCTAGTATTCTACAATGCCAGGCCTGTCTCCATCAATATTGTACACCAGTGTTATACAGTGACAAACTTATATCCACCCATACTCTACCCTAGTTTAATCCAGTGACAGACTATTCCCATGAATACTCTACACCAGTGTTATACACAGACCTGCACTCACCAATACTGCACCCCAGTGTTATACAGTGACAGTCCTGTTCCCACCTGTAATGTACTCCAGTGTTATCCAGTGGCAGACCTGGCTCACCATTGCTGTGGAGAAAGTGAGGACTGCAGATGCTGGAGATCAGAGCTGAAAAATGTGTTGCTGGAAAAGCGCAGCAGGTCAGGCAGCAGCCAAGGAGCAGGAGAATCGACGTTTCGGGCATAAGCCCTTGGAGGCTGCCTGACCTGCTGCGCTTTTCCAGCAACACATTTTTCAGCTCACCATTGCTGTAGCAACATGATATACGTAGTGAAAGCCCTGACCCCACCCAGTGTTGCACATGAACAGACCAGTCCCACAAGTACTGTTCCCATCTTATACAGTGATAGATCTATACTTACCAGTGCTGTTTCATGTTGCATGGGACTGACTTGTACCTGCTAATACAATATCCCAATGCTATACAGTGATAGACTTAGAGTCATGGAACTGTATAACATGGAAACAAACCCAACTTGTCCATGCTGAGCAGATATCCTAAATTAGTATAGTCCCATTTGCCAGCATTTGGCCCATATCCATCTAAACACTTCCTAATCATATACCCTTCCAGATCCCTTTTAAATGTTGTAATTGTTTCAGCCTCCACCACTTCCTTGGGCAGCTCATTCCATACATGCACCACCCTCTATGTGAAAAGTTGCCTCTTAGGTCTCTTTTAAAATTTTCCCCCCTCAATTTAAACCTATACCCTCCAGGTTTGGACTCCCCTACCCTGGGGAAAAGACCTTGTCTATTTACCCTATCCATGCCCCTCATGATTTTATACACCTCTATAAGGTCACACCTCAGCCTCCGATGCTCCAGAGAAAACAGCCCCAGCTTATTCAGCCTCTCCCTGTAGCTTAAAACCCCCAATCCTGGCAACATCCTTGTAAATCTTTTCTGGGTCCTTTCAAGTTTCACAACATCCTTCCTAAAGCAGAGAGACTAGAATTGCACACAATATTCCAAAAGTGACTTGGCTTCATGATTGCAGTGATGTCCAGTTAGAATGTCCAGCTAGAAAATTGCCATGACCATTGCAGTACCCCAGATTATACTGTGACAAACCTATCCTCAATGGAACTGTACCCCAGTGGTATACATTGACTGATCTGCCTCCACCATTGCCGTGTTCCAGTGTTATAAAAAGACACATGTCCTGACCTGTGCTGTACCCCAGTGCTATACAGTGACAGACCTATCCTGTCCAGCATTGTATCCTACTGTTATACATTGATAAGATTCCACCAATACTGTACCTGTCTCATACGTTGTCAGTGTCAAAAAGTGTGGTGCTCGAAAAGCACAGCCAGTCAGGCAGCATCCAGGGAGCAGGAGAGTCGACGTTTCGGGCATAAGCTCTGAACAGCTTATCCCTGAAACATCGACTCTCCATTGGATGCTGCCTGACCGGCTGTGCTTTTCAAGCGCCATACTTTTCGTATCTGATCTCCAGCATTTGCAGTCCTCACTTTGTCCTTCTCATACGTTGATATGTTCTCATACAGACCTATCACCACAAATACTATGCTCCAGTATTATACAATAGCTTAACTACTCCTTAACCTGTATCTATAGGCTTGTTCGCTTAACATCTGTTATTGGGAAAATGTTAAAGTCTCTATTATAAATTATGTAATAGCAGAGCATTTAGAAATGCATGATATGATCATGCCTGACAAATCCATTAGAATTCTTTGAGGCATTTTCAAGCAGCATGGAGAAAGAGAAAGCAGTGGATCTCACATATTGATAAGCTGTAACACATTAGGCCACTTAATAAATTAAGTGCCAATGGAGGTAGTATATTAGTATGAACAGAGGCTTGGCGAACAAATAGTTCACAGGGAGCTGGAGCAAGGGTGACATTTTCAGACTGGTAACCTTTGACTAATGGAATGCCAGAAGGATCAGTCCTAGAGCCACAATTATTTACAATATTGTGAATGACTAGAATGAAAAAAGTGAAATGTACTGGACCCAGGTTTGCAGAAGACACAATAATCTGTTGGAAAGCAAATGAGAGGATGACACAGAGTCTGCAGAGGTATGTGGACCAAGTATGTGGTCAAAAACTTGTCATATGGAATATAATGTGAAAAAATGTGAGGTATGGATTTTGCAAGGAAGAATAGAAGAACTGCTGATTATTTAAATGGAGAAAGACTGCAGAAAGCAGTCCCCATAGAGTAATTTGGGGCCCTTATGCATAAACCTCAAAAAGCTAACAAAAAAGTTCAGCAGGTAAAAGGAAATACAAATTAAATGTTGGCTTATATTATATAAAAATAGGAAAGTATTGCTAAAACTATATTAGTTAGACCATACCTGGAAAATTGGAAACAACTTTGGTCCCCCTTTTCTAAAGGAACAATATACTGGCATTGTACGCAGTGCACAGGAGTTCATAAGGTTGATCCCACACATGGAGGGATTTTCTGATGAGAGAGGTTAAGTAATTTCGACATAATCTCAGAATAAGAGTTTAAGACTGAAACTAGGAGGAATTTCTTCTGTTGGTAGTCTCTCTATGGAATTCTTTACTACAGAAGGCCTGTCAATGTTGGGTCTTTTTTTTAATATCCAGAAAGGCTGTTACACACAACTGAACATTTCTTTTCCCATCACCAAATCATTTGTGGTAGTTTTGCACCTATTAATGACTCATGCTCTCCAATTGATTAACTTACATGCAGAGCAGACCATCAAAGGTAATGCTGGGTCGTTAAGTATATTTAAGATTGAGATGGAAAGATTTTTAATTAAAGGAATGACAGGTGATGAGGAAATTGGAGTTGAGGATTATCCGAGCAACTGAGATCTTACTGAATGGTGGAGCAGATTCAATGTTCTGAATGGTCTACTCCTCCTAGGTCTTAGGGTCACACATTCCTTATTTTCTTCACTCTCTGTGTAAACAAGTTTTTTTTTCTCTCAACTTCCTTTAGAAGTTCTAACTGATTTTCAAAGGTCTATGGCCTGAAATTAGTTTTGCCCCCCCCCATGAAAAATTGTTTTCCATCTCTACTCTGTTAAAACCTCTTTTATCTGAAAGACTTCAACAGGTTAGCCCTCCGCCTTCTCTTTTACAGAGATAATAGGGACAGACTGTTCAGTTTTTCCACAGTAATAAGCTCCCAGTTCTGTGGTCATCATTGTGCATCATTTTCTATTTTCAGTTTGTAATATGGAGTCCAAAACCATTCACAGTGTTCCAAAGTTTGATCTACCAATTTTTAAACAAGTTTAATGTGATTTTGCTGCTGTATTAATCCAGCTGTGCTGGAAGAAACCCAATGCATGGTTTGCTTCTCTTTAACTTACCCAATTAACCTGCAGCAGTACATTTAATAACTTGTTTATTTATCATCCTACATTCCTTTTTCTCCTGAGTCAAACTTCGCATTTCAAGCAGTAGACAGTCTCTATATCCTTCCTACAAAATGCACCACCTCTTACATAACGTGTTGACATTAATTTCACAATTATGCACCCATTTAACAAGTTTATTCATGTCATCTTCCATTTGGACACATTCCTTCCTTGTGTTAACGGCACGCCCTAATTTGGTGTTGTCACCTAGTCCTGGGTTTAAGGTATTAACTAAAGTTTTGAACAGCAATGAATCTTTGTGGAACATTCTTTCTATCTTTTTGCCAATCTGAGGAGTTCATTTTAACTCTCATTTCTGTTTATAACCATCATGCTAACATGATTATTAGCTGCCTGTCCCCTGACTCCACATAAACTGACCTTGGAATTGAGTGCACTTTACAATAACTTGTAAAAGACCTTTTGAAAATCTAAATATGTTATGTCTGCATCTTCTCTGTTTGTGTTTGACTAATTGAACTTCTAATTGTCTTGCTGCGGTTTTGTTGATAATAATAATCTCCTGGGACTAGAAGCTTAGCCTGAAACGTTCCTGCAATGCAGCATTCTTCATTGTGCTTGTAGCAGGCAGCTTTTGAGCTCCCTTATGTTTATATAGCTCAAGTGATTCAAATAACCTGTCGGGCGTTAGCACATAGAATGTGAATGATCCAAGGAACACGTTGGCTGATCAAAAAAACAGTGGGAAACTGGAGTTCTGTATTCCTTGCAGATGTTTTTGGGTTCTAAAATTTTCGCTCACCCCGAGGGAAAAGAATTTGTGTACATTTGTTTTTGAAAATTCATTCTTCAGCAATTACTGGCAAAGCCAACATCTATAGCCCATCCCTTAACTCTCCTCAACTTGAGCCTTCTTGTTGCATCGTATTGAAAGTACTCCTCTGTACTGTTAGCCCAGCTTTATTATTCTTAACCTTTGTTGCAGTAGTTTTATACATTTGATTTGTTTGCAAGGCCATTTCAGAAGGTAGTTAAGATGATGTACTCACGCTGGTGCGGGAATAAAGGCATATTTGGGCTGAACTGGCTGATGAGTGAGTATTCTTTCCCAAGTAACATGCAGGAATCAGTTTTGTGATTTTGATGATGATGTGTTGATCTGATGATGTTGGGACTGTTTCCACTTAAACCAGCTCTGACTTCCAGTTTTACTTCTTTTTTGAAATTCTGAAACTGCCAGAATCTAGACCATAATTTTTAGATCATTAACCACAATATTGAGTGTGCACATGTGCATTATGATTGTTCTGTATTTTTCTTTTATGTCTTCCTACTTTCCTGAAGGATGTCACTCTTGCTGGGACAAAAAGGTAATATTTAAACTCGAATCCAAACAGCTGCATTCACCTATGGAGAAAGCACAGTTGACACCTGATCCTGTTTTCATTTAGCCCCTGTTCATGCAGTTGGTGATTAAGAGCAGAATCCAGGCTAATTTAACCCTCTGCTGAAAATGTGTTGCTGGAAAAGCGCAGCAGGTCAGGCAGCATCCAAGGAACAGGAGAATCGACGGTTCGGGCATAAGCCCTTCTTCAGGAATGAAGAAGGGCTTATGCCCGAAACGTCGATTCTCCTATTCCTTGGATGCTGCTTGACCTGCTGCGCTTTTCCAGCAACACATTTTCAGCTCTGATCTCCAGCATCTGCAGCCCTCACTTTCTCTCAATAATTTAACCCTCTCCCAATCAGGGAGTAGGAGATGGTACTGTACCTTTCCTTCCTGCTACATTGCTGAGGCCAGTAACCTCCCATTGTCACTTAGACCCTGATTTATGCTGCACAAGTTACCAGGGCTGGAGGTGGCAGGAGGTGCAGATGTTGTTGAAGAACTCTAGCAAATTTATATGTTAAGTACAAAGAGTAATTAAGCGATGTCCTTTGTGACCACAGTCTCCTGAAATTGATGATAGTGACGAGGGAAAATAAGCACGCATCAGTTTTGTGACTGACCGAGAATACATGGGATGAGTGTCTGGGATACTTTCCAAACCCAGCAAGGTCTTGTCATTGATAGCAGCAGGAATCCCAGACTATAAAGTAAGGGTGTGGCACTCTTCATAGATGGCGCAGGTTTTTGAACTGACCACAGTGCAGCCATAAGCATACAGTGCTGGGAACAAGCAGAGAGGAAGAGTATGTAAATTGGGTCAATGGGTCCATGGAGGAATAAGATATCAGTAAAATAAAGAGGCAATTTTAAGATGGTGACAGAATTTGGAGGTTTGTGTTGAGGGAAGATGAGACATTCATTGAATCCACCCCAGGTTCACTGTCTGGTCTGTGCTGATTAAAGGCTCACGTTTGGCCTCAGCACCTCTGAGCCAGCCTGAGGGAACAGTCAGCTGAAATTCCAGCTGTTGGACTGTATCTAATGCATGTTTAGGGACAGCAAGCGAGGGCAGGCTTGGAGCTTTGGTTGTGATGTATTCCTTGTGGAACTATCATCGAATCTGACTTGTGAAGAATAAGTGAAGTGGGCAATGTTCTTGGTAAAACATTATCTGCAGGAAAGGATCTAAGTAGTGTGAAAGGACAGGAAATAAAGAGATGATTAAATTAATTTGACATATTAAACAATGGCCAGGAGTGTATGGAAAGACTTGAAGCTGTAAAATGTTGTTGCTAACAATTTTCACTTATTATAGGACTTTAAAAGTAGTAAAACACAAGACATTTGACAAGAGTATCATCGGACAAAAAAAACTACCCTAATTAGGACACGTGACTCAAGATAGTTATTATATACCTGCTTAAATCAGGACTGAGAGGTGGAGAGTTAAGGGAGGGAATTCCACAGCCTCAGACCCAGATAGCTATAAACACTGCTGCTAGTGATGATATGAAGGGAATGTTATGCAACAAACCACAGTTGGAGGAATATAAATTCAAGGACAGGGCAGCATGGGTGACTCAGTGGTTAGCACTGCTGCCTCACAGCAAGAGTGCCCCGGATTCAGTTCCACCCTCAGGTAACTGTCTATGTGGAGATTGCATGTTGTCCGTGTGTCTGTGTGGGTTTTTCTTAGCTTTTGGATGTAGGTTTGCTTGCTGAGCTAGAAGGTTCATTTCCAGATGTTTCGTCACCCTACTAAGTAAAATCGTCTGTGGGCCTCAGGTGAAGCACTGCTGATAATTCTTGCTTTCTATTTATATGTTTGTGTTTCTTTGGGTTGATGATGTCATTTCCTGTGGTGATGTTATTTCCTGTGGTGAAGTCACTTCCTGTCCCTTTTCTCAGGGGGTGGTAGATGTGGTCTAACTCGATGTGTTTGTTGATAGAGTTCCGGTTGGAATGCCATGTTTCTAGGAATTCTCGTGCTTACCTCTGTTTGGCTTGTCCTAGGATGAATGTGTTGTCCCAGTCGAAGTGGTGTCCTTCCTCATCCGAATGTAAGGATACTAGTGAGAGAGGGTCATATCTTTTTGAAACACTGTGCAAGGACTGTAACAAGCACTACATTGGACAAACAGGCAGAAAACTAGCCACCAGGATACATGAACATCAACTAGCCACAAAAAGACATGACTCTCTCTCATTAGTATCCTTACATATGGATGTGGAAGGACACCACTTTGACGAGGACAACACATTCATCCTAGGACAAGCCAAACAAAGACACGCACGAGAATTCCTAGAAGCTTGGCAATCCAACCGGAACTCTATCAACAAACACATCAAGTTAGATCCCATCTATCATCCCTGAGAAAAGGACCAGGAAGTGACATCACCACAGGAAATGACATCACCACAGGAAATGACATCACCAATCCAAATAAACCCAAACATGCAAATAGAAAGCAGGAATTATCAGCATGGCTTCGCCTGAGGCCCACTGAAGATTGACGAAATGTCTGGAAATGAACTTTCCAGATCGCTTCGCCTGAGGCCCATTGAAGATTGACGAAATGTCTGGAAATGAACTTTCCAGTTCAGCGAGCAAACCTACATCCAAAACCTCAACATGAGCTACAAATCTTCTCAAACGTTGCTCAGGTTTCCTCCCACAGTCCACAGATATGCAAGTTAGGTCATTTGGCCATGCTAAATTGCCCATAGTGTCCAGCGATATGCAGGCTAGGTGGTCAATGCAGAGTAACAGGGATAGGGTGGGGAATTGGTTCTGGGTGGGATGCTCGTCAGAGGTTCAGTGAGGGCTGAATGTACTGAATGGTCTGCTTCCACACTGTAGAGATTCTATGAGTATTGTTGGAATGAAAGAGGTTCCACAGATAGTGAGATTTTAAAAATATGTCAGTTCTCAGTCCTAACTACATTATTTGGACATAGAGCTGAGGGATGAACGTAACTTCCTGTGGGTTTGGAAACTTACAGCAAAGCTTTGGTAGACCTCTCCAGAGGGTGGATAATAGGATGCTCCCAGGATTGCTCTATTATAATCGAGAGATCACAAATGCATAGTGTTTGAGGGTTTCAGCAGCAGAAGAGCTAAGAGAAGGGCAGAATTGGATGAGATTATTGAGGTTGCAAGAGGCAATCTTAGTAACTGGCTTTCCTCTTCATTCTGAAACTGCAAGCAATCCCTGAAATGGGTGGCTGTGACATACTTCTCCAATATTTTCCTCAATCATTCATTGAGTGGGTCTGCCCTTGCCTGGTGTCCATCCCCATTCTCCTCCAGCCCTGCAGCCCCAGAGATACCTACATTTGTCTAATTCTGGCTCATGTGCATACAGTGGCCATGTCTTCAGTCACCAATGGCCAAAGCTCTGTAATTTTACTCACAAAATGACTCTACATCTCTATCCTTCTTTCAAGGTGCTGCTTGAAACCTACTTCTTGGTTTATAGTTTTGGCCTTCTGCAGTAGTATCTCCTCACATGCTCCAGTGTCTTATTTCGTTTTATAATATTTCACCCAATACACTCTTGATATATTTTGTTGTGCTGATGGCAAAGTATTAATGGAAGCTGTTGTTGAGCTATGACCACAAGAGGACATCATCTGTCATTTCAAAAAAGTCTGCTGCCAAGTCTGAGACAAGGCAGAAATCTAATTATGGAGATTAAAACTTGGCAGTGGGAAAAAGATACACATAGATTTGAGAAGTGACAACACATTCAATAACTTGAGCGAGGAAAAGATTTTTGAGATGGCAGTAGGAAGTGTTGGATCTTTGAAGATACGTCTTGGAAGAGATGGTGCCACATTAGCTAGTTTGAGAGAGAAGAGTACATGAAGAAACAGACTTATCAGTTGGGAGCCAGGAAATGAAATTGAGAGGTAAACAATTTGGTGGGAATAGGGTTGAGAGAACTGGAGGTGGGTCTCGTGACTTGATGCTCCATTCACATTAATGCTTTCTTCTCTCTAGGTTCATTCGCATGGAACTTTATGGAGAACTAAACTGTACAGACTGTGTTGAGGGAAGGAGTTACTAATGGCTGGCCAGGACACAAGGTAACACTTGCATCTGAATGGGTTCATTGGTTCTGGGTCTGAGAACATGGCAGAGACGAGCAACAGGAAAGATCACAGTTCATCCAATTAGAAATTCTCTAAGTTACCCAAAAATCCTCAAATACCGTCTAAAATGCCATGCCCCATCCACACACCATTTGAAAGACACACATACCACACTGTATAAGCTAAACTGTCCATGTCCCTATCATCAAAGGAGCAGGAGAATCGACGTTTCGGGCTCATGCCCGAAACGTCGATTCTCCTGCTCCTTGGATGCTGCCTGACCTGCTGCGCTTTTCCAGCAACACATTTTCAGCTCTGATCTCCAGCATCTGCAGTCCTCACTTTCTCCATGTCTCTATCATCCTTTATAACTGATTTTGTCTCCCAGTTCTGGATTTTTGTTCCTCTTCAACATAGAACAAAGTGGTAACAAGCACAAATGGAGGCCATTCATCCAACTGAAATCGTGCAGTCTGTGCCGTGCCTTATCACAAAGCTCTGCAAATTTTCTCTCATCAGGTGCTTATTTGATTCCCATATGGATGCCACAAATGTAACCGCCTCGCCAAATTCTCAGGGAGAGCATTCTAAAGTCGAACCATTCACTGCATAAAATGTTTTCTCTAAGGGTTACTTTGGTATCTTAGCCAATCACCTTCAGCTGGTAATTTTTGGTTCTTGACTAATCAGATAATGGGAATAGTTTAACTTGATTTATTCAGTTCAAATCCCACAAGGTTTTTAAACACCTCCATCAAGTCTCTTCTCCACCTTCTCGTCACTAAAGTTTTATTAAGATTCAGTTCACAGGTGGCAAATCCTTCAATAATCTCTCCCACAATAGCCAATTGATGCGACAGTTATAGGAATAGAAGTATGTCATTCGCCTATCAGGTCTCTCGTACATTTTAACATGACCTTAGCTGAATTAAATAGGTTATTACTGTCCGCTTACTTAGGTCTGTAACTTGTAGTATTCTGAGCAAAATCTTTAAAAATTCCAGAATTGGAATTTTCAATCAATCATTCAGACAAAGCAGCCACTTGATTGGCACCCCTTTTCCTACCTTAAATCATTCAGTCCCTCCATCACTGGCACACAATGACAGCGATGTGTGCCATCTCCATAATACAGAGCAGCAACTCACCAAATCTTCACAATTTGTCATTTAGATAAACAATTTTGATGAGGAATTTGGGAGGAATGCTTAGTGAGTTTGTGGATGATACCAAAATTGATGGTATAACTCTTTTCATTCTTCACCCACTCCACAGTAACCAATCTCAGGCTCTCCACACTCTCTAGAATAACCAATCACTAGATACATGCCCTCTCCACAGTAATCACAAGCTCTTAGCTTTTTCCAACCTTGGCCATGCTTGTTCCCAGAATTATATTGAGCATTTTAGGTGTTGGCTATCAGGACACAGGTTTCTCTGAAACCCAGCAGCACTGATCCAACTATAAACCAACTACTGCTGGTGTCGTTCATTCTGCGTAATTCACACAATTCAGTAATGATGAATGGAATTCTTTCCAAGTCCTGGGTCTGAACTGAAGCAGGAAGGCCAGGGAAAAGGTTCCAAAGTACTGGGCTGGGAATAACAAGGATTATCATTGACCAGTAAAAGTGGAGACAGCATTCAGTGTGCTGGTGTGAACCTGACCAAGCTTGACACTTCTCTATCCAGTTTTCAACCCAAACTGCTTTGAAGAGTTGTCAGAGTATCTTGATTATCCCCAGAGGTGGCAGATGGATGAAGATCTTATATAGCAGGAGGAGAAAGTGAGGACTGCAGATGCTGGAGATCAGAACTGAAAATGTGTTGCTGGAAAAGCGCAGCAGGTCAGGCAGCATCCAAGGAGCAGGAGAATCGACGTTTCGGGCATGAGCACTTCTTCAGGAATGAGGAAAGTGTGTCCAGCAGGCTAAGATAAAAGGTAGGGAGGAGGGACTTGTGGGAGGGGCGTTGGAAATGCGATAGGTGGAAGGAGGTCATGGTGGGGGTGATAGGCCGGAGTGGGGGTGGGGACGGAGAGGTCAGGAAGAAGATTGCAGGTTAGGAAGGCGGTGCTGAGTTCGAGGGATTTGACTGAGACAAGGTGGGGGGAGGGGAAATTTCTGAAGAAGGGCTCATGCCCGAAACGTCGATTCTCCTGCTCCTTGGATGCTGCCTGAGCTGCTGCGCTTTTCCAGCAACACATTTTCAGATCTTATATAGCAGCCAACATGATCATGGTTTGTAAGGTAGAAAAAAAATAAGCTGCAGGAATAAGAAAGGAAACCAGCAATGACCACACACCTTAAGAGTAAAGAAAATTCTAAAAGAATTGACCAAAACAAAACAACAAGTGAAGTGGTTCCAATTTTATTGTGATGGTCTTTACCTGTTGTTTCTGCTTTACAGCCCGCAAGAGGAGGACAGCCCGCAGGAGAGCCCTCAAGAGAGAGGCATTGTGCAGGTCTGGATGGCATGTGGTCTCTCTGGGATCCCCAAGCAGCTGCCTGGTCTTGGTGGCAAGGTGGTGTTACAGGCTTCTCTGGGAGCAGAACATGGCGTACTCTTGACAGAAGGTGAGGGACTTGAGCAAAGTGAAGCCTGACAACAGGAAAGCCCTTTGAATGTGGCGACCTAGCCATTTACATCAGACGGATTTGTTTGAGGCAAGAGAGGGGTCATCAGGTGGGGACAGTTCTTGGGCAAACGCTGGACATAATCCAGTTGGAAGAGTAATTGCTGGGAACCACAGTGTCAGGGGACTCCAAGTAAGCTGCTGCAGTGATTCCTGATTTCACTCCTGAATAGCCTGGTTCTGATTGTAAGATTATGTTCCCAAGTTCTGTCCATCAATAACAAGGCATAAATTGACAGTTTGATTGAAAACACTACTCTTGCCTGTGTGGGTGCAGCTCCAGTGCCACAAAACACTTCACGCTATCCAGGTCAAAACAACCACTTGATTAGCCTTCCATCCACCAGTGATTATGGGGTCGGGAGTGTATACACATACAAGATACACAGTACGCTAACCCACCAAAGCTCCTCTGACAGCACATTTCAAAACCATGATCATAATCATAAGAAAGGCAAGGGCAGCAACTGCATGGGAACACCATCGCCCACAAAGTTTCCCTCCAAGTCATGCACTGTACTGACTTGGGAATATAATCACTGTTCCTTGACTGGTGCTGGTAAAAAATCATGGAACTCCCTTAACAGCACTGTGGACTGCAGCACTTCAAGAAGGCAGCTCAGCACCAATTGCTCCAGAGCCTTTAGGGACAGGCTAACAAATGCTGGCTAGCCAACAGTTCCCATGTCCCATGAATTTAAAAAATACAAACTAAATTTATAGTTTAGATTAATTAAAATGAATTTGAATTCCATCAGTTGTCCTGTGATTGGAAGAGATTTCCCTGGGATAATGGACTACTGGTCCAGTGACATTACTTTTACATTACTTTCTCTCAGGTTTAGATAGAATGATGGAAGGGGAGTAAGTGGAGTTTAGATACAGATCAGAGTGTTCTTATTGAATAGTGGAACAGGTGAGGAGCTGAAGTTCCTATTGCTGTCTTCTCTAGAGAGAGTTATCCACAATATTTGCCTCTCTAATTCCTGCCCCTGGTGTCTAGCTCATTGGGACTCAAATCTGGTTGCACTTTCAATTCTTGTCAGAGCGTCTCAACCTTTTCTACTTATCTTACTACCACTGCCATTCCCCAAGGAACATTACTCCATCCTTCCCCTTATGCCCACAGATGCTGCATGCCCACAATGTTTACAACTCCTAGTTCTGCTTGAAAGGAAAATATCTCAGATGCTGGAAATCTGAAACAGAGAAGGCTGGACAAACTCAGCAGGTCTGGCAACATCTGTGGAGAGAGAAACAGTGTTAACACTGAGTGTGATGCAAATCTTCTTCAGAAATCATACTGGACTTGAAATGTCAGTTTCTCTCTCCACAGATGCTGCCAGACCTGCTGAGTTTCTCCAGCATTCTCTTTCGGATTTCCATCATCAGCAATATTTTGCTTTCAAGTAGAACTAGGAGTTGTAAATATCGTACCGGACTTGAAATGTCAGTTTCTCTCTTCATCTCTGCTGCCAGATCTACTGACTTTTGTCAGCATTTTCTGAGTTTGACCCATTTCTGCTTTTCTTTTTGCCATTTGCCAACCTTTTCACTGCTTGGCTTGCCTGACGTACAGTCTTGGAGGAGGCAAAATTGCTTTGTTTCACATTCAGGATTAGTTTTGTCCTCTGCCATTAACAATGTCCTCACGACCAATGCTGTCCTTCATCCTGATTCATGGCTTGGTCCAAAACAAACTGACTCCAATCATGGGGATCTATTCAAATCTGCATCAAGATTCCTGCTCCATATACACTATCCCACTCCAACCGATCTGCTTCCAAAATCCTCCGACATAGCTTGGTCACCTCCACACTTTATTATCTAAATGCCCTCTCATAAACTTATACTTATTCAAAATAGAAATCTTAAACCAGGTTTCATTCTCAGCCCCTCCTCTGGCTCCCTTGTTTCCATCTCTTTAACCTCTTACAGCACTACAGCACTTTGGGCCTAATTTTCAGAATGCAAACTCTCCTGGTGAACTAATGCCTGAAATTCTTTTCTTTTTGTCAGATGGCAATATCTACAGCTTTGGACGCCTTCCACGGGGACTGGATTGTGAGGCTAGTCAGTCAACAGGCCCAATGCTGGAGCAGGCCTTGGCTGGTTTGCACGTGGTTAGTGTGGCAGCTGGTAGCTATCACAGCGGGGCAGTAACCGAGGATGGAGCCGTATACATGTGGGGAGAGAACTCATCCTGCCAGTGTGCAGTCCAGGGTCAAAGCCAGATCCCGACACCCACCCTGGTCACGATATCAGACTCTGAAACCAGCCCCCCAGAGCTGGTCAAGACAGTGCAGCTGGCCTGTGGAGAACAGCACACCTTGGCTCTGTCATCACGGCGGGAGATCTGGGCCTGGGGCAGCGGCTGCCAACTCGGACTCGTCACAGCCACTTTACCCGTGGCAAAGCCTCAGAAGCTGGAGCACCTGGCTGGCCGAGCAGTGATGCAAATTGCTTGTGGTGCCCACCACAGCCTGGCACTGGTTCAAAGGCCTTCGCCCCATGAGAAGAAGCAGAACTCGGAAAAATGCCACCACTGCCACCAGCTGCTGCTGACCATGATGGACAAGGAAGATCACGTGATCATCTCAGATAGTCACTACTGTCCACTGGGCATGGCACTGTCCAACTCAGAACGCAAGAACTCTGCCCAAACTCCTAATCACCACTGCTCCCCATCTGAGCAACTCCCTTACAATCATGGAGCAGACACGGACAGCTCTGAACTGCCCCAGCCAGTGCATCCTGAGCACTTCCCAAGTGATACTGACAAAGCAGAGCCAGAAAAATGTCCTGATAGCTCTGAAGCAGGTGAACCTTCCAGCTTGCAGCAGGAGCCCGATGGAGTACTAAACCACACAAAACCCAGGAGTTCACAGTACCCCGATGAGGAGGCAGTAAAGGCATACCTCAGAAAACTGTCTGACATCTCCCAGTCGGACCCCTCCACAAAAAGCATGCACCCTCCCAACCTGCCGCCTTTATCCACATCTGAGGACACCCCACCCAGCAGTCCTTCCTCTGCAGCACCTTCAACGCTCAATAACCTGGTTGTCTCCTGCGCCTCGGTTGTTGGCGAGAGAGTAGCTGCCACCTATGAGGCCCTTTCACTCAGAAAAGTAGTGAACTACTATTACCCATCTCAGGGTACTGTTGGCAGCCCAGCCAGTGGTGGAATCCAGCACAAGGAGACCAGGAAGGAACTGGTGAAAATGGAAGAGACCATGCCCGACAAAAAGAGCTTCAGCCTGGGGGATATACGGGAGGAAGACTCGGAGGGCTTTTGTCGTCGGCTCTCTCTGCCAGATCTTCTATCCCAAGGTACTGCCCAACTACAGGCACAACATGGTGTTCAGTCAGGTAGAGGTCACAGGCCACAAGGAATCACAGACCAGCTGAAGCAAGAGTAGCTTTGCCATTTTCTCTGCAATGATAGATGAACGATTTGTGTAAATAGCCTCTGACACCACTTAAATCATTCACTAATCTTTGCAGACTTGCCCTAACACTCTTGTTTTTCTCTGTTCAACAATGGATTGTTATTTGTATAATGGGTAGTAATTACTGAAAGTCGTTTAAGCTGGGGTTTCAGATGTGTTGTGTTCTCACTAAACCTTTCCTGAACATTCTTTGTTCAAGCCAGTTGCTTTTTAGAATGACCCAGGAGCTTGGAAAGCCTATTTGTCCCCCTTAGTTTCTCCTTTACAGTGCTTCAGCAAGAGTCTTCTTTGCCAATTACTCAGCATCATTTTGTCTGGCAGTATATATTGTTTTGATTGTTTTAAATTTGACATTATTGTATTTGTCTTCATGAACACAAGACGAAACAACTTCAGCAACATGTCCTTTTTAGCAATATTGAATCATTCTTGCTTGATTTGAATATCCGATCCCTGGCATGTTTAGGGATTTTTATTTGTTGCGATCCTTGTATATTACTTCGCTCACAATTACCTGATTATATTGCACCCCAATCATAACCCTCAGAGCTTAAAGTATGCATTCTTCCTTGTGCTTCTGTGCTCTGATCTGAGTTCTAGATGTAATGTCGTACGTAATCACTGAAGGGCTTTTCCTTCATTCAAATGTACAGTCTGATCCAAGAAAGTATATGGGGTTGGGTGTCCTCCGCTTCCAATGATACCCCATTAAATTAATTTAGAAATCCGTTCAGGTTTTTGCCTCCACTGGGCTGTCTGGATGTCTGACTCCTGAAACAAACAGAATGAATCCTGGAGAAACTCAGCAGGTCTAGCAACATTTGTATAGAGCGAAACCGAGACCAGTAGCACTCTTCTTCTGAAGAGCAAACCACTTCTAAAGAATGATTCTGGATTTGAAACATTATCTCTGTTTCTCTCTGCACAGATAAAACCAGACCTGCTACTGAGTTTCTCTGGTAATCTCTGGTGTTTGTTTCAGACTTCCAACATCTGTAGTAATTTATCTTTACTGGACCCTTGAGTTGACCAGTCTTCATGCAAAAAACAAACTGATGTTAGAAGTAAGTTTTTCCTTTATTGTTTTAAATATTGACCTCAATTGTGCTGCACACTCTATTTAAAGATTTTTCTTTCCAGATTTACCTTTTTCATTCCTGAGCTGCCTTGAGATTATTGTTAGACCACTTCCACACCACCTTTTCTCTAGTATAGAGATTCATGGTTACTCCAGTCTTTTTCAATATAGCTGAGTTGCCTCTGCAGTCAGATTCTACTTTGTGCCCCTTCTCTATACTGACTCCAAGCTTTGACAGTGTTTCATGGTTATCCAGAAGTGGATTTAGTACTCAAGTTGTGGTTTGATCTCAGCATTGTGCACTTTGATCAGGATATTTTCTGATTGGTAATATAGCTTAACATTTTGGTTCGTTTGTTGTTTGACGCTCAGCATTGAATAGATTTGTCGACATCTACAAAGACTACTTGTTCTCTTTTAACTTGTTTTCTAAGTGTCACCTTTTTTCCGCATTTGTACAGAATTTTACAATTTCTTTGCATCTAATTTGATTACCCACTCTCCTTTTGTCTGATTCATTGTGATTTTAAAAATAGCCCTCTTAATTTGACTAGTTTGCACTATTTCTGAATCCTATATTAATGATGGTGTAAGTATCAGAGAGAATGCCACTCATTACGGCTACCCCATTAGACAGGATTTCCTCAAATTAGTAAAATACACTTTATTTCTATCCACTTGCTAATTTCTTACTCATTAAATTTTAATAAATATCTCCATGTGTAGAACATGGGTGGTACGGTGGCTCAGTGGTTAGCAATGCTGCCTCAGAGCACCAGTGAACTTTGGCGACTGTCAGTGGAGGTTGCACATTCTCCCCATGTCTGTGTGGGTTTCCTCCAAATGCTCTGGTTTCCTCCCACAGTCCAAAAATGTGCAGGTTAGGTGGATTGGCCATGGGAAATGCAAGGTTAAAGGGTGGGTCTGGATGGGATGCTCTTCAGAGGGTCAGAGTGAACTCAATGGGCTGCTTCCAACTATAGGAATCTAACTGTCAAATACCTCCAGGATAAGATCAGTCTGCCTGAGGTTCCACCATTGGTTTTGGTACAGGGCAGATTGTGGATGTAGGATTGAAGGAACAACACGTATACTGTAATTTTCATGGACTTAAATTCTTGGAAAGGAATAAAAACACAAATCTCCCTAACACATGCCAGGGAGAGTAAAATGAGGGACTTTTGATATGAAATTTAATCATTTGATTTGATTTGTTCTTGTCACATAAACTGAGATGCAGTGAAAAGTATTGTTTGCATGCGAACCAGACAAATCACAGCTTACATAAGTAATAGAACAGAATGCAGAGTATAGTGTTACAGAAGACGCAGAGAAAGATCAACTGCAAAAGTGAAAGACCTGTCTATAAGCCTGATAACAGCAGGGAAGATGGTGTTTGTACATGAAGATCTGTTGGTACATGTATTCAAACTTTTGGATCTCCTGCCTGAGGAAAGAGGGTGGAATGTTAAATGGGGTGGGAGGGGTCTTTGATTATGTTGGCTGCTTTCCTGAGCAGCAAGAGATGTAGATGGAGTCAACAGAAGGAAGACTGGACTGCGTCAACAAATCCCTAGTTTCTGGCAGTCCTGGGCAGAGCATCCAGACAGGATGTTTTCAATGGTGCATCAATAAAAATTGGTAAAAGTCATTATGGACATGTCGAATTTCCTTAGCCTTCTGAGGAAGTAGAGGTGTTGGTGTGCTTTCTTGACTGTAGCGTCAATGTGGATGGACTAGGATTGTTCGTTAGTGATGTTTACTCCTAGGAACTTGAAGCTGTTGGCCACCTCCACCTCAGCACCGTTGATATAGACATGGTGTGTCCTCCACCCTGCTTCCTGAAGTCAATGACCAGCTCCTTTGTTTTGCTGACATTGAGAGAGAAATTGTTGTCTTTACACCATGCCACCAAGCTGAGTATTTCTTTACTGTACTCTGTGCATTATGTGAGATCTGACCCACTATGGTGATGTTATCAGCAAATTTGTCAAAAGAGTTAACGCTGAATTTGGCCACACAGCCATAAGTATGAGAGAAGCATAGTAAGGGCTGATTACACGGCCTTGAGGGGGAATTAATGTTGAGGATTATTGTGGAGGAGGTGTTGTTGTCAATCTTTACTGATTGCAGTCTGCAGGTCAGGAAGTCACTTGCAGAGGGTGGGGAGCAGAGTCCTAGGTCTCCGAGCTTGGAGGTCTGTTTTGTTAGGAATCTTATGTGGATAACCTTGTTATCCAGATGTTCCAGAGACAGGTATAGGGCCAGGGAGCTGGCATCTGTTGCTAACCTACTGTGACGATAGGTGAATTGTAGCAGATCAAGGCCATCTGGGAGGCTGGAGTCAATGTGTGCCATTAATAACCCCTCGAAGCACTTCATAATGATGGATGTCAGAGCCACTAGGCTGACATTTCAATGCAGTACAGAGGAACTGCTGTACTGTGGTTGGTGCAATTCTTTATTAAAATTAGGCCCCTTCAGCTCTGCGTTCCACTTTTCACTAACCTGAACCCATCTGGCATGCTTGCTTGGATTCAATTTAGTACCAATGGGAGAAGAATTTGCAGGGCTACGAAGAATTCACAGGGCTATGGGACTAGCCAAATTGTTCTTGCAAAGAAATGGAGCAGACATAACAGCCACCTATCGGTTCTGTAATGACTGAAGTCATATCAGCCATATTCATTGTCCTTGCTAACTGACAATGGCTGTTGGGGACCCGGTGTCTTGCATTTAAAGTTCTGTAACTGGGTCCACCCAGTAACTGCTGCTAAACCCTTCCAATTCCCTTTTAAAAATTATGCTATTGATTTATGTTACCACATTCCTATTTGCAAAATGTGTCACCTCACACTTCACTGCATTAATGTTTATCTATTGTGTGAGACCATGCCATCAGTCTCTGTCTTCCTGAATCAGCTTGATGGGGAGCTTAGAGGGTGCTTTATCTGTATCTTATCCCATACCGCAGGACTAAACCAAGAATATTAATAATGTGTCCAAAATCTAACACTTGCCTGTCTACTTTGGATTCCAGCATCTGCAGTTTTTTTGTCTCTAACCAAGATTATTCTGACTGTGACAGAGCCACTTAATTGTAATGGGCTTAACATCCGATCATTTCTGTGCTCTACGCCCTTAGTTATATAAAATAAAAAAGCTTGAACCTTCATAAAAACAATAATGCCTAACAAAAATATTTCAATTTAGAGGTAAGTGCTCTGTGAATACATCAAAATTTTCACTCCAGCCTGGAAAATTAGGATTTTTACAGTGTTATCTATTTCCTCTCTCAATGTCTGAAACCATGTTTCTGTGAGACCAATGCTTTTATATTTTTACTAATTAATATACAGTTCTCTGCAGTTTTATCCTCCTCTAATGCTTCACTTAACATTTCTCTGGATTAAATTTCCTGATCATTATCCTGTAGATTTAAATATGTTTGATAAGCAGCAGTATTGGTGAAGATACATATGAATTTTAAATCATGTGAATGCCTGACACAGATTATGTATTTTTAATGTTCTGTGTTCCAACATGTAATCAAAGGACTGTTCTATTCAAATCTGATTTTTTGCCAATGTTAAGGCAGCAGGCTGGTACCACTGAGACTTTTTTGTTTTTTGTGTTTTGAAATTCAATTTGTTAGAAAGTGCAAGAAGGTGCCTTGCTTGTGATACTTAGAATAGTAAAGTTTTACATGGTTTACAAATCATTGTCTTAAATATGGTTTAAAGAAAAATATTTACTGGAGAATATTAAGCAGATTCAAGGATCCGTGAATGAGTGATGAAGATATTTACAGATATTGGACAATGTATTAAGTCTAATTCTTTAAGGAAGTAACAAGAAAGTTAGACAAAGGAGAGTCATGGACGTGATTTCTTTGGATTTCCAGAGGCTTTTGACAAGATGCCATACAGAAGGCTGCTAACTAAATTAAGAGCCTATGATGTTAGGTGCAAGGTACTGGCAGATGGATGAGAGTGGGGATGAAGGGATCTTTTTCAGGCCTGAAGTCTGTGACTAGTGGAGTTCTGCACAGGCCCCACTTGGGACCACAACTATGCACGTTATACGTTAATGATCTAATCGAAGGAACTGAGGGTATTGTTGCAAAGTTTGCAGATGACAAAGATAGATGGAGGGACAGGTAGTATCGAGGTGGCAGGAAGCTGCAGAAGGGCTTTGACAGGCTAGGAAAGTGGGCAAAGAAGTAACAGATGGAATACCATGTGGAAAAGTGTGAGGTTATTTACTTTGATAAGAAGAATAGAAGTATCTTTCAAACAGAAACTAAATAATATTTGGCTTAAAATTGCAATTGTCTGTGATAGGATAGTGTCAGGGCAGCAAGAGCTCCCGTCGTCACCTGACATCTACAAGTGATTGTGTCTTTTTCTTTCAGTTTCCCCAAGACTTCTCAGAAGAGCAGGACGTGCAAGAATTCGATCAGTGAGCCTGACCCCAACGCCTGGGAGTGAGGTAGCTGCACACCTTCCTTCCTTACAGACGGAGTTATGGAGCTGGGGACGAGGCAAAGAGGGTCAACTGGGTCATGGAGATGTCCTTCCCAGGTAACAGGAGTTCAATCACCGATAGATAAACAGTATCCTTGAAATAATATTATTTTGCTTCCTGCCTTATGATGTCTTCAAAACAAAGTTGTATTTCAAACCACCTCAGTTCAATCAAAGGTGACTAAGTGCCATATAATCCTGAGTGTGATGATGGCACTGAATTAGGTGGTACAATAAATGCTTCAGGTTGGGCAGTAAGTTACAAAAGTACAATGGCCATCAAGAAATTAAATGATTGGGGAAAATTGTGGCACATTTGTTTAGTGTTGGGAAATAACGTCATTGACTTTAAACCCAAGATCGTTCACGAATATTGCTGAAGGAAGACATGTAGTTGAAGCTTTTCATTCTTGCACTCAGAACAAACTCCAAAAATGTCCAATTTGAAAAGATTACAAACAACGATATGACAGTTTAAAAAAACGAAGGAGACGAATTGGTTGGCAAACCGACTAAAATTTGTCAAGGTATTACCACAGAGAAAGCAACAGGAAAACTATAGGTTTCCCCCAGCTCCTGGGCGATTCAGAAAAGATAAGGTTTGGACTTATTCTATTTGTTTGCAGAAAACTTGTCCTGGCATATGAATATCAGTTTGAGCCAGCATAAATGTGCCCATTAAAAGCTTGACTGTCTTAATTTTGATTTTAGTGTCATAAATATTACACTCAGGATTGTTGAAGTGCTGCTCAAACTCACAATCACCACCAACAATATGCATTTTTGTTTTGGTTTTGTAAAGTCTGGTTGAATGTAGTGTTCCCTATTTTTATGCTCCATTTTCTTTGAAATATAGGTCATCATTGATTTGCCTTCCTTATTAACTGAATTTGTATGCTAGCTTTTTGTGATTCATGCACAAGGAACCCCAAATCCCTCAATGCTGTGGCATTCTTCACTTAAATAACATTTTTAATGTTCCATTTTTAAAATCTTCTCCCCATTCCTGTGTGTTCTTCCCTCTGTTATTTCTGATCTCCACCATCTAGTACTAAAAAAGGTACTTAACTGTCTTTTTGAACAATCACAGACCCTTGAATATTTAGTTATCATTTTTGTAAACATGTCTTATAATACCTATATGACCATTTTCATTGATCTATATTTGTACTGTTAACTCATTTATTTTATTCTGAATACTGAGTGTACTCAAGCAAAGAACCATCGATTTTACCTCTTGCAATTTTTCCCTCCTTTGATCTTATTGGCTGCTTTTTTTTGTATGTTTTGTACATGCTATTTAGTTTACAGGCCTTTGTACAAGCCTTGTTGTCCGATTTGCCAGGACACTGTCCCAAGATGGTTTAAGTGTAGCCCGTCACACTGGAACAGCTCCCTTCTACCCCAGTAGTGGTATCAGTGCTCATGATCTGAAAATTATTCACCCACACCAAGTTTAGAGCCACACATTTATCTCCTTGTCTTTATTTGCCTAACACCAGTTTGTGCAAAAACTGAATGAATGACTGCCAACTTCTGCAAATCAAAACCAACAAGTGAAATCTAAGAACCTCCCTAAGCTCCACAACTTATCTCCCTAGCATTGTGACATGATGTGCCAATTAGAAATGCCAGATAACCATGTTGCTTTTTAAACAACCATACCTTTTGATTTAATTTTGGGATCCACGTGAATAATTCCTATCTCTAACGGAATTAATGAACTACTACTCCTGACTTAATGATTCCACCATTAATTTCCCTTAAATCAAAGAAGGTAAAAACATCTTTTCAAATAAGAAATAAGAACAACTTAAATCTTTTACTGATTAAGCTGCAGCTCACCAGGCTCAATCAAAAACTCATTGCGTTTTCTCCATTCAAATGCTGACCTTATTCAATTAGCACTTTGAGCTATAATTACCCTGGGTCTATATGAGTTACATCTACGTTGAGAGTTAATTGTACGATAATTAGGAACATCTGATTCCCAAGTTATACCTCTGAGAACATATTCATTATGGAATACGATATCTTAAACAATTGAGACAACTATGTCCTGTGGTGGGAGAGACCACAGTAAGGGTACTAATCTTAAAATTAAGGCTAGGCCATTTCAGGATGATGTTTGGACACAATTCTCACAAATCAAGTATAAGTCTGGAACTCTCAGAAAACAGTTGAGACTGGTCAATTGAAACTGTTTGAAAAAAAAAGAGATGGGTGTTTTTGTTGGGAAGGGTTTCAAGGGTTTTGGAACCAAGGCAGATACAGATGCAGATCAGAAACATGTAACTGTGTGATTGAATAGGCTTAGAGGGCTGAATGGTCTCCTCCTGTTCTCACTAGCAGTGCAGTTTTGATCTTATTTAAAGGCATTAGAAACTATTCAGAGAAGGATTATTGGACTGATCTGGAATGGGAGCGTTGGGAGGAAAGGTTATAAATGCGAGGCCTGTTTCCATTAAAGTTCTGAATGAAAGCCTTACTGAGATATACAAAAGATCCTGAGGGGATTTGACAGGGTGGATGCTCAAAGGGCATTTCACTTGTGGGAGAGGACGAGGGGACTCTGTTTTAAGCTAAGGGGTCTTCCATTGAAGATGGAGATTAGTCTCATTTTCTCTCAGGAAAGTCAAGTCTTTGGAACCCTTCTCCAGAGTGTGCGAAGGCAGAATCACTAAATATTTTTACAGCGGAGGTAGATAGATTCTTGACGAGCAAGGGAGCCAAAATGTTACATAAGCAGGAATGTTGAGTCAAGACTACAATCTGATTAGCCACAATTGCTTTGGACAGCAGAACAAATTCAAGGGGCTGAATGGCATTCTGTTCCTAATTTGTATATTCCGGGGTTCAACTGTCTGCAGTTTGGATCTAAAAGGGGCTGGCCTCAGACCCCTGTCTGAAACTAATGGACTATGGCCGACATTTACCAAGGCTGCTGATTACTTTGCAGGTTGTGCTGTCAGAAAATGCCATATAGATATTCAGTAAGGAGAGGATCAGCCTCAGCAGTGAGGCAGTCTACATTTAAATACTCTGCTGACGTTCATTGTGCTTCTTTGGTGAACGAAGTTAAAGATGACACCACACCAGGTTGTAGTCCAACATGTTTATTTGAAAGTACAAGCTTTCAGAGCACTTCGCCTTTATCAGGTAGCTATTGGAACAGGATACATAGGGCACAGAATTTATAAGTAAAAGATCAAAGTGTCATACAACTGATGTGATGTGTCAGACAAATCTAGATGGCTGTTAAGTCTTTAACCATTTAGAATGGGGATGCAAGTTTCGATTGATTAATATGTAAATCCCAAAGCATAGGATGACTAGGATCTGTCGGACTATACCCCAGCTGTTCCCTAAAGTTTCAAAAACTTTTGCATTTGTGTTTGAGGAACTAACTCATATGCACCCAGAATAGCCTTTCTTTTTATTGTATTGTAATCCATCAAAACAGTTTCTGACAGTGATGCACAACTCTCAAATACTGTATCCGCCCAGCTGACTCATGGACAGTTTCCAGTTTTCCTTCAGTCGCTCCATTTATTTTGTTACTTTTTCAAATAACATAAAGGATGTCTGCACATCCTTTTCCTCAAATTTTAACAGGATCTATAGGAATTCACACATTTCCTACTGGACTTCAGGTTATGACTAGGCTTTGCTCATCAGAACCTTCCTCTGCATCCTCTTTTTATAACTGTAGCTTTCAAAAAAGATACGGTCACTACAACTCCTTCACTTTATTCCTTTCTCTCCCCTGAACTCCAGTTCCAGGCTCTTAAATTACCTCTTCTACTGTCTCTATTCTTTCTTTTGTTCAAGTTCCAAATGCCTTTCATGCTTTTTAAATTTCCTTTTTCATTTAAGCTGGTTTAACTGTAAATTTGATTCTTGTGAACTCAAGTGATTCACCACTTGGTTTACCTTATTCTTCTTATTTCCGCAATCCCAGACACTCTGCCAAGTGTGTTAATTATGTCTGCCTTATGTCTACCTCTTAACTCCTTTGTCAATTCTATGAGATTGCATAGAACATAGAATAGTATAGTACAGTACATAGAATCATAGAATCTCTACATTGTGGTAACAGACCCTTTGGCCTCACCCTCAGAAGAATAACCCACTCAGACTCATTCTCCTACCTTATATTTACACCTGACTAATGCACCTAACCTGCCCATCCCTGAACACTGTAGGCAATTTCGCATGACCAAGGTCGAGAGTGGGGTGCTGGAAAAGCACAGCAGGTCAGTCAGCATCTGAGAAGCAAGAGAATCGACATTTCAGGCAAGAGCCCTTCATCAGGAATGAGGCTTGTGAGCCAATGGGGTGGAGAGATAAATGGGAGGGGGGGGTTGGGGCTGGGAGGAAGGTAGCTCAGAGTGCGATAGGTAGATGGAGGCAGAGGTAATGGTGATAGGTCGGAGAAGAAGGTGGAGCAGATAGGTGGGAAGGAAGATGGACAGGTAGGACAGTTCATGAGGGTGGTGCCGAGTTGGAACTGGGATAAGGTGAGGGGAGGGGAAGTGAGGAAACTGGTGAAATCCACATTGATGCCGTGGGGTTGGAGGGTCCCAAGCCGGAAGATGCTGCGTTCTTCCTCCAGGTGTCGGGTGGTGAGGGTGTGGGGATGGAGGAAGCCCAGGATCTGCATGCATGTCCTTGGTAGAGTGGGAGAGGGAGTTGAAGTGTTCGGCCATGGGGCGGTGGGGTTGGTTGGTGCGGGTGTCCCGGAGATGTTCTCTGAAGTGCTGTGCAAATAGGCATCCTGTCTCCCCAACGTAGAGGAGACCACATCGGGAGCAATGGATGGCGTGTGGAAGTGCAGGTGAAACTCTGATGGATGTGGAAGGCTCATTTGGGGCCTTGGACAGAGGTGAGGGGGGAGGTGTGGGCACAGGTTTTGCAATTCCTGCGGTGGCAGGGGAAGGTGCTGGGGACGGGAGGGTGGGTTTGTGGGGAGCGTGGGCCTGACAAGAGTGTCGCAGAGGGAATGGTCTCTATGGAAAGCAGATAGGGGAGGGGAGGGAAATATATCTCTAGTGGTGGGGTCCGTTTATAGGTGGCGGAAATGGTGGAGGATGATGCGATGTATGCAGAGGTCGGTGGGGTGGAAGGCGAGGACTGGGGGGTTCTGTCCTTGTTGCGATTGGAAGCGTGGGGTTGAGGGCAGAGGTGCAGGAAGTGGATGAGATGTGCTGGGGGGTATCATCGACCACGTGGGATGGGAAATTGCGGTCTTTGAAGAAGGAGGCCATCTGGTGTGTTCTGTGGTGGAACTTGTCCTCCTGGGATCAGATGCGCTGGAGGCAGAGGAATTGGGAATAAGGGATAGCATTTTTACAGGAGGCACAGTGGGAGGAGGTGTAGTCCGGATAGCTGTGGGAGTCGCTGGGTTTGTAGAAGATGTCTGTGTTGCATTGGTCACTGTTGATGGAGATGGAGAGGTCCAGGAAAAGGAGGGAGATGGCTGAGATGGTCCAAGTGAACTCAAGGTGGAATTTGTTGGTGAAGTTGGTGAACTGTTCTCCCTCCTCGTGGGAGCACGAGGTGGCATCGATACAATCATCAATGTAGTGGAGAAATAGGTGGGGAATGGTGCCGGTAAAGAAGATGGACTGTTCTACGTAACCGACAAAGAGACAGGCATAGCTGGGGCCCATGCGGGTGCCCATGGCGACCCCTTTCATTTGGAGGAAGTGGGAGGTTTCAAAGGGGAAATTATTGAGATTGAAGACCAATTCAGCCAGACGAACAAAAGTGTCAGTGGAGGGCTGCTGGTGGGGACGCCAAGAGAGGAAGAAACTGAGGCCTTGGAGGCCCTCGTCATTGTAGATGGAGGTGTACAAGGACTGGATATCCATGGTGAAGATGAGACGTTGGGGGCCCGGGATACTAAAGTCTTGGAGGAGGTGGAGGGCGTGGGTGGTGCCCCGAATGAATGTGGCAAGTTCCTGGACCGGGGTGTTAGGACAGTATCAAGATATCTGAAGATGAGTTTGGTGGGGCATGAGCAGGCCAAGATGATGGGTCGACCAGGGTAGTCAGGCTTGTGAATCTTGGGTAGGAGGTAGAACCGGGCGGTGTGGGGTTCCCGAACAATGAGGTTGGAAGCTGTGGATGAGAGATCCCTTGAGGGTGGTTAACAGACCGGCATGGGGTGTCCAGGTGGATGGGGTGTGTTGGAGGTGGGAGAAGGGGTCCTTGGAAGTGGGCGGGCACCATCTGGCACCCATCATCTCCCAGACCGTACACAACCTCATCACCTCAAGTGATCTCCCATCCACAGCTTCCAAACTCACAGCCCAGGAACCTGCACCTCCTGGTTTTACCTCCTACCCAAGATCCACAAGCCTGACTACCCCAGCTGACCCATCATGTCAGCCTGCTCATGCCCCATAGAATTCATCTCCACATACCTCGATACTGTACTTTCCCACCGGTTAGGGACACATACGTTTGAGACACCACCCACACCCTCCAACTCCTCCAATTCTTTCGTTTCCCGGGTCCCCAACGCCTCATCTTCACCATGGATATCCAGTCCCTGTACACCTCCATCTGCAATGACGAGGGCCTCCAAGGCCTCTCTTTCTTCCTCTCCTGGCGTCCCCACCAGTAGCCCTCCACTGACACTCTCATTCGTTTGGCTGAACTGATCCTCCATCTCAGTAATTCCACCTTTGAATTCTCCCACTTCTTCCAGCTGAAATGGGTAGCCATGGGCACCTCCGTCTACCTATTGCACTCTGAGCTACCTTCCTCCCAGCACTGCCCCCTCCCATTTATCTCTCCACCCCCTTGGCTCACAAGCCTCATTCCTGATGAGGGGCTCTTGCCCGAAATGTCGATTTTCCTGTTCCTCGGATGCTGCCTGACCTGCTGTGCTTTTCCAGCACCACACTGTTGACTCTGATCTCCAGCATCTGCAGTCCTCACTTTCTCCTAAGAGAAGGTATAGACAAATGGGCTTCGTTCATTTATTTGCTCAATGTGCTCCTGACCTCACTCCCAGGAGGTTACCTATCACTGCTCAGCAGCCTGATTCTAATAGTTCACTATGGGTGACTCTGCATTCAGCAGCCTCGGCCAGAGTTCTCAACTTTCCTCACAAAACCTCTCTGCCTCATTACATCCTTTCAATGCCCCTTGAAACCTACCTCTCCAGCCTAAAATGGCATGAATTAAACATTTTTTTTGATTATTCTCTAGTGAACCACCTTGATTAAAAACAACTATAAGTTGCTATTGTAATTTTATTTTAAAACCCTGCACTTTCTAATGTATAACAATACCAACCACTTGTAAAATCTCAAACAACAACCGCATCTGAGTCAATCTGACCAGCAATGGGACCATCTGGCCTGGCACTTCATTGAGCAGACCTTGCCTCCATCACAAACACAGATGTGGGGATGTTTATCGATGATTGCACTATTCACGACTCTTCAGACACTGAAGCAGTCCATGTTCAAATGCAACAAGTTCTGGACAATATCCAGGCTTGGGTTGACAAGTGGCAAGTAAAAATTCGCACCACACAAATGGCAGGAAATGACCATCTCCAACAAGAGACAATCGAACCACCGCCCCTTGACATTCAGTGGTGTTACCATTACTAATTCCCCCGCTAACAATATCCTGGAGGTGACCATTGATCAGGAACTCAGCTGGATTTGCTACATAAACACAAGAACGGGTCAGAGGTTAAGAATACTGCAGCGAATTACACACCTCCTGACTCCCCAAAGTGTGTCAACCACCTACAAAAGTCGGGTGCAGCTCCGACAAAACCCAAAAAAGCTTGACACCATCCAGGAAATGCAGCCCATTTAATTGGCACCTCATCTGCAAGCATCCACCCCCTCCACCATCAACACTCAGTTGTAGAACCTACAATATACACTGCAGGAATTCATTAAAGATCCTTAGACAACACCTTCCAAATCTATGACTACTTCCTTCCAGAGGACAATGGCAGCCGACACCTGGGAACATCACCAGGTGCAAGTTCCCTTCCAAGCCACTCACCACCCTGACTTGAAAATATATCGCTGTTCCTTTGCTGGGCCAGATTCCTGGATTCTCTCCCTCATGGCATAGTAGGTTAACTTACAGCACGTGGACTGCAGCAGTTTCAGAGGGTGGCTCGCCACCACCTTCTCAGGGACAGTTTGGGCAGACAATGAATGCTGGCCAGCCAGTGATGCACACATTCCATGAGTGAATTTTTTAAAAAGTCATTCGTTCTTCATAGCACCATTGTGAATACTGAGCACGATGTTTGCTGATGGATTTGGTTATCAGTTACAGCAGTGAGCAGTGCTTACTCTCATGCAATAACAAAATTCTTGTCCTGTCTCTAGACTTCAACCCCTGTGCATCAAGAGCCTGAGCAATAAAGAAGTGGTCCAGGTGGTGGCTGGTGCATATCACTCATTGGCTTTAACTGCTAGGTCACAGGTAAGATTCATACCATTTGCTCCATTTTTCTTAAGTGTCTAAGCTGAGAGATCTAGGAAGTACCTTGATTAAGCAAACAGGACATTCTGGAATACTGTGATGAGTTCTGGTTTCCCAGTTATAGCAAGGATACTATTAAGCTGGAGAGGATTCAGAAGAGATTTACCAGGATGTTGCTGTGTATGGAAGATTGAGTTATAAAGAAAGGCTGGGTCTTTTTCACTGGAGCGTAGGAGATTGAGAGGTGACCTTATAGAAGTTTGTAAAATAATGAGGGGCATAGATAGAGTTAATAGTTGTTGTCTTTTCCCGAGTGTGGGGGATTTCTAGATGAGGGGGCGCACTTTTAAGATGAGAGGAGAAAGATTTTAAAAAGACATGAGGGGCAAATGTTTTACACAGAGGGTGGTTGGCGACTGGAATGAACTTCCTGTGGAAGTGGTGGGTATGGTTACAACATTTAAAAAACATTTGGATAATTACATGAATAGGAAAGGTTTGGAGGGCTATGGGCCAGGAGCAGGCAGGTGGGGCTAGTTTAGTTTGGCATAGACCTGTCTATTTCTGTGCTGTTTGACTCTATGACAGTCATGGTTTGACCAGAGAATGATGGGACAGATGTTCATAAATAAGGGCAGATAGGCAGTATAACGAGTTTTAATGCAATAATCATGGATTACTTCAATCTTCATATAAATTGGATAGGACAGATTAGCCTGAAAGATGAGTTCATGCACTATTTTTGGGCAGTTTCTTCGAACAGTACATTCCCATGCAAGGGAACAGGCTCTGAGACCTGGTAAGGTGCAATGAAACAGGATTAGTTAACGACCCCACAGGAAAGGAGTCTCTAGGTGGCAGCTACATGATGATAGATTTTCACATTCATTCATTTCATGGTTAAGAAGTATGAATCTAAGTCCAGTGTGTTAATTTGTTTAAAAAAGAAGTACTTGAAGGCAAAGAGTTAGCTAAGGTGAACTGGGAATATTGATTATAGGTGTGACAGAGGAACAAAAGACAGAAGAAAATTTGCCATTCTTACCCGAAATGGCCTAAGTGTAACTACAGGGAGAAAGCATTCATCATTTCTCAGTCCTGACGAAGGGCTTATGCCCGAAACATTGATTCTCCTGCTCCTCGGATGCTGCCTGACCTGCTGTGCTTTTCCAGCACCACACACTTGATCAAGTGTAACTACAGACAGACTACAAGGCAGTGGAATCTTTACTGCCATTGAAATAGCTGAGCAATCCACTCAGTTGTATCAAGCCACTGTGAAGTCTAAACATAAAATGAGATTAGACCTGGGCACTGGAAAATTAAATGGTGCATGTAGCCTTGTTGAGCCGACAGTGTCTTCCTTACTAACATCAAGGGGCTTATGTCAAACCTGGGAGTACAGTCCCAACAGACAAGTTAAATGTCAGCTTGACAGTCATGTTCAATAAATTACATTTTTAAACACCCCTTGCAGCGTCCAACACCAGGACGCTGACAGTGCAGACCAACAGAGGTAACAGCGTAGTGATTCAACAGTCAGAAGATGTTGCCCTGGGATTCTTCGCCGATTTACTCCAGACCCCATGAAATTGTATGGCACCATGCCAACTGTGAGCTTGCTTGGGGTGATTGTTTAAAAATAAGGCATCACCTGCTTAAGACATTGATAAGGAAAAAATAATTTTCTCAGCAAATTGACTGTCTTTGCAACTCTCTTCCTACAAAACACAGTGATCAGAGAGCTTGAATATTTTTAAGGCAGAAGTATAGATTCTTGATTAGGAAGGGGATCAAACATACTTTCAGTGTTATGTAGCAATGCGGATTTGAGTTTACAGTCAGATCAACCAAGACTTTATCAAATAACAGTATGCTCAAGGGGTTAAATGGCCCATTCAGTTCCTAATTTGTAAGTTTGCAAATGTGGCCAAGAAAATGTCTTGATGGTTATGATGTACTGAATCCAATCAGCCATTAGATCAGAACCAGTTCATGTTGAGCACAAATTGGAAGCAACACAGGTGCCATTGACACAGGATACACTCTGAGTGGGAGATTCTAATGTCCAGCACCAAGAGTACTTGGTAGCACCAATGATGACCATGCTCATCGAGTCCTAAAGGACAAGGGCTGCTGGACAGATCTATGGCAGGTGGTGGGCAACCAACAAGATGGAGAAACATCCTTGAGCTTGTCCCCACTAATCTACCTCAGGCACATGCTTCTGTCCAATGCAGTAATGGTAGGAGTGGCCACTGCACAGCTCTTCTGGAGATGAAACCCTCATATTCATATTGAGGATGCTCTTCATCATGTTGTATGGCACGACCACTAAGCTAAATGGGATAGACTGGGAATATACCGAGCACTCCAGACCGGGCTACCATGAGGTACCTTGAGCTATCAGGAGCAGAATTGTATTCAACCAAAATCTGTAACCTTGTGAATTAGCCTATCCTGACGGTCAGCGTTACCATCAAGCTGATCAAATTCCTGTCTGAGTGAAGAGTGTAAGGGGATGCCAGGAGCAGCACCAAGTATATCTAAAAGATATACAAGACTACTTGATAGCAAGTAGTATGCAGTAGACAGAACTAAGCAATCCCACAACCAATGGATCAGATCTAAGCTCTGCTGTCCAACCATATCCAGTTGTGAATGGAGGTAGACAATGAAATAATTCACCGGAGGTGTGTCTCCACAAATATTCATTTCAGTGATGGGGGAGCCCAGTGCATCAGTGCAAATCACCAGGCTGAAGTATTTACATTCACCTTCGGCCAGAAGTGTTAGGTGGATGATCCTCCTCCTGACCTCCCCAGCATCACAATGCCATTCTTTAGCCAATTTGATTCACTCTACATGATATAGAGAAAACTATCTGGACTTCCAGGAGGCGTTTGATAAAATGCCACACAAAAGGTTAATTCTGAAGGTTGGATCATATGGGATCGGGGTAATTTATTAGCTTGGAAAGATGATTGGCTGATGGACAGAAGACAGAGAGTCAGGATAAATTGTTTGTTTTCTGAATGGCAAGACGTAACTAGTGGGGTGCCGCAGGATTCGGTCTTTGGGCCCCAGCTATTTACAATCTAAATTAATTAATTGGATACAGGGATAGAAGGCTCTATGGCCACATTTGCAGACTACACAAAAATAGACAGGAGGATAAATTGCAATGAGAAAATAAGAACCTTACATATGGGATATAGATGGGTTAGGAGAGTGGGCCAAAATTTGGAAAATGCAGTTTAACATGGATAAATGCTAAGTCATCCATTTGGGTCAAAAAAACGGGAAGGCGACCTCTTATCTTAATGAGGAGAGACTTTGTGGTGCTTCTGTGCAGAGGGATCTGATATGCTTGTTCATGAGTTGCAGAAAACTGCAGGTCCAGCAAATAATAAAGAAAGCAGATGGAATGTTGGCTTTTATAGCTAAACAATTAGAATATAAAAAGGTAAGGAAGTATTATTGCAGCTATACAAGGCATTGGTGAGACTGCACCTGGAGTATTGTGCACCGTTTTGGACCCCTTATTTGAGGAAAGATATAGTGGCATTGGAGGCAGTTCAGACAAAGTTCACGAATTTGATCCCAAAGAGAGGGGTTTGTTGTAGGAAGAGAGATTGAATGGTTTAGGCCTATACTGTCTGGAATTTAGAAGAATGAGGGGAAATCAAATTGAGGTATCCAAGATGACAAAAGGTCTGGATAAAATAGACATGGAGCAGACGCTTCCTTGTGTGGAGCATTCTAAGACGAGAGGTCATAGTCTTAAGATAAAGGGTAGCAAATTTAAAACAGAGTTGAGGAGAAAATACTTCTCCCAAGGGTTGTGTATCTGTGGAATAGGCTACCTCAAAGTGCAGTAGATGCTGGGGCAGTAAGTAAATTTAAGGAGAAATTTGACAGATTTTTAATTAGTAATGGGTTGAAGGGTTATGCGGAGAAGGCAGGAAAATGGAGTTGAGTAGCATATCAGCCATGATTGAATGGTGGCGTACTCGGTAGACAGAATGCCCTAATTCTGCCCCCAAATCTTATAAACATATGAACTTATAAAAGCTGAATACTGTACAGGCTATGAACCCTGAAAATATTCCAGACATGGTAGCTCCAGAAGACTTGTGCTCTAGAACTTGCTGTTCCCCTAGCCAAGCTAATCCAGTACAGCTACAATACTAGCATTTACCTCGTATGTGGAAAATAGCCCAGATAAAAAAATAGCAGTTCAAATCTGACTCTGCCAATAACCACATCATCAGCCTACTCTGTACAATGCTGTTGCTGCCGCTGATAGCCCATAGTGCCTTGCGGATGCCCAGTCATGTTCCTGGGTCGGTTGAAACCCTACATTATTAAGCCATACATCACAATGTAAAGGTATTCGCACTGTGAAGATGGCATTACTGTGGAGCTCACTTCTATCGATACTGCCATGGACAGATGCATCTGTAGCAGACAGATTGGTCAAACTGAGGACAAGTATATTTTTATCTCTTGTTAAGTCCCTCACCACCTGCTGCAGACCCAATTTGATGAGAAGAATTATTATAATCCCTACAGTGTGGAAACAGGCCCTTCGGCCCAACAAGTAGAGTAACCCATCCAGACCCATTCCCCTTGACTAATGCACCTAACACTATAGGCAATTTAGCATGGCCAATCCACCAAACTGCACATCTTTGGACTGTGGGAGGAAACCGGAACACCCAGAGGAAACCCACGCAGACACGGGGAGAACGTGCAAACCCCACACAGACAGTCACCAGAGGCTGGAATTGAACCTGGGTCCTTGAACCTGTGAGGCAGCAGTGCTAACCACTGAGCCACCATGCCACCCCTAACAGCTGTGGTCTAGCAGCTATATCATTTAGGACTTGGCCATCAAGATCAATATCAGTGCTAACAAGCTACTCTTAGTGGTCATTTCAAATTCCTTACCAGAATACAGTCTGCATCTTTATCACCCTCAGTATGAGAGTACTTTCAACAAGTTGAAGTACTGATACATCAGCCGAGGGGGTGTGGGACCTGGTAATGAGTAGAAGGACTCTTTGCTCAAGTTTGACTTCATGTTGAGGACAGCTACCTCCTGACTGCACAGCACTGTGCCCGTCCTGCCAGCAGAACAGGACATTACCAGGGTGGTGTTGTCTGGGTCACTATGCCTGAGATATGATTCCTTGAATATGACTATATAAGGCTTTTTTTTGACTGGTGAAACAGCTCTCCCAGTTCTGGCACTAGCACCTCAGATGTTAGTCAAGAGGACTTTGCAGGATAGATAGACTATGTTTGTTGTTGTTAAGTGTGATGGAACATTCTCCACTATTCTGGATGAGTCCAGGTCATTAAGCTCAATATCATCCAGAACCACCTTCAACATTCACTGTCTCGCCGACTGATCCTTCCCACTCCCAATAATTAACAAACATATGTTCTGTAAGGTTTTGAACTAATAATTCCTCCATATACGTTGGCCAGGGATGGCAAAAAACACCAGTATGCCTTGGCTATTAGGCAGAGCTATCCACAGCAGTTCTACAGAATCGCCGCCATCTTGCCGAGTCTGTCTCGCTGACTATTGCACATTGGCAGCAGTATGTACCATCTACTAGATGCATTGCAGCAAATCACAATGGATCCTTCATAAATAACCTCCAAACCCATGACCTGCATTATCTCGAGGGACAAGGACTGCATGGGAATCACACCTCCTTCAAGTTCCCCTCCAAGCCACACACCATCCTGAGTTGGAGGTATTTCCGTGTTCCTTCACTGTTGTCAAGTCAAAATCCTGGAACACTGAAGTACAATTTTGGGTTTTATGAGCACATGCATGAGATTCATGAGGTGGAGCAACACATAAAACCTCTTGAGTATCTAGAAATTGTTCTGTAGTGTTTCAGGCTTGGTTCGTATTCCACAGAAATGTAAGCATATAAAGGCTAAAGTTGATTTCTCTTATCCACAATTTTCTTCCTACAGGTATATTCATGGGGCAGCAACACCCATGGACAACTTGGCCACACAGAGTCACCCACCATCATGCCTCGCCTAGTCAAGGTACAGTTCAGCTGCTGAACAAGTTCAAAAATATGAACCTATGTTTAAAATCTGTTACAGAAGCATACTCCGAAGCAGTTAACATAGATAAACCAGATAAAGCATCCATTTTGAAGATTACTAGCCCAATACGTGGTCAGTGCTAGGTTCGGTGACTTCAGCTGAGCCTCAATGAACCTGAAGAATGGAGATGAAGATCTGTCAGGGCTCCCTTTGCTTATCACTGTAGAGTTACATTATGTAGTTGTTGGGTCAGAAAAGGAGCAGGCTTTGTTGCTGCACAGAATTCATCAAGCTATCAACACTGATGGTCTTGCTTACAAAACAAGTGAGGGTAGCAGTAGCATCAGTTGGCACCCATGGAAACTCTATGCTTTTGAGAGTTGACTTCTACAGGAAAAACTTAACCTGTTCAATGATGCCCAGTTTAGGTTCTGCCAGGGCCACTCAGCTCTTGACCTCATTACAGCCTTGGTTCAAACATGGACAAAAGAGCTGAATTCCAGAGGTAAAGTGAGGGAAGAGTGATAACCTTTGACTTCAAGGTTGCATTTGACTGAGTGTGGCATCAAGGAACTCTAGCAAAAATTAGTATCTGGGGGAAAATTCTCTGCTGGTTGGATCATACCTGATACATAGAAATATAGTTGTGGTTGTTGGAGTTCAGGCATTTCAGCTGCAGAACATCTCTGCAGGAGTTTCTCAGGGTAGTGTCATAGGCACAATCATCTTCAGCTGCTTCAATGACCTGTCCATCAGGAGTGTGATGTTCACCAATGATTGCACCATGTTCAGCACCTTCCGTGACTCCTCGGACACTGAAGAAGTCAGTGTTCAAATGTAACAAAATCTTGACAATATCCAGGCTTGGGCTGACGAGCGGCAAGTAACATTTGCACCACACGGATGCCAGGAAATGACCATGTCCAATAAGAGATAATCTAACTACCATTCAATGGTGTTACCATCACTGAATCTCTCACTATTAACATCCTGGGGGTTACCATTGACCAGAAACTCAACTGGACTCACCACAAACACAGTGGCTACAAGAGCAGGTTAGAGACTTGGAATACTGAAGTGAGTAACTCACCTCCTAACTCCTCAAAGCCTGACCATAATTTACAAGGCACAAATCAGGAATATGATGTAACTCCGTAATTGTCTGGCTGGCTGCAGCTCCAATAACACCCAAGAAACTTGACACTATCCAGAACACAGCAGTCTGCTTGATTGGTGGCAGACTAAAAAAAAAAAGGACCAGGGGCACGACATGTACCGGGAAATAGAGAAGGCATGTCAGAAAGGCAAGGTCACGGTGATCATGGGAGACTTCAATATGCAGGTGGATTGGGTAAATAATGTTGCCAGTGGATCCAAAGAAAGGAACTTCATGGAATGCTTACAGGATGGCTTTTTGGAACAGCTTGTCATGGAGCCCACAAGGGAGCAGGCTATTCTGGACCTAGTGCTATGTAATGAACCAGACTTTATAAAAAATCTTAAAGTAAGGGAACACTTAGGAAGCAGCGATCATAATATGGTAGAGTTCAGTCTGCAGTTTGAAAGAGAGAAGGCAAAATCGGATGTAATGGTGTTACAGTTAAATAAAGGTAATTATGAGGGCATGAGAGGAACTGACGAAAATAGACTGGAAGCAGAGCCTAGCAGGGAAGACAGTAGAACAAAAATGGCAGGAGTTTGTGAGTATAATTGAGGACACTGTACAGAGGTTCATCCCCAAGAAAAAAAAGATTATCCGGGGAGGGATTAGACAGCCATGGCTGACAAAGGAAGTCAGGAAATGTATTAAAGAAAAAGAGAGATCCTATAAAGTGGCCAAGAGCAGTGGGAAATCAGAAGATTAGGAAGGCTACAAAAACAAACACAGGATAACAAAGAGAGAAATAAGGAAGGAGAGGATCAAATATGAAGGTAGGCTAGCCAGTAATATTAGAAATGATAGTAAAAGTTTCTTTCAATACATAAGAAACAAACGACAGGCAAGAGTAGACATTGGGCCACTTCAAACTGATGCTGGAAGCCTAGTGATGGGAGATAAGGAAATAGCTGGAGAACTTAATTAGTACTTTGCGTCAGTCTTCACAGTGGAAGACCTGAGTAATATCCCAACAATTAAAGGGAGTCGGGGCTGAATTGAGTATGGTTGCCATTGCAAAAGAGAAAGTGCTAGAAAAGCTAAAAAGTCTTAAAATTGATAAATCTCCTGGCCACGATGGGCTACATCCTAGAGTTCTGATGGAGGTGGGTGAGGAAATAGCGGAGGCGTTGGTTGAGATCTTTCAAAAGTCACTGGAGTCAGGGAAAGTCCCGGATGATTGGAAGATCGTTGTTGTAACCCCCTTGTTCAAGAAAGGATCAAGACAAAAGATGGAAAATTATAGGCCAATTAGCCTAACCTCGGTTGTTGGTAAAATTCTAGAATCCATCATTAAGGATGAGGTTTCTAAATTCTTGGAAGAGCAGGGTCGGATTAGAACAAGTCAACATGGATTTAGTAAGGGGAGGACGTGCCTGACAAACCTGTTGGAATTCTTTGAAGAGGTGACAAGTAGATTAGACCAGGGAAACCCAGTGGATGTGGTCTATCGAGACTTCCAAAAGGCCTTTGAAAAGGTGCCACACGGGAGGCTGCTGAGCAAGGTGAGGGCCCATGGTGTTCGAGGTGAGCTACTGATATGGATTGACGATTGGCTGTCTGACAGAAGGCAGAGAGTTGGGATAAAAGGTTCCTTTTCGGAATGGCAGCCGGTGACAAGCGGTGTCCTGCAGGGTTCAGTGTTGGGGCCGCAGCTGTTCACGTTATATATTAATGATCTGGATGAAGGGACTGGGGGCATTCGAGCAAAGTTTGCCGATGATATGAAGTTAGGTGGACAGGCAGGTAGTACTGAGGAAATGGGGAGGCTGCAGAAGGATCTAGACAGTTTGGGAGAGTGGTCCATGAAATGGCTGATGGAATTCAATGTGAGCAAATGCGAGGCCTTGCACTTTGGAAAAAAGAATACAAGCATGGACTACTTTCTAAACGGTGAGAAAATTCATAAAGCCAAAGTACAGAGGGATCTGGGAGTGCTAGTCGAGGATTCTCTAAAGGTAAACATGCAGGTTGAGTCCGTGATTAAGAAAGCGAATGCAATGTTGTCATTTATAGAACATAGAACAATACAGCACAGAACAGGCCCTTCGGCCCACAATGTTGTGCCGAACATTTGTCCTAGCTTAAGCACCCATCCATGTACCTATCCAATTGCCGCTTAAAGGTCACCAAAGATTCTGACTCTACCACTCCCACAGGCAGCGCATTCCATGCCCCCACCACTCTCTTGGTAAAGAACCCACCCCTGACATCTCCCCTATACCTTCCACCCTTCACATTAAATTTATGTCCCCTTGTAACACTCTGTTGCACCCAGGGAAAAAGGTTTCTGACTGTCTACTCTATCTATTCCTCTGATCATCTTATAAACCTCTATCAAGTCACCCCTCATCCTTCGCCGTTCCAACGAGAAAAGGCCTAGCACTCTCAACCGATCCTCGGACGACCTATTCTCCATTCCAGGCAACATCCTGGGAAATCTTCTCTGCACCCTCTCCAAAGCTTCCACATCTTTCCTAAAGTGAGGCGACCAGAACTGCACACAGTACTCCAAATGTGGCCTAACCAAAGTTACAGTTGCAACATCACTTCACGATTCTTGAATTCAATCCCTCTGCTAATGAACACTAATACACCATAGGCCTTCTTATAAGCTCTATCCACCTGAGTGGCAACTTTCAAAGATCTATGAACATAGACCCCAAGATCCCTCTGTTCCTCCACCTTACTAAGAACCCTACCGTTAACCCTGTATTCCGCATTCTTATTTGTCCTTCCAAAATGGACAACCTCACACTTGGCAGGGTTGAACTCCAACTGCCACTCCTCAGCCCAGCTCTGCATCATATCTAAGTCTCTTTGCAGCCGACAACAGCCCTCCTCACTATCCACAACTCCACCAATCTTCGTATCATCTGCAAATTTACTGACCCACCCTTCGACTCCCTCATCCAAGTCATTAATAAAAATTACAAACAGCAGAGAACCCAGAACTGATCCCTGCGGAACTCCACTTGTAACTGGGCTCTACCACCACTCTCTGACTTTGACCGGTTAGCCAGTTTTCTATCCAATTGGCCAAATTTCCCTCTATCCCATGCCTCCTGACTTTCCACTTTCCCTGACTTTCCACATAAGCCTACCATGGGGAACCTTATCAAATGCCTTACTAAAATCCATGTATACTACATCCACTGCTCTACCCTCATCCACATGCTTGGTCACCTCCTCAAAGAATTCAATAAGACTTGTAAGGCAAGACCTACCCTTCACAAATCCGTGCTGGCTGTCCCTAATCAAGCAGTGTCTTTCCAGATATTCATAAATCCTATCCCTCAGTACCCTTTCCATTACTTTGCCTACCACCGAAGTAAGACTAACTGGCCTGTAATTCCCGGGGTTATCCCTATTCCCTTTTTTGAATAGGGGCACAACATTCGTCACTCTCCAGTCCCCTGGTACCACCCCCGTTGACAGTGAAGACGAAAAGATCATTGCCAACGGTACTGCAATTTCCTCTCTTGCTTCCCACATAATCCTAGGATATATCCCGTCAGGCCCGGGGGACTTATCTATCCTCAAATTGTTCAAAATGTCCAACACATCTTCCTTCCTAACAAATATCTCCTCTAGCTTACCAGTCCGTTTCACACTCTCCTCTTCAACAATACGGTCCCTCTCGTTCGTAAATACTGAAGAAAAGTACTCATTCAAGACCTCTCCTATCTCTTCCGACTCAATACACAGTCTCCCACTACTGTCCTTGATTGGACCTCCCCTCGTTCTCGTCATTCTCATGTTTCTCACATACGCATAAAATGCCTTTGGGTTATCCTTGATCCTATCCGCCAAAGATTTTTCATGCCCTCTCTTAGCTCTCCTAATCCCTTTCTTCAGGTCCCTTCTGGCTATCCTGTATCCCTCCACTGCTCTGTCTGAACCCTATTTCCTCAACCTTATGTAAGCCTCCTTCTTCCTCTTTACAAGACATTCAACCTCCCTCGTCAACCAAGGTTCCCACACACGACCATTTCTTTCCTGCCTGACAGGTACATACATATCAAGGACCCGTCGTATCTGTTCCTTGAAAAAGTTCCACATTTCCACGACATCCTTCCCTGACAGGCTATGCTCCCAACTTATGCTCCTCAGATCCTGTCTTACAGCATCGTAATTACCCTTCCCCCAATTGTAAAACCTACCCTGTTGCACACACCTATCTCTCTCCATAACCAAGGTGAAAGTCACAGAATTGTGGTCACCATCACCAAAATGTTCGCCCACTAACAAGCCCATCACTTGTCCCGGTTCATTACCGAGTACCAAATCCAATATGGCCTCCCCTCTGGTCGGACAATCTACATACTGAGTTAGAAAAGCTTCCTGGACACACTGCGCAAACACCGCCCCATCCAATCTACTTGATCTAAAGAGCTTCCAATCAATATTTGGGAAGTTGAAATCGCCCATGACTACTACCCTGTGGCTTCTGCACCTTTCCAAAATCTGTTTCCCAATCTGTTTCTCCACATCTCCGCTGCTATTGGGGGTTCTATAGTAAACTCCCAACAAGGTGACTGCACCTTTCCTATTTCTGACTTCAGCCCATACTACCTCCAAAGGCAGATCCCCCTCGAACTGCCTTTCTGCAGCCGTTATACCATTTCTAATTAGCAACGCCACCCCTCCTGCTTTTTTATCACCCTCCCTAATCTTACTGAAACATCTGTAACCAGGAACCTCCAACAACCATTCCTGTCCCTCTTCTATCCACGTTTCCGTGATGGCCACAACATCGTAGTCCCAGGTACCGATCCATGCCTTAAGTTCACCCACTTTATTTCTGATACTCCTTGCATTGAAGTATACGCACTTGAACCCATCTCTGTGTCCGCAAGTATTCCCTGTCTGTGCTACCTTCTTCACAGCCTCCCTACATTCTTGGACATCCTGACAAACAGCTAGCCTACTTGCTGGACTACAAGTCCGGATCCCATCCCCCTGCCAAATTAGTTTAAACCCCCCCGAAGAGTACTAGCAATATCTCAAGAGGGTTGGAATATAAAAGCACCGTTGTGCTACTGAGACTTTATAAAGTTCTGGTTAGGCCCCATTTGGACTACTGTGTCCAGTTTTAGTCCCCACACCTCAGGAAAGACATACTGGCACTGGAGCGTGTCCAGCGGAGATTCACATGGATGATCCCTGGAATGGTAGGTCTAACATACGAGGAATGGCTGAGGATCCTGGGATTGTATTCATTGGAGTTTAGAAGATTAAGGGGAGATCTAATAGAAACTTACAAGATAATGCATGGCTTGGAAAGGGTGGACGCTAGGAAATTGTTTCTGTTAGGCGAGGAAACTAGGACCCATGGACACAGCCTTAGAATTAGAGGGGATAAATTCAGAACAGAAATGCGGAGACATTTCTTCAGCCAGAGAGTGGTGGGCCTGTGGAATTCATTGCCACGGAGTGCAGTGGAGGCCGAGACGCTAAATGTCTTCAAGGCAGAGATTAATAAATTCTTGATGTCACAAGGAATTAAGGGCTACGGGGAGAATGCGGGTAAGTGGAGTTGAAATGCCCATCAGCCATGATTGAATGGCGGAGTGGACTCAATGAGCTGAATGGCCTTACTTCCATTCCTATGTCTTATGGTCTTATGGTCTTAAGCATCCACTCCCTCCACACTGAAATTCAGTAGCAACAGCAGCAGCAGCAATGTGTACAATCTACAAGATGCATTGCAGTAGTTCACCAAAGATCCTTAAACAGAAACTACCAAATCCATGACCACTTCCATTTAGAAGGGCAAGGGCACCAGATTCATGGGACACCACCACATTCGAGTTTCCCTTCAACTATTCCCTACCCTGACTTGAAATATATTGCCGTTCCTTTGCTGTAGCTGGGTCAAAATCCTAGAATTCCTCCCTAATGGCATTGTAGATCAACTAACAGCATATGGACTGCAGCAGTTCAAGAAGGCAGCTCACCACCACCTTCTCAAACACAACTAGGGACGGGCAAAAATCATGGCCTGCCAGCAATGCCCACGTCCCATGTGTGAATAAAAAAAAGGGGACATGGACATTAGAAAGTGGCATATTTTTTGATGCTGTAGGTTGGTCTAGGAAGTGATAGGCTCACACCAATAAATATCCAGGGATACTATTTATCCCATCAGACTGCAGGTAGTCAGTCAGTACTGTTGACCCATTTGCTATCAAATCCACCTGTCTGAGTGACAATCTGAGGGGATTGTGGACTAGCTGCAAGGTTTTTTCAGTCTTTACTGCTTTGTTTTCAATAATGCACCTTACATCAGTTGATCTATTGCTAAAACTCCATTTCAGAGGTCTTGACATAGCTCTGGAGTCATGCATAAGCCATACTGGGTAAGGTTGGTACATTTTCTCCACTAAAAAGAATGTTTGGGAAGCAGATGGGTTTTATAAAAATGTCAGTACTGGTCACTTACCAATGTTGTGTATTATAGTTAGAGTATGTTATGTTGGAACAGTGTTCCTTTAAGGGTGAGTCATCAGTCAGTTGGATAGGCTTGCTCAGATTTGTTTCAGGTTCTTACAGAGTGCACACTTTCAGAATAAAGATTCCTTTTTGGGCTGCAGCGAATGACAAGTTAATATGTTCTTTATTTCTTACTGGAGGCTAGTAACTGCCCAGCACAGAATAATGTTGTTATGACACGGGGTAAATCCCTCTGCTAATTTAAAACGGCGCGGTGAATTGGCTATGCTAAATTGCCTGTAGTGTAAGGTACATTAGTCAGAGGGCAATGGGTCTGTGTGGGTTGCTCTTCAGAGGGTCGGTGTGGACTTGTTGGGCTGAAGGGCCTGTTTCCACACTGCAGGGAATCTAATCTAAATCTAATTTGAAACAGCCACACAGAAAATATTCACATAGTGTTGTAATCTGTTAAAATTTGAGAGGCAAAGACTTATCCCAGAAGTCACTATTTAAAGTAAAAATTAACAACGTTATTCTTGAAGTCCAACAGAATATTAAAACCAACAACTATTTATAACTCCTTTCTGTTAAACCAATCTTTTACCTCCCACTCTACAATACTAGTCTGATAAAAAAACTCAACTTTCAAAACCAGTCAGCTGTTGAATCTTCTCTTTGTATCTTCCTCTGTAGATTTTCCTCATCGTCTTTTTGATGTTCTGCTGCGCAAACTTCTTATAGCTCAGAGAGCTGTTCTGTTGGCAGTCAGTACTTGTTGGTGGCTTGGCAGTTCTCCCTCAACTGTTCAAAAATGTCTGACTCTATACCCCAAAACATCGGATCGTTTCATTGGTTTTAATATTATCAAAATACTAAATTCAAACTCGATTGGATTTTGCTAACTTGGGGCATAATTTAAACTGATTGGCCAAATTTTAATTTGCTTTTGTCTCATGGTAACACAGCTGTTTCGACCAAATGTTATATTGTTACCTTGTTCAGAACCTGCTGTGTCAGGTAGGCCTTGCTAACTTTTCAACTCTCTTAAAGGTACAGGACCTCTATACCTTCATAACAATAACCAGTACATCTGATTTCCAGATATTTTTAAAATCACAAATTAAATTTGATTTCATACTTTCTGAATTATGAGCTACATGATAAATCATGATTGATGGTTAAATACTGGCCAGGACAAGAGGAAGCCTTCCCTACTTTTCTTCAACATCATGGTATGGGAAGTTTTACATTTACCCACACTGGGCATCAGGTTAATATTGCATCTGAAAGATGGCATCTGTGAAAGTACAGCAGCGAAGTGTCATCCAAGAACATGGACTAAAGTCTCTATAAAAGAGCCTGTACCTACAACTTTTAGACTCAGTGGTGAAAGAGTTCCCGAGTCAGATGGAATTAACGTGAATGAAGGAATGAAGCATACTCCTAGTGTTGCGATGCTGTGGAAGTGGGTTCAAGTCTCATCTGCACCAGAGGTGTCTTGGCATCATAGAGATAGAAACAGACCCTTTGATCCAACTTGTCCATGCCAACCAGATATCCTAACTAAACAAGTCCCATTTGCCAGCACTTGGCCCATACTCTCTAAACCCTTCCTATTCAAATATCCATCCAGGCGCCTTTTAAATGCTGTAATTGTACCAGTCTCCGCCACTTCTTCTGGCAGCTCATTCCATACATGCATCACCCTCTGTGCGAAAAAGTTGACCCTTAGGTCCCTTGTATATCTTTCCACTCTCACCTCAACCTATGCCCTCGAGTTCTGGACTCCCCCACATCAGGGAAAAGACCTTGTCTATTTATCCTATCCATGCCCCTCATCATTTTATAAACCTCAATAAGGTCACCCCTTAACCTCCGACACTCCAGGGAAAACAGCCCCATCCTATTCAGCCTCTCCTTATAGCTCAAATCTTCCAACCTTAGCAACATCGTCGTAAACCTTTTCTGAACCCTTTCAAGTTTCACAACATCCTTGCGATAGGAAGGAGACCAGAATTGCACACAATATTCCAAAAGTGGCCTAACCAATGTCCTGTGCAGCTGCAACATGACCTCTCAACTCTTATACTCAATACTCTGACCAATAAAGGAAAGCATACCAAATGCCTTCTTCACTATTCTACCTACCTGCGACTCCACTATCAAGGAACTATGAACCTGCACTTCAAGGTCTCTTTGTTCAGCAACACTCCTCGGGACCTTACGATTAAGTGTATAAGTCCTGCTCTTATTTGCTTTTCCAAAATGCAGCACCTCACATTTAGAATAGGATGATCAAAAATATCCAGTCCTATTGTCAACTGACAAAATCTGAAATAAGCATTCCATGGTTTTAACCACCCATAAATGCTGAATGATGGAGACCAATGCAGTCCCTCACTTACTCCCAGTTGTCCATCACCTTCACCCTTGTTGATTTGCACTGGTTTCCTGTCTCCAGACAGATGGTATTAAAAATATTTGTGCTAATCCACTAATTTTGATGGCCTTACTCACCTGAACACTGAATCTTTTCTAGCAGTTTCAGATTCTTTTTTCTGTATCCCTTACTTCTACACTCTCCCTTCATTGATGGGACATTCAATTATCTTGATCCTACAATCAGCAACTCCCCTACCCCAGTCACTCGACTTCTGCATCTCCCACCTCAACTTTCTACTTGTCACTCCCCAAACTTTTGGTCACTTTTCCCAAAACAGGCATGTAGGTTTGGCACTTGACCTCGTTCTGTGAGCAGTTGTCACTACTGACCAGCACGTTATTGAAGGTTGCTCCTCTTGAGTTTGGTTTGCTGCTGCTGACTTCTGTTAGTGTGGGATCTACAGGCGGACCTTGATCTGGTATATGTTCCAACCTCAACTGATCATAATCCAGGACAAGCCAAATCCCAAAATGAAGCCTATTTTGATTGAAAAAGATAGAACTAAAAAAAATGAATTCAAAAATAAACACAAAATCGATTTTAAAAAATGACAACCATGATAGTCACTGAATAAGAAGCTGCTAATGTACGTTTTACTAAAGAATAAAACATATTTTACACAAAAGAAAAATAAGCTATTTCACACCATAGAAGAGCTATTTGAAACAATCATAGAGTCAGAGTATCATACAACACAGAAGAGGTGCTTCTGCCCATCAAGTTTGTGCTGACCGATCTACACTAACCTCACTATCCAACATTCAGCCCCGATCCTTGAACGCTATGAAATTCAAGTGCTCATCCATGTACTTTAAAGATTGTGAAGTTTCCCATCTTTACAGCCCTCCCAAGTTTCCAGATTCCCATTGCCCTCTGGATGAAAAAAATTCCCTCAATTCCCTCTAAACCTCCTCCCTTCCACCCTAAAATTATGTGTCTTCATGCTTGATCTTTCAACTAAGGGGAACAGCTACTTCCTATCTACCTTGTCCATGCCCTTCAATCAGGTCACCCTCAGCCTTCTCTGCTTTAAAGAAGACAACCCAAAGTTATCCAGCCTTCCTTTAGTCTGAAATACTCCAACTCAGGCAATCTCCTGGTGCATCCCTCCTGTTCAATCACATCTTTTCATTAACCAAAACTGCTCACAGTACTGGGACCTCTTCCCTTCTCACTCCAGGAATTTCTTCCCTTGTCCCCTCTCTGCCTGCCTCCACCATCCCCTCACCCCACCACTGAACCCTGTTCAAAATCACAGTGCATGCACAGTACTGCACTTGTGCATTTAGAGTCATAGATTCACACAGCATAGAAACAGACCTTTCGGTCCAACTAGTACAAGCCAACCATGTTCCCAAATTAAACTAGTCCCTCTTGCCTGTGTTTAGTCCATTTCTGTCCAAACCTTTCCTTTTTATCTACTTATCCAAATATCTTTTAAACATTGAAACTGTATCTGTATCACCATGTCCTCTACAGTTCATTCCACACACTAACTACTCCCTGTGTAAAAAGGTTGCCCCTCCTGTCCTTTTTAAAATCTTTCTCCTCTCACCTTAAAAAATATGCCCTCAATTTTAAACTCGCCCACCTTCAGGAAAAGACCTTAGCTATTCACCTTATTTGGGCCTTTCATGATATAATAGACTTTTATAAGGTTACCCTTCAACCTCCTGCACTCCAATGAAAGAAGTCCCATTCTATCGGTATAACTCAAAGCCTCCTTTCCTAGCGACTTCCTGGTAAATCTTTTCTGAGCCCTCTCCAGTTTAATAATATCCTTCCTACAACTTCTGGTCAAGACGGTGGCAGAGTAGGACACTCCAATCAAAGTTCATTCGGTCTCCTCTTTTGTTCCTTCCCCGCCCCCTCCAACTTAGTCCCTCAGTGGGTCTCAGCTGGTGTTCCCGCACAGTGTGGTAGGTCCCAGCCTGGTCTCTTGGCAGCTTATGGCATCTCTCAGCCTGGTCTCTTCACAATTTGTGCTGCATGACACAATATGTAAAGTTTACGTGGTGACGTATTGTGTGTGGGACTGTGCACATGCGTGTTCCTGAATGAGCACGCAGTCAGCAAACAGTCCATGTCAGAAGTAAAGATTCAACCTTTTTACCCTCAACAACAACCTCACAGATACTCAAACCTCAGTGAAGCGTCATCCTGTGTCCACTTCACATTTCCTTGTTCAGTTGACATACCTGTTATAAGTTTCTCGCTTCTAAATACTTCCAGAGCAAACTTGGATTTTCTATACCCTCAACTTCCAACAATTTTCTAATTCTGGATATTTTTCTCTGAAGCCACTTGGCATTCCTTCTCCTTTGTTCTCCCTCTAAACACTGAACTGTTCACCTCAAGCTGTACTCCAAGGTTATAAAACCCCTCATTCAAAATGCCTGCATCAATAAACTTGAAGCAGGACAGCACCAATCTCAAATCTAAAATGAAACTAACACCAGACCTCCCTTCTTAATGTACACAACATAGAAATACAAATCAAATTTCAGGCTTTGCATTATAATCCAAATTTCCAAGTAGTTGTAACAAGATATTCATGAAACTTCATCTCTTTGACGAGATGCCTCATGCTGTGAGGCAGCAGTGCTAACCACTGTGCCACCGTGGGTCTGCATGGGTTTCCTCCGGGTGCTCCGGTTTCCTCCCACAGTCCAAAGATGTGCAGGTCAGGTGAATTGGCCATGCTAAATTGCCCCTAGTGTTAGTAAGGGGTACATGTAGGGGTATGGGTGGGTTGCGCTTCGGCGGGGCGGTGTGGACTTGTTGGGCCGAAGGGCCTGTTTCCACACTGTAAGTAATCTAATCTAATCTAAAATACTTGATAGTTAACGAGAAGCTGCTTTCCTAATGATATAGTTTATTGTGAGTTAGGTACAAGTTATATTGATATGATAGATATTACAAAAACTTATGAGGAGGAACTGGACAGTAGGTCTTACTCTTCAGAGATTCTCAGCTATTCTCCCAACAAGCCTGTATAACATCATAATGGGTGGTGCTTAAAGCCCTCCAGTATTAATCCTTTCAGACTTTTACACAAAAGCTGGTTTTCTCTACTATCTTTCATCTTGAGATGTCTTCCTAGGTTAAAGTGCTTTATATTAGGAGCAGTTGTCCATGTAACTACACACCTGTAAGTATCAGTGCTTAGAGGAGAGGAGAAAAACATTGAATTACATTTAAAGAGACTAGGCTACTGTTGAACATTGATGTAGAATTTAGCCATTATGAAAACAAATAAACTGACTCAAATATTTTCCTCATGCAGTTTCCAGAGGGTGTCCGTGTGTGGGATATAGCAGCAGGACAAGAACATTCCCTTTTTTTGACCGATGGTGAATCCTTCCAGTCCAATGTCTATTACAGTGGACAACAAGTGTCGCAAGAGACCAGGACCACTGAATGTGGTCACTCATGCACCCAGAAACCAATGCTTCTAGCAGACTGTAGTAAGGCAAGTGAAATTTAACATTTGTTATTATTCAATTGGGTATATATGATGAACCTGGACAATTACAGTTGGTTCTGCTATAATGTTTGTTTCTTCAGTGTGAATTGGCTATAACATGATTGAAGAATGTAGACCATGATTTGTAGAATGTGAACTTTCCTTACTTGTATTGGCTATAATGCAATCCGGTCCCATTGGTTTAAATGGTATTAGCCGATTTTCTTATAACACGGGATCGTATGGGAACTGAACTATCGCGTTATATCAGAACAGACTGTACTCAAGGGAAATCACACCACTAGAACATTTAAAATGGATTTTTAATGGATTGTAATGATCTGCCAAGAAAAGTGATAACGCAAGAATAGGAAAAATACAAAATACAATTGGCTCTTAGCCAGGATGTTGTGTTGATTTGGACAAGAGGGTGGTTAGCTTGTGGAACGAGCTTCCTTAATACGTAATGAATGCAGGCATAGTTACAATGTTTAAAAGACACTTAGGTACATGCATGAATAAGAAAGGTATGGAGAGATATGGGCCAGGAACAGGCAGGTGGGACTAGTTTCATTTGGGATTTTGTTTGGCATGGATTGGTTGGACTGAAGGGTCTGTTTCTGTGCTGTGTGACTCAGTGATTTATAAATTAAGAATAATTGGATTGGATGGTTATCTAGGATAGAGGAAGATATCAGAAAGGAGTGAGCTGCAGGGCAAACTAAGGCTCACTTACAGCGCATGTGCATAAATGCAAACAAATGGGGGATCCAAGATGGCGGCGACCCAGCAAGTCTGAGTCTACAGTGCTCCTCCCAAGACTTGGGCAAAGTGGGCCACCCACCCCCACCACACTCACCAAATCATTTAAAATAGCTGTTTAATTTAATTAGTTGCTTAGTATTAAATTTAAACAATCTAATTTTTAGTAAAAATGACTAAAGGGAAGGGAGCCCGTAGCTCTCAGCAAGCAGGAACCCCTCCCCCACCCTCTCCAGCTGCAGCAGAGGCGGCCACAGCCGCCCCGGGGGACTTATCTACGGTGGCGAGCCTCGTGGAAATCATCTCCAAACTGGATGCAAAGATCGACGCTTTTATTGAAGAATCCCGAAGTCGATGGGACTCACTCTCGGCCGCGCTGCAAAAGCACGACCGAGACATTAAAGAAATCGGGTGCCGAGTCGGAGAGGCGGAGCTAAAGGCCGTGACCTCCGAAACCACAGCGCAATCGGCCGTGGATCAGGTCCGGACTCTCGAACAGCGAGTCTGGACCTTAGAGAATCACATTGATGACCTCGATAATCGAGGTTGCCGAAAAAATATTCGTTTGCTGGGCCTTCCTGAACGGGAAGAGGAAGGCCAGCTTACAGCGTTTCTCGAGCAGTGGCTGCCACAGCTTTTAAATCTGGAGGCTGGATCAGGCCAGGTAAGGGTGGAATGTGCCTACCGGGTAGCAATACGCGGGCCCGGCTCGAACCAGCGCCCCCGCCCGGTCCTGTTCCGGCTGCAGAGCTATAGGGAGAGGCAGATACTCCTAGAAGCCTCTAGAAATCTTGGAAAAGATTCCCAAGCCATGATCTATAAAGGATCCAAGATCATGTTATTCCAGGACTTTTCCCCAGCTCTGGTCTGAAAGAGGAAGGCATTAGATGAGGCGAAGAAGTGTTTAAGGGACTTAAATATTCAGTACTCCTTACGCTACCCAGTGACGCTACACTTTAACCATGAAGGATCCGTGTATAACTTCGGATCGCCAGAAAAGGCGAAGGAATTTTTGGACTCTCTTAGATAAATTGTAAGAGACAATGGATGTTGGTTTGCCATTCCCCCACTCCGGTTTATATCCCCCCCCCTTTTTCTTTTTTCTTACCTTACTGTTTAATATTATCTTGGAGGGTGGGGAGAGGGATTTATTTATTTGTTCACTATTTAACAATTTTCTCCCCCCCTTGGGGTTGGTATATATATATATATATATATAAGCCGGGGGGTTTATTTAATGTTGATGGGGGAAGGTGGTTACCTTATTCTATTTTACCTCTGTCTCTAGGAGCGGGGTTGTTTTCCCTTGCTATTTTGTATTATTATATTTAATTATTATTTGTTGAGGTTGTAATTTTATAGTTATATATGTTTATACATAGTATTAACATTACCAAATATATCCAGGAGAGGGGAGGGGGTGGGGGTAGGGTGCTCACTGTTAACTCTAGCTTTGTATTATATCTGAATTCTCCTCATCCAATTGAGGAGCGCCTGGGTCAAGGATGGGGCATTGGTTGGGAGAGGATACGATGGACCTTTGGAAAGGAAGTGATACCCTCTGGGAACAAGGGGGAAAATCTCCATTTAAATATGTTTTTTTTTATTATTTAGAAATAGTTTTTTATTATACTGTTGTGAGTGTATTAGAGAGCCTTTATTTTTGTGAATTTTATATGCTCTATGCTCGGGATGTTTTGGATAGGGTTTCCCCTCCCGAGGGGTCTCGGATTTGCCGGATGGTTATGGTTGATCAGTCGGTTAAGTGGTGCACCTGGAATGTCAAGGGGAGTAATTCGCCAGTCAAAAGGAAGAAAATATTATCAAACCTTAAGAAAGAAAGAGTTGATATAGCTCTCCTACAGGAGACACATCTGTTGGATAAAGAACACTTGAAGTTACGACAGGGTGGATTTGATCAGGCCTTTTTTTCTTCTTTTAGCTCAAAAAGTAGGGGAGTTGTTATTCTTGTTCAGAAGAATTTCCCTTTCAAAATCCTAAATCAGATAAAAGACAAATCTGGACGATATATTCTGATTAAAGCCCTTATAAATGGAAAGGAATATGGGATTTTAAATTTGTACTGCCCCCCAGCACACCCCTTTAAATTTGTCACGGAAGCCTTCTCAAAATTGATGACTCTTGGTGCCTGTCATACAATTATAGGGGGAGACTTTAATTGTATTATGGATCCGGAAATAGATAGGATTCCCAAGACTACTGCAGGAGTATCTCCCAGATCTAGACAATTGGTGGATCTGAATAAAGAATTAGGATTAGTAGATGTATAGAGATGTCTTCATCCACAGGGCAGAGATTTTTCTTTTTACTCCAATCCACATAAATGCCATACCAGAATTGATATGTTTTTTGCCCCCTCGATGTTTTTAAATTCCATATCATCCTGTAAAATAGGTAGTATAGCAATTTCCGACCACGCTGCTGTATATATGGAAACCATGGTGAGGAACAATGGGACATCCCCTCGGCATTGACGTATGGACCCCTTCCTAATGAAAGACAGTAAATTTGTAAAGTACTTCTCTCAAGAATTTCAAACTTTTTTTAGAAATTAATTTAGGTACGGCTAGCAACCCATCAATGATGTGGGAGTCCATCAAAGCTTACGCGCGAGGTTTGATCATCTCCTACTCAGCGACCCAGAAAAAATTAAAGGGAGAACAACAGCGTCTGCTCGAAGCACGCTTAAAAGCAGCTGAAACTGCATACGCTGATAGACCTTCTATTATTAAATTGCAAAGGATTACGGCCCTTAGGACAGCTCTATACACTACACTTACCCAAACGGCTAAGAGGGAAATATTATTTGCAAAACAAAGGTTATATGAATTTGGCGACAAACCGGGTAGATACTTAGTATTTCTTGCAAAGAAAAAAAAGGCCCCTCAAACTATCACGTCTATCAAGGAAAGTACGGGTATTTTGACTCATGATCATAAAAAGATTAATGCAATTTTTAGAAAATTTTATTCTGATTTATATAAATCGCTGGATTATGAAGACAGGACTAGGAGGATGCAATCATTTTTTAAAAATTTGACCTTTCCGGGCCTAACTCCGGAACAGGTATCGGTCTTAAATGCTCCCCTAACAGTCCAAGAAATACTTGACGCAATCAGGCAACTTCAGAGCGGTAAGGCACCTGGCCCAGATGGTTTTCAAGCTGAATTCTATAAAGAATTTACAGAAATATTGGCTGGTCCACTTATGGACATGTATAACTATGCATATAGTCAGGGCTGTCTCCCGCCTTCGCTGAAAGAGGCAAATATCTCTCTTATCCTTAAAAAAGGAAAGGATCCAGAAGATTATACATCATACAGACCAATATCCTTGCTAAATGTAGATTTTAAAATCCTTTCTAAAACGTTAGCATTGAGACTAGAAAGGGTACTGCCACATATCATAAAGGAGGATCAGACGGGGTTTATTAAGGGCCGTAGATCATCCAATAATATTAGAAGGGTTTTGAATATGATTCAAGCCTGCCATCAGGGAAAGATACCAGGAGTAGTAGTTTCATTTGACGCGGAAAAGGCATTTGATAGGGTTGAATGGTCATGTTTGTTTTACACATTGGAAAGGTTTGGCATTGGAAAGGTGTTTACCAAATGGGTCTCAACATTGTATAGTGATCCCAAAGCAGTTGTGGTTACCAATGGATTAGGTTCGGATAGCTTCAGTGTGGGTAGGGGCTGCCGTCAGGGATGTCCTCTCTCGCCATTGTTATTTACGCTAATAATTGAACCACTAGCAGAAGCTATACGGGCTGATCCTAATATAACGGCCCCGAGGATTGGTACAGGTAAACATAAAATTACCCTTTATGCAGATGATGTTCTTCTATTCCTCAGTAATCCTCTGATGTCCGTACCTCGCTTAATCCAAGTTATTAATACATTTAGCGCATTCTCAGGCTATAAAATTAATTTCTCAAAATCGGAGACTATGCCAATGGGTGGCCTTGCTATGATACCCCACTTAGTGGATGGATCCCATTTTCCCTTTCGTTGGTCCCTGGAGGGTTTCTTATATTTAGGCATTTTTATTACCCCAGTATTTGGTCAGGTTTACAAGGCTAACTTTGTGCATTTACTGGAAAGGATAAGGCAGGACCTCCAGCGATGGGGAGACCTTCCAATTTCCTGGCTGGGTAGAATAGCACTAATTAAAATGAATGTCCTGCCCCGTCTCCTATATCCTATGAGAATGCTTCCGGTGATGCTGCCAAGGCTGGCACTACGTAAATTATATGGCTGGTTGGGTTCCTTTATCTGGAATCATAGACGGCCCCTCATTAAGCTGAAGAAGCTACAGCTTCCACAGGCAAGGGGAGGATTGGACTTCCCAGATTTTAGGAAATATCAGTTAAGTTCCTTATTAAGTTACATAGCTGATTGGGTCTTGTTTGATCCACAATCAATCTGGCTGGACATCGAAGCTTCTCAAGTAAAATGTCCACTTATTAACCTTTTATTTTCAGACAAGAAGAAAATTATTACAGATCACTGTAAAAACCCTATAATACTAAATACAATTAAAGCTTGGAATATAATGCGGCAAAATGAGGGCAACTCACATTAAACATCCCCCTATGCGCCAATAGTGGGAGCATGGGGATTCCAACCGGGGTTTACTGATGCCACTTTTAAACTCTGGAGATCCAGGGGTATCTCATGACTAGGGGACCTATTTGAAGATGGGGTCCTGATGTCTTTTGAACAGCTGTGTCAGAAATTCGGATTACCTAATGGAGACCTCTATCGATACTTCCAAATTTGAGACTATATACAGAAGAAGACTACGTTATTAGATAGTCTTTATAAATCAAATAGAGAATGTAGAGTACTACGACCAATGGGGGTATCCTCCATCAGTGCTATTTATCATTTACTACATGATGAAGTATCGGGAGATATGGACAATCTGCTTAAAACATGGGATCAGGAATTGGGACTAGAATTCTCTATAGAAACATGGAATGACATTTGGAAAAACGCTAGAAGAATCACCATCTGTAACAGAACTCAGGCTATCCAGCTGAAGATACTTCATAGGTCCTATATAGCACCGGATCGATTGGCAAAATTTAAGGCAGGGGCATCCCCAAAGTGTCCCAAATGTAAAATAGAGGTGGGCACTCTTGTACATTGTCTATGGACCTGTCATAAGATCCGTAGATACTGGACTAAAGTAGCAAGTGCCCTGACAGAAATTTTAGGAAAGGAAATTAAAGTGGACCCTGTATCTCTCCTCTTGGGCTTTTCGAACTTATCCTCCCCTGGACACGTACGGGAAGAGACTATTTTCTATTCTCTTTCTGTGCAAGGAAAAATATTGTGGTAAACTGGGTGGCTGAGAGCCCCCCTGGACTTTCAAATTGGCACAGATTAATTATGGAATGTATTCCCCTTGACTTCTTTACAAATATGGTGTACCGAAAGACCGAATTATTTTTAAAATATGGCAGCCCTTCTTGAATTATATGAATACAGATATTTCGGCTATCCTAACAAGGGCTTTTATTGAATTGAGATTACGAACCTGGCTGGTCCGGGGCCCCTTGGGAGAGGAATCCCGCACGAATACAGATTTTGTTACATTTGATGTATCTCACTACCCAATTTCTATGTTATCTGCTGTTTTTTTTTTCTCTTTCTTTTATTTGAATAATGTAAGAGACTTAAATATACACTCTGGTTAGTTGTAGGTTAGATTAGTAGTTAGTTGAGTTTTGTTTTTTTTCCTCGGTATTTTTCTTTTGTTATATTTTGGTTATTATATATTTAAGATTTAATTGTATATCAATGTTTGTACTTGAGAGTTTTGTTTATTTTTGTAAACTTGTTAAAATGTTAAATTTCTAATAAAAATATTTATTAAAAAAAATGCAAACAAATGCTCAGTAGATAATGTTGATAACCTGCAGGTACAGTTAGCTCCTGGGATTGCAATATAGTGGCAGTATTGCAACAAAGAGCTGGTCCACACAAGGGGATAGTTGGAAGCACCTTAGCTTTTGGAGCGACGCTCCTTCATCAGGTGATTCATCAGATGAAGAAGCGTCGCTCCGAAAGCTAATGTGTTTCCAATTAAACCTGTTGGACTATAACCTGGTGTTGTGTGATTTTTAACTTTGTACACCCCAGTCCAACACCGGCATCTCCGAATCACAGAAGGGGAGAAATTGACACTTCATATTCTGGGCTATAGTGTGTTCAAGAAAGATTCACAAAGGAATAATAGGTGTTCATGTTGATAACAGATCTCATTACAGCTTTGAAGAGGGAATGATCTATTTGAGAAATTCAAAGATTCTATCTGGTTAGAAATAAACAACAGTAGAGAATCTCAAACTGCAAGGTAAATGTTATAGGCCTCCAAATAGCTGAAAGGGACTGTTGAACACATTTCCAGGAAAATTATAGAAAAGTGCAAGGAATTTAGAGTTGTGATCATGGGGTATTCAATAGACTTGAAAACAACAATTAAAAGGAAAAAAAAGGGAGGAATTTCCTTTATCAATGCACTTTCAATCCAGTGAAGAAAAGAAGTAATGTGTAATTTAGTTTGAAGAACAAATTGTGATGTATCTCTGGTGTAGCATTTGTGGAACAGTGATCACCATCAAGTTTAGAGAAGTTATGAAAATAACGTGGATCAAAGATTGAGGCACTTGAGTGAATAAAGCATTAGTTTCAATTTGGAAAAGGATTTGTTCAAGATGAATTGGAATAAGAGATAGAGGTCAGTAGGTAAACGAGCATGGATTACCTTCAAAGAAGCAAGAGTTTAGATACGGACTAGATACATTCCCACATGGAGGAAAAGGCAAGGCACCTGAGCTTCTTGAATAACTAATGAAACAAATTGGAGGCTTTTGATAATTATCAGTTCTCTGCTAAGTTATAAACCCAAGTTGGATTTAAAAAGCATAGGAGAAAAACAAAAGAGGAAATAAAGGTAAAGTAAATGTATGGGAACATTTTAGCAAGTGACAAAGGAGAACCAAACTGTCTAAATCATCTGCATAATCAAAATAATTAGGGAGCAAAAGGGAGTTTTCTTTTGGAGGTGGAAATTAAAATTCAAATACTAAGTAATTTATATCTATCTTCACTAAGGAATGGATGCTGTCGTAAATATAGGAAGAAAGAATATTATCAAGGAAAAAATTGAAAATACTTAATGTTATAACTTCTGTGGAACCAACTAGAACTAGCTAATGGTTGGAGTGGAGTGTTGCCACCAACCCAACGAGATTGAATCTGAGAAACTATTTGGTTAAGAGGGACAGAGATAACCATTTGTGAATCTTAATAAGAAGCCCTTGATTTTAATAAGATATAGTTTATTGCATGATTGCAATCAGTACAAGTTACATATCCTTAATATGTTGTTAAATTAGCCAATCAAGAAACAATGATGGCTCATCTACCTCCATAAAAATTCAAGCTCAACTCCCCTTTTCCTCCAAACATTGATGACATCAGATTGGGTGGAGCCTAATACAGACTCCAACATTAACCCTTTCAAAACCCTGACCTTATACAATATTATCTTACAAGATTGGAAGCTGTCAAGGAAGCAAAGTCATATGGTCTTAGTGGGGTAATACAAACTTTCCAAGAGAAGAAATTATGACTTTGACCATGACCTGCCAATCTTTCTTGGGGAAGTTGTTTAAGAACTAGCAAGTATGGCAGACTTCTTTAAGAAGACTGGCTAATCAATCTGATGGCAGCTATGAGCAGTGTGAATAATCTGGGACAAAATTGATTTTGCCATTTGGAAGGTTCCAAATCAATGAATGAAAGTTCCAGATTTTGATAAACATTTGGGGGCAAGAAAACTAATCACAGGCATGGAGCAAGGGGTGATTTGGGGAGTTTGGAGGAGGGGAAATAAACAGCATAGACATTAGCTGTATGATTCAATGAAGTATGTCAGGGGGAAAAAATGGATATCAAAGAGATAAATAGTCTTTGTATGCTGCACTTTATGCATTAAAAGGTGAGTCACCATATTCTCAAGGATCAGTTAGCTGTGGATTTCTGGTCTTTGTATATCACTACTACTTCCTGGAGCCATATGTCTATCACTACTACTTCCTGGAGCCGTTTGTTCTATCTTTAACTACTTAAATACCACTTATACCATAATTATGTGACTTGCTTCTTCATCCTGGCTTTCAGTAAAAAGGTCATTGTCTTTGCAGTCAGTTTTGAAAAGTTGTAAACTGTTAGTTTGATGTTTTTATGGAAGACATGTTTAAAAAAAAACCTCAGCAGGATTACTCTTGAGCTTTTAACTGAATACTCTCTCTGAAGATTGACACTCCATTCTAAGTATTAAGGGTGGTGATACATACAGCTGTCCAAGCTAAGTAGACACTATTTATTGTGCACTAGTAGACCAGGCCACAGCTGCAACCTGTAGAGATGAGGTGGAATTCCTTCAGTGTATAGATTGTATTAATCTTGTTCCAAGTAATTATCATCTGAGAACACACTAGTTTTATGAGTTAAATGGAGACTAGGCATGTAACTCAATTGATCACTATTCTTGAGTGAGTTTTAAGCTGATCAGTTGCTGTTATGTTGTGAGAAACTCATGTTGGATGTATTGCAGTGTACCATTGCCCCCCCCCCCCCCCAAAATGTTTCACTTGAGCTAGAACTTTTACCCAGTTTCTACTGCTGTTGTATCTCCCTTTTGAGGTTATTTGTCTGTTGCTCATTAGGTCACATTTTGTTCTATGACATATTGAGTGAATAAGAGTGTTCCTTGAAAGCATTTTGGAGATGTGAGTATAATGATGTATTCCATCTTTTAGGCAAAATTGACCTGAACCTGAAAAGATTGAAAACCAGCAAATAGGAAACCGCACTGTTACCTACTGATCTTTTTTATTTAATATAGGCATGTCCAACCTGTCGGTTTTGCTATGCTTTGAACAGAGAGGGAAAATTTTTTTCAACAGAAAAAAATAAATATTTATTTTAACTTGTGAACATATTTTAAACACTTGTCTGTAATTTTGGCCATTACATGAGCTTCAAAACCATCTTTGCTTCAATAATGAATTGAGAATTGCAGCACAGCAATGACTTGAATTTATGTAGCTGCCTTTTAATGTCATGAATTGTCATAAGTCACTTCACATGAGTACCAGAAAACAAGTTGTGATAACCTAGTCATCTTAAATGATATTAAGGCAGATGGCCACAAGGTTGATCAAAGAGGCAGGTTTTTTTTAAGTGTTTTAAAGGGAGGAATGCAAGGAAGGGAATTCTAAAGATTTGAGTCCAGGCAGCTAAAAGCAGTGGTAATGTAATTAAAATCAGAGTTGCATGTGATGCCAGAATTGGTGGATTGTGGCTATTTTGGAGGGTTGTGGGACTTGTGGAGATTGGAGATAGGAAAAAGTGAGGACACTGGAGGTATTTGCAAAGAAGAACAAGAATTTTAAAGTTGAGGTACTGCTTGAACAGGAGTCGATGCATATCAGCAAGTACATTGTTAATGAGTGAACAGACTTTTGTGTGAGTAAAGACTTTGGCAGCAGAGCTTTTAATGATGCCATTTTAATGGAGCATGGAATGTGGGATACCAGCAAGGATTATGTTGGAATAGTAAAGTCAAGAGGTCATGAGGTGAGTGAGGACTTTAGCAGTAGGTGAGCTGAGACAGGGTGCAGTCAGGCAATGCATGGGAATAGGTGATCTTGGAAATGGTGTTGATGTGTGATTTGCAGTACACCCCTAAGTGGGTCACTGATGATGCCAAAGTTGCAAACAGTCTCATTCAGTCAGGGTGAGGGATAGAGTCAGTAACTAGGTAAAAGAGTTTGAACTAGGGATTGAAGGCAATGGTTTGAAGGCATGAGGGAATATACCTGAGGGAAGAGAACTGCTAACATGATGGGCTTGGAGGAGAGCAAATGGTTACAAGTTTTTTGAGAATATGAGCAAGGAGAAGGAAGAAATTAAGGTTGCCAGCTCTGCTCGAACTGAAATTTCACTTTGGGTTCAGGAGATCTGAGTGCTGAATGATCAAAGGACACATCATCCTGATGAAATGTGTGCTTTCTCTAGCAAATGTAAACGTTGTCTGAGCATTTGAAAGAACAGCTGGTATATCTCCCCCCATGTCTTGGACAGCACTTATTCCAGCTTTTTTTTTGAAAAAGATTTATTTTGTTCTTTGTGCAGCTTTGTCTGTAAATTGGCTGCTATGTTTGTCCACTTGAGTTTGTGGGCTTTTTGTTATGGCAGACAATATGAAGCCTCATAAGCATTGATTCAGTAAGTGGGGTGACTAAACGTTCTGGATTTTTAAAAATTTATTCTCAGGACGTGGGTGTTGCCTGCCATTTATTTCTCATGTTTAATTCCCCTCATGAGGATGGTGGTGAGCTGCTTTCCTGAATGCCTGCAGTTCATATCGTCCAGGCACATCAACTGTGCTGTGAAGAAGGAGTTTCAGGATTTTGACCAAGAAATACTGATAGGACTGTATCGCTGTCCCAAGTCAGAATGGCATGTGACTTGGAGAGGGACTTGCAGGTGTTCTTGTGGATTTGTTACCCTTGTTCTATTTGGTGGTAATGATTGTGGGTTGGAATGTCATGTCAAAGGAGGTTTGATGAGTTGATACAGTGCATCTTGTAGAATACTGTTAACACTGTACATCAGTGGTGAAGGGAGTGAATGTTGGAGGTCATAGTTCAGATGCCAGTCAAGTGGGCTGCTTTGTCCTGGATGGTGTCACGCTTCCTGTGTTGTTGGACCTACACTTATCCAGGCAAGTGGGGAGCATTCCAACACACTACTGACTTGTACCTTGTAGATGATGGACAGGAGAGAGGGTTACTCAGTGCAGGATTCCTAGTCTCTGACCTGGAGCAATAGTGTTTAATTTGGCAAAATCAAAATGCTGCGGATGATGGAATTGTGAATCAAACAGAAAATGCTGGAGATAGTCATCAGATCTGGAAGCATCTGTGGTATAAGAAGCAGAGTGTGGATGTATTAAGTTTCACGTTGAGTATTTGAATGTTTCTGGTGTATTGTTTTTATAACTTTTTTTGTTTCTGAAGGAATGAATTCTTGGGGGTGTTCAGTTGAATCCTTTTACCAGCTTTCTAGAACTGAAAGTCATACTTCTCCTGTGTTCGCAGTGTCTGGTGTGGATAGAAGGAACGTGGACTTGTTGACCAGTTCTTGTCATCTTTCTTTAATGTTACTCTGTGTTTGGTTTCAGATTGGATACATAAACAGCCTGGTTGCAGGGGGACAGATGTGCCTGGAGCTCTCAGACAGGAACGTAATGGGCTACATTGCTAGCTTACATGAACTGGCATCATCAGAGAGGCGATTCCATTGCAAGCTGAGTGACGTGAAAAATCAGATACTCAAACCCCTGCTGGGTTTAGGTATGGAAAATTATCTTTCTGACCCCCGCTTACTGCTCCTCTCCAGAATATCTCACAATGTTTTCAGCATGCTGAGAATGAATGACAAAACAAGAATAAAATTGAATCAGAAAGTAGAATGTTTGCACAACTTCCCCTCATTAGTACAATTACAGGTTGTCTTGCCAAAGTTGGACAGTTCTGAATAACTATTCTGAGCGAAATAACCCTATGCAGATTTGGAGGAACAGACAGCTGCCCCCACTACTGCACCTAAGTGTTATGTAGACAGACCTGTCCCCACTAGTTTAAGAAAAATTGAAAAAACTGGGGATGCTTTAAATCAGAAATGAAAACGGAGATTACTGGAAACGCTGAGCAGATCTGGCACTGTCTGTAGAGAGTATCAGAATTAGTGTTTTTGGTCAAATGACCCTTCCTCAGAACTCCTGCTGTACCCCAGTGTTATAGATTGAAGTACAGTACTGTTGAGGACAGGTTTGTCAATGTTCTGCAGCAAAATACTGAGGTGTTCTTAAGCCCTGAGGTGAGCATTAACCAAGGGTATGAATTGACATTGTGATGGAGGCTGCACACAACAGCAGAAACTTCGAAGCAAGTCTTGAATATAGAGAAACTGTTGCGGTGCTGAAAGAAAGTCCAAAGCAGTGGAGTGGGCTTGGGGTTAGCCTTTGAACTATTAGCTGCCTTCCGGAGCTATAAAATAATCTGGCTTTTTAAGGATTGGAGTGCCATCTAATGGCCAAGTTGGAACATGCAGCTATGACAAGAATGGTGAAGCAGGCGAAAGAGAGGACTGCAGATGCTGGAGATTAGAGTCAAGATTAGAGTGGTGCTGGAAATGCACAGTAGGTCAGTAGGCATTCGAGGAGCAGGAAAATCGACGTTTTGGTTCCTGATAAAGGGCTCCTGCCCAAAATGTTGATTTTCCTGCTCCTCGGATACTGCCTGACCTGCTGTGCATTTCCAGCACCGCTATAATCTTGACCTGAATGGTAAAGCATCAAGAGAACAATCTAATGTTCAAAATAGGTAGAATGTTTGAAAGATTGTACAGGTTACTTATAAATTTTGCTGTATGTTGTTTTATAGATAACCTATCTTCCACTTTGGGTTCGACTTTGAGCCAGTTACTACAGGACACAGCCAGCAAATATAGCAAACTGTGCTACCTGATTGGACAGCACACAGTCACCTTAAATAAGTTCCTTCACACCTCAAAGGATGTCAAAACACTCGCCATGTTGGAGCACACAAACATCTTCCTGGACACGTTCAAAGAGCAAGTACACAACCCTGCTACTGTTTCTGAGGTGGTGCGAGTGTTCACAATGAGCCAATGCGAGTAGAGCTGTTTAATATTGCATACAGGGAAAGGATAATGAATTTCTAGCAGTGAGAATACAAAGGTTTAATTCTCCAACTAGGAGATGCTGCAGGCATCCATCAATTGAAGGTGATCCAAAAACTGTGCCTCTGTCCTAACTCTCAATAATTTCCGTTCGTCCCGTCCATCATCCCTATGCTCACGACATATATTGCTTTCTGACCAATTCTGGTCTCTTGAATGATTTCGTAATCACCGCATCATGGGTGACAGTGCCTTCAGCTGCTCACACCTGAAGTTTTGAATATTTCTGCTCTAAACAACTTTTCTTCTGAATATCCCTGCTCTAAATAACTTTTCTTCTGTTAAGATGCTCCTTTATATTCTATTTCTTTGACAGAACTGTTGGCTATCAGCCTCAGTGTTAACTCTGTTTTTCTCTCCATAGATGCTGCCAAATCTGTTGAGTTTCTCCAGCATTCTGTTTGTTTCAGACTTCCAGCAACTGCAGTATTTTGCCTTAACCCACAATTTGCTGCTTGTCCCACTTCTGAAATCAATACCAACGTATTGGGTCATCATCCGGCACCGTTATTTTTAAATCAATTCATGGAATGTGGATGTCACTGACTGGGCCATGGTTTATTGCCCGTAGGTGCCTTTGAGAAGTTGGTGGTGAGCTGCCTTACTTGAACTGCTGCAGCCCGTTTGATGTAGGTACATCCACAATGCTGTTAGGGAGGGAGTTCCTTGTGAATATCATGTCAGTGAGGGTCATTGGGAAGGCAGGAAGGACTGGGTTGAGCTCAATATGAAGTTGGTGCCATTTTCCCCTTTCTTGGATTCAATGGTTCTGGGCTAGTTGCTGTGCCCCAACTATTGTCTTGGCTGAGGTAAGGCTAGTTATCTCAGCATTGACCTGTGCTTCAATTTCCTAGTGTTTGTGTGTGTCACTCAGTCCTTCAAGAAATGTCATGTTTCACACCATAAATTAGCAATGCTTTCACTAACTGTATGATTATACATTAGTTAAAAATGCTATGCAGCACGTTCTGGAGATAATTCAACCTTTCTAGCCACTGTGTTCTAGTTTGTTTTCCATAATGTGACATATGTTTGAGAAAGCTTGCTGGTACTTGAGCCTCACTACTCCTGGGGTTGTCACAAAAGTTATATTTAATTATAAGTACTCAAAGTTCTCCAGTTTACCTGTCTGGTGGACTTAGGTTACCAGAAAACACTGGCCACGTTCCTGTATTTGACAAGAAACTATAAATGAATCAGTTCAAAAGACAGACAATAAAATAAATGACCAGCATTGCTCATTAGTTGAAGTTCTAATAACTTCCTTTTTAAAATTCTAAAAAGACACAGACAAACAAACCTGAGTGTTATGGATGCAGAGGGAAATAAACTGACTATCTTCCAGCCTGAGATGCTTTTACCTACAGACCTCTTTCTCTTTCAGATGCCCCACCCTTTTACCCGAACATTCACACCCCTAAGTTGTTCGGTTATCTAGGAGCTAATCACGTAGTTATTGGCAGGCAGGAGCCCTTTGTCATCATTGGTCTGTGGACTAGTGACCAGGTAATCCGTTACTTGGGTTGCTGGCCAAATCTCCATGCATATCATGCCTCCTGTGGCCAGCTAATCTGTAACTAAGCTTCCCCCAACAGCTACGTAAACAGTGCTTGCAGCAAGTGTCATGTAACATTTATAAAGTGTAGCAATCACTTAACAATCCTTGGCTTTTAAGCCAGTCCTTTTCCCATATCCATCCACAATCAATGGAAAATGTTAGAAATACAACAGGTTTTAACAAATGGTGGGATAAAGTTAAAGGAAAGGTCTGTGATAGGTGGGGTGTTCAGAGAGATTGAATGTTCCTGGAAGATTAATGCTGGTCAATGAGATAGATGATGGGGCAAGAAATAGAACAAAAGAATCAAATGTGCTGCTGTGCAAATGAAAATAAGAAACATTGAAACATTCAAAGAGAAGGAAGCAGAATAGGAGACAGAACTTTGGCCTGAAATTGTCGAATTAAATGTTGTGGCCATAGCAGCAAGGTGCGTAATCAAAGTGTTCCTTAAGCTTCTACTGCAGCAGGCTCAGTACAGAGATGTCAGTGAGAGATTCCATCTTTTGGTACTTCTGCTGAGCACGTCAGGCTTTATGTTCACTGTTTTATATACAGTTTTCACTGCATTCACCCTTGACCCAGGTCTCCTTGGAAATGACTCCCTCATCAATACTGTAAAAGCAAAGTACAGATACGCAAGATACAAAATAAAAACAAAATGAAATATTGCAGATCTGGCAGTACTTGTAGAGAGTAAAACAGAATTAACATGTCAAGTCCAGCTTGTCTCAGTGTTTCTCCAGCACTTTCAGCTCCCCATTCCTAATTCATTTCAGTTCTCAAGATCCGAGAATATGATGTCACCTCCCAGCCCAGTGACCAGAACTCTGTTTGATCTCACATCTAAACAAATTTCTTCCCTGCTCCAAAACTGAAAATGGCCCATCTCAATATAACAAATTACAACTTTGTAGGATTATCATAAAGTATCCTCTAAACTCTTTTCAACTTTATGCAGCATTTGTAAACAGTCTCTCACACATCCTTCCACTCCCCTCTTCTATTATCCAGCACATTCGGACTGACTTGACTTGGTTTTACTCTTGTCCATTGGGTTCTTTCCAGACAAATCTCCTGCCGTAGCCTAAGTTAACGCTCCTAGGCTGTCACCCCAGTGTCACCATGGGATCAATCCTTGGCCTCCTTCGGTTTCTCATCCGTGCTGTTGAATTCAATGACATCATCCAAAATACAACATTGGGTTCCACATCTTCAATGTGGGTTTTCTCCTTTTAGTTTGAAATTTGTTTTGTATATGTAGTTTCACTAGATTAGTCTTCAAATTTTCTTTTAATATTTCTTCAAGTTGCATTCAGGTACCTGATAAATAGCCATAACCTCACTTGGACATCACCTTTTGTTTCTTGACTACATCCACTACTATTCTTGTTGGTTGTTCCTCCATGAATGCTTTTGTTATTTAACCTCCCCTATCAAAAGCTTCCCTTTCAATCTCTGTTCAGGTTTGTTCTAACTTGAAGTGTTAACTCTATTTCTCTCTGCCTGAAATGTTTCTAGCATTTCTCTTTGCTTTTATTTCAGATTTCCAGCATCTACAGTATTTTACTTTTGTATCAGATTCCACCCACTTGCTGGTGATACCCTGACTCTATCTCACCGCCACATACGCATTATCTAGTTTATCATATTGTTTATCGTACTGGTTATCTGACCACACCATTAGATATGCAGAAATTGTATTCTCTGGCATTGACTCCTGCCCTTTACCTGACCACTGCCTGAGGCTGATCCAGACGGTTCTCAATCTCTGTGTCCTACCTAACCCCAGGCTCAGCCTCTGATCCAACATTGTTTTCACCATCAAGCCTGTCCACTTCCAGCTCTAACTTTTCCTGTCATGTGCCCTGTATCTTCCCATCTGTTGCTGAAACCCATAGCTATGCTTCTGTCTGCTTGTGGCCAATCACCTTTTAACAGTTCTTGTGTGGAATAGCAATCTGAACACGACTATTCCACTTAGATTAGTGAGAAGTAGTTTCTTGTGTGCTTTACCTTTACACCTTTAGCTTCCTTATTATTCCTACCAAAGTGCACCACCTTGCACTTATCGATATTGAATTTTATTTCCTGTTTAGGTAGCCATTCTACAAGCCTATGATTGGATGCCTTGTATTTTATAGTGTACCTTCTCTGTGTTTTACTGTATTCCCAATTAGATTACAAGTCAGATCTGCCTCCATCATGCTGCATACAAGCCAGTTTGACTCCACTCTGTTTCTGTCCACCAAACATCCCTAAATGCAGCTTAGCTTAGGTTATACATATTGCCTGACAGAAAAAGTCAGTTTTGGATCCAATCAATAAAGGTCTCTATAGTTAGCATAATCTGCACAAGGTTAGTAAGGGTTCTTGTAGCGCAGTGGTAGTGTTTTTAGATTAGATTAAATTAGATTAGATTACTTACAGTGTGGAAACAGGCCCTTCGGCCCAACAAGTCCACACTGACCCGCCGAAGCGCAACCCACCCATATCCAGACATTTACTCCTTACCTAACACTACGGGCAATCTAGCATGGCCAATTCACCTGACCTGCACATCTTTGGACTGTGGGAGGAAACCGGAGCACCCGGAGGAAACCCACGCAGACACGGGGAGAATGTGCAAACTCCACACAGTCAGTCGCCTGAGTCGGGAATTGAACCCGGGTCTCTGGCGCTGTGAGGCAGCAGTGCTAACCACTGTGCCACCGTGCTTGCCCGTCATAACCTGTCCGAGCAAGTTGATTAAAGTGACAACGCTGGTTTGGTAGAGTAGATCTCAGACTGAAGCGAAATTACATTGACCTCAGGTGTTCATGCTTCTTTTGACTCCTGTTCCTGCAGAGTAAGAGGAATTCCCTTCTAATGGGACCTGCCTGTACTGCTTTTGTCCTGGACATTCATGTCCATGAAATTGCAGGTGGTTTTGTTGACTGTGCTGTTCGGTCTGGTTTCAGGTACTCAAACTCGGTCGGGAATCTTTTGGTGGTTGGTGGTTTTCAAGCACTGGCCAAGCCAACAGTGTAAGTAGAGTAAGGCATGTCGTGATGGATTGGATGGGTCAAGGAGAGGGATGGGATGGGGAAGGGTGGCTGACGTGATGAGGGTTGGAGGGCATAATAAGTCATGAGAACAGAGGGTATATTGAGGAGAGGGATGGTAGGGGGTGGATTGAAGGGAGGGATGGAGTGGAAGGGTCACGGGAAGATGGGGAGATTATGGGACGTGGAAGGTGACCTCATCTCTGAGAGATTGGGTCACTAAGTTTGAATGGTCTGTATGGTGAGTGAACTGTCCTGTGCTATAAATATGCTTCTTTTTGGTTGTATCCTTCACAGTGAGCTCTTCAACAAAAGCCTGCAAACCCTCCTGCAGTTAGCTGAAGTGACGGATGAGAGTGTCCATGCTGCTGACCTCTTGCACACCCTCTTTTACATGCCCACAAGGCACCTGCATGAATATGCCTGTCTGCTGCTCAAACTTGCAACTTGTTTTGAGGTGGTAAGTGAAATCCTTGCTGGCCATGTCCAGAATTCTTTCTTGCATTGAGATGTGTGTGATCAAAGTGTGACCACCTTCCAGGGGAAAAAGAAACTGGAGAATCATCTCACCGACTGCCAGGAAAGGTATTCATTGATCGAGTGCAATCAGTACAGTGATGGAGAGCTGTAGGGTTTGTTGAGGAAAGGAAGAAGTACTGGCACTGGTCTGGAAGCTGGCAAAGATCCCTCCCACCACTTTGTTTGGGTAAATGGCAGTAAAGGCATTTGCAGTCTTGCACACCCGGGTGATTTTCTTAGTATTTCAAAGATTCAGTTGCACACGCAGGAGGCAAGAGCATTGGTCACCTCTTACTGATGGATCAGAATAACCGCGAACCAGAAATCTGCATTAATGTTGAACGACCATCAATGGTTGTATCTGTACAACCAGTTGGGCATCTCTGGACAACTGTCAAGTCCTCACTTTGTGGAGAGGAATGAAAGATAACTTGCATTTATATAGTGGCTAGACCCAAACCTTTGACAATTACATACGTAATTTTGAAATCGCTGATGCCATGTGAGCAGTCAACTGCACAGCAAGATCCCACAAAACAATACGTTTAATGCCTGGGGTGTATCTTTTGCCCCTAATTTGGGTTATGGATTCAATGGCTTCTCTTTCCTGGATCAATTATTGTCTTAATGCTGCTCTTCCGTGAAATGGTTGTGACCCTGTCCCATGCTGTTGAGAGTGCAGTCGGATTTTGTCCTGGGCAATGTGGGATGGCTGGTAATTTTGGTGGTGGAGATGTGAAACTTGTTCTTTGGCTTCTGTCTTTTCAGAAACCAGCTCTTCAGTCTGTTAAAGGTAGAGAGACACTTGTACTTTTGACACACTCACTGTGGGTTCAATTTAATTTTTTTCGGGATGCAGTTGGGGATAAAAGATGTTCACAGGTAGAGAGAAAGTTGTATGAACAGAAGAGTAGAGGTTTTACTTTGGAAGGAAATTCTCAGGTTATCCTGACCTACTGGGGTAATATGTAGAAATCAAGCCCCAGTATTTGCATAGTCCCACAGAGTTGAAAATGAGTGCACAGAATTCCTCAACCTAGCTGATTGTCAGAGCCCAGGTTAATAGAAGGCACCGGTCTGGTTTCTGTACTTAAGAATTGCTGTTTATTGTAAATAATTAGACTCTAGCTACAGGTAAATGTTTATAAATGTCAGCATATAACACTAATTAAAATTTTACTCCCCTTATCAATTTTACATGCAACACACACACACCACGCATCCCCCCCATGCAGCATCCCCCCACACACATCCCCACCCACCACACATAATCATCCCCCTAGCTCCCACACATCACGCTCCCACTTCGCACAACCACCCCCCTTCGCACACCTACGCTCCCATGCCCCCCCACGACACACTGCACACGTGCACCCACCCATGCGCACACACCTCCCCTACATACACATACACAATCCCCCCACACCCACATGCATGTATTTTGTAAGTTTCTATTGAATTGATTCTTGCTAATCAGAAGGTTTCTTTTCAACCTTCCTTTTCTGAATGCTTCCACAATTTTCAGAGGCACAGGGTGGCTGGTTCGCCTATATAATTTCCCTGATACCTAAATTTAACAAGTCAAAATTTAGCCACTGCTGAAGGGAAGATGAACTGGTTTTCTTCCAGTTTAAAGTTGCTTTTAACTGCAAAGAGCAGAGAGACGACTCCTGAGCCGGTGGATAATTGATCACTTTGTTTGATTCTTGTTCCCAGCTCAAACTGTTCAGCTATCTGAGAATCAATTAAGTGTTTGTTGGCAGGCAAAAGGCCTTTGTCATTGATGAGAGGTCACTAGTCCATAGACCAATCAACTTCTCGTTGTGAACCAGAGCTCCATGTGAATACAGAACCCATCATCTCCAGTTCATCTGTGACCATTTAATTTACTGTTTGTTCAAATGATATTTGCCATGAGTTTCAGCTAACCTGCTTCAAAACATATGACAATCTTTGCAAAACATTGGTTTTAAAACAGTTCTTTCTCACTTCAGTCCATAAATTTTAAAAAACATAAAGATAAAAAGGCATGGTCTTTACAAAAATAATCTGAAGATGTTGGTCCATGTGTAAGTAAAAGAGAGCATGAGGTGGACAGTGCAGGGCAGTGTGGGAATGGATTAGAATGGGACATGGGGATGGGTTTGAGGCAAGTTATTCTGTATCCTCAGCTTTGAGAGGCTTAGAAATCGCGTCTCTACTAGAACTTAGAGGGGGAGATCAACCTGGCTTTTTCTCCTCTTCTCCCCTAACCTGACGTCTTTATTCAGATTACTCTCTGTCTGCACTTGAACAATGGCTACTCGGGTGAACCACTACAAGAGTTGCTGGTGTATACTGCATCTCTCTTTAAAACCATTACATTGGATGGGTAGCTATGGAATTGAATGAGTTAACACTATCCTGCTTTGTATCCTGTTGCAGGTCTCCAAAGAATACTACAAGCTGCAGGAAGTCAGCTGTCAGTGTGAAGCCCTTGGCCTGTACTTAAAGAAAAAGCGCAAAGAAGCAGAATACACCTACAATTTCTGGAAAACATTTCCAGGGAAAATGACGGTACAAATTCTACTGATTCCTTCAATAGTACAGACCTTAACCCTTGTAGATTGTCTGTTTGATGCGATCTCATTGGTTATGTTAATCCTTTGGGGTCTCACCCAGACAAGCACATGTTTGCACACTATTTACCTATCTCTGCCTTGTTGCCTATTTCTGCTGCTCCTGTACTTGCTCTCTCATTTGCTGTTTTCTGCTTACCCCCTCACTGACTGGCTCACTATCTGCATGTGTGTCTCACTCGCTTTTGCATGCATCTGCTGCTGTGAATCGTGTTTTACTGCTGGACTTGGGTTGGGATGGAGAGTGGGATCCATAAGGTTTGGGAGCAGAGTTAGGCATTTGGCCCATTGACTCAGCTTCACTGTTTGATCTTGGCTGATATATTTCTATAAGTTCCTGTTGTCTTCCTGTAAACCTTCATTCCCTTACTCATCAAGAACTTATCTCTGACTTAAATACACTCAATAACTTGGCTTCCACAGGCCTCTGTGGCAATGGGTTCTACAGAGTTCTTCTACCTTATGGCTGAAGAAATTCCTCCTCGTTTCAGTTCTAAAGGGTCGTCACTTCATTCTGAAATTATGCCCTTGCGTCCTAGTCTCTCCTCCTAGTGGAAACATCTCCATGTCCGTTCTATCCAGTACTCTCAGTATTCTGTAAGTTTCAATGAGAACCCCCACCCCCCGCCGATCCTTCTCAACTCAGAATGCAAACCCAGAGTCCAGAACCTCATGTGGCAAGCCCTTCATCTTGTAAACCTCCTCTGGACCCTCTCAAATGCCAGCACATCTGTCATTAGATACACGGCCCAAAACTGCTCACAGTATTACAACGTGCTCTGGTCAGAACCTTGTACAGCATCAGCAGTACATTCCTGCCTTCTAGAAATGCTAACATTGCATTTGCCTTCCTAACTACAAATTGAATCTGTGTTAACGTTAAGAGAATCCTGAACTAGGACTCCCAAGTTCTTTTTGTGCTACAGATTTTCGAAGCTATTCCCAGATTAGAAAATAGTCTATGCTTCTATTGTTTTTACCAAAATGCATAATCTTTTCCACATTGTATTCCATTTGCCACTTCTTTGCCTACTCTCGCAGCCTGTCCAAGTCCTTCTGCAGCCTCCCTGTTGCCTCAATACTACCTCCTTCCACCCATCTTTGTGTCATCTGCAAACTTAACAACAATGCCCTTATTTCCTTTGTCCAGATCGTTAATGTATAATGTGAATAGTTGTAGTCCCAACACCAACCCCTGCAGAACTCCACTAGTCACTGGCTGAAAAAGACATCTTTATCTCTACAGTCTGCTTCTGCCAGTCAGTCAATCCTCTTTTCCTACAAGAACCATGCCCCTAACACGGGGAGCTGTAATCGTATTCAGCAGCCTCCTGTGCGGTACCTTGTCAAAGGTCTTCTGGAAATCCAAATAGATCACATTCACTAGCTGTCCTTTGTTTCCGTTGAAAATAACGGAACGTTGCTGGGAACTAGCCTGATATTGAATTTAAAAATGCCTTTAGTTGACATCACATCAGTAAGTATTCAATCCCTCCACCACAAAGTTTTGCGTCTTCTGTAAGTTTGGAGATATTGCATTTAATCATCATTATATATCATGAATAGATCAAGTCCAAGCACTGATCCCTGCTGTACCCCACTGGTCACTATCTATCTCTTGGGGGGGGGGGGGGGGGGACCATTTATTCCTAGTCTTTGTTTTCTTTCTGCTGATCAGTTTTCTGTCCATCTCAATACACTACCCCCAATCCCATGCACTTTAATTTTACACATTAATCTCTTATGTGAGACTTTCTTAAAAGCCTTCTGAAAGTCCAGGTAAACCATTTCCATTGGTTCCAGCTCATCAACTGAGTTACATTCTCAAAGGAATTCCAGTCGATTTGTTGAGCAGGATTTCCCTTTCAGAAATCTATGATGAATGTGTGCGATCCTGCCATTTTATACCAGAACACTTGTAAAACAATATTTTTAAATGGACTCTCACATTTTCCCCACTATCCACTCTGTTTTTAAATATAGGTATTACATAAGCTACTCTCCAATCTGTAAGAATTGTTCCTGAGTCTAGAGAATCTTGAAAAATGACCAGCAATACATCTATTGTTTCTTCCTTAAGTCCTCAGGGATGTAGATTATCGGATCCTGGGGATTTATTAGGCTTCAATCCCATCAGAAAGCCTACTCTTGTACTCTGTATTTTCCCTTTGTCCTCCTTTGCTGAATTCTAAATGGCTCCCACTTCAGATCTGTCTATTTTTCTCGTCAACTTGTATGCCTCTTGCTAGGATCAGATATTATCTCAAATTTCCCTTGTTAGCCACAGTTTGGGCACCTTAACTGTTTTACTTTTGCACCAGACAGGAATGAACAATTGTTGCAGTTCACTATGTGCTGTTTCAATATTTTCCATTGTTCTTCCACCATCATCCCTTTTGAGTAACATTCCCATAATCCACCATAGCCAGTTCATAACAATCATAGTTTTCTCTATTTAGACTCCGGACCCTAGTCTCAGAATTAACTACAACATTCTCTGTTATGATGAAGCATTTGATCATGTTATAGTTGTTCATTACTAAGGGGACTTACACAATTGGATTACCATTATTCCTTTCTCATTGCACAATACCCAGTCTATGATGGCCTGTTCTCTAGTTGGTTCCTCAATGCATGAGTCCAGTAAACCATCCCATAAACTCTCCAAGAATTTCTTTTCTATTGTATTGTTACGATTTAATTTGCCCAATCTACATGCAGATTAAAGGCACCCATAATTAGCCACGTTCTTCTCTTGCATGCATATCTAATTTCCTGTTTAATGCCATTTCCAACATCACCACCACCCCATTTTCCAACAATGTTTTACAGCTCTACCCTTGAAGATTTCACATTCTTGGAGTTAATATCCTTCCTTATTTCCTCTTAAATCAGCAATGAGACTCCACTGCTTTTTTTCTTTTTGTCTGACCTTCCTAAATACTGTATACCCCTGGATATTCATTTCCCATCTATGCTGACCTTGCAGTAGGAATGTTTATGTGTGCTGACTATATCATTTTCATCTATCTGTGCAATTAATACATCCACATTATTGCATATGTTCTGTGGAATAAGGCACGAAGCCTCGAGTTTTGTCTTTTTAACATTACTTGTCCCGTTGTCATTATTTTACACTGTGGTCTTGTTTGATCCGAGCATTTGATTCCTCTGCCTATCACTTTTCTCATTCCCCTTTTTGTCTTTTGTTCTTGTCCTTGAGTCCCTTTCCTATGTCTTCTTGCAGAGATTCCCATGACTCGGCTGTTGGGGACCAGCAACATTTAATGCCTCCAGAGTCCAAGAGCTAAATTGTGAGGAGAGATCATACAAAGTGTATTCAGAATTTTGACAAAATTAAGGCAAGCTAATGATAGACAGAGATAAACAACTTCTGGCCGGCCTAGGACCGGGGGGCTAGTCTAGAAATTAAAACCAGACCTTTCAGAAGTAAAATTAGGACGCAATTCTACACATACAGGATGTTAGAAGTTTAGCACATGCAAATGGCAACTGATGTTGGGCCAATTATCGATTTTAACTTTGAGAGTAATGGGTTACTGTTCATAAACACTTTTTAGGAAATGGACAAATGTCAATGTATGGAATGCTCACAAATCAACTGTGCTCTCACTGAATAGCAGAACAGACTAAAGGAGTTGAAACCCTTTATCTATGTTACCAGGTGTAAGAGGGCATCCGCTGTTGGAGCATTCCCAGCATTGAGCCTTGGTCATTTGTATCTTGTTTTGGACTTTAAAATGTGTTATATCTGCTTCCAGCTTAAATTCAATGTTTTATTCAAATGCCTGCCTAACTTAAAGCACAGACTGAGAAAAATCAGTGTGTGACATGCATCACGTTTAGTTTCTTTATCTGTGGGTTATTTGAAGTGTGTAATTATACATTAAAGGTAAGATTGAGAAACTTGTACTGGCTCCTACATCAGGGCACCACGGCAGAGGATTCTCCTGTTTACTTGGTGCATGCCATGTTTTCTGGCACCGAGCACCTAGCAGCACATGACCATGAATTTTCAATCTTTCCACTTGCTATGAATTGAGCCCACACTGTAAAGGCAGCATTTGCCCTTCAAGTTTTGCCTTTGTTGTTGTCTGTGAAACATATGTATTTCCTTGTTTAATAATGCAAGGGTTAATATGAGTTTAACTTTTTTAGGCTTTTCTGACGAGACATTTTTCCACTGTGAGTATAAATATGTATGGAAACATCTCATGTGTGGCCTATGATGAAAGATGCACTTATTGAGAATGCAGCATTCCCTCTCTAGAATTAGTTTCTTGTGTTAATATTTCCATGGAGGAGATCCTACGTGTACTGATTCCAACCAGATAAGTTACATTCCATTCCTGTCCCTTTCCATCCCTTGTGTTTGACAGCTTCTTAACATTTTGACGTGTGCTTTCAGGTTGTCTCAGCCTGCTTTTGCTGTGATTTAATATTGAACACAATGCTCTGTTGAAGCTGCTATTAAATAGCCTGCCTTCCCGCTGACTTCCATTAAATGTTACTGCATGGAAACAAGGTTATAATGTCACAACAGAGGTGGAAATGGGAGAAGGGGCTGAAGCAGGAGTTACTTTGATTTCTGGACTCATGTCAAGCTCAGTTAAGTGTGTTAGGTTAAATTCTTCTTTCCCTATTGGCCACAGAACTTATTGGTCAGACTGTTTCTCAAGTACCTCAGCATGACCTAGTGTCAGTCAGCCTCTGAAAATTACTAACTATTAAAACAGGAAGCAAGATAATGATTGGCGATCTTGAGAGTGAGTGTTCAACAGGAATTATGCATGAAATTTCATTGATTGCTAGCAATTTAGGTTGTGTATAATGGAGTGCTGATACTGTGCAACAGGTGGAAAAAATCTGATTCTCTGGTACTGACCTCTCTGAAAGCCTGGGGAATAGTCTGATGTACAGGAATAGGTAGGCAACCTAGAATCACTCACCAGGGATGAGCATCGTACTCTGAGGAGCGCAGTGTGGAATAGACATTGGTGTTGAATTGCACAACTTCTGCAATAGAGAGTGGATGCTCGAAAGGATTCTGAAATAAAGAAGATCACCTGTGGTTGAATGACTTCCTGACTTGTTCAGGGTTCTTTTAATGACAGTTTTTCATGTACCAGTGGCTGATGTGTATCTGATTATAAGCTTTCAGTAAGGGAAGGAAAGAGAGAATTACAAACACCCCTGCATGTTTCTATTGATTAATAGTGTCAGTGTTTGACCATTACAGAGGAACCTCAATTATCTGAACGAGATGGGTGGGCACTATTTCATTCGGATAATCGATTATTCGAAGAATCGATTTTACCTTGAACAAGAGAAGCCATACTGATCTAACGCTGTGCTCTACCAGAGAATTTGTTTAAATCTATAATTTTAATGAGTCTGCCATTTAAGCAATCTAATTCTTGCTGTCTGAAAATTACAGGTTAAAATGATGTTAAAAATTGCACAACACCAGGTTATAGTCCAACAGGTTTATTTGGAAGCACTAGCTTTCGGAATGCTGCTCCTCATCAGATGGTTGTGGACTATAAGATTGTAAGACACAGAATTTATAGCAACAGTTTACAGTGTGATGTAACTGTCAGTTGGACTATAACCTGGTGTTGTGATTTTAAACTTTGTACACCCCGTCCAACACTGGCACTTCCACATCAAGGTTAAAATGAGAAGGGCTTACCACCACACACATGTTGTACATCAAACCCCAGCATTAAGCAAGGTCCCGAACAGCTTCTACGATTGCAAGAGTATTTGTCAGATTCCGGGAAACCAGTCTCATGATAGAAAGACAGAAGCACTGCCTCGCACGTGCGTTTACGTTCTCGGCCAGTTTTTTTTTTAATGAACAGCCTGGTAAAATCACAGGGATACTGTAAGACACTTACTTTTGTAAAGGGCTGTGTAACAACCCTTACAAAAAAAATCCAGTCGCTGATGCTTGAGCTGCTTGTGTTTCTCTGTTTTTGCCAGAGTTTTCACATGTTCTTCTGTACAGGTAGATCAAATACACTTACCTCTTTGATGTAACATTTTTGTGGAACCTTAAAATCATCTTCAGATTATCTGAAATTTTGGATAATCAAGGTTCCTCTGTATTTTGAAAACTATTGAATAATAAAAGTTGGGCTACCCCCTGCCATCCACACAGTGTATTGAACTTGAATCTGTGCTCACTTTAAAGGACTTTTCTTGCAAATATGTGTGGCCTCCTGTACATCAAAACTTAATTTTGTTAGGCAGCCATGAATGGCATAGCATTAACATTCCTTAAGACCGCAATTGTGCGCCACTCACTCAAAAAGCAGGTGGTCATAAAACAGATCAATTTGTAATTAATTTAAGGATGCAGCAGGACCAGTAGTTAATACTTGACTTGCAGAATACATAAATTCTTCTAACCCTTAGTTATTTCCAGAAGTTTTTTTGAAGTTGTCCTTCTGATGTGTCATGGACAGTTACTCCACAAAATGCCTCCGTTGTCTCTGGCAGAGAAGTCAGAGCACAGGATAAAAGGAACTACTGTACCTTTATACATTTTTCTTTGCTTAGACATTTTGAAGATTAGTTCTTCATCTTGAAAGAGCATTCGTTGTTTCTCAATCTCAGCTAGTCTGCAGCTCCCCCATTTTTCTATCGTTCAGCAATTACACATTTCTCACAATGTTTACCTGTGCTGTTCCCTACTTGCCACTGCGTAGCCATCCCCACCTCAATCACTCTTGATCTTGCTGGGTTCCAGAGAATTTCATGCTTGGGATACAAAAGAATGCTATTTGGCCTGTCATTTCCATCCCAGCTCTCCAAAAGAATAGTACACCTTATTGCCATTCCCTTGCCTTCTCCCCATAACCCTGCACATTATTACATTCCAAAAGGTCCAATTCCCTCTCTTGAATGCCTTGGTTGAACCTGCTTCCAGTTCACACTCAGGAAGTGCATTTCAGACCCAACCTACTCACTCTTTGAAAATGGTTCTCTTTCTGTTGCCATTGCTGCTGTTTGCTAATTAGTCTAAATCTGTGTCCTCTCGTTCTTGATTCTTTCACAAGTTTGGTTTCTCCCTATCTATTTTGTCCAGACCCCTTGTGATTTTTGAATACCTCAGTCAAATATCCTTTCAACCTTCTCTTCAAAAAAAAGTCCCAAATTCTCCAAACTATCCATGTAATTGAAGTTCCTCACATCTGTGACCATTTCATGAATCCATTCTGTACTGTCTTCAATTCTTTCATGTTTTTAATATTGTGCTCAGAGCTGAATACAATATTCCTGTTGGAAACCAAGCTGGTGTTTTATGCAAGTTAATGTTAGCTTGTTGGTTCTGTAATTTATTATTAAACCTAGGATACTGCAGGCTTTATTAACTGCACTCACAAATTGAATCAGAGTTTCATACCTCCTTTTCATAATATTTCATGGACTTGCCCCTTCTCTCTGCGATCTCTCCAAGACTTGTATCCCTATTCATAGGAAATACTATTTCCCTTTCTTACTCCCTCCTCTCTGCCATCAGACACCTGACAATTGTATTTATGCCGTTAGCACACCATTCTGTCTGCCCACGTCATAGCTTGTCTTCCCAAACTCCTCTATTTTAAATTATGCTCTCATTTCTCTCTCCACTAGTATACTGCCAAACTCCCTTTATGGTCCTAGTCCACCCTACCTCCTCCAAATCTAATACCCAACAATCCCATGTCACCCTCTAGAATGTTCCTCTGTCCAGAATGGAGTGATGCAGAAATAGCATTAGACTCCAGGGCAACTATGGTTAAGTCTGCTGAGTTCTATCAGCTGACAATTCTTTAGAAGTCTAAAAGACATAGCTCACCAAAATGTTTAATTTTAATGATGTGTAGTTATATACTTTTATTTCCTAATTGCAGTAATGATTTCAATCAGATGCAGAGCTAAATTGCCAGCCAAGTTTTAAACCACAGCAGAACACTGTGGAAAGGAAAGCCTTCTGTGGCATTTGTGATACTTATCTTTCTGCATTTCCTCTTATAGATTAGACTGCAGTATTGCAGGCTTGGGAAAGATAGTATAAGCATCTTTATGTACGTGCGAGAGTGTACATTGTGTCAATATGTGCAAACACTGTCTGTACAAGTGAGTTAGTATGCATGCAGAGTGAATTCTCCAGTCAGGTAGTGTCCATGCAGGTAGTGTTAGAACAGGCATGAAAGTTTAAATTAATCAGCTAGATCATAGTTTGCAAAGTTTCAGTGCAGGAGTTGTAATTTATTATGAGTATCCATAGTTTACTCAGCAATAACAACTAAATAGTTAATTTTCTGTTCTAGTTGTGAATTTGTAAACCACAAATAGATTAATATATGTCAGAAATCTTCTGTGTTGAAGGTTTTTTTTGACAGGAGAGAATCAGTTTTATTCTGAATTGAGAGATAAGGGTTAACTGTACACTACTGCTGCCATTGTGTTTGGAAAATGCAAGTGAAAGGATTTTTGTGAAATCAAAGTTTTTATTTAAACAATTATTGAGTAAAAGATGAACTGGGGTTTGCATTTCTGAACGAATTTGTGAAATTTACCATGTAGTGTATGCTGGGTTTGCTGTTTAAGTTTATAATTATGCGTTTCTGATTGTTGAACATGAGTTATTGGATGAAAAAAGGCTATGGGCTGCTTTCCACTATCTGGGTAGCGTGATAACTAATCAATCTTGATCATTTATCTTGATCTGTTGATCCAGATACACTGGTTAGGAGCTGATCCTCTCAAATACACACCAGGATGAGAGTCAACTTTCTCGGTAGCTGTTTAGTAAAATGAAACCGGTGTAATTCATTGGTCCCATCACCTATCGCGTGAATGAGTTTAAAGATGTTTTTGTTAAAAAGGGATACATGTTGCTAAAACCTTGTTTGTCTTACTGTTAGTAGGACAATGCAGAATGCCCATTTTTTTCAAAGGTTCACAACAATATACAAGAGAAAAGAGGTGCTGAATTGTTGGAAAGTTGACTGAGGAATTGCCATGGAGGAAAAGGCATGGAATTGTAAATTCACCAAGGGACAGTTACTGAACAATCCCGAACACTCTTTCTACCCCACTCCCCCTCCCCCCATAACATGCACCCCCTCAACTCCATTAGTGTTAGGTTCCTAGAATTCAGATCCAGGTAGAATCTTTTCGGATAGGAACATAGTGACTGTAACTTCTCCCTTTGGGAAAGGAGGGTGATGGAACGCACAAAGCTACAGGCCAATGTGTGTAACATCTGTCATCAGGAAAATGCTGGAATCTCTTAAGTTACTTATAATAATGCTTTGAGATTTTCTAAATGCCATCCGGCAGAGTCATTGTGGTTTTGTGATACAGAAGTAATGTTTGATTAATTTAAGTTCTTTAAGGAAGTATCAAATAATGTAGATAGAGGGAATCTGTAGATGTTGTTGTTGTTGTTGTTATGTGTCAGTGAGGTGGCACTGAAAATCAAGCACTGCTATTTCTGGAGTTATTGTGGAATTCAAAGAGTTTTAAAGTAGGATGCTCGCATTTATTTTTATTTTTATTTTACATCCAGGACCACAGAAGGCCAGGTTTTTGTACTTAACATGAAGCATTATTTGGATTATAAATAAAGATAAACAATCATTGATCGATCTCCCCGCTAGTTCAAACTGTTAGCCAATTATAAACTCCCCTTCTACATTCTCTTACTCACGCACGTTGTAGACAGAGCGACATTGGGAAGGCAGTTCCTGGTCCCAATCCACAGGGTTTGCTGACCTGATCCTTTAGCTGATCAGAACACTACTACTTGACCTTCCTTCTCCACGTACTTCAATTTTTTTTCCAAGACGTTCCAGTGACTGGTTCACACTTATAAGGGTCTCTAGCTTTTTAAATAAAAAGCCACAGCTTAGAGTAATTGATGAGGGGAAGTAAACTGGCTGTGTTCGGGCTTGAGATGCTTTTAATGCAGAGCAAACAAGCTCCTTTCATTCCAGAGTTACAATGGCTTTTACCCGAAACATTCACACTCTGGGCTGTTCAGCTACTTGGAAACTAATCATATAGTTATTGGCAGGCATGGGGCTTTTGTCATCAGAACTGGTCACTTGTCCACAGACCAATCAGTTACTTGCTTCTAGTCGAAGTTCCATTCATTTACAGCCCCTGGGGGCAGCTCACCCCAGTGTTTGAACCAACAGCTGTGAAAAGAACGCTTACACTGTCAATAACTTTCTTTAAAGAAAATGTAGTAATCCTTACTCTTAAAACAATCCTTTTCCCATTTCAGTGCGTAATAAAAAATAAAGAGACATTAAAACGTTATAGTCTTTACAATGTAGTGTACATGGATTTTCAGAAGGCATTTGATAAGGTCTAGGGACGAGTGTGAGCAAGGATGGAAAATTGATTAGATAAATAGAGGAAAAAAGGCATAAATTGGTCATTTTCAGGTTGACAAGATGTGAAGAGTGGACTGCTATGGGAATTGGGGCTGGGCCCTCAACTACTTACAAACTATCAGTGGCTTGAATGAAGAGACTAAACATTATGATTTTGCTAATCATGATGGTAGATGGGGAATGTAAGCTATGGAGCATCTATAAAGAAATCTTGATAGGTTAAGCAAGTGGTCAAATGTTTGGCAAAGTATAATATAATAGAATATGAACTTGTCTACTTTGACAGTAAGAATGAAAAAGAAGCATATATAATTTAAATGGAGAATGATTGCATTCCCCCTGTAGTAAAGGGTGTCCTGGTTTGTGGATTACAAAAGTTTAATCTGCAGGTACAGTAGGTGATTAAGAAGGGAAATGGATACTGGGGTGTTTGTTGTAAAGGGAATGTAAAGTAGAAGGAGAGAAGTTGTGCTAGTTGTATTGGGTATTGGTCTGACCGCATTGTGAGAACTATGTACAATTTTGGGCTCCGTATTTAAGAAATAATTGTATTAGAAGCAGTTCAGAAAAGATGGTCTCAGCTGATTCGTAGGTTGAAAGAGTTATCTTATGAGAAAAGGTTGGGCCTTTACCCATTGGCGTTTAAAGAATGAGAGGTGATCTTACTGAAAAATATAAGATTTTGGTGACTTGATACATCTCCTTGTGAGAGAAGCTAGTCCTGGGGACAGTTTACAAATTAGGGGCTTCCCATTTAAGAAAAAGATGAGGATTTTTGTTTCCTCCTGGAATGCAGATGAGAAATAGTTTTCTGAGGGTCCGGAGTCTGTAGAATTCCCTTTCCAAATGGAGGCAGAGTTAGGTTCTTGACTAACAAGGGAGTCAGTGGGATTTGGGTAAAGACTGTAGAGTTGAAGCTATAATCAGAGCACATGATCTTATGAGATGAAGGGGAATGTTTGACAAGCCACAGGGCCTACTCCTCCCATTTTGAATATTAATAGTCTATTTTCACATGTGATGCTACTATAAATTTACAATCAATTGTTGAGCTTGTAATCTGGCTCTCATGCTTGCTCAAAGTGACACATTCATATGCAAGCACCTGTTCCTTAAAAACAGGAGTATGTTCAAGCCTTTTGCCCCATTTGAATTAACCAGAGGCTGGAAGAGTCTGTGGTTCCCCACTGTTTTCTGTATGGCAATGCCTCTGCCAGGCAAAGTCTGCCTGCCAACCAATCAGTAGCCTTTTTCACTTGTATTGTCTATGGTTGTGACTGATTTAAATTTGGCCGCCTTGCATTTGTTCTGATGACAATGAAAAGCTTTGGCAGCATGTCTTTTTTAACTAGATTCACATTCTGAATTACCAACTCTAACCAAGACAGTGTGCTTATGGAGACACTCGATTTCATTTGATCCTGGTGCTTGGGAGCAAGATGGATAATAACACTAAATGATGTTGGGATGGCTTGAAGGTAGATTTATGACCACTGATATAGTTCAGTTTCGTTGGGAAGTCACAGGAGACAGTGTTGATCTGTATTGGTGAGTGATGGTTCTGGATTAGTGGTGCTGGAAGAGCACAGCAGTTCAGGCAGCATCCAAGGAGCTTCGAAATCGACATTTCGGGCAAAAGCACCTTGGTGAGTGATGGTGTCAGTCCATCTCTGGGGCAGGGCTAGGTTTACTGCTGGTGTTAACCCTGATTGCAGTTACATCAGTTTGTTCTCTTTCCACCAAGGATTCACTGAGGAAGCCAGAGCGACGCCTCATATGTGAGAGCAGCAACAGGGCACTCACACTGCAACATGCTGGCAGATTCTCCATTAATTGGTTTATCCTCTTCAATGATGCACTAGTCCACGCTCAGGTGAGTCCAAATGATGGGATACGGAAGAGGGCAGATTGGTCACTAACCCCGTTAGGTTTTAGGGATTTGTGACAATAGTTACCAAAAATAGAGAGTTGACCATACATAAGGAGTTTTCAGACAGTTTATTAAGTTTAAGAAACAAAAATTTTAAATATGATCAGGCAGAAATGTATATGAGCCATAATGGATTGAAGTAGAAACAGCATCCTTTTCTTTAGTTCAAAGACTGCTTGGGTCATCTTCCTCTTCTCCTCACTCACCTTCAAACTGAGGGAGGCAGTTGAATGGCGAGCACTGTATCTCTAAACAGGACTGCCCTGTCACACCCTGCATTGATTGTATTGTCTGATTATTGGGGCTTGCAATCAACAGTGTACCAATCACTTGCTGAATCCTTTTAACCGAGTTCCAGAAAGCTATTCATGACTTCAGAGTAACAACTGTCCTCTTACCTACCTTCATCAGAAGGTTATTTTCGTCTCTTGTTTGTGAAAACAAAACTTTTATTTTCCTGAACACTTTTATTTTCCTGAACATAATGCCTGATAATTCTTTGTCAATTTATGAAACATAATGACCTCAGTGATATTTAGTGTCACCTACTTTTGTCTATTAGAAATTGTTTATGCTTGGGGGAAGGCAAGTATTCACTACAACAGGAGTTGCAGAAGATCACATGATACGCAGGAAATGCTGCTTTAAAGGGACCCCAATTTCTAGCTTGATCACCATCAAATTCTGTTCTAATGGTTTTCTTTGGTTCCTTTTTACTCCAAGGAATATTATGTACTTTTTCTGTTTGTGGCTTCTTGCTATTTTAGAACTAAATAATTAATTCCTACCTCCCCAGTTTCACTCTGTCATTAATCAAAGTGTGGAATGTGTATTTGTACTGGCCTGCAGTACTCCCCATGATTGGGTGAGCTTTGGATGGATATTCTCTTGGCTCACCCCTGTAAGGATCACGAACACCAATATGTCAAGGGCAATTAGGGATCAGCAACAAACACCAGCCTTGCTAGAGACACCCACATCCTGTGAAAGATTATAATAATCTTAGCCTTGGTCTCAACAGGCAAACCGGTGCAGAGACCAATCAACCTTTTCATTTTTATTCTCTAAATTCATATTCACTTTTTGAGATATCGTGATGATTTGTAAATAAAATGTTCATAACTATGCAGTTTGATTGTTCATATTTTATTTTGTTGGAATATAAATGAATAATTCATGACATGCTTGTATTTGCTTGGTTTCTTTGTATCTTTGTCACAATTGTGCACCTGCGATCATAATGATTTTTCAATAAAGCAATACTGTATCCAACTATTTCAGGTTGAGCTGTAAGTACTGGCCTTGCCAGTGACGTCAGCTTCCTGTGAATGAATCCTAAAAATAAAAGCACTTTCTTGAATCTGTAACAGTGCCTCTGCGCAAACTGAGAATGCAAGTTTCAATCTCTGGCTCATTTATTAATGAATTTACCGCTCTTCAACTCAATGCCTCACAGACAGTTTGGAATCTGTGAGCACTCTCAAATTTAAAATATATCGACAAAGATTTTACAGAAAGATCCTCCACTAAAAATGTCACCTGCAAAGCTGTTTGTTCCGGTGACCTTTTTGCCAATTGGGTGAATTAGATTATTTTTATTTTAACAGGCAATGTTGCATTCCAATATTTAACCTAAGTGATGGACTGGCAGTAAGACCAGCTGAGTACATTAAACTAAGCAACCCTCCCACAAAGTCTTTCAAGTGAAACTATTGCTCTGTTGCATTGTACCTGGACATGCTCGTCCATTATTCCCTCCACAGCTACTAGCTGTTTTCTGCTACTAACTTATCAGTGTGTTCGAAGTTGAAGATTCCTGTGTGAAATCATTCATTTCTTGTCCAAATTTTCATTTCTCCCATTCTCTTTCTCCAGTTTTCGACGCACCACATATTTCCTCTCGTGACACTTTGGGTAGAGCCTCACATTGAAGAAGGCAGCAACCCGTGAGTATCAGAAGTGATTTGTTCACCACGAGTGGAAGGTTAGTTATAATGCTGACCACCTTGGGGAGAAGTGCTGTTTCTCTTGCTGATCTCTTGAAGCACTCATCTCCTATTTTGCAGCACAAGGACTGAGGGAAGGGTAGACTTTTACTGTTGGCACATCTTTCACCTGCTCCAAAATTGATTGGGTTGGAAGGACTGAAATATTTGAAACTCACTTGTGAAAAAAAAAATAGAAATTGAATTCTAACCCTTTTTTTGAAAATCTGAAGCTAGTTCTGGATACAGTGCTGCATTTCACTTGGGTGTTTGGGCTCCTGTGGCAACAAACATGCTACAGTCTGGATCCATGAATAGTGATGGTAGAGAATTGAACCTTTTACATGTCACATAACTGACCAGGAATCTCTCTCTCACTGCCTGCCTTTGACATGTGAGGGATTCCCAGGTTGCTCATCAACTTGTTTGGACACATTACAAGCAAACCCTCCTTGGGCGTGAAGTCCTTGATGATGATCAAGCCCAAAGCTGCCGGCGCGGAGGTTGAGACCTATCCACTGTATTACAAGACTTCTGGTCACACTGTAGCCCCTCTAATGCTAGAGAGACTGAGAGAGAGACTGAGAGAGAGACTGAGAGAGAGACTGAGAGAGAGACTGAGAGAGAGACTGAGAGAGAGAGAGACTCCAGTCCCTTGGCCTCCATCAAGACCAGGAAATGGAGAAGTGGACTATCACTTCAGTAACTACTTTACATCCTGTTATTTTGGGAAAACTACTGGTCCTGCTCATCAGTGGTACAGCACTTTGATGCGCTAGAGAGTGACTAGGTGCAGGTGATCACTCTTAGAATGGCTGCTGGTGTAGCCTGTGAGATACTTTGTTTTCTTTCACTGGTGCCTCTGATCTTTTTATTTCTCTCTGTTTTCCATGCCTGGTCTATCTCATAGAGTCATAGAGATGTATAGCACAGAAACAGACCCTTCAGTTTAACTCATCCATGCCGAACGGATATCCCAACCCAATCTCGTTCCAATTGCCAGCACCTGGCCTATATCCTTCTAAAACCTTCCTATTGATATACCCATTCAGATGGTTTTTAAATGTTGCAATTGTACCAGCCTCCTTCACTTTCTCTGGTTGCTCATTCCATACATACACCACCCTCTGCATGGGAAAAGTTGCCCCTTAGGCCCCTTTTATATCTTTTCCCTCTCACTCTAAATCTATGTCCTCTAGTTGTAGACTCCCCCACTCCAGGGAAAAGACTTTGTCTATTTATCCTATCCATGCTCTTCGTAATTTTACAAACATTTGTAAGGTCACCCCTCAGCCTCCGACACTGCAAGGAAAACAGCCCCAGCCTGTTCAACCTCCCCCTATAGCTCCAATCTCCCAATCCTAGCAACGTCCTTGTAAATCTTTTCTGAACCCTTTCAAGTTTTGCAACATCTTTCCGATGGGAAGATAACCAGAACTGCACGCAATATTCCAAATGTCGCCTACCAATGTCCTGTACAGCTGCAACATGACCTTCCAACTCCTATACTCAGTACTCTGACCAATAAAGGAAAGCATACCAAACACCACCTTCATTATCCTATCGACCTGCGACTCTACTTTCAAGGAGCTATGAACCTGCGCTCCAAGGTCTCTTTGTTTAATAACATTTTGTTTAGTAACTATCTGCCTGTGCCTTTTTCAGTTCCTCTGTCTGTCTGTCTCTGCCTCCATTGTGTGATTGTATTCCATTTCTGACCTTACTCTTGCCTCTCTGCAGTTGTCACACACCTGTGTGCCCCCTGCCCCTCCCTCTCTCACATGTCTACTCTCTGTCTCCTGCAGGAATTCCCTGAAAATAACCACAGCTGAAGAACAGTTCATCCTCACTGCGGTGTCACCTCAGGAGAAGGTAGGGTCAGTGGCTGGCAAATACATTGGAGCTCATTGTTGTTCAAGGGAGGCAGATGTTGTAGTCAGGGCCGTGGTGACTTTGGGCAGCAGTTAGCTGACTCCACTTTTTCTGCCCATGATTCTGAGAGTGAACAGTCTGTTGGCTCTGAGACAACACTGATAGTCAACCTTGATGTGCATTTGAGTCATAGAACAACAGTGGACAAACCAGCTTTTTGCTCCAAATGTGGAGACCAGCTGGGAGGGAAGGGTAAACTTGCTGGAAACATAAGTGCAGGAGTAGGCCACTCAATCCTTCGAGCCTACGCCACCATTCAGTATGATCATGGTCCAACATGCAATTTCATGTTTCCCATTACCACTTTCTCTCCAATACCTCTTGATCCCTTAGCTGCAAGGGCTATGTGCAGCTCCCTCTTGAATATATCCAACAAACTGGCCCAACAGCTTCCTGTGGGACAGAATTCCACAGGTTCACAACTGAGTGAAGAAATCCCTCCTCATCTCAGTCCTGAATGGCTTACCCCCTATTCTTAGACTGTGACTTCTAGTTTCTAGACTTCCCCAACATTGGGAACATTATTCCTGCATCCAGCCTGTCCAGTCCTATCAGGATTTTATGTTTTTGAGATCCCCTTCCCTCATTCTTCTAAATTCCAACAAATACAAGCACCGTCCATCCAGTCCTGCCTCATATCAGTCCTGCCATCCCAGGAATCAACGTGGGGAACCTTTGCTGGATTCCCTCGGTAGCAAGAATGTTGTTCCTCCGACTAGGAGACCAAAACTGCACACAATACACAGGGTGTGGCCTCACCAAGGCCCTGTATAACTGCAGCAAGACATCCTTACTCTGATACTCAAATCCTCTTGATTTCTGTAATGCTGTCCTTTCAATTTAAAACACAAATTAAGTTTTGAGCCCTTCATTCTGAGCTTGATTTAATGCCAGTATGTTCGTTAAAGAATGGCAGTCAAATCTAGTGTCATAGCTGTCCTTCTGTCAATGCCACTGTTCTAAGAACTGCTTAGTCCCCGTCACAGGAGCAGCGCTGCCTCTCAACCGCTGTATTTCAAGTAGGATACAGCTGCACCCATTTGTGGCAGAGAGCAATAGGTGATCGGTATATCTCATATCTTCATGGGCAGGAGTTATAAAGTACATAGGCATCATTTGTTGATGTTTAAAACTCAGTGATTGAAATGATTCTTTCTTCAGACAATGAGTCTTATTGCTGTCCCGCAGTTAATCTGTACAATGCATTTTGCAATATCTCTGAATCCCTTCCTCTATATTATAGGTCTGACCAAATGATTGCTAGGGTCCAGCAGTGACGTCCTACAGACCTGCTAGACAAGGTCTCCTCTAGTCCTCGTGCATTATGAAGTGCTGACTGTCTCGCTGTGATCCCATTTCAGACCAAATGGTTAAGAGCAATTAACCAAGCTGTGGACCAGGCACTGAGTGGTGCTGAGGACTACCTGCCCCCTGGACCAGGGAATGCCACACGATCAGAACCCCCAGTCTCGCGTACGGCCAGTTACACCTTCTACAAGGACCCACGACTGAAGGAGGCAATTTACGAGGGTCGCTGGTTGGCTGGAAAACCACACGGCAAGTGAGTGTTTATTTTGTACAAACAGTGAAGGTTGAACACACTGAGAGGATGAGGATTTCACATGCGCGCACACGTGACCAGTTGGCAGGGATCGGCATTACACACACGACCAGTTGGCTGAAGTTGGACATGTGTACACAGAGTCATGAAGGCATCAGTGTTTAATCAGCAGAAATAAAAGGCAGGTTTTGAGTATGGTCACTCCTGTTTCCATGGTGACTCCTCCTTCAACATTTTTGAAATCTCTGTATCATGCCAACAATGTACCCCTCTAAGCTCCACACATCCAAGAGTAATGCTGATGCTGCAGGCATGCCCTGCCAGAAACCCCGTGGGAGGAAATCACTTTTGTGATGCTTCTTAAACCTGGAATACTCTTATCAATTGACAAGGAGCTGGAAGGTGAAAGTGTCAATGGACACAATGCTCAAAGATTTAGCACCCTCTGGAAAGGAGGTTAGCCAATGGTTGGGGCCCAGGAACTGTCAGACGGACTGATTGTTCGAAATCAAATGAAGGCCAATGGGGAAACCTGCAAGTACGATGTGCCCCTGGGGAGTAGAGGCAAGAGAGGGTTTTTATTGGGGGGTGCAGCGTGTGGTAAGGGAAAGAGCGGGTTATGGGGGGGTGGTGGTATGTAGAAGGGGTGTAGAGTGATGATCACTGTATGATTTGGCAGGATGGATTGATGGGTGTGGGCAAAATGAGACCGATGAACACTGGTTAGGATGTGGGTGAGTACACACAGACCTGCATAGAAATGTGGAAAGGTGTGAACACATTGGGTATGGTAAGGTGGACATAGCAGTTGTTTGGATGAGGGTAGGAATTGTAACATCTGTTGTGAAGATGGTGGGTCTCATACTTTCAACTTGATTCTCAGTATCTTCTGACCTGTGTTTCCCAATCCTAGGGGTGTGCTGCAGTGGCCTGATGGGAGAATGTACACTGGTGACTTCAGAAATGGGTTAGAGGATGGGTAAGTATCGAAGTTGAGTCAAAATAGAAATCTCTGATCTGAGCTCCACTGGGTTGGTTGACTTTCCCTAGGATGAGAAATATGGCTGAGAGGTGGAAGGAGGTGAAAATCGGCTGGAGCTGCTTTTGCTGACTATCTCTAGCGCCTCCTGTGGGAAAAGCATACCCCTGTGGATAATGGGTCAGAACAGACTTGTCTGCACTTAAATATCCTGTCAATACCCTGGTTCTTCTTTTATCCATGACAAGTGGCCATACGGGTATCAGTTCTGACCAGTGGCAGCATGTTCCAGTGACTCAAGTCTGTAACCCAGGTTTGCGATTTCAGTCCAGTTCTGAGGGAACACGCCACTAAAGGGGGTGTCATCTTTGGATAAAACCTTCTACTGTAACAGGAAGATGCTACGGGTCTCATGGTGAAATTTTAAGAGCAACAAGGGACCTTCCTTGATATCCTTGCCGATAACTACCATTCAATCAACGTAACTGGAACGTATCTGGTGGCTCTTCTCATTGCTGTCTATTTGACCTTGTTTTGGGTAGATTGACAACTGGTGTTGCCTACATTGCATCTGTGACAATAGTTTATTGGCCAGGAAGAGCTCTGGAAGTCTCCATGGATGCAAAAGGCACTATAGCAATTCAAGTCCTACCTCCTTTTGCTTTGGGTGAGGGAACACAAGGGGCTGGAACCCGTGGAGCCTCACATGTCTTTGTGAGAAGACAGCAGTGTCCAATCGGCTGGTGCAATTCAGGGTATCTTGTTTCACAGGTAACGTGGATTTGTTCCAAGTGACCACTGTCACTGGGTAATGATACTGTAGACCTGAGCCTTGTGTTCCCTTGAACGTAAGAAATAAGAGCAGAGTAGGCCACACAGCCCCTCAAGCCTGCTCCGACATTCAGTAAGATCACGTCTGAAATTATTTGTATTCCCTATTAACCCTCAACTCCCTTGTAGTTTGGGCAAAATGTTATGGATATGTCTTGAATATAAGCTGGGTTCAAGCCTGATAATTCAGATATGATTGCCCAAAATATTTTAAAATATCAATTTGGCAAACATCAAATACCAGGAAAGCAGAGCTTAGCCCCACAGAAGAAAGAAGACACTGTTACTTTGCTGTCATGAGTCAGCCCTTGTGAATGGAACAGTTTTTATCTGTGTTCTGATTACTTCATCGAGTTGTGGTTTATTTCTTCTTTGGAGGACAAACACCTTCTGGTAGACGTGTATGTGGGCTGTTAAAGATTTTAATTTCTCCTTCACAGGTATGGAGAGTACATCTTACCCAACAAAGCGATGAAGAAAAACGATCACTATCAAGGCCACTGGAGAGAAGGCAAGATGCAAGGCCATGGAATCTACAAGTACGGTCAGGTCTCACTTCAGCTATCTGTTGCCTTTTGGAATCTCAAAATTTGCTGATTTTGAGAAGGTGGTTTGCTGTCCTGATGTGGTCTGCTTGTTGCTTTTGTGAGGCTCTGTGCTCCTGATTTATGCCCATTAGCTGATTTCATGGTAGAGCCATTCTGATGGACAGCTTTTTTGTGGAGAAAGTGAGGTCTGCAGATGCTGGAGATCAAAGTTGAAACTTTATTGCTGGAACAGCACAGCAGGTCAGGCAGCATCCAGGGAACAGGAGATTCGACGTTTCGGGCACAGGCCCTTCTTCAGGAATGAGCAGAGAGTGTTCAGCAGGAGAAGATAAAAGGTAGGGAGGAGGGACTTGGAGGAGGGGCGTTGGAAATGTGATAGGTGGAAAGAGGTCAAGGTGAGGGTGATAGGTCGGAGTAGGATGGAGGCGGAGAGGTCAAGAAGAAGACTGCAACTTGTTTTAGTTAGATATGTGTGCCGCCTCTCCCCCCCCCCCCCCCCCCCACCCTCCCAATTATACAGTTGCATCTCACTTCAACACCACCACTGACCATAGTTTGTGAGTATGTTCGACAATAATGGATTGTCCCTGATTCAGGAGATGGCGCGGTGATCAAAGCAAGGTGGTAAAGGAATTTAATGGAGTACATATCAAGAAACTATTTCCACTCGTAGGAGAACCCAGAACAAAGAGTTTGAATTCTACAATTATACTTTGTTTCAGAACATTAGGAAGTGATTTCTTATATGTAGAATATGTGAAATTTGGAACTCTCTTCCCCAGAGGCTATGGATGCTGGGTTATTGAAACGTTAAGACTTGAGTTTGATCGCTTTAATGGGTATCTGAGAACATAGGACAAAGGTCGGTAAATGAAGTTGCGTTAAATATCAGTCATGATCTAATTGAATAGCAGAATAAACCGGAGGGGCTGAATAACCACCTCCTGCTTCTGCGTTCCCGGGTTGTCTAGGGTTTATATCACACTTTTCACAACCACCAGCCAGTGAAGTACTTTTGAAGTGTAACCATTGTTGTAGTGTGCTCCCCACAGCAATGTCCTACTGGCAGTGTCATAATGGTCAGAGAATGTTGTCCTAGTGTTGATTAAGGAATCAATATTGATCAGTACATTAAGGATAGCTCCCCAGCTCTTCCTCAAGTAGTGGCAGATGGGAACTTTTTTATAAATCCCATCTGCCTCTTAGATTAAGCATCTCATCCAAAGAACAGCACCTCTGGTGGTGCAGCTGTCCCTCAGTATTGCATTGGAGTATCAGTCTTGACTTTTGTACTGAAGCCCCAGAGTGCGACTGGTACCCAGAACTAAGAGTCTGAGGTGACAGTGGTGCTAACTGAGCCACAGTGAAGAGTATTTCCTACTCTGGTTAGCTTGATGCACAAAAATTAGGAACACACTTTATAATAAACTTTAAAAATGTCAGAGCTGCAAACCAATAGCTTGGTGTCCATTAAATTCTGTAATAATCCTTTATACTCAATGAAGAGTACAACAGGGGCCTAAAGCCACCTTCTGATCAACTGGCTACATGTTATATGATACAATAAGACTGACTAATCTCCTTTTCTGTCTCCCCTCCTCGACAGATATGCCACAGGAGAGGTGTATGAAGGCTGTTTCCAAGACAACATGCGCCATGGTCACGGCTTACTCCGCAGTGGCAAATTGACATCGTCTTCCCCCAGCATGTTCATCGGACAATGGGCACAGGACAAAAAAATGGGCTATGGTGTGTTTGATGACATCACTAGGTAATACAATGTTATTTGGAACATAAGTGCCTTCTGTAAGACAGTAATGTGAATGATAATATATTTATGGGCTTCCATGTTCATGGTTCATTCGCTGTGATCTACAATGTGCAGTTGAAATTCTGACCTGTAACATTTCCTCTGTTGCGAAGTATGGTTTGGAACTAAAGGATTTGTAGCCCCTTAGCATTAAAGATCCAACTGGCTGTGGTTCTAAAAAGTCTAAGTTGTATTTGGTCATGGCAATATAATCTAAAGCATGGGTCATATAGTACCATGAAACCAAGTATGAAGAATCTTGCTTCAGTAGGTCAGTCCATCTCGGTTGATGGTGAGAATGTTAAATTTATGGTGTTAAGGAAATGAGGCATCTGTAAGGACAGGACTGATAGGACTTGGTTAGCATAATGACAGCAGATGTTTGGATGAAATTATGGAAGCTGGTCCTGGGGAGCTTTGCGTTTCTTGAGTCTGGAGGTGACAAGCAAAGATGAGGGCTTTGTTAGCAGATGGATTTTATTGGAAGTGGAGAGGTAATTGATATTATAAAAGTGGTTGTAGTGTAATCATGATTGAGTGTACATTCCTGGAAAAACAATTTGATAACAACCAGTTAATCTGATTTGGTGCTGACAGTAGGAAGATAAATATTACTCCATACACAGGAGAATTCCCCTGCTCTTTTTATGGATCCATTGGATCATTTATACCAGGTTAAAGAGGCCGACAAGACCTCAGATTAACACGTCGGCTGAAAAGCAGTGGGCACGTTTTAATGATCATGGCCGCAATGCTGTTCACCAGCTGGAGAGCTGGTAACCTCACTGCTGCCACTTCTGGGGCTCGGTGGGATTAAGTCTCACATAGGAGTCTTGCTGGCTGCCCCAGACTTTCCTGGTAAAACGACTGCCAGTCAGTCAGAGGCAGGCAGCTTTGCAGTGCCAACATTACCAGTTGAAGCGGTAGCCTCTGCCACTGCTTCTGTGGGGCCGTCATGAGGGATAGTTGCAGGAGCCCTTGGACCAAAGCAAGGATGGCAGTCAGGGTTACCCCAATGAAGGGTGGGATTTCAAGGGGACAGTGGGAGTGGAGTTGGTACTAGTGTCATGTCAAGGATGGGGGTTGATTTTCCATGGGTCACTGAGTGGATTTGAGGCAGAGATAGATAAGTTCTTTATTAGTAAGTGGACCAAGGGTTACAGGGAAAAGGCAGGAGAATGAGGTTGAGAATCATAATAGCCACGATCAAATAGTGGAGCATATCTGATGGACTGAATGGCCTAATTCTTCTTCTATATCTTATGGGTCCCTCTGTTGGATACTCCCCTAACTGGACCCATAGACATACACACCAGGATAAAGTATCAGCAGAGGTGGGATGAGGTCTTTCAGGACTTCAGTTGTCCTTTGAGTAGGATGACTGTCCTTAACCCTTCCTGTCCTGGGTTGAATTGAAATGGGAGACAAGGAAGGAGGTGATAGTTTCTCCACTTCCTACCACCTTACCTCCATAAGTGCATGCACTAAATTCTTGAGGAAAGGAAACTGCCGTACTTAGCTGCTCTGGTCTACATGTAACTCCAGTCCCACAGCAACGTGGTCGACTCGAAACTGCCCTCTGGATAATTAGGGATGGGCAATAAATGCTGTCCAGCTAGCAACATCCTCATCCAATGAATGAATTAAAAAAAAACCTCTTGACAGTGCAGCACTTCCTCAGTACTCTGCTGAATGATCAAATATGAATGTGTCATCAATTCCTTGAAGCAGGACTTGAATCCTTAATGCTCTGACTTTGACATGAGACTGTAACTGATACAAGGCTTAGAGACTTGTCTGATAAATGCGTAATCAGATGCGATGAGTGTATTGCAGTTGGTATCTCATTTTCTATGTTTATATTGTCAATTTTTGGGAAATGTCTTTGGACCTGTAATCTGCCTTAAGTCTCCAAGGTGGAGAAAACTCATCAGTTTCAGCAACTTTGGAGAGCTTTGGAGTGTGCAGAGGTGCTTACACCTGGAAGCTTCCCTGCGTCTAGTAGCTCATGAGGCAGACAAAGCATGCACTTTTATCTGTTTCCAATCCTGGAGTGGGACTCGAAACTGAAGCTTCTGTTGAAAGGCCAGGGATTGTCTACTGCACCACGAGACCTGTGACTGGTGCAGCTGTTCACTGTGTGAAGAACACACTGGCCTAACCATGTGATGTGCAAGGAATAAGACACTGAACAAGTTGTGAATTGGTTTTGTGGAACCCATTTCCTCAACAAATCATTCCACTGGACCTCCCACTCTGGGGTCTCAGATTGGTGAAAGAAACTACAGAAAGAAGTGTCACATGGTGAGCATTCAAATTCAATCGTAATTCTGATTTCTGCTTCCCCCCCCACACAACACTCTTTAAAGTTATCCATCAAAGTCTGCAGCCAATGGTACAACCAGACTGACCATTGCTTCCTAGCCCCCATAGATCCATCATAACTACCAGGGCAGATCTACTGCATTGTATCCAACCCCTCCTTCCTTAAACTTGAGCCCTTGCCAAAGTGCTGGCTGTTGATCCAGCAATCAGCAGCTCTGTCGCCTTGTCATGATTTATTTTGTGATCATGGGTTTTCTGTACATCATTGTTGTGCTTTATGATCATTGTTCTCTTTATGTGCTCCTAGTTTCACTCCCACCATGCTCCTTCTGACTGGTTTGCCTGTAATATTTCCAACTGCACTTTTGTTTCCTGCCCCTCACTCTTTCTATAATTCTGGCATCTGCTTCCACATGGATTCAAATCCCACTATGAACCTGACCTCAGAACATTGTCAGGGACCGCGTGATTACTAGTCCAGTTACATTGCTCCTATCACTGTGCTACCATCTCCCTATTGTCATGGGTCCTGCTACATCAGCTGTAGATAGATTCTGGGCTCACCCATGATGCTTCTTGAAGTGGAATAGTTTTCTATGATCCACTTCCAGGCATGCTCATATGCGCACAGTCACTTGGGCAAAGTACTGAGGAGTTGATGCAGGGAAGGGGCACAAGGAGAGGTGGAGAGGTATACAGGCAGCTGATGCCACTGATTCTGGACCCCAGAGGGGACATGACACTGAGTGAGGGAAGTGGGAGGTGAGCAAAATCCACTCCTTGTGTTTTATTTCCTCTCCATTTTATTTCTGACTGTTCTTGTCCCCTTGCAGAACGCCCGCCATCAAACGTCCTCCCCCCGCCAGGAGGGTGGGATGGTCCTGGCCGTGGACGTCCCAGGCGCCATCTTCAGCGCACCTCAGTGACCAGCCAGCTGGAGGCACAGGGTGAGCCCAGGCACCATCCATTTTTACCCTTTTCCTTCTCCTCCCTCCATCCCATGCATGGACCACTTCACCCCTGCATGGCACCCTGTCCAATAGCCTGACCTCACTGAAAGGTAATGAAACCTGCCCAGTAGTGTGGCCCACACAAGACTGAGCACATGCAACAAATAGGAGAGTGTCCTGGCTCAATGGCCGGAACAGTCTACTCTTGTTCCCAATTTGTATTTTCCAAACTTGCTGCAGGGGAATAAATTATTCAGTTTTACCTACTGGCATTGAAATACATGTGTGAGCTGAATCAAGTTGGCAGGTCATCAAAAACTCAATGCTCCCAGGCAATTCAACTCATTTCCACATCTTGTCTGCAACTCACCCTGGACTTTGTTTGCTAGAGTGGCCATTGTACTTGTCATGAGTCACGATGGTGAGTGTGAATTCACCATTTGATTTATGTGCCATCACAGCCTGGATTATAAGCTTAGCATCAGTGGCTAGTTTACCCGTCTCTCTGAGTGCACAATACCATCTTGATGTCCTGGAAATGGCAACTTTTTGGGATCAGCTGACTTGTTGGGATCTTCCTTTTCTGTCTAGTCTAGTTCAGCTGCCTGCAGGGCCTTGAATTTGGATATCTAACTTGTGTGTTTGCTCGGGTGGTAAATTTTGGACTCTCAGACAATTGTTATTTCGTGTCTGGTGATGCAACAAGGAATGGTGTTTGTTGTCTAAACATCCCCAAATCCCCACTGACATGGATCATTAAACAAATTGATAACTTGTTGCAGCTCCATAACAAGTACCTGAAATTCCCCTCCCTAAATATATCCCTAAATTAGGGTTGATGCACTCCCACTAGAAGCCAGTGGGAAGGCCTGATCTTCATTAGCCCATTCTTCGAATCACCTTGCCATATGTGGAACATAACAACTAGTTGAGGTTAATTATTGCTGTTCCCTGGTATCAGAATTATTGGGCTTTAGCCCATAGGGGTGCAGGCCATTCTCTTACCCACTGCTCGGAGATTTTAATAATTCACTGGTTTTGGAGCCTGATCAGTCAATGTATGCCAATTGGGATCCTGACCCACATATGACATTGTGGGACATGACTGAACAGGTCACTCCCCAATGCAACCCAGCCACATCCAGTGATCTCCTGCCATAGCCTCCCATCTCCTCAGTGTCAGGGTCATTATATTATTATAATTGCTGAATGTGCCACTCTATTCTGCCCAATCGTCCTTCTATATCCCAGTGAGTTAGCACCTTCATGAGAAGAAGATTATAGTTTTGTGTTTGACAGAGGGCCTGGCAGTTTATTTTAACAGCTAATACCCCATAGGCAAATATGTTCCTTCTGCTGTACCTGTGGGTATTGTTGGAAGCCTTGAGAATACACATGGAAAGCAGGCTTGGCTTGAGCCAGGAATATCATCGGATGTATCTGTTGGATTGGGGATCGTCTAGATTCTGGAGTTGATCTCTGCCTAGTTCTGTATTGTTTTCCAAGATAGAGCATACAGCAAATCAGTACAACTGATGTGTTGTACCTGAGCCACTCCTGCCTTATCTCTGCCCCAAACCATCTCTATCTTCTCATGGTTCCATCCTTATCTGTCTGAGAGTAACCAATATGTCTCTCACAAAGGCCTCTCCTCCCGCCAATGTGGTGAATTTTCTTTTTGAGCCTTTCAGAGAAAGGTAGAAATTCTTTCATTTCTATAATGCCTTTCACATCTACGGAGCTTCCTGTACTGTTCTATATTCATTATTTTTTTTAAAATTGCTTAGTCCATAACTTGACTCTTTTCAGAAAGAGTATTGCCGATGTTTCTCATCTTGCACTCATCAGGACAAATACAATGACACCAAATTTCACATGTGCACAATTATTTATAAAGCAGGAGACCAGGATGTTGATGAGTTGGCAAGTTAATTTTGATGGGCTGTGCTGTTGCCATGGGAAAAGGAAGTCCCAGGGTAATTTGGAAAACTTGCAAGGCTTGAATATAGTCCTTTTGATGGCAGAGAACAGGTCCCTGCGTCAAGACACTTCACTTCTAGCAAGTGTAAGAGAGCCAAACTTGGAGCTTGACCATAGAGGTTTGGCAATGTGCCTCCCTCTTCAACAGTATTTTTTGAATCAGGATCAGCATTGTAATGTCAGAAATGCAGCCAATCTATGCACAGTCGGCTCCCATAGAAAGAGAAGTCATGTGCAGAGAAAGGAGTGAACTGCAAGGAGAGTGAAGATTTTAAAACAGGAATTTGGATATGTGTGGCATTTTACAGGTAAGTTGTGGTTAAGTATTGTGTTTTTATCAAATTGTAATTTAACTGAGTTCTCCAGATTTTAAAAGAGCTGCAAATCATTGGAGGCTTCAGTGTCATACAGTTGTAAGTAGGTATTGATCATTGGGTGAATGGGGGAGGGGTTGACTGGCCTGTGGAAACTGGTGAATGAATTACAAATATTAAGTGGTTATACCTGCAAGAGCACAGAGTGTGAATTGTGTACTGTATAGAGTAGAAGCTTTTAAAATGATGAGTGGGAATTAGGTGTGAGAAGGAAGCAGATGCTAATTAATATGCATCAAGAGAATGCAGGGAAGCAAATGGAAAATCTGGAGCAAGCTAAGTGAAAAGCACTTTAAATAGACAGTTAATTTCAGTGTAATGGCAAGACAGCTCAGACCTGAAGCCAGCACATTCTGCCCTATGTGGAAATTACAACATGTGTTGTTTATCCCAGACAGTGGTGTGTAGGAAGTGCCTCTAGTACCAGCACTTAAGAATTTTTTTAACTTGTTATACCTCACTGGGATAGCGTGCTGACAATCGAGCCCCACTATTCCTGCAGTCATCACACAAACATGAAACATTTTTAAAGGTACGCAGGATTCTCTAATTTACTTGACAAAAACATGGACCAAGTTTCTGTAACAAGAATTATTATTTATTTTCAATAAACAACTCTAGCTACAGAGAAACAATTTTCTTTATTCATTCACGTGATGTGGAGATCACTGGCCAGGCCAGCATTTGTTGTCCATCTCTAATTGTCTACTGAGCAGGTAAGCGTCAACAACATTACTGTTGGTCTGGAGTCACATGTAGGCCAGACCAGGTAAGAATGGCAGTTTCCTTCCCTGAAGGACATTAGTGAATCCAGATGGGTTTTCCTGGCAGTCAGAAATGGTTTCATGTCATCATTAGATTCTTAATTCCAGATTATAAGCTATGAAAGTATAAATTCCACAAGTTAAAACATTCATCCTCACTTGATAAACTTTCCCATGCAGACACAGGCACAGACAGGGGAAAAACATGGGTGTTTAGAGTGGAGAGAAAGATCGGAAAGGTATTTCAATGGTCTCTGTTCACAGGGTTCACTGAGATGGTACTTTTGGGTTTTTCAAGCTTTGCTGCTCTTTGATTCTCCCTCCCCAGATACCGTCACTTGTTTGCAGGTTGACTGGTTCCCACTTTTATAAAGATCTTTGACAAATCATTTAAAAGTCTTCGTTTACAACAGCTAGAAAGACACAAAAAGTATTATCAGCTTTGAGATGCTTTTCACTGCAGAGCTAAACTAGCTGCTCTTCTCCTCTTCCATTGGAAGCCATTGTCATCAATAACTGGTCCCTCCACAAACCAATTAGTGACTTGTTGCTGGATGAATTGTCCTTACAATGAGTGTCAGGTTACTTGTTTTGAAAAAGGTGAGGTGATCCTTCATCAATCCTTGGTTTTTTTTTATAGTAGTTACTTTCTTAATTCAGTTTGCAATCAAAAATACAGAATAATAAAAAGCTATTATCTTTACAAACTTGAGTCATTGATGTTATAAAGCATGTGGACTTTCTAAGATGATGCATTCCAGGTGGTGATCATTCTAAAGCCCAGACTTTAAGCGATTTAGGTGAGGAAGGTTAGGTCATCAAGTTGAGAAGAGTCTGGGATTGTGATGTTTGCTAAGTTGGTTTTGAGTTTTGAAAGTGAAAGTCATCGTATTCCCAGAGGACCATAGCTTGCTTTCATGAGAGAGCAGCAACTTACTTTCATGAGAGAGCTTGGGGATTGTCATGCCTCAAGAAAGAGGCAAGGCCTTCATAACTTCAGCCAGTATGGGAACTGAACCCATGCAGTTGGCATTGTTCTACATTGCAGACCAGCCATCCAGCCATCTCTGGTCACTGGTGAGTCTCAACAATTTGGAGTGTAGTCTAAATGATATCTGTGACACAATAGGACAAATGACACATGGGGTATGATTACAGGTGAAGGTACACAGCAGAGAATAGAAATGTCTAGTGGATATGATAGTTGAAGATGGAACCAAATCTCTGTGTCCATTTTTTTTTAGATTAGATTACATTACAGTGTGGAAACAGGCCCTTCGGCCCAACAAGTCCACACCGACCCGCCGAAGCGAAACCCACCCATACCCCTACATTTACCCCTTACCTAACACTACGGGCAATTTAGCATGGCCAATTCACCTGACCCTGCACATCTTTGGACTGTGGGAGGAAACCGGAGCACCCGGAGGAAACCCACGCAGACACGGGGAGAACGTGCAAACTCCACACAGTCAGTCGCCTGAGGCGGGAATTGAACCCGGGTCTCAGGTGCTGTGAGGCAGCAGTGCTAACCACTGTGCCACCGTGCCACCCACGGTGTCAGGGTAAAGGATATCACTGAGGTGGTGAAGGACATTTTGCAAGGGTCAGAGTATAACCAAAGGTTATGGTCCATATTTGAACTAATTATATAGAAAGAAGCTCTTACTGATAGGTTTCAGTAGTTATAGAATTGAGAGAGTGCTGATTGTTATCATCTGGAATGTACCATTTATGTGGGGGAATCAAATTTCGCTGTAATTTTCAAAAAGCAATTGGACATTGATTTAAAGGTTAATTTTGAGTTACTGCTACATTAAGATCCTGGGATTAAGCAGCTATATCCGTAGAGTGACAAGTCAGCACAGTTCTTGATGTTCGCTCTCTTTCTCACAGAAGATGTTTCTGCAGTGTTGTTGGGTTTGTTTAGCACTGTCCAATGAGTCATACCTGTGTCTGCTTCCACTTTTTCTTTCTCTCTTTACTTCATTCTCTCTCCCTCACACTCTCATCCTCTATCCCTGTCACCTCTCTTTTTTCTTTTGTTCACTCTAGATCCGTTAAAACGTCCTAACCCAAATGTGAACCTACCTATCTTCCACAAGTACTGACAGATCTGAACACAGTATTTTAAATACTGTAAAGCTGTACGTTTTTGCCTTCTATGTTAATTGTTTCTTTTTGGGAAATTGCCTGATTACATCCAATTAGAACCCTGGTTGTTAAATGAAGTCTGTGCTTTCCACTTACAAATGCAGCTGTCCTCCTTGTTTCAGAGGTGAGAAGTACATGGGCATGTGGTTGGATGATATCCGCCATGGCAATGGAGTTGTGGTCACTCAGTTTGGCCTGTACTACGAGGGTGCGTTCAGCAACAATAAAATGATGGTGAGTCTTTGTTCAGGTCATTTGGGTAGATGCAAATTTATATACTCTTAATGAGCAAACTGTCCCTGCTTGAGATGAAATCCACATCAGTTTCTGGAACTGGCCGTATGTTTGACTTTTTCTAACCTTTAATCGAATACCTGCAACTCAAAGAAACTCTCATTTGTGAATCATTAATCTCAGTGCAGACTATATATGATGTAGCATATGTAACATATGATGTATGGGGCTCCCAGCAATCTCTCATTGCCACTTTTTGAGGGTTGCGAACCCCAGTGGAGTTGGACCAAAGGGTCTGTTTCCGTGCTGTACATCTCTGACTAAGTTTGTGAGACATGATTTCCCATGCACAAAGCCATGTTGACTGTCCCTAATCAGTCCTTACCTTTCCAAATATATACAAATCCTGTCCCTCAGGATTCTCTCCAACAGCTGGCTCACCACTGATGTCAAGCTCACTGGTCTATAGTTCCCTGACTTTTCCTTACCACCATTTTTCAGTAGTGGCACCACGTTAGCCAATCTCCAGTCTTCCAGCACCTCACCTGTGGCTAATAATGATACAAATATCTCGGCAAAGGTCCCAGCAATTACTTTCCTAGCTTGTCACAGTTCTAGGGCACACCTGATTAGGTCCTGGGATATATCCACCATTATGCATTTTAAGCAACACCACCTCTATAATGTGGACATTTTTCAAGGTGTCGCAATCTATTTCCCCACATTCTATATCTTCCATGTCCTTCTCAGTAAACACTGATACAAAATACTCATTTAGTATCTCCCACAGTTCCACACATAGGCTGCTTTGTTGATCTTTGAGGGTCCTATTCTCTCCCTCGTTACACTTTTGTCCTTAATGTATTTATGAAATCCCTTTGGATTTTCCTTAACCCTATTTGCCAAAGCTATGTCATGTCCCCTTGTTGCCGTTCTGATTTTCTTTGTTAAGTATACTCGTACTGCCTCTATGCTCTTATACGGATTCACTCGATCTCTATTGTCTATACCTGACATATGCTTCCTTATTTTTCTTGACCAAAACCTCAGTTTCTCTAGTCATCCAGCATTCCCTATACGTACCAGCCCTGCCTTTCACCCTAACAGGAACAATTCTTCGCATACTTGGGATTATTCAGCAAGCACTGTCCAATCACAATCATGTTTAACATTAGTCATGACATCTGAATTGCAAGAATTTGAGTCTGGTCAATACTCTGCCTGTCACGAACAGCCAAACGGATTGGCTGTGATATGATCCAGGGTTGTTGAAGTTGTGCTGATATGCACAAGACAACGAACTTTGACACAATGTCTTTTTTTTTAACGAGACTGACTGTTGAAATAGGAGTGTATGCTTATTATGTGAAGTTCTTGACATAAATATGAAATGGTATAAAAGTTGGGTTCTGGGTCCCTGTGATGGAGGGGATCCCAACCAACATATTCTGAGCAGTAATCAAGAGTCTGGTTCATTTGTCCAGGGCTCTGGTATCCTGCTTTCCGAGGATGACACCAGCTTTGAAGGAGAGTTCTCAGATGACTGGATCTTAAATGGAAAGGTAAATTGATGAGAAAATTGAAACAACAACAGACATTGCTGACAAAACTCTTAAGAAGGTCACTGGACCTGAAATGTTGACTCTGCTTTCCCTCCACAGATGCTACCATACCGACTGCGTTTCTCCAGCAATTCTCTGGTGTTGTTTCAGATTTCCAGCACCCACAATTCTTTGTTGTTGCTTTAAATGAAAATGTTGATCCAGATTTAAACAGCTCGAGCTGTTGAACAGCAATCTTCCAATAAACCTCTATCAACGATGTTGCCAGGGTTGGAGGGGTTGAGCTGAAGGGAGAGACTGAATAACCAGCGGCTATTTTCCCTGGAGTATCGGAGGTTGAGGGGTCACCTTACAGAAGTTGATAAAATCATGAGGGGGCAAGGATACTGTGAACAGCCAAGGTCTTTTCCCAAGGGCAGGGGAGTCCAGAACTACAGGATATAGGTTTAATGTGAGAAGGGAGAGATTTAGAAGGGACCTGAAGGGCAACTTTTTCACAGAGTGTTGAGTGTATTGAACAAGCTGCCAGAGGTGGTGTCGGAGGCTGGTAATTACCACATTTAAAAGGCATCTGTATGGGTACATGAATAGGAAGGGTTTAGAGGGATATGGGCCAAATGCTGGCAAATGAGATTAATTTAGGATATCGAGTCAGTGTGAAGGAGTTGGACCGAAGAGTGTGTTTCCATGCTGTTCATCTCTATGATCTTGCATTATTTTCATGGCTCGGAGATTGTTCAAGCAGTAGAAGACAAAGAGCAAGGATAATGAGCTAAGCATTACACTAGTTGTTCTTTCCAATTGATATTGCACCAAATGGAAGGAAGATAGTAATGTAATATTTAGCCCATAATCTTTACTTTTTGGAGGCATCTGTACTGAGGCTTTAATAAGCATAAATTTACAAGTCATCAGTGGATTAAGTTATTAAACAAAACTCGGAGCAGATTTCAACACAGCTAATCCACCATTCACCCAAAAAAAGGCTTGTGTGGATCGTTTCTACTGATGAAAAGTTATCAACAGTGCAGGTCCAAGGAGATGTTGAAATCCATGTCTGTTGATCAGTAAACTGTAGAGGTCAAGTCCAAAGCAAAATCAAAAAGGCTAATGTCAGTATGTGCGCTAGATTCCAGGACAAGGGAACATACCTTAAAGCCAAAGCAGTAGATACTAAAACCAAAAGAGAAAATGCTAGAAAATCTCAGCAGGTCTGGCAGCATCTGTAAGGAGAGAAAAGAGCTGACGTTTCAAGTCTAACTGACCCTTTGTCGTAGCTAAAAAAAGGGGAGAAATAGGGAGGTATTTATACTCGGCTGAGAGAAGGTGAGTCATGGCTCCAGAAGCAAAGGTAGCAATAAAGAGGTGATACTGACAGTGCATATAGAGAGATTATAGGGAGATTAGGAGCTGTGAATGACCAAGGCTGAAGCCAGTGCTATGTGACAAGATATGTGGGGGATGGGTGAAGCAGAGGCAAAATGGAAAACAGGGGAGAAGGGTAGCAAAGGGGGAAGAGGAGAGAAAAAAGGTGATGAGAGAGGGGAGCGAGAGAAAGAGACGATCAAGAAATAAGAGGTATAGAACAGTGAAAAAAATATTTAAAAAGGCAATAAAATAAATGAAATAAAATTACGGAACAGAATGAAAACCAAGGGATCGAGATGGGATAATCATCTGAAGTTGTTGAATTCAATGTTGAGACCGGCAGGCTGTAACGTGCCTAGTCGGAAGATGAGATGCTGTTCCTCCAATTTGCATTGACCTTCACTGGAACATTGCAGCAGGCCAAGGACAGACATGTGGGCTTGGGAGCAGGATTGTGTGTTGAAGTGGCAAGCCACGGGAAGGTCCGAGACCCGATTGCGTACAGACCGAAGGCGCTCAACAAAGCGATCACCCAGTCGGCGTTTTGTCTGTACGCAATCAGGTCCCGGACCTTCCTGTGGCTTGCCAGCTCTTTTCTCTCCTTACAGATGCTGCCCGACCTGCTGAGATTTTCCAACATTTCTCTTTTGGTTTCAGATTCCAGCATCCGCAGTAATTTGCTTTTATCCAGTAGATACTAACTGCATTAACAATGTATAAAATAAGATGGATTTACTTTTACTATCCAAGAGTATGAAGGCATATATTAATTTGATTTATTGTCACGTGTATTTATTACAAATAGTGAAAAATCTTGTTTAGTGTTGCCACTCTTGGTACCATCTTCAAACACAGAAAATAAATCAAAAGAAAACATGAAGCCAGAAAAATCAAACAATCTTACAGTCTTGTCTCAGTAAAGCTAGGTGGTCTTTGGAACAGCTCCTGCTTCTAGCTCAGCCATGGGCCTGGATCCGGGCTCAAGGCAGGTATACAGAACATATTTAGGTACAGGCCAACAGTGTCCTCTTTGAATGATGGAAACTTACCTTTCCCAGTTCTGATCGAGTACGTTTTGTGGCCAATCGTGGCAGGTTCCTTTGGTGGAATGCAGGTATACTCGACTGAGTGGAAAGGGGACAGTAACAGGGAAAGGAAAGACTTGCATTAATATAGAATCTTTCACAGCCTCTGGTCACCCCAAAACATTTTTCAGCCAATGTAGCGCCTGTAAAACGTAATTTTAAAGGAAATGTTTGTGCTAATCTGTGCACAGCAATCTCCCACAAACAGCATGTATAATGACCAGATCATCTGTTTTAGTGATATAAATTGAGGGGTTCTGCACAGCCCTGTTTCCGGGGTTACTGTGTCATTGGTGTTTAAATTCTATCTTTAAGCACCAAGATCTGATGGTATCGGAGGTGAATGAACATTTTTGGGCATGTAGTTGGAGGTTTTACATGAGCTCTGAGACACCATAATACCACTGAGGATGCTGTGCTTCATTTCTGCAATTCTGAATCATTGCAAATAAATATGACTTATCCAGGTCTTTGTATCTGCAGGGAATCCTGACCATGCAAAATGGTGACTACTTTGAAGGAACTTTCAATGGAGAGTGGGGTGCAGGGATTAAAGTTGCGGGGACATACTTCAAACCTAACTTATATGAGTCCGACAGTGAGAAATCGCGTGTGCTGTAAGTTGTATTGGTCTTGATCAAAGTTGTGTCTCATCCAAACAACAGCTCTCTCTGCAGACTGTCTGTCAATTATATCTATCTGAGAAATACTAGAACAGATCTGTAATACATGCACAGTTTTTAATGAGTGAGCAGTTTTACAGTAGAAGTCTTGTTTAGTGGCTGGCAATTGTGACTATATTTCAGAACATATGAAATAGAAGCAGACATAGGCCATTCAGCCCCTCAGCTGCTCTACTATTCATCTAGATCATGGCTGATCTTCGACTTCAAGGTCATTTTATCTGCACCATTCCCATTTTCCTGTTAATTTTAACATTGCAAAATATGGTCACTAAATGTCCTTTGATGATAGGAATTGCCACAATACCTGCAGTCGATAGCTATAAAGATTCTCCACTCTGAGAGAAAAGGTTTCTCTTCCCAAATTCTGAGACTAATTTCACAATTTCTAGATCTCCCCACACCCACCAACTGTCGCCCAGTAAACATCCCACCTACATCTACATTTCCAAGTCTTTGTATATTTGCTTGAGAGAGTTCTTCATCATTCTTCTGGACCTAAGAATACAAGCCCAGTTTTTTTTTCTGTTTCTCCTCACATGACAGCCCCACCAATCAGTCTGGTGAACCTTTGTTGTGTTCTTTCTATGACAAATACATCCAACCCTTGGGTAAGGATTGCACTTAGTTGCAGCGCAATGAGGTTTCTGTTGCACTGCACTATAAACTCCATTTCGTTCATCTTTTCCATTGATTCATTTTCTCCCCACTCCAAGCAGAATGTACACGTTTTGGTTGACTGTAGCGATGTGTGCATGTGCCACTTGCTGAAGAAGCTCTCCTCTCATGAAAAGAGGGAAGAAAGTGGTGTTTGGCAGTATGAAGCACTAAGCAGAGCTGGATTCAGTTATCTGATGTGCTTGATACTTGCAGAGAGAACTCAACATTAGAGAACCAAGTTGTGTCCCTTCTTTGCAAGTGGGACATTGAAGTCATTGAGGCATCACTGCCCTGACAGAGATGCACAGGCTTGACACAGATCAGTGTTTAAACCTGGGAATTTCCTCCTCTGTTTATAAAAGCCATATAATTGTGTCTCCTTCTGACTTTTAGATGTTAAGCTTTCATAGTTTCATAAACATCTGGAGTGCGTGAGCAAGACCGAGTGTAGTGAACAGCAAATTTCCCTGTTGATTGCTGCTCCTGGCAGTCTCACAGTTGGTCCCAGTTCTGATTTTCAGAGTCACTGTACATTTTAATGTGTTCACAGGAAGTTGGGTAAACTTGCAGTGCACCCTGATGAGAAATGGAAGGCCGTGTTTGATGAGTGTTGGAGTCAGCTTGGCTGTGAAGCTGCTGGGCAGGGTGATGTCCTGAAGGCTTGGGATAACATTGCAGTTTGTCTCACCACAAGCAGACGGCAGCACAAGGACAGGTGAGTGTCAGTCAGCCGGTAGGTCAGTAGAATTGTCCCAACCTTTGGATCTGATGGACACTTGTTACAGCATGGTTAGCATTCAAAGCCAGAGCAGAACCATCACTCCACCACCACCACCCTTCACCATCCCACCTCACCAAATGCTATTAAATGAGGGCATGGCATTGCTGTTCCTGCCACTAAGGTCTTTGGAGAAATGTGCAGCTTCTGTTGGTACTTACGCCTCCTCCCCAGTGCTTAGTCCTGCCCTTTTTCCTTTTTATCTAGCTAGTTAATTTTTGGTAAAATCCATTGTGTCATTGTTCCAATCCATCCTACTAGCCTCAGGAAGTATCTTTCTCACCTGCAGCAACTGTTTGTAGGCTCATGCCTCATTCAGGCTGACAGTTCAGTGCAGCCTTGAAGAGTTATTTTAACCCAAGACTTTCAAAGACTAAGAATCATTTACACAACAGAAAATGGCCATTCAGTCCATATGTCTGTGCTGCTGTCCAGATGAACAGTTCACTTATCTGCTATTCCACATCATCTCCCTATATCCTGGACGTTCTTTATTTTTCAATAATACTTCAATTCTTTCTTCAATCATAAAATTCCCATTGTGTGGAAGCAGGCCAACCGCTCCATCAAGTCCACAGCGATCCGCTGAAGAACATCCCATCCAGACCCAACTCCCTCACCTTATCCCTGTAACCCTGCATTTCAAATGGCTAATTCACTCGTCTTCACATCCCTAGACACTATGGGCAATTGAGCATGAATCTGCCTACACCCCACACTCGGGCAGTGCATTCCTGATCCTGACCACTCACTGAGTGAAAGGTTTCTCCTTACATTGCCATTACTTCTCTTGCCTTAAAACTGTCCGCCAAGTTCTTGATCCTTTCCAAAATAGGAACAGTTTCATCCTATTTATTCTGTCCAAATGCCACTTGATTTTGAATATCTTCTTCAGTCTTCCCTTATTAGAAAAACAGTTCCCTGATGTTAAATCTGACATTACAGTGGTGGATAACCACACTTCAAAATATTCCACTTCCAGTGAATTACATTTGATGTGCCCTGTGGTCAGGAAGGAGAGCGAAGCAGGCTTGAAAGGCCAAATATATATCCAAGTCCTCCTTCCGGTATAGATCCAAGTTTGTTATTTTACTACTTTGTTAGACAAAGTTTATTTCCACCCTCCACCATTACATCTCCAATTTGGAAACCCAAATAGCCTTCCCATTGTCCTTAAACTGTACAGTCTAGTGCAGTCTGGAGAGTCTCTGCCCCTTCTCGTCACCTTTTCCTTTATTCAAAAAGGTTCTGCAGTTTTGTCCATACTTGGCTCGGTCATTTTATCTGATTTACGTTTCCAGATCAGAGAGATTCCTTCTGATTGATCCCTGAATATTCCAAGTTAACATTTTATGACCACATGCAAAATGAAATGGTACAGGAACCAGATGATGATCAACAGGTGAAGGAAGGAGGGGATGGATTTGACCAGGAAAGTATGGCATACCACCATTGTCTCCTGGTTAAGGTGCACGAGAGCATCATCTGATTAGCAGTAATATTCATGGCTACATCCTGTGTGCTTCTGTTTTCTTCCTCTCTCTCATTCTTCTCTCTCGCGCTCGCTCTCTCTCTCTCTCTCTCTTTCTCTTTCCCCCCTTCTTTCTCTTTTATTTGTCTTTGTTTCTTTCCTCTTTTGCTCTTTCCTCTTTACCTCCATTCCTCCCATTTCCATTCTCACACCAAGCATTTTCTTTCTTGCTCATATTTCGAATGTTTTAACCATGACCGTATCTCCACAGTATTTCAAGATTGTTAAATGCTTTGATGCAGTCCAAGCTCATGATGGCTGCTGTGTAAATGCAAGTCCATTCATCTGAGCTTCGTGGCTGTCATCATATGTGAGAACCCAAAGATCGAGAATTCAAATCCTTCCATTGTAGAGTTTCGTAATTCTGTTAACTGATAAGATGGCAGCAAGGAAAGTTAGTCATGTAAACTGCTGAATTATTATAAAGCCTCACTAGTTCACTAATCTCCGTTGTGAAATGGAACCTACCCTTTGCTGGTCTGGCCTACATGTGACTACATTTCCAGTTAAGCAATGCATTGATTTTGAAGTTCTCACTTTATACATAGAAATCCCATCAAAACCTTGCCCCTCCCTATCTCTATAAATCTCCTCCAGTCCTACCACTCTTCAAAACATCACTGCTCCTCTAACTCTGGCCTCTTGAGAATCACCGATTTTTATCACTCCAGCATTGGTGGCCATGTCTTCAGCTGCACAGGTGCTAAACTATGGAATTTTTTTTCTCTGAATCTCCAATTCTATCTCCTTTTTTATTCACCTTTCATACACTCCTCAACTTACTACTGTACTTTAATCGATCCTGTGGCCATCCACCCTAATGTCTCCTTTTGCAGCCCACCATCAAATATTGCATAGTAACCCTTCTATAAAGTGCCTTGGAATGATTTACTACATTGAAGACACTAAATGCAAGTAGTTGTTGTTATTGTTGTCATCCTCTTCCTCTTCCTCATCCTCCTCATGTGATTGGTTCTTGATACCACAGACCTGCCAGGGATTGATATTAACTGCACTTTGCCAAGGTCAAACAGTTTTTCTCCAACCTCTTGATTGTGTTTGTTCTCAACATCTGACCCACCAGTGGAGAGCTTTCCAACTGAGTTTCTTTCTTTTTTGACTCAGCCCCGATTTCAGGAGTCGATCCCACACACAAACGTTGGAGAGTTTGGAAGTTATCCCTCAGATTGTTGGCCCCATCACGATGGATAAATACGAGACCATCCGGAAATATTTAATAAAGGTATTTGAGTCCTGATCATCCGTCTTGATGTTGTGTGGTTCTAGGATACATATAATCTAAGTAGCTGTGTGGGAAACAGATGCATCTCTCCACTTTGTCTCCTGCAGAGCTCAGTGTATTACTGTTTGCTTTCCGATGTAAGTCTTACAAACTAGAAGCTAACCCCTGCCCTTTATTTAAGTAGTCACTTGGCGATACAGAACCTGTATTGCTGGAAAAAGAGAGATGCAGTTGAAGCTTTTTGTTTTGCACTCAGAACAGATGCAGGAATGTCAATTTTCAAAGAGTATGTACAAACCATTTGAAAAAAGGTGCTAATTAGTTGGCGAGTGAACTCCGGTTGAGGCATTGATGTGGACCGTGCAGTAGGGACAACTATCCTTAATGATATTGCCTGGGCATGTTCCTTTCCCATGCACAAGTCCCTGTGTATGAATTATATAGACCTTCAAACAAGTGAAAGGAATCGCATTGCAATCCCTACGAATAATTTTAAGTTTGTTTTTAATGTAAGTCCTAGCCTGCACAGGACTGTTCAGAAAGTGTTGTACATTTGTGAAATCACATTTAAAATCTTTTGTGTGTCGCTCGCAAACTACAGAACTTATTCATACCCATTGACATGCCCTCTGCAAGATACAGGATCATGTCCAGGTGTTGCGTCATTATTTAAATGTTATAAAACAAAATATAGGTTGCTTGTGACTGACCTGTGGCCTATTCTTCACACCTTGGACAGGCATGTGACACCCCTCTACACCCACTGGGGAAACTGCTGGAGACACTGGTGGCAGTGTACAGGATGACCTACGTGGGAGTGGGTGCAAATCGCCGATTACTGCAGCAAGCAGTCAACGAAATCAAATCTTACCTAACTCGCATCTTCCAACTGGTCAGGTAATGAGAGCTGAGAGCCAGGACGACTGTCAGCAATTAGTTTAACCATTGCTGAAGTGGTGGATGAGTGCCACTTGAAGCTGCAAACTTGATTTGGCCCTCTGTTTTCTTTCAGATTTCTCTTCCCATTCCTCCCAGATGGAGACAGTCTAACCCCAGGAGCACACGATGATGAAGAGGTTGACAGCGAGGAAGGGGATTTACTTATCCAAGGGTAAAAGATTGCTACTTGCTCAACCAGCCATGAGTGGGATTGGGCTGTGCCTGTTTTAGTCTTGGCTGAAAAGCTAGGACTGAGTCCATCGTGATGTTGGAAATCGATTATCCTAAAAACCAATGCAGAGATGCCCAATCACGGGGAAAGTACCACGTGGGTACAATGAACAGCATGGTTCTCCTAATGACCTGAGATTTGCCCCTGGCTATCTGAACAACTTTACCTTTTTTTATACTGATACTGTGTTGAGTGGTGCAGTACACCTGGGCAAAGACCGGGCATCTTTCTATTCCACCAATAGTTCTGCTTGCTGGTTGCATCCCTGGCACAGTGCCAAGTGGAAACTTAATTCTTCTCACTCCAAGGAGAGAGGGAGTGGGTGACCCTGAAGCATTTCGCATACCCTCCCAGTTTATCCATCAGCTCTCAGTTGCAAGGCAGCATCAGTAGCAGGGCTGTCAAGGTCTTGCTGGATTGGGCTTATGCTGTTGGTCCCCTGTCTTTTCCCATTATCATCACTTCAATACATTAGAATCGGGTTGGTTTGGAGATGCTGAATGTGTGAAGGTTAACCTCGTTCTTTGTTCCAGTAGGGTCCCAGTGGTTACGAGCTGTGGCTTGCTCCTTCCAGTCCTGTTACCCCGGCTCTATCCACCTCTCTTTACACTCTACGCTCTGGACAATGAGAGGGAGGAAGATGTTTACTGGGAGTGTGTGCTCCGACTCAACAAGCAACCAGATCTGTCCCTACTTGGTTTCCTGGGAGTACAGAAGTGAGTGTTGTTTTAAAGGAACTCTAAGCCACTGTTAAAGATGACAAAGGTGTTTGGCGCAGTGTGACGGGACGGAATGCATAGCTGATTGTGACTAGCCAGTGTGCCAAACCTGAATCTTCTGTGAGATGCTGAATGCCAGTGCAGTAAGTGAGTCTGTGGTGCATGGGCCTCACCTTGTCCTCATTGTTTTGAACCTTGCCTTGGCTAATTGTTTCTCCTACTGTGTCCGAAGTCATAGCATCAGGGATTCCAAATTCCTCTTGCCAAGACTAGCATATGACTTGTATAATTTCAAACAAGTCCATAATGGGTTAGAGAAATCAGGTTAGAATTGATGCCAAACTGTACAACTCTGAGCATGTTTGATGAGGACAGCAGAGAGGGAGCTTCACTCTGTATCAAACCTAAGCCTAAGGTCATGGCTTACTGGACATCAGTGCTCCTGGATACTTCAGAGATTTGTATAACTTACCATGGAGACCTGAAGGTTCTGAAGGAGTACCACTAGTGATGTTTTCTTGAGATCCTTCAAATTGAGCGGCAAGAATAGCAGTCCATTGTCCTTTTCCCAAACCAGCGTGGTCAGTGTGGAGGTGTTCATCACTTCAAACCAGCTCCACGTTATTCATGTGTCGGACATCACCCACCTGAAACAGCTGCTGTACTGGGAATTCAGTCACGAAAGGTGACTGTTATGAGGACCATGGAAGTGCTTGAGCAATACTCTCAAAGTATCCCTACCAATTCTTGGGAGTCCTTGGCTTGTGACAAACTGGTGAAGTCATTTAAGAAAACATTGAAGACATGGAAAGATAGTTTTGATAATGTGCAGGATTGGAGTTGAGGCATTAGACAGAGTACAGGAACCTCCAAAAACCACCTGCACCTGATCCTCCAAACAGCACCTGCCTACCCCACATGTGGCAGAATCTGCAGATCATGCATTGGACTATCAGCCATCTCAAAAGGCAATGGAGTGAAAGAAAATCATCTTTTTTCTGAAGAAGTAACTAGTTCTGTCACTGCCCTGGGAGTGTTCAGTTGTATATTATAGAGAGAACCCTGCCCTGTATTTACCTAGCTGTGTCCTTTTTAAGGATTTACACCATAATACCTCCGAGTTGAAGGATGCTGTGTCTAGTGACCAATGTATGGAGAAAGTGAGGACTGCAGATATTGGAAATCAGAGTCAAAAAGTGTGGCACTGGAAAAGCACAGCTGGTCAGGCAACATCGGAGGAGCAGGAGAGTCAATGTTTCAGGCTTAACCCATTCCTGATGAAGGGCTTATGCCCAAAACATCGACTTCCCTGACCTACTGTGCTTTTCCAGACCCACACTCTTTTGACAGTGGCTAGTGTATGCTGACTGACAGAGGACTGGATTGTAATAGTCTCTTCCTTGAATTATCACTGGCTCAAGTGTGCAAATATGCTGTTCATGTTTATAGTCATGTGGTCTACTATGGTTTACCTTGCATTGATGATGCTTTACCACATCTAGTGAGTTTTAACCAGTTTTCTTCTGGTTTTAATTTTCAGGAAGTTTTGGCCTGTCACTGTCTGTCTACTTGGAGAGAAGATGGAGGTATAGACACTACATTTCTTCATATTATTGCTCAATTCTCCCTTCCACTTTTATTATCTTCTCCCTTTCCCCTTCCCCTTTTTCCTCGTTTTATTGGTCTCCTCTACCCTCTCGGGCAGTGATTTAATAATGAGGTTTACAATAACGTGTCAAAGTGAGCTTCACAGAAATGCAGACATGAGTGACAGACTGTCTGACTGCCGTTCTCCATTCCCCATTCTTGGTTAGGGAGGCCTCCTGTAACTAGTGAAAGAACTACACTGACATCGGCAAACTGAATTCCAAGAATCAAACCTTGACACCCTTTGTTGATCTATTCAACAGTGATCCCCCCAGGCTCAAATAACCTTCCATCTGTAGGTGTATTCTACTGAAATACTATATGGTAGACATCAACGACCTGTTCTATTTTACAACTTGAAAGTGGTATAGGTGCATTTTTTGGAGGGATATGATTGCATTGGAAAGGGTGTAGAGGAGATTTTCCTGGATATGTTCTGGACTGGAGCATTTCAGTTATGAAGAGGGATTAGACAGACTGGGGTTGTCTTGATTAGATTCGATTCCCTACAGTGTGGAAACAGGCTGTTCGGCCCAACAAGTCCACACCGACCCTCCGAAGAATAACCCACCCAGACCCATTTCCCTCTGACTAATGCACCTAACGCTATGGACAATTTAGCATGGCCAATCCACCTGACCTGCACATCTTTGGACTGTGGAAGGAAACCAGAGCACCCGGAGGAAACCCATGCAGACACAGGGAGAATGTGCAAACTTCACACAGTCACCCAAGGCGAGAATCGAATCTGGGACCATAGTGCTGTGAGGCAGCAGTGCTAGCCACTGAGCCACCATGCCTCTTCTTTGGAGTAGAGGAAGTTGACAGGGTGGACATAACTAAGTTGCAAAATTATGTGGGGTATAGGCAGGGTAGACAAGAAGAAACTTCTCCCTAGATGGAGGGATCAGTGAATGGGACATACCTTTAAGGTAAGGGGCTGAAGGGTTAGAGGAGATGGAAGGAAAAAAATTGGATTCAGAGGGTGGTGGGAATCTGAAACTCATTGACTTTAAGCTGCAGTCAAAAACACTCATAATATTTAAGAAATATTTGAGATGTGTACTTGCAATGACAAGCATACGTGGCTATGGGCCAAGTGCTGGCTAGCTGAGATTAGAATAGTTAAGTAGTGGTTTTTGACAGGCATGGGTGTGATGGGCTGAAGGGCTTTTTTCTGTGCTGTTGATCTCTATGACTGTACAAACACAGATTCTGTCTGCAAATGCCTTTCAGTCCAATGTAACGGATCCTTTTGTTGACTCCAGTCTGTGCATTGCCAGTTGTAGTCAAAATTAGATTCTTTCTTTGGAGACAACAGTCAGATCTTCAGTCAGATTCTACAGGTAACCTGCTCCCTGATGTTCAGTCACAGCTAAATGTAAAAGAGGAGGTTGAATTCATATTGGAAATAAAACTTTAATTCTATACCAGAAATCTGAACCTAGAGAGTGTAATCTTTCTTTTGAATGTTAGCCAGAAGGAGATTGAACTCATTAATATGGATCTTTCACAACCGGACCCTCTGGGAAAGATAGCACGACAGACCTGATTAACATGCAGTTTAGCGATGTTAGCTCACAGGGTCAGTCTGTGAAAGGAATGTGAAACTGTCACTTTCCCAGTTCTGACATCTTATCCCTTGTAAGTCTCCAATCCATTTGCTTCCCAGCTGTGAATTTGCTATTAATCCTGATACAATCACCAAAGCTTGTGCCCACCATGCCCTTCACTCCAGCCTTGACTCCTCTATGTCCAGTCTTCAGCAAAAGCTATTTGACCAGAGCATTGACTAGTTGTAGCATGAGGTGTGGGAAGATACTCTGCACTGACCCAGTAGTTGAGCATAGAGAGGATGTTAGCTATGCCAAGTGACCTTCACCAACCAGTCTTTCCTCCCATCTAACCATTCTCTGAGATTTATACAGCTGGCAGAGTTTCTCCCTTTTCCTTGTAATGATGTCTGGTTCATCCTTCCCAGGTACAATCCATCACAAAGGATGTTTGCTACGCTTCTGCTATTGAAAGTTTACAGCAGATCAGGTAAATCAAGTGCATACTTCGCTGCCCAAATATCCCGAGGGTTTGTGAGTTGTTGTATAAAGAGGCACAAGACTGATGGACTTCAGTAGATTAAATGCAGTTCACTGTGTCTAACATCTCTTAAAGTCTAGCTGTGTCAACTAACTTATCACCTCACCGGATGAGAAAACTGTGTTAAGTAACAGTGGGAGTTTAAGTAACGTGTAATCTTTAGCTCTTGTGTCAGTATCTGCTGCCTGAATCTGAATGTACAGTTAACAAGGTTAGATGTGTTATGAAGGCAGAAAATTAAGTGTTTTTTATTTGTTCGGAGGTTACTACTCATTGAGTTGAGGCTGAAATTTTGACTGTTCCACGTGTGTGCACATGACCCCACCACAACTTCCTCAGTACAGTTCAACACATACACAGCCAGAGGACTAATTCAAAGTAACTCAAATTCATAGAGCAAGAGAGAGACCTTTTTTCTTCTATGTAAAAAAAAAATCCATGTTCTCTTAAAGCCACATTGACAGCCTCATGTGAGCACTTCTGATTTTGCACTTTGGGCACCATGGTTCACAATCAGTCAGGTTTCGGTCTTTAATATGGCTTCTCTGGTCTTATCAGCCGAGATCATAACATTATGTCCTCCGAGCAATAGCTCGGTCTTTTGGTTACTAACCCTGTGGTATCATCATTACACTATCGTCATGAAACAGTTAAACAGCAAAGTTTGAGGCTTTGTGAAAGACTGGCATTATATTAGAATGGAACCAAGGTTGAAAGAGTTCAGTTACATGGAGAGATTAGAGAAGCAGAGATTGCTCTCCTTGATGCAGTAAGTAGGAGTTTTAGTCGAGATCTTCAATGTGAGAAAAATGTAGAGAAATGATTTCCACTGACAGGAAGGTCATAGCTAGACAATTTAAAATATTTGTTGAATTGGAGAGGGGGTTGTGGAATTTCAAATGTTTCTTTTAGGAAGCGAGTTGTGAGCTAAAATGGGCCAAGAGGCTTCCTCCGGTCATGTACCAACATGGTCTCCTTCTGGACTGGTTTCCATTGCAAAATGTCATGAATCATGGCAGAGTTACATTCCCAGGACCTCCTGGTTATGAAAAACTGTCTTTTCTCCCAACAGCACAACCTTCACACCAGCTGACAAGCTGAATGTTATCCAGCAGACCTTTGAGGAGATCACACAGGAGGTCCTGACAATGCTGCAAGAAGACTTTCTTTGGTCCATGGATGATCTCTTCCCTGTCTTCCTGTACGTGGTGCTTCGAGCAAGGTGAGAGTGCTTTTCAATACTCTTAAGTAGCCCCTTTCTGTACAAATCACACTTAGACCCACATCGTAGTCTTCTCTCATCTCTCAGAAATCTGTTTTGTCTGCAGTTAGTTGTCAACTCGAAGACCAAGCCTCCTTGCAAAATATCAAATGATTGATGGTACAACACAACACTATATCCCACACTATTTTGTACCCAATGACAGTACAGGAGCTTCTGGTGTCTCCCTTCATGTAAAGTGCTGCTGTGCGATTCTGAGCTGGGGTAGGAAAAAAAAACTAGGTTTGTTCAGCTGTTTTTACCGACTTGTCCTCGAATCCCTGGAAAGTGATTGGTTTGTGTTCGCCCCCACCCTAATTCCCACCCAATAAATTCTTGATCTTTATCAGGTATGTGCACTTGGTCTGGGAGGAGTGTGAGAAGTGCTTAGGCTGGTGGAGATTGTACTCATTTCCTCTCCTCGATGTAAAAATGGCAGCACTATTCTTCAAGAAACTGTCCCATCCCTACCCAACTGCTCAAACCTTGTGTGCCCTGGGTGTAAATATGGGCAGGACAGTGGGACATCACTACGTTGTACGATCCTGTTCACAAGCCTCTGGCAGGACCCACATCCATTGAGCAGGCATCCTCCCAGTTCTTCAAACTCTTCCTTACCTGACACCGTCACACAGCAGTGATTAACTGCAGAAAGCCCGACTGATGTACTTTGTACCCCTTGGCCACTCTAGCAGTCAGTCACCCTTTCAACACTGAGCAAAAGAAAGACTTGCATTCTTGTTGCACCTTTGGCAATCTCAGGATATCTCAAAGTACTCAAATGCCAATAAAGTACTTCTGAAATGAAATCACTGTTGTTATGTAATAAATGCAGAGGCCAATTTATTCGTGGTAAACTCCCACAAATATCATTGTGATATTGATCAGGAATCTGTTTTTGTAATGTTGTGCAAGGGATAAATATTGGCCAGGGCACCAGGAAAAACACCCCTCTTCCTCTTCAAATAATACCACAGGATCCCTTTTACATCCAGCTAAAAAGCACACTTGGGTCTTGGTTCAATGGTCATCTGTAGGATGCCATCTTCAGTGCAGCATGCCCCCGGTACTACATTATAGCTTCAGCCAGGATTGTGTGGTTGAATATCTGGAATGGGACTTGAACTTATAACCATCTCATTCAGGGATTGAGGTGCTTGCTGCTCACTGAATCAAACTTGGTCAGAGACAAAAAAACTGCAGATGCTGGAACCCAAGGTAGATAAGCAGGAGGCTGGAAGAACACAGGAAGCCAGACAGCATCAGGAGGCAGATAAGTCTCAAAAGGGTTACACTTGAAATGTTGACTTCTCCACCTCCTGATGCTGCCTGGCTTGATGTGTCGTTACAGCCTCCTGCTTGTCTATTCACTGAATCAAGACCGAAACTTCGGCTGTTCTACATGTGCAAGCACACGCCCTCACCACAGCTCCCTCAGGACAATTCCATACGCACAGCCAGACAACTAACTCCAAATGACTCACCAGCCATGATATATCCTTCTGAAACTTTAGTTGCCTAGTTCAACTTGGGTATTGAAACCTTCCCTTCTGGTCGGACATCACTCGTGCATCATTTTGGGAAAGGCTAAAAATTGCTTTCTAACATAAAGTTGCATTCTTTTACCATAGGATCAGGAATTTGGGCTCAGAGGTTCATCTGATTGAAGATCTGATGGATCCTTCAGTACAGCACGGAGAACAGGGGATCATGTTCACCACCCTGAAGGTTAGTATGGGACAAATATAGTACTTAGGGATGAGGGAGGAAAAGAGGGATTGTCACTGGGAGAGGGAGGGAAGGATGGGAGCATGTTGCTAGGGGAGGGAGAGAAAGAGGGAATAGGTTGCTGGGCTCAGGGAAGGAGGAACAGAACACTGGGAGGAAGGGGACAGGTTGCTGAGAAGAAACGCAGGAATGGATTGCTGGTAGAGGGAGAACTTGGGTCACACTGAGTGTGCTGCCTGGATTCATGCACTGCTAGAAAGCTGTGTTAAGAAGCGACCCATGCAAGCTCTGTGCAAACCATTGGAACAAGGGACAAGGCAGTATTTGCAATAATGCGTAAAATGCTTTTCACTAACAATTTAATATTGTTTTGTATTGATCTGCAGGCCTGCTATTATCAAATTCAACATGAGAAGCTAACATAGGAGAACACAGACCTTTCCTCTCCATTCCCTTCCTCTGACTCAAATGAACTGTGCAACATTTGGATGGCTGGCCTGTGGATGCAGATGTGGTGCATTCGAGCACCCAGTTAGAGACAAGCCCGTTTTGGTCTTGACCGTGTTCTGTCACTCCCACTCACTCCCAAGATCTCTCACTGAGTTGTTCTCATTCAGATGCTCATTCTGCTCATCTCTCTTCCCTGCCTTGCAAACTCATTCACCCACCTTCCTTGCACACACATTTGCTCAGCCTCCCTCATTTGCTTCCAACCTCCCGTGCACCTGAATACTTTTGCCTGGGTGTACACTCCCACAGTGACGGAATTTGACCTGAAAAGTTTTAAATCTGAACAACTGAGGTTAACTTTACAGCTTATTTCACATGAAATGTATTTATATGGTGTTTCATTGGATAACAAAAGAAAATTGGTTAGGACTTATCCTAGAGTAACAATGCACCAGAATCAAGAAATGAAATGACTGACAATGTATTTGTGTTGTTACAGAATAGACTAATTGGAAAGTGAGTACAGAGAACTGTTCCAGTATTTGGGGACATAATTCTGTCTGCTATTACACTGAATATTAGGGATATGTGGCACTGCTATTTCTCAGTCTCCTGGAACCCCCTCATTTCACCTGTTGAGTAGGGACAGAGACGGGGGGACATTACGCCTGCACACTTTAGGAGTTCAGGGAAGACAACAATGTAATGGCAAGTCAATATCAAACGTTAATGAGACCACAATTGGAGAAGTGTGTACAGTTTCTGAGCTCCACACTACAGGAAGGATGTTGAGACATTTGTGAATTAGCTTCATTAGGAAGCTGTGTGGTTTGGTGAATTGACAAAACTTGAAAAATCAGAACTATTTTCATTAGAACAGAAGATGGGCGAGGTTAGAGACTGTATCCAATAGTTGCTCTGGTATGGAATGATGTGGGCAGTGGGGGAGACTGTCACAGAGGAATCATGGTAAGTACATGGTTCAGCATCAAAAAAGGTGTAGGATTATATAAGATATTTTGGAAAAGTAACAAGCAGTCTTAGAAGATTGTGAGGCTGTGAAATTCACCTAATAAATTAATGGGGAGCCTTGTTATTTCCATTAGTTTCTACAAATTCCAGTTGTTTTTATTTGTAGTTGTGACTGGTTGGTTGAGTTGGGACCTCCTTCTGCCCATGGTTTCTGATCTTCATTATTCTTCCCCTTCATTGCTTTGAGCACATATAGGGAATCATGGGTAATAATTGTAAAAGAGATTTGAAACCCTGTCCCACTTGGATTCACCTCAAACCCTCTTTGTTTTGCCCACTAAACAAAGCTGTGGCACTTTTGGGGGCTTCGTTGTTCAAAGGGCGTTTTGATTAATTCCAGATGTCAGTTGCCACTTTTTCATTGTGTTGACACCAGCTGAGGTTCGATTTCTTTTCATATTCCTGCTTTTTCTTTAGCCATTTTCAGAATCATCAAACGTGTGTCTTCCTGAGTCATCTGTACAAATTCACTTGATAATTCTGAAATTCCTCTATCTGCTCTAAAATTCCAGTTTTGCCTCATTTTTAGATTTCCCCCTCAGTGTCTGTGTCAGTGTCTGAAAACCAGTGATCTCTTTCCTGTGACTGGCCATCTGACCTCCACACACTACTCCAAATGTGATTGATCAGTGTCTAATGCAGTCACTTGACACGTAAATGTGGAATATAGATCTAAAGTAAAAGGTGCAGTACTGGAAATGTATTGCTCTGTCCCTCGTACTCTCTGAGGTATCCGATTTCCCTGAGATGGATGGGGATAGCGCTGACCCCCTCAAGGTCACAGCTCTTCTTGAGGTACCTCTGCACTGCAAACCCGTGTACATTTTGTGATTGTCCAGGAATCATGTGATTTCAGCCTCCGCTAGGGGAACAGGGTATCTGCTGTGTGCAGATGGAGATAGGAACGTGAGAAGGTTAAATTCCCCTCTGGGATGACAGGCTGCCTAAAGTGTTTCAATATAAACTGGCTTCCCATTGAGAGTAGGTTGTGTTCTCTTGTGATCTGCGTGCATGTTGAGTTGTGATAGGGAACACCAAATGATTCTCCCACTCTTTATTTAAGTGCCCTGTCAGTGAGAGACATGGGATGTGGAATCTTTGCTTAAGGATAGGCTCGAAGGGCAGTGTGGGTGACTTATACATAATATAAGGCCATTTTGCCTGTTTAAACTTCCTGCACAGATTGCTTCCCACCTGCTGTCTGCATTTCTGATGGCCAGTCATTGCTTGAGGTCTGTAGGACATTTTAATGATTAATTCCTGTAATATTTTGCTCCTCTCCACTTCTGCCTCCCAAGCTGTATTTTCTATAATCCTGTTAACCCTTTGATAAATGGGCCAGAGCACTGAAGAATCATTGTTGTAACTCTTTCACTGGCTGTGGGGTTCAGTGGGTAGCTTATTCACCTCAGAGCCTTAAGTTTAAGGGTCACACCCCGCACCGGAGTCCATGAGCCAGGTTGACACTCTGGTTCTGAGGGAGTGTTGCACTCCTGGAAGTGCCATCTTTCAGTTGAGACATAATGAGAAGATGGTCCCAAAGACTGAGTCAGATAATTAAAAGAAAGTCCCTCAATAATTTGATCAGGACATGCAAGTAATTCTGAAGCACATGAAGAATCTCAGGGTCATGAACCCTGCCTTTGATACTGCTGCATTGAGAGTGCTTTACAGATTCTGTCCTGTCAAATATTGTCACACTCGTATTGCAGTATTCTATTTATTAATAAAAGGTTTAATATTTTGTAGTCTTGTGAAAACATTGAAGAGATTGAATATAAGTCTAAAATGTGTACAGAGAATTGTTTTAAAACTGACATTGTATATTGTGTTTCACAGTATATTGGATTATTGTGATCCACAATGGCTGCAATAAAGTGGAACTCGCGCCTCCTCAGGCACCTTTATTGTTTTGTACCTGCAATTCATTTTGTCTCCTTCATGTACAGCTAATGTGACATAGTCATTACATAAAAGTTATGTGTGTCCTGATAGTTGTGAGCAGTTTTCACCTTCACAGTTAAATGTTCCTTAATAAGAGGGAAAAACAGAATAATTTGCATTTTCAACAGATAATTTTGAAAATTTCTTTAACAATTCACTTTATCCTCTCCACTTCCACATGAAAGCATTCCCCCTATCCCTCAGGTCATGCAAACTGGAATTTGCCTTCTTCCACTTTCCATTTTTAGTTCAAACCAGATTCCACGCAAATACCAACCCCACCCTCTCATTTCAGTTGATTCCATAGTCTCTACCATCTTTGACACTTCAGCCTGACATTTGCCTTCCTCCTCTCTTTTTCACATCTGGCCCTTACAATCCCTCAACTGTTCAGAGCAGGTCCAAGGCTGAGAATTCTATCTTGAGTGACTCATTTTCTCACTCCCCTTCTACAAGGCACAAACAGCAAGAGTGTGATGGTATACTCGTTACTCACTTGAATGACTACAGCTCCAACAGCACCCAGAAACTTGATTCCATCAGTGCAAAGCTGCCCACTTTATTTGGCAAGCTATCCATCACCACCTACATTCATTTCCTCCGTCACCGATGGCAGTGTGTCTTGTACCATCTACAAGATGCACTGCAGCAATATGTCTTGCCTCCCTGGACTTTGTCTTCCAACCCTGCAAACCCTCAGAATGAAGACAACAGATTGTTCTTGAAAACACATGAATATTGTTGGCTAGGCCAGCCTTTATTGTCCATCCCTGATCACCTTCGAGAAGGCGGTAATCAACAACTACCTTGAATTTAGTTGAATAGGTTTCTGGACCATTTTATGCCAGACTCTAAGGATGGTAGGTAAGTTAATTGAGAAGATTATTAGAGATGAGATATACATGCATTTGGAAAGACAATATTTGATTAGGAATAATGATGTGGAGGTGCTGGTTTTGGACTGGGGTGGACAAAGTTAAAAATCACAACGCCAGGTTACATTCCAACAGTTTATTTGGAAGTATAAGCTTTCAAAGCTCCTTCATCAGGTAGCTAGTGGGGTAGGATCATAGGACACAGAATTTATAGTAAAAGATCAAAGTGTTATACAATTGATGCAGTGTTGAACAAACCTAGATTGGTGTTAGGTCTTTAATCACTTAGAATGGTGATCCTGCCCCACTAGCTACCTGACGAAGGAGCAGTGCTCCAAAAGCTTGTACTTTCAAATAAACCTGTTGGACTATAACCTGGTGTTGTGTGATTATTAACTTTATAGTTTCCAGGTTTTTCTTTGCAGCCCTTCTTGAATTAGGGCACTACATTCGCCATCTTCCAGGAGCTCATCTGTGCCCAATGATGATGCAAAAATATCAGCCAGGCACACCCCTTATGCTAGGTACTTAAGATTTAATCTGTTGTTGGGACATGAAACTGTGACTATAAAAGTGAGGTAGATTTTGAGGATCCAGAATGTAGCACTGCAATTGATACAAGGTTTGAGATTCTTGCAATTTTGTATGAAGAGGAGCAGGGCTTCAGTGAGGATAAGCAAACTGAGCATTATCATGTACTGGCTGTTCAAGTGTAGGGAGTTTGAAAGTAATGTAACTGTGTTAAGGATAGCCTAGAGGGGGATAGATACCAGTCTGAGTGGGAGTGCTTAAGGCTGTGTTGGCTGCTTTGAACCATGGTTAAAGGCAGCTTGGGCTCCAGGAATTTGGGATAGGAGGAGAAGGATCCAGCTGTCATTGTCCACATAAGTACTGACCACATACGTAGAATTAAAAGGAAGATTTTGTTGAGTGGTATTAACAACTGGGGGTAAAATTAAAAAGCAGAACCACAAATAGTAATCATTTTGAGGTTATTTCCTGAGCCGTGAGCCAATTCAAGAGTTCAGTGCTTGTCTCAAAAACTGGTGTTGTAGAAAGGGGGTTTGATTCTGGGGGCTTTGAAAACAGTACGGAGAATTCAGAAGGCTGTACCCTTGGGACCCTGCTGAGATCATCTTGTTGAATCATATAACACAGGCTATAGAGAGCTCTGAAAATGAGACAGTATGGAAGCGAAGTGTAATTTGGAACATTAAAGAAAAAGGATAAGGGAGGTGGTGGTCTTGTAGTAACTGTACCAGTCCAGTAATCCAGACACTTGGTGAATATTCTCCAGCCACGAGGTCGAATTCCACTATGGAGGAAGGTAAAATTTGAATTTGGTAAATATCTAGAATTAAAAGCTATGCCTGATGATAAACATCAGTCAATTGTTGAAACCTTGTTGGTTCATTGATGACCTTGAGGGGAAAGAAATCTGCCATCCTTATTTGATTTGGGATATTGACTTTAGTACTGGTAATTCTCAAATGCTGTTGGAATTGCCCGAGCAAGACAATGCGCTGGCACCTAACCTCTCTACAGTCATCCCTGCCTCAGCTGAGGGCCACACTCTCTCAGAATTGCAAAGGACCCACTCTGTACTACATCCTCAGGAGAATTCATACTCTCAACAAACAGTATTTCAATTCCATCTCAAACATCAAAAACTGTAAGTACAACAAACTTTTATCTACCCACCTCCATAACCAGCACTCCTCAAACATTCCAGAAGATTCCCCTGGCCTCGGAATCTACTCAGATGCCATGAGCCATGCAGCTGTGTTTTAAAAAATTCTCAAGGTCAGGTTCGTAGGAGAGTAGTCTGACACAGAACAAACGACCAAGAGGCGAGTCTGCTAGAATATGAGCATTTTATTCCCCGCAGCGTCGCCACAACCAGGTCTCATACTTACAACGGGTCTGGCTTATACTCACTCTACATGTTACCGGAACTGGGAGCCGTCAGTTCTCGTAGAGCGGTTGCCAACAACCCACGCTCGGCGGTTAAACGTAACCCCGGAGCAGACTCCCGGGTCTGGCTTATACTCACTCTACATGTTACCGGAACTGGGAGCCGTCAGTTCTCGTAGAGCGGTTGCCAACAACCCACGCTCGGCGGTTAAACGTAACCCCGGAGCAGACTCACCGAACTGGAGACTTTTCCAGCTGATATACTCTTTTCCAGATATAAACATTCATGTGAACAGCAGAGCAAGGCTAAAAAACACATTCCATTCTGGTTACATACAGATAAGAAGATTCACACGGGGAGGTGTGTAATAAGATTCACACGGGACTAAGCAACACCTCCATTCCGGTTAGATTCACACATGTATTGGGACATAATTTTTAACCGTTTCACCACAAGCTGCCACCCCCACGCTGATTGATGATGTCACTTCCACCCCCATCATGGCCACTCCCACAAACACTTCCACCCCTCTCAATTCCTCATGCATCACACGTGACATCACTTCCGCCCCTCACATCATCGCTGATGCCACATTCTCAGTGACTTCTGCCACCCCTACTGCCATGGTCACCACCACTTCCGCCCCCACCAGCGCCACTCACCTGCATTCTGCTGACATGCCCCCCACAGACACCACTGTCACTATCCCCACCCCTTGAGGGGAACACTACCCCTGCTCATGACTCCACCCCCATTCCCCCACCATCACACCCACTCAAGTTACAGGTTCCGCCCCCACTCCGAGCTCTACACCCACATCAGATCCCAGCTCCCAGCCCTGCCGAGTTTTCACCATTCCCCCCAGATCTCCCCCTCACTGAGGACGAACGATCAGTCCTCAGCAAAGGACTCACCTTCATCCCCCTCCGTCCACGCATCAATGAATTTAATACACGCCGTGACGTTGAACAATTCTTTCGTCGCCTCCACCTCCGAGCTTACTTTCACAATCAGGATTCCTGCTCACCTTCCGAGGACCCCTTTGTCCACCTCCAACACACTGCATCCACCTGGACACCCCGCGCTGGCCTATTACCTGCCCTCGACCTCTTCATTTCCAACTGCCGCCGGGACATTAACCACCTCAACCTATCTACCCCCCTCCCCCACTCCAATCTCTCACCCTCACAACGCGCAGCCCTCCAATCCCTTTGCTCCAATCCCAACCTCACCATCAAGCCAGCGGATAAAGGGGGTGCAGTGGTAGTCTGGCGCACTGATCTCTACACCACTGAAGCCAAACGCCAACTCGAGGACACCTCTTCCTACTGACCCCCCCTTCCCCCCCCCCCCATCACCAAACCATCATCTCCCAGACCATACAGAACCTCATCACCTCAGGAGATCTCCCACCCACAGCTTCCAACCTCATAGTCCGGAAACCCCGCACTGCCTGGTTCTACCTCCTTCCTAAGCCTGACCACTCTGGCTGACCCATTGTCTCAGCATGCTCCTGCCCCACTGAACTCATCTCTACCTATCTCGACACTGTCCTGTCCCCCCTAGTCCAGGAACTCCCACATACGTTCGAGACACCACCCACGCCCTCCAACTCCTCCAAGACTTCACCATAGATATCCAATCCCTCTACACCTCCATCCGCCATGACCAGGGCCTCCAAGCCCTCCGTTTTTTACTCTCCAGATGTCCCCAACAGTACCCTTCCACCAACACTCTCATTCGTTTGGCCGAACTGGTCCCAACCCTTAACAATTTCTCCTTTGAATCCTCCCACTTCCTCCAGACCAAAGGGGTAGCCATGGGCACACGTATGGGCCCCAGCTATGCCTGTCTCTTTGTTGGCTACGTAGAGCAGTTGATCTTCCGTAATTACACCAGCACCACTCCCCACCTCTTCCTCTGCTACATTGATGACTGCATTGGTGCCACCTCGTGCTCCCGCGAGGAGGTTGAGCAATTCATCAACTTCACCAACACATTCCACCCTGACCTTAAATTTACCTGGACCATCTCTGACAGCTCCCTCCCCTTCCTGGACCTCTCCATCTCCATTAATGATGACCGATTTGACATGGACATTTTTTACAAACCCACTGACTCCCACAGCTACCTGGATTACACTTCTTCCCACCCTACCTCTTGCAAAAATGCCATCCCATCTTCCCAATTCCTCCGCCTCTGCCGTATCTGCTCCCAGGAGGACCAGTTCCACCACAGAACACACCAGATGGCCTCCTTCTTTAGAGACCGCAATTTCCCTTCCCACGTGGTTAAAGATGCCCTCCAACATCCCGCACCTCCGCCCTCAGACCCCACCCCCCCAACCGTAACAAGGACAGAACGCCCCTGGTGCTCACCTTCCACCCTTCGCATAAACCAAATCATCCGCCGACATTTCCGCCACCTCCAAAAAGACCCCACCACCAGGAATATATTTCCCTCCCCACCCCTTTCCGCCTTCCGCAAAGACCGTTCCCTCTGTGACTACCTAGTCAGGTCCACGCCCCCCTACAACCCACCTTCCCATCCTGGCACTTTCCCCTGCCATCGCAGGAACTGTAAAACCTGTGCCCACACCACCTCCCTCACCTCTATCCAAGGCCCTAAAGGAGCCTTCCACATCCATCAAAGTTTTACTTGCACATCCACTAATATCATTTATTGTATCCGTTGCTCCTGATGCAGTCTCCTCTACATTGGGGAGACTGGGCGCCTCCTAGCAGAGCGCTTTAGGGAACATCTCCGGGACACCCACACCAATCAACCACACCGCCCCGTGGCCCAACATTTCAACTCCCCCTCCCACTCTGCTGAGGACATGGAGGTCCTGGGGCTCCTTCACCACCGCTCCCTCACCACCAGACGCCTGGAGGAAGAACGCCTCATCTTCCGCCTCGGAACACTTCAACCCTGGGCATCAATGTGGACTTCAACTATTTCCTCATTTCCCCTTCCCCCACCTCACCCTAGTTCCAAACTTGCAGCTCAGCACTGTCCCCATGACTTGTCCGGACTTGTCCTACCTGCCTATCTCCTTTTCCACCTATCCACTCCACCCTCTCCTCCCTGACCTATCACCTTCATCCCCTCCCCCACTCACCCATTGTACTTTATGCTACTTTCTCCCCACCCCCACCCTCCTCTAGCTTGTCTCTCCACGCTTCAGGCTCACCGCCTTTATTCCTGATGAAGGACTTTTGCCCAAAACGTCGATTTCCCTGCTCTTTGGATGTTGCCTGAACTGCTGTGCTCTTCCAGCATCACTAATCCAGAATCCTCAATCGTGTCAGTCAGCCGAGAAGCCAAAATGAACGGAACAAAACTGGACAGATACTGGCCATTTAGATAAGCACCAGAAACAATGACTAGAAATTCAACCCCTCAAAACCCTCCTTATTAACATAAGGGGCTTAAGCCAAAAGTGGGAGACCGGGCCTGTTCTGTTGTGCTCATGGATTCAAGCTATCACAATCCCTTTCCACCAGAACAGACCCACTAGAGTTGGCAATACTGTGATAAGAAGTCAGGAACAAGTTACCCTGAAAATCCAATATAATCACTGAGGTCAATATGCAGCAGCAATTTCTGGAACTGGAAATCAATGAATTGGCATGCCCAGTGGTGAAAGTGGAGCTGCACAGCTTAGTCAGAACATTGATCACCAAAACCTGCATGTTGTCCCACTCCAAGTCTCATGCTAGGTTGACTTGGTACTTGGCCGTCACAAATTCAAAATCTTGCAACTCACTTGCAAAAACAGCACCGTTTGTGTCTCCGCTCCCTAATAACCACAGTGGTTCAAGAAGGCAGCTCATCAACCCTGTATCCAGCGCAGTTTCAGTTGGGCGGTAAATGCTGGCCCAGCTAGTGATACCCACATCCCTTTAATCAAAAAATGTGTAGGGTAGTGTTGCAGGTAATGTGAACCATGGTGTGGAGGGAAGAGACAAAGTGCACAAATATAAGAATGCACCAGCAAGTAAGGTCAGAATAGAGAAAAATTTGATCAAGACAGAATTGAAGGCTCTTTATCTGAATGTATGCAGCATTCATAACAAGATGGATAAACTAATTGCACCAATGAAAATAAAGAGGTATTATCTGTTAGCCATGATTGAGATGTGGACACAAAGTGACCATGGTTGGGATCTGAATGTTCAAGCATATTTCATATCTTGGAAGAACAGGAAAATGAAAAGGCGGTGGGGTGGCTTTGTTCGTAAAGGAAGTGGTATAGATCTTCAGCTGGAATCATGATGTGGCAAAAAAAAGCCTTGATTATTCTTGCAGTGTAACTTTTCTAAGGCATGCATGTAGACCAGAGGAGCAGAAACTCCCCCAATGCCTTCCTTCCATTGGCTCTGACCACTTTCCATGCCTTTCCTCCAGAGGTCTAGCCTCCCTCAACAGTCCTAACCACACACCCACCCAAATCCCAAATTCCCCACTCCTACCCGACACAACCATTCTCCCCATCCTGTCCTCCCTCATACTCAGCTCCACTGATATGTACCACAATCTCTGAGCTGCTGTAAGAATCACTGCTTTCTTAGTACATGCCATGACTGTATTCTGGTTGACTAGAGATGGGAACCAAGGATGGATATGGGACTTCCCATTGTCACCCTTTGTTCTGTTCAAACTGGATTAACTGAAGTTGGAGACAATTGTTTTCCAAAGCCAAGCCTCTCCCATCTCTAATCCTCTGTTCTCCTAAAGGTATGCTCATGATGCATTATGGGTCCATCAACCCAACCCCAAAGCTGTTCTTCAGCCCTGTTTGAGACTAATCAGTAACAATGGCTGCAATATTAGGAGTCACAGCCTGGACAGTTACAATCCTGGATAGTTGACTAGATGTGATCTCCACCCTGTCCCTGCCAGACATTCCTCCCAACTGAGGTCCCACAAGTTCCTAACATTCAGTCTGTTTTGTCCCACTGGGCAGCACCGCAGAATTCAAGCCCTGCCATTCCTGGAGTTGTACCAAATGTTAACATTTTCATTTTAAAAGTACCTGACTTTCAGACCAAAGTAATTGAAATCATGGACCTGATTTCTGTGTTGAACAAGACTTATTATTTATTAGAAGTAATTAGACTATAGCTACATTAAAACAGATATAAACCATTGGCATATAATTATTAAAACTCCAATCCCTTTATAAGCTCCCCTGCAAACACACAATTATGGAAAAGGATTATTGGCCAAAGTAGAAAAACCCAAAAGTCACCTTAGTGATCTTTGCTTCTCAGTTCTGACTTTTGAGATGATCCTCCTTTGACTGTTTGTCATTCAGATATTTTTTCTTTGACCATAAGCACCGGTCTGTGAGTAATACAGTGTGACTAATTCACTTGTAAAATGCCTCTGATTTATCAATTCAAAAGTCGCAAGTCATAGCAACTGCTGCAGGAAAGATAACTGATTTTCTTCAGGCTTAAATTAAGATTGTGACTGCAGAGAATAGGCAACTTCTGGGCTGGGAGAAGATTTGCATACTTCTTTTCTTACCTCTGTCTCACAGGTCTCTGTAATTTTCTTCCAGTTCCAAGCTGATCCAAGCCATCAAAGAACTAATCTCACAGTTGTTAGCAAGCAAATGATCTCTATCATTGATAAGGCTAGTCACTAGTCCATAGACCAATCAACTTTTTGTTGCCAGTAAGTATGGCATTAGAACACACCCTCAGTTCCAAATTGTCTACAAGTCAAACTTCAATACTGCTTGTTCACACAATTGTTTACAATACCTACCATGGGTATTAATTTGGAACAAATTAATACTGATGTTGGAATCAGTACTGAAAACAACAAATGCTGGGAATGCTGTCCCCTCCACACTTCACTTCAACTCTGATGAAAAGTCTTCTAAACTCGGAAACAGCTGGTTCTCTCTCCATGGATGTTGAGTCAAAAAGTGTGGCACTGGAAAAGCACAAAGGGTCAGGCATCATCCGAGGAGCAGGAGAGTTGATATTTCCGGCATAACCCCTTCATCAGCCCTTCCTGATGAAAGGCTGATGTCCAAAATGTTGACTTTCCTCTTTGGATGCTGCCCGACTTGCTGTGCTTTCTAACGCCACACTTCATGACTCTAACTCTCCAGCATCTGCAGTCCTCGCTTTCTCCATGGATGCTGCCTGACCTGCTATGATCTTCAGCATTTCATGGGTATTAGGTTACTTGCTTTTCAAAATTGCAGCCACTCTTTCAAACACTAGTTTTGCAATCAGTTCTTTCTCATTTTGGGCCCCGGTGTTAACAACATAAAAGTTAAAATACACAGTCCTTACAAGTTTAAAATGTCTGGATCCTGTGATTCTCACGGTCACTGACGATGATGTCCCCTCTACAGAAGGCTACACCCTCAAGTCCTTTGACCTGTCCATCCCCAGTCCCCCAGCTCCCAAACGCCTGCAAGAATGTTCCATCTTGCCGGAAGAGCTGGACCCGATTGTTCCCACTGTCTCCCACCAGGATATTTCCCTGGTGGTCCACCGCCACACCACGGGGGTACTTGAACTGTCCCAGAGCGGTACCCTCGCAGTCGAACCTGCTAAGGAACTTCCCGGACTTATCGAAGATCTGGATGCGGTGATTGCCGCTGTCACTGACCACCACCTGGTCCTGTGCTGTGGTCCAATGGCTACATAATGGGGCTGATCTAGCTGACCATCACCCATCCCATGGCAGGTTAAGAACAAACCTGCCGTCTGAGGTGAAGAGTTGCAGCCGATGGTTGTCCTTGTCACAGACATAGATGCGGCCTGTGCGATCAACAGCTACCCCCCAGGGGTAACTTAACTGCCCGTCTCTGGCTCCTTCGTGACCAAAGGCCCGGATGAAGTGGCCCAAGTGATCGAAGAGCTGCAGCCTGTGGTTGTAGCAGTCAGCAGTGACAATCCAACCCTGGTTACTGACGGCCACACCAGCCAGGCAATCGAATTCCCCCTCACCACTGCCGTATGACCCAAAGCTGCGGAGGAAACGACCGCTCCTGTCAAATACCTGTTTGGGAGAAGTCACAGGAGGGACAGACACTGTAACCATTTGTTAGCAGAGAGGTGACAGAGGGTGGTTGGGGGGGGAAGGGGAATGAAAACTATAACCAACAATCTCAAACGTTAGTACAAAACTTCTACTTTTGAAAACCACACACTGAAATCAAATTTCCATCTGTAGGCTGAAGCTACATGGGAAACAATAAATATATTTCAGAGGAGACTGCACAAGCAGACCAGGGAGAAGGGAACAGATATTTACAATGACTGATTTGAATGTAAAAATGTGGAATGGGGCTCGATTGTGCATAAGCACTGGAATGGACTGGTTATGTCAAAGGCTAATTTCTGTGCATATATCTTAGGTAATACTTTGCAGAACTAAATTAATTGTGTATACTACAGATACAGGACTCACCGTATGTACACCGCAGCCACTGTGTACTATAGATATTGGATTCACTATGTGTACTATAGGTACAGGACCTATTGTGGCGTAGATACCAGATTCACAGTTAGTATGAAGGATACTTGATCTATTATTTGTACACTAGATAATTGGACTTAATGTGTGTATTTTAGATACAGTACTCACTGTGAGTACTATAGAAACTGAATTCATGGTGTGTTACATAGGGCTAATTATATGTCCTGTAGAAACTGAATTATTCTGTGTAATATAGATACTGAACTCATCATGTTCACTGTCGTAACAGGATGTATCTCATGTACGGTAAATACAGGACTCCCTGTAATTTCTGATGTGGAGGTGCCGGTGTTGGACTGGGGTGAACAAAGTTAAAACTCACACAACACCAAGTCATCATCCAACAGGTTTATTTGGAAGTACTCGCTTTCGGAGCATTGCTCCTTCATCAGATGCTGTGCTCCGAAAGCTAGTGCTTCCAAATAAACCTGTTGGACTATAACCTGGTTGTGTGTGATTTTTAACTTTGTCCACCCCAGTCCAACACCAGCACCTCCACATCATTAAACTCAGGGCGTCCTGTATTATAGTAACTGGATGAAACCCGTCTTGCACAGGTACTTGATTCTGTGTGCGCATTAGATACTGAAATCATTCTGTGCATTCCAGATACAGATTTACTGTGTATTGTCAATGTTCAGTTAGTTCCAAATTTCAGATATTAGGTTATGTGGTCGTTATTTGTAGCTGGATTCTCTATTCTATACATACTTAAAAACCCAACAATTAGGGTAAGAAGTCAATCCCTGAGTGAGCTGTAACATTCATTGAGATTATGTCTGATATTCTGCATCGCCTCTACCCACCCACCCGGTTGCTCTACCTGCCTGATTTCAGTGTCCGGTCTGCTAGATAGCAGATTTTACTGACATTTTACCTACACTCTGTGGTTACTGCTGTCTGCCACCACCAGGTCACCTTCTAGAGTCACAGCCACCCCTCATGGCCATGTGAAATGACCCAAGTCACTTCCTTTTGATCTTATCTTGCATTTCATGCGGTCTTTTTCTTGATAGTGAAGCTGGAGGTTACGATCAGACAGTTGGAAGTCCAAAAAGTGGCTGCCAATGCCCTGCAACTTGATCACAAGAGTCTGGGGGTCCGCAGAGCTTAAAATGTTTGCTCCTTGCCCTGCCCGCATCCTTTTGGTTAAATTGTTAGTCGATGCATTGGGCAGTAGGTTGGATGGGTTGGTTAGAAACAGTGGGGGATACATTTCAATGCTGTCTGCAGTAGAAGTGAGGCTTGGGTATGACCTCTGAAATTCCTGACCGTTGAATAAAGGGGACAATGCTGTAGAGTCTTTTGTAACCCAGGTTACTTTTCCAAAGCAGATGGTGTTAGGGTAGAAAGCAGTATTGAGCACAAACATGAGACTTTGTGGCTGATCCTGGTCAGGTGTCTCCAACTGCCTGATGTAGTCGATCAGCTCTTTAGATTGTTGGTGTAGCTGCCAGAGCTCAGTACTTGGGAGGTTTCTGTTGTCAGCCAGCCTGCTGTCAACGCTGTCACAGTGGCTGCATACAGTGGCAAAACCAAGCTCAAGATCCTCCTGCTTTCTCCGCAGAATCCTGCTTGAGCTTCGTACCAGGCTCTCCACCTCTAGAATTAATGCCTGCTCCTGCTCCTTTAACTCAGCCAGGTACTATTCCGCACTGCAGTGGATTTCAGCTTGCACTGCTTCTCTGTTCTCCTTGAGAGACACGGACCTCCACTCCAGGTCCCCGAGGGCATCGGAAAGTTTAGGAATGGACCTTCTCAACTGGGACACCAAGCTTCTGAGGTCCCACTGCAGCTGCTCCATATGCAAGAGGTGGCAGGACTGGCAAAGCTGTTTCTGGCAGTGGTGGCACGTAGCCAACTCTTCCTTCAGGCCGCACGAGCCACAGGTCAGAGCCCTGCCATTATCGGCCTGGCAGGCCATTTGTCCCAGGGGGATGTCCAGAAAACCAAGGATTGTCCTGTTGCTTGGGAACCCGATAACTCCTTCTCGGGGGATGGCATGGACGCTCCGACATTCAGGGCATTTCACCTCTCTCCCATCTTGGTCCACCAGGCTGCTCAGGCAGGGATCTTGCCAGAAAGTATGCTGGCAAGGCAGGAGCTTGGGCCTATTATAACGCTCAAGGCAAACTGAGCAGGTCAGCTGCTCCTCAACCAGGTGACGGTTCATTTCCTGTTCTTCGAAGCCTGTTGACGACAGAAGCACAGTTACAGCAGCTTCCCTTAACCCACATTATGACTCCACCATCCATTGTCCAATTGAATTGACGGGTGAGGAGTTACACAGGAAATAGTCCCTAAGGAGCTCATCCTTTCCATGTCTACAACTTTGGGGCTATTCCTGACCTCAGCAAGGTAGGGAACCTCCTCAGGCCAAGGTAGGGAACCTCCTCAGGCCTTCACACATATGACTGCTCCCGACCACCCTGACAGCTGAGATCTGAATTGGGTCAACTGTGCTACAAATGTATTAACACTTGAATTAGGAGCAGGAATAGGCAATGCTAGCCCCTCAAGCCTTGTCAACCATTCAATAAGATCATGGCTGACCTGATGTTACTTCAAATTGACTTTATCTTTCTATATCTTTCTGTTGTCTCCTTACGTCCTCTTCACAACTTACTTTCCTACAAAAGTTCAGTGTCATCAACAAATTGGCAACTATACTTTCCGTCTCTGCACCTCAGTCATTTCCATAAATTGGGCACAGTTGAGCTGCCAGCAACAATCACTGTGGCAAACTACTTATTACACCTTGCCAATCTGAAAAAGACTTATTTATGCCTAGTCTCTATCTCCTTATGGTCAGCCAGTCTTCTATCCATGCCTATGGGTAAGGAGGTTCATGTGGGACATGTCAGAAAAGGGAGGAGATTCAAGTCTTGGTTAGACTTTAGGAGGAGGACAGAGGGATATGTTTTCTCTGGATTACGTTAAACTGAGGAATTGCTGAATGTGGTGGTATGAGACAATGGGGAATGGATGAAAACAAAATGAAGAAATATTTTAGGTTGAAGATATAAAAGTTAGAAACCCATGGTGTCATTGGCATTTGGGGACTTGTCCGAAATGGTACAAATAAAATTTTATTTATTTTAATCCTGCTTCAGTAAAGGAGAGAAAAAAACTGTGTAAAAGCTAAAGGGAATATTCTTATGCTCCGGTCTCTTGGGTTCATATTGTCCACTTTTCAGGGAAACACTGTCTGGAGACATTGGGAAAATACGAAGCAAGAAATGAAAAAGAAACAGAACTGGTTAGTGGCCAGACATTCTAAATTTTACCGTGAGTGAGTTTTTTTATTTCTGAGTTCTTTCTCCTGCCATAGCATTATTCTTCAACTGCTGATAAAATCCATGGAATTCTACAGAGATGGGTGTGACAGCCAAATGGATTTAGTTCAACATCTGGAATAAGGTGGGTGAACTTGCAGCATGGGTTCACACCTGGGAGTTCAACGTTATGGCCATTTCGGAGACATGGATAGAGCAGGGACAGGAATGGTGATTGCAGGTTCCAGGGTTCAGGTGTTTCAGTAAGATCAGGGAAGGTGGTAAAAGAGTGGGAAGTGTGGCATTGTTAGTCAAGCATAGTATTACGGTGGTAGAAGGGACGTTTGATGAGGATTCATCTACTGAAGTAGTATGGACTGAGGTTAGAAACAGGAAAGGAGAGATCATCATGTTGGGAATTTTCTATAGACTTCTGAAAAGTTTCAGAGATGTAGAGGAAAGAATTGCAAAGTTGATTCTGGATAGGAGTGAAAGTAACAGAGTAGTCGTTATGGGGTCTTTAACTTTCCAAATATTGACTGGAAACGCTATAGTTTGTGTACTTTATATGGGTCAGTTTTTGTCCAGGGTGTGCAGGGGGGTTTCCTGACAGTTTCTGGATCGGCCAAAAAGAGGCAAGGCCACATTGGATTTGGAACTGGGTAATGAACCAGGCCAGGTATTAGATTTGAAAATAGGTGAGCACTTTGGTGGTGGTGACCACAATTCGGTTACATTTACTTTAGCGATGGAAAGGGGTAGGTTTATACCGCAGGGCAAGAGTTATAGCTGGGGGAAAGGCAATTACGATGCGATTAGGTGAGATTTAGGATGCAATAGGATAGGAAGGAAACTGCAGGGGTTGGGCACAATTGAAATGTGGAGCTTGTTCAAGAAACAGCTACTGCATTTGCTTGATAAGTATGTACTTGTCAGCAGGGAAGAAGTGTCTGGATCAGTGGTGCTGGAAGAGCACAGCAGTTCAGGCAGCATCCGAGGACAGGCAAAATCCGAGGACAGGCAAAATCGACGTTTCGGGCAAAAGCCGGCTTTTGCCCGAAACGTCGATTTTGCCTGTCCTCGGATTTTGCCTGTCCTCGGATGCTGCCTGAACTGCTGTGCTCTTCCAGCACCACTGATCCAGAATCTGGTTTCCAGCATCTGCAGTCATTGTTTTTACCCCGCAGGGAAGAAGTGGTTGAGCGAGGGAACCGTGGTTACTAAAGGATTTGAATCTCTTGTCAAGAGGAAGAAGGAGGCTTATGTACAGATGAAATGTGTAAGATTAGGACCAGTCAAGGACAGGAGTTGTGCGTAGAGTCCGAAGAGAAAGGAGAGGCGCTAAATTAATATTTTTCGTCACTATTCACACAGGAAAAAGACAATGTTGTCGAGGAGAATACTGAGATACAGGCTATTAGACTAGACGGGATTGAGGTTCGTAAGGAGAAGGTGTTAGCAATTATGGAAAGTGTGAAAATAGATAAGTCCTCTGGGCCAGATGGGATTTATCCTAGGATTCTCTGGTAAGCTAGGGAGGAGATTGCAGAGCCTTTGGCTTTCATCTTACGTTGTCACTGTCTACAGGAATAGTGTCAGAAGACTGAAGGATAGCAAATGTTGTCCTCTTGTTCAAGAAGGGGAGTAGAGACAATCCTGGTAATTATACACCAGTGAGCCTTACTTCTGCTGTGGGCAAAGTTTTGGGAAAGGATTACAAGTGAGAGATTTTATAAACATCTAGAAAGGAATAATTTGATTAGGGATAGTCAACTCAGTTTCGTAAAGGGTAGATCGTGCCTCACAAACCTTATTGAGTTCTTTGAGAAGGTGACCGAACATGTGGCTGAGGATAAAGTGGTTGATGTGGGGTATATGGATTTCAGTAAGGCATTTGATAATATTCCCCATAGTAAGCTATTGCAGAAAATGTGGATGCATGGGATTGAGGGTGATTTAACGGTTTGGATCAGAAATCGGCTAGCTGAAAGAAGACAGAGGGCAGTGGTTGATGGGAATTGTTCATCCTGGAGTTCAGTTACTAGTGGTGTACTGCAAGGATCTGTTTTGGGGCCACTGGTCTTTGTCATTTTTATAAATGACCTGGATGAAGGCATAGAAGGATGGGGTAGTAAATTTGTGGATGACACTAAAGTTGGTGGAGTTCTGAACAGTGCAGAAGGATGTTTCAGAAAGACATAGATAAGCTGCAGAGCTGGGCTGAGAGGAGGCAAATGGAATTTAATGTACAAAAGTAAAGTGATTCACTTTGGAAGGAGCAACAGGAATACAGAGTACTGGGCTAATGGTAAGATTCTTGGCAGCGTAGATGAGCAGAGAGATCTCGGTGTCTAAGTGCACAGATCCTTGAAAGTTGCCACCCGGGTTGATAGAGCTGTTAAGAAGGCATACGGTGTATTAGGTATTATTGGCAGAGGGATTGAATTTTGGAGCCATGAGGTCATGTTGCAGCTGTACAAAACTCTGGTGCAGCCACACTTGGAGTATTGCGTACAGTTCTGGTCACCGCATTATAGGAAGGATGTGGAAGCATTGGAAAGGGTGCAGAGGAGATGTACTAGGATGTTGCCTGGTATGGAGGGAAGGTCTTATGAGGAAAGGCTGAGGAACTTGAGGCTGTTTTTGTTAGAGAGAAGAAGGTTGAGAGGTGACTTAATAGAGACATACAAGGTGATTAGAGGATTGGATAGGGCGAACGGTAAGAGCCTTTTTCCCCAAATGGTGATGGCTTGTATGAGGGGACATAGCTTTAAATTGAGGGGTGATAGATATAGGACAGATGTCAGAGGTAGTTTCTTTACTCAGAAAGTAGTAAGGGCGTGGAATGCCCTGCCTGCAACAAATGCCCACCATTAAGGGCATTTAAATGGTCATTGGATAAACATATAGATGATAATGGAATAGTGTAGGTTAGATGGGCTTCAGATTGGTTTCACAGGTCAGCGCAACATTGAGGGCCGAAGGGCCTGTACTGTGCTGTAAGGTTCTATATTCTATGAAATCATTGCTGCAGAGGGCTGTGGAGGCCAAGTCACTGAGTGTAATCTAACCCACATGACTCTTCACAATTATCTTGCATTTTCTAACTGTTCATCTATAACCTCTTTAGTGATGTTTCTCACACCTTCCACACAGCAGAAATCAAGCTAACTGGCCTATAGTTTTCTGATGTCTGACTTCCAACCTTCTTGAATAGAGAGTTTTTCTTTTGCTACTTTCCAGTTCTTTGAACCTTTCTAGAATCTAGCGAATTTTGGAAAATTAATATGAGGAAATCTATTACCTGATTAGCCACTTGATTATGACCCTAGGATGAGGTTTACCAGAGACTTACCACCCTGTAACTCCATCAATTTACTCAGTATCACTTCCTTGTTAATTGTAATTTCACCAAGTTCCTCTCTTGTTTCCTGCTCCTGATTTATAGCTATTACTGGGATAGTTTTGTATCCTCTATAGTAAAGACAGAAACAAAATATTTGTTCATTTCATCTGCCTTTTTTATTATCTACTATTAACTCCCCAGTCTGACTCACTAGAGGATCAATACTCACTTTACTTATTCTTTTCCTTTATAAAATACCTGAAGAAATGCTTGCTATCCATTTCTATATTTCTAGCTAGCTTCCTCTCATTATTTAATTTCTTCAATATACTTTATCAATTATTTTAATTTGTTATGAGTGCTGTTTGCATTCAAATACAGTCTTGAGTTTTGTCATGTTGTACTGCACACCATTGGGGTACAGTGGCACATTGGTTTTGTTGCAGGGCAAGTTATTCAGAGATCTGAACCAAATCCAAAGAATGTGAGATCAAATCTGAATTCAGTGTTTTTCACACATGAACACATGCAAAGAGACAGAGACACACAGGAGAGAAAGACATGAAGATGGACATAAATGCACATAAAGACAAAGAGATCAAATTCTGAATTCAGGACAGTAAACCTGTTCTTAATAAAAATGACCAGGCATCCTTCAGGTAGTTTTATGAATTCACTCTGGTTCACTAAAATGTGCCATTTTTTCCAGACTGAGCCCTAACATGTCTCTTGTTCCACAACAACATGGTTGACTCCTCCCTGCTCTTTAAAGAGGACCCACAAGCCATTCAATTGGATCAATTCTGTTAACAGTAATTCAAGAGAGAGGATGGCCACCACTTTCTCAGGGCAGCCAGAGAATGGGCAATAGATGCCAGTATTGCCAGTGATACACACATCCTGAGAATTAAGTTCGAAAACACAATGCTGGGGGCTTACTGACGAACAGGGCAAAAGTCAATCTGAAAAACATCAGGGGCCTGAGCAAGGATTGTGTTGCCTTTAAGGGCAAAGTAAGGAAGTAAAGTAATGCAATGAGCAGCTCCAAAAAAAGCAGACATAACACCAAGCTCTAAAATAAAATAGTGTGGAATCCAGCAGCACTCTACCTCCCACATACAGACATACACTCGCACCAGCATGAGCAAAAAACTGACTAAGGAATGAATAATATAGTCACCAACTGAAAGAAAAATCTTTTGTTCAAATTGAAATATAAATACCTCTTGCTGCCACCCTAGTGCTTGTTCTTCCTCCAAGCCTATTCCCTCTAGTAACTGGGGTCTAAATTGTTCTGATCCTCTGTTTCCTGCTTGTTGCAGCTGTTTACCTTGTTATGATATCCAAGTGACAATACAGAGCCTGCTCTGTAAGGAGAGAAGCTTTACACCCGATACAAACGACACTAGATCTGGCCCTTCCACAGATCAGCTCCCCCAGAGAGTGGGGCAGACACTCAGCTCCACAGCAGAGAGAAACAGGGAGAGGGAGAGGCACACGTAGAGAAAGAAAGATAGTGACAGGCACAGAAGACAGCATGGGAAGAAGATGCACACATACACATATGCAGAAAGACAAAGACACACAAGGAGAAAGACATAAAGGTGGACACAAACGCACAGAAAGACAAAGAGACCCAGACACAGAGGAAGACAGCCAAATGGTAATAGAGAAATCACACAAGACAGAGAGATACAGACCCACACAGCTAGGGACAGGTTACAGTTCCCACTCCAAGAGAATATAATTCCTGTAAAGTATAAATAACCCTTTACAGAAATCAATCTTGCTGCAGAAAAGTCCCTGTCATTCCCCAATGTCCACTGAGTTTAGTGCCAGTCATATAAGTTCTTAATTTTACTCCCTTTTTCTCCCTATAGGAAAGAGAGAAAATCCCGAGAGAGATAGAAAATTTTGGAGCATCAGAGGCTCAGAAATAGGATCCTTGAGATGGAGGAGGGATCCAATTGATATCAGAGAGCATCTTCTTCCCATGCTGTCTTCTGTGCCTGTCACTATCTTTCTTTCTCTACGCGTGCCTCTCCCTGTTTCTCTCTGCTGTGGAGCTGAGTGTCTGCCCCATTCTCTGGGGGAGCTGATCCTTGGAAGGGGCAGATCTAGTATCGTTTGTATAAGGTGTAAAGCTTCTCTCCTATGGGAAGGGATACAATAGGAAAAAACTCAGGGAGAGAGAGAGAGAGGGAACGTGCAAAAGGTAAAGTCAGAGGGGAGGAAATAGACAAGGCACATTGCAAAACAAATCATTAATGATGATCCAGGCAGAAGATATTTATGTGACATCAACAGCTGTGACAGTGGATGAAGGCTGCAGTAAGGGGGAAATCCCCAGTCATTGAGGTTTCTTTGCCATTGGAACTGGATCTACCTTCTGTCAAGGACCGTATGTGTGAATACGTACAACAGCATTCCCACGTTACAAGATACTGCACAAGGTATCTAACATGCTGAGAGAAGGCCAGATTACACCATAATGCCAATTACAAGCGTTATGATCTCAGTAAATGTTCTTACTGGTCCAGTCAGATCACAGTCAGGAACCTGTCTTGACAGATCATATTTTATTTTGTTTTGGTGTTAATGATGTGATCTCTCACTGAAACACAAGCACACAAGATTTTGCTTACCAAACATACAGAAGATTATTACAAAAAGTAAAGATAAAATAGAATAATCTGAATTACCTGCTTTTAATAAACTCAAGTATTTTAAACACAGGGTTAACAGTACAATACCATTAATCTTAAAATACTCCTTTATAAATTAAAAACAAAACAAAACAAAACAGCTCTTGTATCGTACCCAAAAACACTTATAGTACAGTATCCAAAACATCACATGTATAATACTCACCTCAGAATCCCTGTATTTAACATCTTGGTATGTTTAAGTTGCTGGCACTTCAACTTTTAAGCTGGAACTGGAATAGCTTTACCTGGGAGCTATCACACACTTCAGGTTCACTACACTCAGCTTAAAAAACCACATCTGGTCCAAGAATCTAACTCACCGTCTCCCTCTCTTCTCTCCGCTTCACTGGAAGACTGCTCTATACAGCCATCTTGTTCCAAGGTCTTCACAGAACTAAACAAGTGACCAAGGTTAAAAGTGAAACTAAATTTAAATTTTCTCTCTAATCAGCCAAGAATATCTCCCCAAGCTTAAAAGAAATAGATTCTCTAACAAGCCTTTGAGGCCCCATTTCTACATGCTGAGTTGCAAACAACATAAAATAGAAGTCCATTCCACTGTGCACCAAAACACAGTCACGCTACAGCCAAGCTTCTAAAACATTTTTAAAAAGTCATTATAGTTACAGAAATACCTACAAAGGTAATTATTAACTATCGACACATAGAAAATCCTATCAGTTACTATCTCAACCACAGAAATCCAAACCCACAGCAACTAACTAAATTAAAAATTTACATCACACAAGGTAAAGTTTTATGGAACTGGACTTAAATAGATGGTAGAACATAGATGATAAATAAAGATGAAGCAATGCACCTCCAGTACTGGGTAAAATGTTGGCCTTCTTACTGAAGAAAGAATATAATTTAATTAAAAGCAATTCTGAGAAGATTCACTCAACTGATTCCTGAGGTGAATGAGATTATATTATGAGGAAGGGTTGAAAAATTTGGTTCAGTATCTGTTTTGAGTTTAGAAGTATGAGAGACAATACCATTGAAACCTTTATGATCCTGACAGGGACTTGACAGGGTGTATGCTGAGAGCAGGCTTCCCTGTGTGAGAGAGTCTCACGAATACAGTTTAAAAAGTAGGAGTCTTCCATTTAAGACTGAGATGAGGAGATTTTCTTTCTCCCAGAGGGTCATGAGTCTGTGGACTCGGAGAACAGTGGAGGCTGGGTCATTGAATATTTTCAAGGCTTCGTGAGAAATAATGGAATCAACAGTTATAGGGGGCAGATTGCCAAGTGGACTTGAAAGCCTCAAGCTGATCAGCCGTTATCTTATTGAGTAGGGAGCTGAATGGCCTACTCCTACTCCTAATTCTCTTTCTTGCATCTTAGTAGGCAACTATGCAAAATTGGGTTACATCAGTCAATATTCCGTCTCTTTGTTCATGCCAATTGCATCCTATTGGGCAGGCTGTTGCCCATTTATGGGAGGCATATACCAACCAGATCTAAATGTCACAACTACATCTTCTGAGGTACTTCATAAAATTCAAAGCTGAACCTGTGGGTTCCTATTGATGTTATAGGAACAAAATGTGCTGGACCAATTTTCATCCCTAACAAATGGATATTGAGTGATGGGTTGCACAGGCCACTGCAATTGGTTTTAATATTGAATATGACATTTGGTCATTTGACCAGAACCTTACAAGCTGGTGGCGAAACTCTGTTTCCTCTTAATTCTTGGCAAAAGTCAAGGAGCCTACCAGAAATACAGGAAAGACTCCAACTCTGGCACAACAGCCCAGCCAGAGGAGTGTTGTGTATAATTATAGAATGCCACAACAAAATAAAACTGGAAGTTCTATCTATTTACTCTCATCCCACTCCCATTCTTTTATTGTCCCATCATTTATCCACCTTCGAGTATTTATCTAATTCCCTTTTGCAAGATATTCCTGTACCTGCTTCTGCCAGCCTTTCAGGCAATGCATGATTACCATTTATAAATTTCTCACTATCATGACTACCAATTGTATCTGATTGAGATGGTGCTAACCACATAAATCTTGGTGGAATATGAATGTTCGTCTGTGATATCGACACAACCAAAACAGAAGTGCAGCATCATACCAGGTCTGTGATTGACCTTCCAACCACTGGAAACAGTATCTCCATATTTAATGTATCAAAACCACTCATGATTTTGAATGTGAGAATTAAAAATCCCTTTATTTTCACTGCTCTAGGAAGAACAGCTCAGCTACTCAAGTCTCTCTGTGTAACTGAAGTCCTCCATCCAAGAAACCAATCCAGCAAATCTTCATTCTTCAACAACTTGACCTACTTCTGCCAGCACCGACTCCTGAACAAGTTAGTGTCGAAATAGGGCTGCTGAGCCAGAGCTCATTCACTCCAACCATTTTTTTCTTTTATTTTCTTTCTTGTTCACTCATTTTTTTGCTTTTTGTCTCTCTATACTTTTACTTACCTTTTCCTTTGGGTTCGGATGGCATCAGTGGTGGCATGAGCCGGTGTGGACCTCGAGTGGGCCCAGCACACGGACCTCGAGTGGGCCCAGCACATGGACCTCGAGCGGGCCCAGCACACGGATCGTGAGTGGGCTCAGCGCACGAACTGTGAGTGGGCCCAGCACACGGACCTCGAGTTGGCCCAGCAAACGGACCTCGAGCGGGCCCAGCACACGGACCATGAGTGGGCCCAGCGCACGGACTGTGAGTGGGCCCAGCACATGGACCTCGAGTGGGCCTACCACACGGACCATGAGTGGGCCCAGCACACGGACCTCAAGCGGGCCCAGCACACGGACCTCGAGTGGTCCCAGCACACGGACCATGAGTGGGCCCAGCACACGGACCGTGAGTGGGCCCAGCACACGGACCTCGAGCGGGCCCAGCACATGGACCGTGAGTGGGCCCAGCACACGGACCATGAATGGGCCCAGCACATGGACATCGAGCGTGTCCAGCACACGGACCTCGAACATGCCCAGCACACGGACCTTGAGTGGGCCCAGCACACGGACCTCGAACATGCCCAGCACAAGGACCTTGAGTGGGCCCAGCACACAGACCTCGAACATGCCCAGCACATGGATCTCAAGTGGGCCAGCACATGGACCTCGAGCAGGCCCAGCACACGGACTTTGAGCGGGCCCAGCACACGGACCACAAGTGGGCCCAGCACACGGACCATGAGCGGGCCCAGCACACGGACCTTCAGCGTGCCCAGCACATGGACCACGAGTGGGCGCAGCACACGGACCTTGAGCGTGCCCAGCACACGGACCGCGAGTGGGCGCAGCACACGGACCGTGAGTGGGCCCAGCACACGGACCGCGAGTGGGCGCAGCACACGGACCGTGAGTGGGCCCAGCACACGGACCGCGAGTGGGCGCAGCACACGGACCGTGAGTGGGCCCAGCACACGGACCTTGAGCGTGCCCAGCACACAGATCGTGATTGGGCCCAGCACACAGACTGTGAGTGGGCCCAGCACACAGACCTTGAGCGTGCCCAGCACATGGACCGCGAGTGGGTCCAGGACACGGACCGCGAGTGGGCCCAGCACACGGACCGCGAGTGGGCCCAGCACACGAACCGCGAGTGGGCCCAGCACACGGACCGCGAGTGGGCCCAGCACACGGACCGCGAGTGGGCCCAGCACACGGACCATGAGCATGGCCAGCACATGGACCTTGAGTGGGCCCAGCACACGGACCATGAGCATGCCAGCACATGGACCGCGAGCATGCCCTTACTTTTCCGGGGCGAGAGCAAGACATGACACCAGAATTGTTGGCTGCCACATCAACAGAGGTGACATCGGTGAGGTCAGCCTATCAGTGACAGATGGCATCTGAGGATTGGGGACTTCGTCATTGGATGGATCCAGAACTGGCAGCAGCGAAGCAGTGGTGAAAAGGCAACATAGCAGCACCAAGATGGGCCCAGCAGCAAGAGATGTGACTCTGACATTAGTTGGTCCAGTGCAGGCAATGGAGGAATATCGGCCCAGCGGTGAAAGATGACACCTGGGATTATCAACATTACGCTAGTTGGGTCCGGTGTAAACAGTAGTGATGCGGTGGAGGAGGGATGGAGATACAGGCATCATTGATGGTGTTAAGCTTGGTCAGGACTGATGGACTCTCTTTAAGCTTTTTTTCCCTTATTCTGAAGTTATTCTGTATCTTTTATTTTTCCTAATTCGTAAGTTATTCAAAATGGCACCGAATCGTGGCAACAGATGAAAACCTTTTTATTTTATTTTGATAGGCACCGTCCTATTAAATACTTTGTTCTTACTGTAAAATACATGTGACAATGAAATTATTCATTAATCCTAAAATCATTCATTAAAGTCTAAGGCCGAGAAAATGCTTTGGATTGTTGACTCTGTAAGACTCCCCACTACCTGACCGGTCTGCAATTACCAGATCGTTACTTCACTTTTTCTTTGAACAGAGCTGCAATATTTGCAAACTTCACATCACTGGTACCAAGCAATATCCTCAGAACCAAACAATCCTATGGAAACAAATAGTACTCTGGGTAACAGATAAAAAGACAGAACCAAATAATTACAAAGGAACCAAACAGGTATTCCACACAGTCTGCAACCTCATGGCCCAGCATAACCCCCACCCTACTCGTACAACCAAGGACTCAACCCAGGGCAATGAGAAGCACAGGACAGCATCTCAAGTGCAGCACTGAGCTCACCTCAAAACAAGGTGTTAACACAGGGCTACTTGCAGACTAAACAGCAGAAGCAGCACACTCCAGATAGAGCTAACCAATACCTCAACCAACTGATCACATCTGCGGACTTCACTTGTGCCACATGCAATGCAGAAAACCAAACGAGTGCAAAAGACTAAAACGTTTGCACGTTCTCCCCGTGTCTGTGTGGGTTTCCTCCGGGTGCTCCGGTTTCCTCCCACAGTCCAAAGATGTGCAGGTCAGGTGAATTGGCCATGCTAAATTGCCCATAGTGTTAGGTAAGGGGTAAATGTAGGGGTATGGGTGGGTTACGCTTCGGCGGGTCGGTGTGGACTTGTTGGGCTGAAGGGCCTGTTTCCACACTGTAAGTAATCTAATTTGTAACCATCTTCAACTAGAGATGCCAAAAGCAGGTACAGCTATTCTTGGATATAGAGTAAAGCACTCTCTACACCGTCCTATCAAATACTCCCAGGGCAGGTACGGCATAGTTTGGATGTTTGGCATCAATGATGAAGGTTAAACCTTAAGCTGTGGACCATATTGCTCAGTAAATTTACAGTAAATTTATACTAAGCATGCTGACCTTTCTTGTACAATGGAAGGAGAGGAGCCTGTTGGCTTTAAGTGGGGATAACTTGCTGTCAGCCAATGTTGGATGTCTATTTGAGAAAGGATTGCTGAGGATCCTGAGAGCATTAAGAGATTACAGTGTCCCTGCAGTAACTAACAGCTGTGGTGAAAACATTGTGCAGGACCTGCAAGAGAGCAACAGCAAATACAGAGTGCTTCATATCTCAGCACGGATTCAATCGGGTTCATTTAACAAGGGGTCTGTCAATTGGTAAGTAGGCCATAACTTGCAATTGAAAATCCTTGGTGTGTGATAAATGGTAAATGGAGGGAGTATGGAGAAAGGACCTTAATAATCTGATTGTCTGTTTAAGAGACAATTAGGCTCAACATTTTAAGAACAATTTAATCAGAGGCAGATCAACAGATCTGGAACTTTGAAGGAAATTCCATCCACAGGCTGCCCTTTCTCTATTCAGTCAGTGCAGGTTGGGCTCTGGCCTGTTGCGAATGTAACAGAGATTTGATGCACAATTTAATGTTCCAAAGGCAGAAACTGAGTTGGACTGAGCTTATTCTTGGCACTGAGTTGTGCTGTTTCTATTTAACTCCTGCACCAGGTGACAGAAAGCCCAGCAGACAGCACTAGCTCTGTGGCTGCAATTGGTAGTTGTCTCTGAACTGCAATCTAAAAATTTCCAAAACTGATTTTCCAGTTTGATTAGTCTCTCATTTTACGGTGCCTGTTGGATGGCTTCCTTCAATGGAAGACTAAGCCCTCAGTGAAAGAAAGGGAGTTGGCCAGAGAGAGAAGGCAAGATTAAAAAGAAAATCCTTAAAGGAACAAAGTGGAGTGCATTCTGTGGAGGCAAAAACAAGTGTATCTAGATGCAGGATGGAAACATGCAGCATTCCAGCAGTGTGTTGACGCAAATATCTCAAATTGTGTCCATTACTTCAAGTCATATGCTTCATTCAATCTAACCCAACATTTTATTTTCATTGTTTTAAACTAAGTTAAAATTTCAAATTTCTGGAGTGACATCTGAACTTTTGTATTTCTCCAGTAACATAACAACTACCCTACACTAACTACTAAATCAGAAAGTGTTTTTCTTTCCCATGTCATGTATTCATCTCTCACTGTTTGTTGATGTTTGTTCCTTGTCTCATTTGTCACGGTTTTGAATGTGGGCTCCCTGAAAACCATTTTAACACTCAACAGGATTTACTCATTGATTAGGACCCTATGAGGCTGAGTTGATTAACTAACGTGAAGCAGAGGATGTGTCAGGCTTAATTACTCAACGGATTACAGCAGATCCACAGTCAAGCAGCGACCGCACATGGTTGCCATGGCAGCTGGATTTCACCAGCTTGTTTGGCAGGAGTTAGTCTGAAGAGGTTGCAGCTGTAATGTCACCAAATTATGGCAAAAGAACTGACTGACCCTCAAGGATGTACACTTGGCTGACCCCTTCCAAGTCTGAGACTCATCCTGTCACTATAGGTTGCTCAGTGGATTGCTTGGCCCTTCTTATGTACTTAGTTGGCTTTGTGTTAAAGAATCTTGCTGGTACATTATGAGCCATTAGGAATATATTTGCCCCAGATTTGATCCCTGGTCTGGGATTGCAGTTTCAGTCTATAGAAATGATTTAGACTAGCACCTATGGAGAACAATCGCAAAATCAGAGGATGATACAAATTATACATTTTGCATGTAAAGAGCAGAAGGAACAGGATTGGGCTTGAGAAAATTAGATCATGTTGATTTGTACCTCAAATTCATTTACCTTTTAAGAAAATAAGGACATAAGAAATAGGTAGCCATTCTGCCTATCAAGGCTGCTTCATCATTCAATAAGATCTTGGATGATCTTCCACCTGAATTCTATCCCATCCAATAGATCATAGCCTTAACTTCACTTTTCTGCCTACTCCTTATAACCTTATAAATCAAATATCTGTCTAACTCAGCCTTGAATGTATTCAATACCCCAGTCTTTGCTGCTCTTGGCGGAAGTAATTAAGAAGACATAGAAGAAACTCCAACTCATCTCCATCTTTAATGGGAGACCCCTTATTCTGAAATTGTACCCTGTAGTTCTAGATTCCGCCACAAGAAGAAACATGGTCTCAGTATCTACCCGTTCAAGCCCCCTCAGAATATCATACCTTTCACTAAGGTCATTTCTCATTATTCAAAACACAGCTGATATACCTAAATCAATCCCTTCTACTCGGGAGTCAACCTTCACTTCAATTGTAAACCTACACTGAATTGCTTCTAGTTTGGGTATATCCTTCCTTTTAAGTATGGAGTTCAAAACTATACACAATACACTTGTGCAGTGTCACCAAAGCCCTTTACAGTTCAGGAACTGTTTCTCCAGCTGGAGAGTCTGGAACCAGGCGTCATAATCTCAGGACACAGGATCGTCCATTTCAGACTGAGGTGAAGAGAAACTTATTTAGATTTTTGGAATCAGTCTCCTGACAGAGTTACAATGAGAGGTCTTGTGCATAAATATTCACAATATTCATAGGCAGCCACAAAGCATAACAGGAGCATCTTATTAAAATGCATACCATAAAAACTGAGCTGTTCCCTTTCAGATCTTTCTACGTGCCTGGAAATTGAAGTTGAGAAATTAGCCTTCTCTTTGGATGGTAACAGGATTATAATGGATGTCTTGCATGGATTGTTAAACGCACGGTGGCTGCAGTCACTCCTGAAGGTAACAAACATACCAAAAAAATCCTAATAACTCCTCTGGGCTTCCCCACTAACGCTGTCAGCCTGCCCTCCTAGTACTTGCAATGAGCACTCCATTACAGGTTTAACAATCCAGCTTCTTACCTGAACCAGCAGATATTTTAACTGAACTATGAAACATGCTATTGCTTTTATTTTTGACTCCTGTTTAAACATGCATTTTAGGCATCAGGAAGTTTGGTTGGCTGATAAAGATAATGGAGAAATAATTCTTAAAATAATTTTAGTTTAACAATGAATGGAAACACAAACTGAGCAAACTCAGTATTGACCCTGAATGACACATACAACTGGCTAAGGGACAGAGATCATAGAGTGTGAAGATTGGCTGTTTGTCAGACTGGATGGAGGTACACAATGGAGTTACCCAAGGTTCAGTGCTGGGACCACTGCTGTTTCTGAGATACTTTAAAACTGAGGCACAGGGCACGATTTCAAAATTGAAATTGAAACAAAGTGTAACAGACCATGAGGAAGACATTGATAAATTTCAAGATGACATAGACAGAGTGGTGTAATGGACAGGCACATGGCAACTGAAATTAATGCAGAAATCTGTGAAGTGATACACTTTGGTAGGAGGAACAAGGAGAAAAATTACAATATCTGCTATATGGTACAAATTAAAGGAGCAAAACAAGAGACAGATAAAGGAAAGGTATTTTAAAATTTATTCTTTTGCGGGATGTGGACTTTGTTGACAAGGCCCACCTCCCATTTGTTGCCCATCCCTAATTGTCCTTTGAGGGGAGTTAAGAGTCAACCACATTTTCATGGGTCTGGAGTGAAATGTTGGCAAGACCAGATGAGGGGATGGCAGATTTCCTTCCCTTAAGATCATGAGTGAACTGAATGGGTTTTATGATAAATGATGATGGTTTTGTGTTCACTATTACAGGACTCGCTTTCATTTCAGAATTGTTTTTTTGAAAATTAAATGTATTCAGTCATTGAATTTAAATTCCACCTGCTGTCAGTGTGGAATTGGAACCTCTGTCTCGAGAGTATAAGCCTGGCCTAGATTATTAGTCTACTGATGAACCTTTGGAACTCCCCAGGTATTTAAACATTTCTGCCTTGTTTGTCCAGGTCTATGAGAGTCTTCATCAGTACCTGAGGAAGAGGCCACAGCCTGTCCTGCCACAGGCATCTATACTTTGCCGAGAGGTGAGGGAAACCTTTCTTACTTCACAAAAGGCCTTAAATTCAAAGGTCTTCATCCCATCTCACACATCCTATGGAACAAAAGAAAGGCCATTACATTTCCAACAATGAAACTATGAGAAGGTATTACTGAATAATAGTTTTATGAGACAGCATTTGGAACAGTCACACTCTACTTCCGGTGAGTTGGCCCAAAATGAGAAACTCTCTGATTTAGCACAATTGACAGAAATCACTCTGAGGGCCATGGATGGTGGAGTGAGATGGTAAATTGTCAGTAGGTTGACACTGAGGCACCTTCTTGGGATTGTATACATGAAGCTTTATGATGTATCTAATCCCATATTGTACTTGGCTTGGAGAGTTTGTGTGCAGGGAGTTATATTAACCATTGACGGTAATTGCCCTTGCAGCATTTGATGTGACAGTCTGGAAAAAGCTTTACTTAGTATCTAACCTATGCAGCTTCTGCTCTGGGAGTGTTGGATAAGATAGTTTTGAGAGAGCTTTACTGTAAGGTTACATTCTCCCTCACTAGGTAGGGTGCATATCACCCGGTGAAGTTGACTTTAGCTCAGGTTCACAGAGCTAAGTCTGATCAGGAGCAGGGAGTACTGGGAAGTATACACTGCTTGATTAGGACCAATGGATGGATTGGGATACATCAGTCTACATTCCAGGACCCATGCCCAAAATTGACCCATCTTTCATGGTGGTGGACCAAATGGTCCGATCAGGCGAATTACTTAGTTTCGAGTTCCCATCATCAGGTCTGCCTCTCTTTGTTGCTCTTCATTAACAGTGTGAGTTCTCATTCTGTTCTTCTCACTCTGTATTCTACTTTTGTGGTTGGAATTAAAGATACACTTTCCATTTGAACTGTGGGTGCACGGACCTGTGTGTATACATGTGTCAGAATGAGTTTTGGGTCGGTGTGTACTTGCGTGCATGTACTATGTATATGTGTGTCCTGTGTATGGGTCTGTGTTTTGTGTGTATGTAGAGGATTCTAAGTATATGTATGATTCACTGCATGTATTGTTCTGTGTGTTAGTATGTGTATAGTGTGTGTATGGATTTGTGTGTGTGCTGTGTTTGTGGTTTTGCGTCTTTGTCAAGTTTGTGTGTCCAGTTTAGTGTAATGTTTGTTCAGGTTGATGTGTTTGGGTTTCTACATGCGTTAGTGTACGTGTGTGTCTTGACCTTTGTAGGTAACAGAAATGCTTAGAGAAACTACTCGGTCTATGGACTTTCGAGAACTGCGCTGGCTCCTTGGAAAACCTGATTTCCAGGTAGGAATATTCAGCATTGAGCAGCTGTCCCTGAATTATCTGCATAACAGTAATCATAACTGTTAGGCACTGTTCACCCACCTCTTGGATCATCCATGCTTTCCATGGCCCTTCATAACCCCTTCATATCCTTTCCATACTCCTTCCATTACCCCTATGTCACTCCATGCACTCCCTACATTCTCCATATCCACTTTTCCAATCCTCTACGCACAGAAACAATAGGGCATTAAGTCAATAAGCCATTGGCAAGTTTGTCAAATCTTTGATATACTCCTGAAATTGACAACATTGAAAAGAAAACTGCATATCTGACAATCTCATAAAAATGTGATTTTCACACACCGTTTGCCCATTCTCCTCCTTCTTCAGCTGTCCCTCTCCACCGAGGATGACACTCTTCTACTCTGATATTTTTGGTCCTGAGGTGACCAGACTGCACAATGGTGGATCCACACACCCTGCCACAGTCAGGGCAGGCAGCGACTGAAGAAGTGGCTGGGGGTGGGGGGATGTGTGGGTTTGTGCACATTCCTTCTATTGTGTGTGCCTGGTCTCTGCCTGGACTTTTCAGAATTGCCCGAGATGGTTGGTACCTTTTCCAGTCTGGGTACATTTGGTCAAGAGATTATCAAATGTTGGTGGAGAAAGCAATTTTTCTCTCTCTTGAATTGGCTTTTTTAACCTCATGTTGGGCTGGGGTTATGCAAGATGGTGATGGATAGCATGCTGTGGAATGTTGTCCAGAACACCCATATTAAGGACTGAGGAGTTCCTCAATGACTGCATGACTAAGTGACTGTTTGCCTGTCCTTGACAGGTTTCAATCTTTTCTTAGCTCTCAGTGGGTCGATTCTTGGGCCGTGGATGGTTTTGACTGCATTGAGTTTCGACACACATTATGGCTGTCGCTGATTTTTTGGATTTTCTCCATTCTTTCGGCTCACCATCTGTTCCTTAGGTCACAGGTTTTTATTGGATGTTGGCTTTCATTTGTTCATAGACCTGCTTTCTTGCCTTCAAATTCCAGTGGGGCTGCGTGTTCACGAATTCCTTATTCTAGTGATTCTCATTAAATCAGTCTTGATGTTTCTGGTTGAGAAACCTATAGTCTCCTTGCAAGTGCTGCTTATGATAGATTTCAGGCAGACGGGGGACATTCCGAGATTCCTATTCATTGAGCATCATCAACTGTGACACACTGACTGAGTCAGTCTTGCGTCCATTGCCATTGATTCTGCTGCTACTGCAGTTTTTGAACTAGATTATAAAGATAGCAGATTGGATTAGGGGATGATTGGTCCAACAGTCATCAGCTCCTGACATGGTGTGGGTGATGTAAACATTCTTGCTGTCTCTTGCTTGGACAAAGGTGCCAATGCCTGGGGTGAGTATGTTGCCATGAGATCTTCTACTTGCTTCTCTGATGAAATGTTATGTTCACTATGATCAGACCATGCTTTAAGCATTTCATCAGGAGAAGGACTGCGTTAGTGCTTGTCTTCCCTATGCCTTACTTGCCAATCACACCTTTCCAGAGATTTAAGTACCTTCCAACTCAGGAATTGAAATCTCCAAGGAGAACCAGCTTTGAAAAACAGGAGAATGACTGATCAAGGCTGGAATAGATTTTCTCTTTAGCCTCATTTGTTACTTATAATGTTGGGTGTATACACTAATAACTGTGGGGTACTGCCTCTGAGTTAGGGTGAGCTGAATGTTTGTGAGGAATTTGCTTATCCCATGGGAGGGTGCTCACTGAAATGATCAATTACTTTATTTTCTTTTATGGTGAAACCAATCCCATGGAACTGGCATTCTTTCTCAGATGTACCTTTCCTGAAGAAGGTGTATCCACCACTTTGTTCTTTGAACTGACCTTCTGCCTGTGGCATCTCACTCAGGGCACCGATGTCAATGACTTAGAACTGGGGTTCCTGAGCTGTGGTAGGGGTTTGATGTTCAGTTCTGTCACTGCTGAGGTTGTTCTTGAGGGTTGTGATGCTCCAGGTCCCAAACTGCATTTTAAAGAGATGGAAGATGCTTGTGTGTGTATGGGGTGACCATTATTCACTGACTTACACATGATCCTTATAGCTATATTCAGGGATCGCTGAAGGTTGGGAACCTGAAGGTATCGCTAAAGGTTGGATGGGAACTGAAACACACACACGCAGATGCATAGGCACACAACTCCTGCCATCCTAGGAGCCTGCAGCCGTGCTTGCCTATAGATTTGCATCAGGGTAGACAGGACACTCGATGTCCATCAGCCCCATTACTTGCATGCTTCTCAAAAGGCCAACCAGATCCTCCCCCTGCACTGATGCCACTTTCAGATCCTAATGTCACATTTCAAGCTCTGGGCTTTGGGTCTCCCTTCCCCTTCACTACACTAACTGACTTAGTTCAACTCTCTCCCTGTCGCTGATGCTGAAGCTGCTCTCCCGCACCTGCTGTCATCGCAGTGGCAAAAGGCTGGAATTCATTTCCTCTCCGTCCTGCGCAAATGAACACACAGACATTGAAGAAAACTCATCAAGGAAAGATCAGGTTATTAAAAGGTAGTAAAGGTGTCAATCAAAAAGAGCTAGTACTCCCCTGCAAGCTGTGACAAAATCTACAGGGTTATATCTGTTAACAATTCTTGGAGTTTAGCCATTTGGCAGCTTTATCAATAGAAGCAGCTGAATAGTTGGACAGATACAGTTTTCCATGTGGCCTCAGCATGATACTTGACTAATCTTTCTTTGAAGAGTTTGTTCTATACCAGTGTATTTATTTGGACAAGATTAAGAGGTGGGAAGTCAACCAAATGTTTTAATGTCTGTGGGTAATTAACAGCTTTATGCGAACTTAAATTTGGTTTTATTCATTAATGGAACGTGGGTACCACTGGCTAGGTCAGCATTTATTACCCAATCTGACATGCTGCCCTTGAGAAAGTGAGATGAGCTGCTTTCTTTATCGTCGCAGTCCATTTAGAGTATGTACATTCACAATGGTAAGTTCCAGGATTTTAAATCACTGAAAGAACAGCAATACGTTTCCAAATCAGGATAGCGTGCATCTTGGAGGGTAATTTGCAAGTGGTGGTGTTCCCATGTATTTGCTGCACTTGCTGTTTTGGATGGTGGTGCTTGTGGATTTGGAAGATACTATCGAGAGAGCCTTGGTGAATTTCTGCTGTGCATCTGCTGCTACTGAGTATTGGTGGTGGAGGGGAATAGATGTTTGTGCGAATGGTGCCAATCAAACAGGCTACTTTGTCCTTGATGGTGTAAGCTTCTTACATGTTATTGGATCAGCACTCATTCCATCACACACCCAGATTTGAGACTTATAGATTGTGGCTTATAGCTACGTCAAAATTGTGAGATATGGTTGAAATGTCCATCCTTGCAACAGAATAGGCAAGGTTGGGAGTACTGGGTGTGGGCTTGCCACATGCTCCTTTATAAAAAACTGGCTAAAATTGCTGGAAAAGAGGTGGGTGTTCTGGAAGTAAATCTATTTTTAAAGGCACCCAATTCAGCCTGACACCATGAAAATCCAGACTTCTGTATTCACGCTATCAAAACCTTTCACAATTTTAAGAATCTCTATTAGGTTGCCTTTTAGTCTTTTCTTTTTAAGAAAAAAAAGAACCTCATCTAGTCATCACTTTCTAATTGGTATAATCTCACAGGTTTGATATCCTCCTCCCCGCACCCTCTTCCATTGCATTAAATCTTTTTCTATAATATGATGACCAGAACTCTTATGTTGGGCACAGAAACACATGAGTTATCTTGGTCTGGTTCTAATCCATACACCATGAGTTCTAAACCTACTCCGACATTAGTTTGAGAAATTGAATATATCAGTCATTAAAACATTTGGAAATAGTAAAGCTGCTGTTAGTAAAAATGACTATTGGATTGCTGTATAAAACAAACTGAATTCCTGTTCTCCTTCAAGGATGTAACCTGACATCCTTATCTGGTCTGGTCAATATTTGACTCCAGCCCCACAGCGAATTAGATGAACTCTTAACCTGACTCTGAGATAGTCCATTCTATTTACTGACACTCTGCATTTCTGATTTTCCAGTTTTTGTTCTTCCACAGGATATACGTGTCACTAGATTAGGCAAATATTTGTTTCCCTTTCTTAATTGACCTTGAGAAAGTAGTTTCTGGATCAGTGGTGCTGGAAGAGCACAGCAGTTCAGGCAACATCCAACGAGCAGCAAAATTGACGTTTCAGGATGAAGGGCTTTTGCCCGAAACGTCGATTTCGCTGCTCGTTGGATGTTGCCTGAACTGCTGTGCTCTTCCAGCACCACTGATCCAGAATTTGGTTTCCAGCATCTGCAGTCATTGTTTTTGCCTTGAGAAAGTAGTGGTGAGATGTCTTCAAGGATCACGGTATTCCACGGAAGACTGACTGACATATTCTTTGCTTGTTAAGGGTCGATGTTCATTGAATTTCAACTTGTTTTAAAATAGCGATGGAAAAGGATAGGCCATATCTAACAGTGGAAGTTCTAAATTGGAGGAAGGCTAATTTTAACGGTATTAGGCAGGAACGTTCAAAAGCTGATTGGGGGTCAAATGTTCACAGGTAAAGGAATGACTGGAAAATGGGATGCCTTCATAAATGAGAAAACGAGAGTCCAGAAAAAGTATATTCCTGTTAGGGTGAAAGGAAAGGCTGATAGGTGAAGGGAATGCTGGACAACGAGAGAAATTGAGGGTTTGGTTAGAAAAAGAAGGAAGCATATGTCAGGTATAGACAGGAGAGAGTGAGAGAATCATTAGAAGAATATAAAGGCAATAGGAATATACTTAAGAGGGAAATCAGGAGGGCAAAAAGGGGACATGAATACCTTTGGCAAATAGGGTTAAAGAGAATCCAAAGGGTTTTTACAAATACATTAAGGACAAAAGGGTAACTAGGGAGTGAATTGGGCCCTGCAAAGATCAGCAAGGCGGCCTTTGTGTGGAGCCGCAGGAGATGGGGGAGATACTAAATGAGTATTTTGCATCAGTGTTTACTGTGGAGAAGGACATGGAAGATATAGAACGTGGGGAAATAGATAGTGACATCTTAAAAAATGTCCAGCTTACAGAGGAGGAAGTGCTGGATGTCTTGAAACGCATAAAGGTGGATAAATCCCCAGGACCTGATCAGGTGTACCTTTGAACTCTGTGGGAAGCTGGGAAGTGATTGCTGGGCATCTTGCTGAGATATTTGTATCATCGATAGTCACAGGTGAAGTGCCAGAAGACTGGAGGTTGGCTAACGTGATACCATTATTTAAGGTGGTAAAGACAAGCCAGGGAACTATAGACCGGTGAGCCTGAAATCAGCAGTGGCCAAGTTGTTGGAGGGAATCGTGAAGGACAGGATTTACACATATTTGGAAAGGCAAAGACTGATTAGGGATAGTCAGCAAGGCTTTGTGCATGAGAAATCATGTCTCACGAACTTGATTGAGTTTTTTGAAAAAGTAAAAAAGAAGACTGATGAGGGCAAAGCATTGGACGTGATTTATAAGGACTTCAATAAGGCGTTCAACCAGGTTGGCCATGGGAGACTGGTGAGCAAGGTTAGATCTCATGGAATACAGGGAGAACTAGCCATTTGGAGACAGAACTGGCTCAAAGGTAGAAGACAGAGGGTGGTGGTGGAGGGTTATTTTTCAGAATGGAGGCCTGTGACCAGTGGAGTGCCACAAGGATCAGTACTGGGTCCACTACTTTTCGTCATTTATATAAATGATTTGGATATGAACATAGGAGATTGCAGATGACACCAAAATTGGAGGTGTAGTGGACAGCAAAGAAGGTTACCTCAGATTACAATGGAATTTTTATCAGATTGGCCAACGGGCTGAGGAGTGGCAGATGGAGTTTAATTTAGAGAAATGTGAGGTGCTGCATTTTGGTAAAGTAAATCAGAGCAGAACTTATACACTTAATGGGAAGGTCCTCGGTTGCTGAACAAAGAGACCTTGGAGTGCAGGTTCATAGCTCCTTGAAAGTAGTGTCGCAGTAGATAGGACAGTGAAGAAGGCATTTGGTATGCTTTCCTTTATTGGTCAGAGCATTGAGTATAGGGATTGGGAGGTCATGTTGCGGCTGTACAGGACGTTGATTAGGCCACTTTTAGAATATTGTGTGCAATTCTGGTCTCCTTCCTATCCGAAGGATGTTGTGAAACTTGAAATGGTTCAGAAAAGATTTACAAGGATGTTGCCAGGGTTGGAGGATTTGACCTATAGGGAGAGGTTGAATAGGCTGGGCCTATTTTCTCTGGAGCGTCGAAGACTGAGGAGTGATCTCATATAAAATCATGAGGGGCATAGAGTCATAGAGATGTACAGCAGGGAAACAGACTCTTCGGTCCAATTCATCCAAGCCGATCAGATATCCCAACCCAATATAGTCCCCCCCTGCCAGCACCCAGCCCATATCCCTCCAAACCCTATGCAGTTGCCTTCCTGTGGTAGCTCATTCCATACAAATACCACCCTCTGCGTGAAAACGTTGCTCCTTAGGTCTCTTTAATACCTTTCCCCTCCCACTCTAAATCTATGTCCTCTAGTTCTGGACTCTCCAACCCCCAGGGAAAAGACTTTGTCTATTTATAACCATGCCTTTCATGATTTTATAAACCTCTATAATGTCACCCCTCAGCCTCCGACACTCCAGCCCCAGCCTATTCAACCTCTCCCTATAGCTCAAATCCTCCAACCCTGGCAAAATCCTTGTAAATCTTTTCTGAACCCTTTCAAGTTTCACAACATTGTTCTGATAGGAAGGAGACCAGAACTGCATACAACATTCCAAAAGTGGCCTAACCAATGTCCTGTACAACCACAACATGACCTCCCAACTCCTGTAGTCAATACTCTGGCCAATAAAGGAAAGCATACCAAACACCTTCTTCACTATCCTATCTACTTGTGACTCTACTTTCATGAAGCTATGAACCTGCACTCCAAGGTCTCCCTTGTTCAGGAACACTCCCTAGGACCTTACCATTAAGTGTATAAGTCCTGCTAAGATTTGCTTTCCCAAAATGCAGCACCTCGCATTTATCCAAATTAAACTCCATCTGCCACTTCTCAGCCCATTGGCCCATCTGATCAAGATCCCGTTGTAATCTGAGGTAACCTTCTTTGCTGTCCACTACATCTCCAATTTTGGTATCATCTGCAAATATACTAAGTATACCTCTTTGTTCACATGCAAATCATTTATATAAATGACAAAAAGTAGTGGACCCCAAACAATCCTTGTGGCACTCCACTGGTCACAGGCCTCCAGTCTGAAAAACAACCCACTACCACCACCCTCTGTCTTCTATTTTTGAGCCAGTTCTGTATCCAAATGACTAGTTCACCCGGTATTCCATGAGATCTAACCTTGCTGACCAGTCTCTCATGGGGAACCTTGTCAAAATACCTTACTGAAGTCCATATGGATCACATCTACTACTCTGCCCTCATTATTCCTCTTTGTTACTTCTTCAAACAGCTAAATCAAGGTTTGTGAGACATAGTTTCCCAAGCACGAAGCCATGTTGACTATCCCGAATCAGTCCTTGCCTTTCCAAATACGTATACATGAATAGGATGAATAGACAAAGTCTTTTCCCTGGGGTGGGGGAGTCCACAACTAGACGGCATAGGTTTAGGGTAAGAGGGGAAAGATATAAAGGAACCTAAGGGCCGACATTTTCACACAGAGGGTGGTACATGTATGGAATGAGCTGCCAGAGGATGTGGTGGAGGCTGGTACGAAATCCAACATTTAAAAGGCATCTGGATGGGTGTATGAATAGGAAGGATTTGGAGGGATATGGGCCAAGTGTTGGCAAATGGGACTAGATTGGGTTGGGATATCTGGTCGGCATGGACAAGTTTGACTGAAGGGTCTGTTTCCATGCTGTACATCCTCTATGACTCTATGACTTGAACAGAGCTGAATTTGAACCCAAAAGTATTTACACCACTATGAAACACTCTGGCCAGGAACATTGTTGAAATTAAAGATTATCACAAGAAAATGTACAATAATGCATGTCAACAGACACAGAAGCATTGTGTCAACATGCATACAAGGATATCTCTACCTAAAAGGGCTCATGTTAACATAGATAAGGACATACATGCACACAATTACACCTGCACACACAATTCCATGAATGTTTACAGAAATATAAATATACATATTTGAAAATGTATTCAGAATCATGTAAAAACCCTAATGTAGATAATTAATCATCCAAGAACATGTACAATACATATATTGGCATATGAATATCTGCATGTGTATGTACGTGTGAAAACTTGTCTAAAGATGTGTTTACAACTCGCAGAGGTCCTGAGGAATAGAATTGATACTAGTCATCAAACCCTTCAATTTCCTGCAAACATTTAACAGTTAATGGCTGAATTGATTGACAGGCCCTGCTTTCTGCTCATGACACTGTGGCTCAGAAAGACTATGATCCCATACTGCCTCCACTGCCAGATGACATCCCTGAAGATGAGGAAGCCTTGAGGATAGTGTGCCTGGTGAAAAACAAGCACCCCCTGGTAAGGACAGATGATACAAGGAAGATACAGAGGAATGTACTGCACTTGTTTGCTGTTCTGTGTCAATAGGTTGTTCTAAAAAGTGCTCCAATCTAATTTCTCTTCTCCTCTCACTTGGAGTCTCTCTCTTTCTGCCTCTCACTCTCAGTCTTACAGTTTCACTCTCAGCCTTTCAGTCTTTGTGTTAATTATGTGTGTGGGCTTGTTATGTAAGTGTTAAGTCACATGTGTGGATTAGTCACATACATGGGTGGTTAACTTTAGAACTGCTAACTGTCTGGAATTTGGGTTCGGTGACATGGTTACGATCTACCTGAGTTTATTTGAGGCAGATTGTTTGGAGAAACATATTGAGAAGGAAAGTAGGCTTAAGCCTCAGTCATTGCACCTTTCTAAAAATAACCTCATGAGGGCTTCAGAGTTGTTGGATAGATCCTAAGCAAAGACTGTCTCTTGATACAGTCAGTTCTGCTATAACGCGTATTTCTTCAATACAATTGAATAATTTAGACCGTCATTTGTAGAATGTGAACTTTCCTGACCTGTATTGGCTACAATGCGATTCCGGTCCCATTAGTTTAAATGGCGCATCTATTGCATGATTTTCTTATAACGCGAGATCGCACGAGAACAGAACTATCGCATTATATCAGAACAGAGTGTACCTTGATACATAAGCAATCCCCAGTGCAACAATAAAAGTGATAAGTAGAACATAGAACATTACAGTGCAGGACAGGCCTTTCGGCCCTCGATGTTGCACCGACCTGTGAAACCAATCTGAAGCCCATCTAACCTACACTATTCCATTCTTGTCCATATGTCTAGCCAATATTCATTTAAATGCCTGTAAAATTGGCAAATCTTCAACTGTTGTAGGCAGTGCGTTCCATGCCCCTACTACTGTCTGAGTAAAGAAACTACCTCTGACATCTGTCCTATATCCACCACCCCTCAATTTGAAGCTATGCCCCATCGTGCTAGCCATCACCATCAGAGGAAAAAGACTCTCACTGTCCACCCAATCTAACACTCTGATTATCTTAAGTCTCAATTAAGTCACCTCTTAACCATCTTCTCTCAAACAAAAACGGTCTCAAATCCCTCAATCTTTCCTCATGAGACCTTCCCTCTTACCAGGCAACATGCTATAAATCTCCTCTGAACCCTTCCCAAAGCTTCCACATCTTTCCTATAATGCAAAGACCAGAACTGCACGCAATACTCCAAGTGCAGCCGCACCAGAGTTTTGTACAGCTGCAGCATGACCTCATGGTTCCAAAACTCGATCCCTCTACTAATAAAAGCTAACACATCGTATGCCTTCTTAACAACCCTATCAACCTGGATGACAACTTTAAGGGATATATGTACATGGACACCAAGATCTCTCTGCTCATCTACACGACCAAGAATCTTACCATTCACCCAGTACTCTGCATTCCTGTTACTCCTTCCAAAGTGAATCACTTCACGCTTTTCTGCATTAAACTCCATTTGCCACCTCTCAGCCCAGCTCTGCAGCTTACCTTTGTCCGTCTGTAACCTACAACATCCTTCTTCACTATCCACAACTGTACCAATCTTAGTGTCATCCACAAATTTACTAACCCACCCCTCTATGCCCTCATCCAGGTCATTTATAAAAATGACAAACAGCAAAACAGATCCTTGTGGTACACCACTAGTAACTGAACTCCAGGATGAACATTTCCCATCAACCACCACCCTCTGTCTTCTTTCAGCTAGCCGATTTCTGATCCAAACCGCTAAATTGCTCTCAGTCCCATGCCTCTGTATTTTGTGCAGTAGCCTACCACAGGGAAACTTATCAAACAACTTACTGAAATCCAAATACACCACATCAATGGTTTTACCCTCATCCACCTGTTTGGTCATATTCTCAAAGAACTCAATAAGGTTTGTGAGGCATGACCTACCCTTTACAAAACCACGTTGGCTATCCCTAATCAAATTATTCTTATCAGATGATTATAAATCCTATCTTTTATAACCTTTTCCAACACTTTATCTACAACTGAAGTGAAGCTCACTGGTCTACAATTACCAGAGTTGTCTCTATTCCCCTTCTTGAACAAGGGAACAACATTTGCTGTCCTCTAGTCTTCTGGTACTATTCATTTAGACAATGACAACATAAAGATCAAAACCAAAGGCTTGGCAATCTCCTCCCTGGCTTCCCAGAGAATCCTAGGATAAATCTCATCTGGTCCAGGGGAGTTATCTATTTTCACACTTTCCAGAACCTCTAACACCTCCTCCTTGTGAACCTCAATCCCATCTAGTCTCGTAGCCTGTATCTCAGTGTTCTCCTTGACAACATTGACTTTTTCCAGTGTGAATACTGACGAAAAATATTCATTTAGAGCTGCCCATCTCCTCTGAATCCACACACAACCTCCCACTACTGTCCTTGATTGGTCCTAATCTTACTCTAGAGTACATCAAAGGCAAGTCAGGAAGACAGCAGAGTTAACTAGCCACTGATTACACCTTCGAGGAGAAAGTGAGGACTGCAGATGCTGGAGATCAGAGCTGAAAATGTGTTGCTGGAAAAGCGCAGCAGGTCAGGCAGCATCCAAGGAGCAGGAGAATCGACGTTTCGGGCATGAGCCCTTCTTATTCCTGAAGAAGGGCTCATGCCTGAAACGTTGATTCTCCTGCTCCTTGGATGCTGCCTGACCTGCTGCGCTTTTCCAGCAACACATTTTCAGCACTAATTACACCTTGACCAGCCAGGTTGAGAATTGGCCCCATCCCAAACATTATCCATGAACTTTCAGTTATGTCAGGGAGAACTGACTGTTAAAGTAATTATGGAGCTCTCAACAATTGTACTGCATGGCGTGTGAAGCTGTTTTCTCATCCTATGCATAAGATCGTACATGACATATAGTGATCATCAGCTACAATGAAATTTGGGAGAGATCAGCAACAGACTCAAAATCTCTAACCTCCCCTATTTCTCAATGCAGGGTGCTACTATTAAACGTCATGAAGTGACAGGGTCCATAGTGATAGCTCGGGTGATCCGTGGTGGTCTCGCAGATCGCAGTGGTGAGTAACTCCAAAGGCAATTTGGTGGAGGCAGGATAATTGTTCAAGAGTGTAAGGCTGTGCTGTCAACACCATTCAACAGGTGAAGATCCTTGCTATCTGTGCATGCTCAGAATATTGGCCCCCACATAATGGGTTTAACTGCAGCCAGCATGGAGTTGAGTCCCAGGGATTTCCATCCGAGGAACAGGCGGTGGTCAAGATTTTAACTCAGAGCAGGGTTCAGGAAGGAGAAGGGGCAGTTGTCAGACACCTTTCAACTTCAGCCTGTTGCTCCTGCTTCATACAAGGATAGGGTGGGAACCACCAGCTGGCTTGATTGGCAGGTATTGGAGCTTGGGGCAGAGGAAGATGCTATCGGCAGGAAGATAAGTCATGGGGAATGGGTTGGGATGAACTCCCAGGACACAGTAGGGATGGCAAAGGAATGAACAAAAAAGGGAAGGCCTAAACTTCCTTTCTAAGACTTGGAGGTTCACTCCCCACACTTTTTAGTCCCATTCATTCAGAAGGTCAAGAGTGAGGATGTTTCATGATAAAGCAATCTTCAGTCCTATTGGTAGCTCCTCAGATAATGAAGCATTCTGTGTACAAATGCAGCAAAACTTACACAACATTCCGATTTCAGCTGATAAGTGTCATGTAATATTCATGCCACACAAGTGCCAGGCAATAGTCTTGTCCAAGAAATAATTTAACCATCTCCCTTTGATATTCAATGGCATTGATGATGCTATGTTCCCTCAACATCAACATCCTAAAGGTTACCATTGACCAGATAGTGAACTGGATCAGCCATAAAATTGCTATAAGAGAAGGTCAGATGTCTGCCTTGAGTAAATCACCTCCTAATTCCTCAAAGTCTGTCCTACAGATGAGTAGCAGCACACAGTGCTGCTCCATAAGTAGCAGCACACAGTGGCAGTAGTGTGTATGATGTACAAGAATGCACTGCAACAAATCAGAAATATCTCCTTCAATTAACATCTTCTAAATCCATAACCTCTATCACCGAGAACGTTGCCAACATGGCTGTGGGGTGGGCTGGCTCTACACAGCGGCCAGCTGTGAGTGGGTAATGGCCTGGACTAAGGTTCTCCAGATAGACTGAGAGGACAAATAGCAGGTGGATTAGATACATCCTCTGGCAGGATTTCCATTTACAATCGTCATCCATATTCTAAATCCTGATGGAACCACTGTAGAACAACAGTTTCATGCCTAAAAACATTCGCTGGGGTTTGGAGAAGTGCATCTCAGGATTCTCAGTGGGACCCACTCCTTCTCACCTCACTGGGTGTGCTGGTCATTGATATTTTGTGAATGCTCTGACAGATAGGGCGCAGGTGCTTGCATTCGATGAAGGTGTCATTATTACTCTTGCTGAGAAAGCAGGCAGGGAAATCCATGATCAGGTCGTCACATACTAACTGCACACTTGATGATGCAAAAACCCATGTCGTGGTGAGGAGGGCAACGTTTGTGTCAAAGACATTCGTGATCCTGGAATCCAACCAAATCCTCAGGCCCAGCTCTACTCCCTTAGACTTTATCCAGATTCTTCCACTTGCTGAAAGGTGTTAGCATGCCAAACAATATATTTGTGTGATATTTACATGGACCTTAAATTGGCTGTCACCGATTATTCTGCTATGGCTCTGTGGACGAATACAGAATCAGGAAATAGTTTGAGTTGCAGGCTGCTGTCTGAGTCATTACATTAACTGTGGACTCTGGGTACAGTGCAACAAAAATACTTCATGCACTGACACACTCTAATAGACGTTCATGGTCTTTTATTTCAGGATTGCTGTTTGCTGGCGATCAGTTGGTCGAAGTTAATGGAATACCTGTCACTGGGCTGGAGCCTGAACAAATCATTCAGCTCATGGTAACAAGACAAGTGTAACAGCTGTTTCTTTCATGAGACCTGTGCCTAGTGAGAGTCAGTACTTTCAGGAGAGGAGGGGACTGTTATCACAATAAGAGTCAGTATCTTCAGGACAGGAGAGGCCTATTCCCAGTGAAAGTCAGAATCTTTAGGGATGATGGAGGGAATAACAGAATCTTAATTTTGTTTTTAGGGCAATGTCCTTAATACCTATCAACTATAGAGAAAGAATGTTATGAAATTACATTTTTACTTGTCATCAAATTGAATCAACCCTGTACACATTCCAACTCCTTGTCTTAATATCTTGAACAGGTGCTCAAAGTAAGCTTCTGAGCCGGAAGTCCAGGTTCAAGTTTCCAGGACATGATGGCGATAGAAGGTGGCCGCACTGTGTGGCCAAGAAGGTTGATAGTCAACCTGCAAATCTTTCCAACACACCTACAGCCAGGAGTGTCTCCTGGTCATTGAGAACCATTCAAAATCTGCAGCAAAGCAGCTCCTCCATCTTAAAAAATCTCCACAAATTTCATGGCTGCTGTCAGAGTTGTTACATCCTCCTCATGTTGAGTCACTGTGAGAGAGGTGATCAGGGTGCCAACTGGGAGAAATCAGGCTCCTTTCTTTAAATATATAGGTATCATTAGGATGTAATCTGTGAATTGAAGGCCAACTGGGGAGCTTCAGACAGACCTCACTATCTGGCTTAAATTGCCTGGAGTCAAATTGAGAGCCATAATGATCTAACTAAGCAACAATAATGCCATTGAACATGGACAGAAAGAAATATTTGTATTTATATAGCACCTTTCATATCCACTGGATGTTCCTAAATACTGTGCAGCCAGCAAGATACCTTCTAAAATTTGGTCACCATTGTAAAGTAGGTAACATTGCTACCAATTTACATCGAGCAGCTCCCACAGACTGCAATGTGACAATGATCAGGTATCTATTTTTGTGAGGTTCATTGAGAGATGAATATTGTTCAAGACATTGGGGATAACTCTTATGTGCAACAGGATCTTTTACATACCCATCTGAAAGAGCAGATAGAGGTTTACAGTTCTCACCCTGACAGTGCAGCACTCCCTCAGTATTGCACTGGAGTAATTCTTGGGCTGATATCTCTGGAGAGAGACTTGAACACATTGTTCCTGACACAGAGGCAAGAGTGCTACTCACTGATCCTCAGCTAACAAGGTCACTCAACGTACAGTCGGACAAAGGTCTCCTGGCTAAAACCTTACTGAGGAACTATTTTACTCCTATTAAATAGTATCTTTTGTGACATGTGTTTAATAAAACTGACAATTAATCCATTGTTACTTCACACAGGGCAAGTCTGAAGCCAGTGTCATGTTCAAGCTTATTCCAGTGTCACATCGACCAAGAAGCTCTTCTCAAAACACAGTAAGGCCTGTGTCATAGTGATATCCACATGACTCTACCCAGGTTTATTTTACTACAACTGTCTGGCATCTCTTTGCTCACATATTTCTCACACTCCTTGCATCTTACTCTCTCAGAATATTTCCTCTCCGGTGTTATCTCTCTTTCCCATCATTATTCCCATTCTTACTCCCTCCTTCACCTTGTCCCATTATTCCCCAGTAGGATATTGCAGAATATGCTTCAGGAGCAACATTTCAGATAATCTAGATGCTGGAGAATAGATGGTATGAAGAACTGGAAGTCAGGTCAGGTCAGCAAGGATAAGAATGGGTAAATGGAGCCTAGTGCAGGCCATGAAATAAGTAGCAAAGCTGTGGATGAATTGGATTTGACAGAGAGTGAATGCTGAGAAACCACCTAGGAGAGTATTAGAATATTTGATTCTGGAGGTGACAAAGGCAACTTTGAAGGTTTCAGTTACAATGGACTGAGGTGGATTTTTGAAGAGGCATAATCTCAGGATAGGAGGCTAATTATTTAGGACTGGGATGAGGAGAAGTTTCCTCATTTAAAAAGTTGAGAATCTTTTAAATTCTCTGCCTCAGAGTGTTGTGAGTGCTCCTTCAGTGAAGATATTTAAAGCTGAGATAGACCTTTTTTTGAGTTCTCAGGGAATCAAAGTATATGGGGACTGGGCAGGGAAGTGGGGTTAAAGATCAAGATCAGCAGTAATCATTGTGAGTGTTACAGCAGACTCAGTGTGCTGCAGAGTCTACTCCTGCTCCTATGTCATTTTTCAACAAATCATGGCTAATCTGACGTGGCCTTACCTCTACTTTCCTGTCTGTCTCCCATAAGCCTTGACTCCTTTGTTGATCAAAAATCTGCCAAAGTCAGGCTTGAATATATTCAGTGACTTGATCTCTGCTGGGGAACAGAATTCTAAAGGCTAACAATCTCTTGATAGAAGAAATTGCTTCTCACCTCTGCCTTAAATGGCTGATGTTTTGAAATTGTTCCCTCCTCATTTTAGATTCCCAAAAAGGAAAAACAGCATCTTAGCATCTACATTGTCAAACCCCTTCTGAGTCTTAAATGTTTCACCTCTCATTCCTCTAAACTCCAGTGAGTAAAGACTCAACCTGTTCAACTTTTCCACATAAGATAACGAAATGCTAACCTGCACTGTCTTTTTCAGAACCTGGCTTATCTGCTGTGCATTTTCAGCATCATGTACTTCTTGATCAGATTTATCCGTTTCTTCCATTTTGTTCTTCGTGTTATATATTTTAAACTGTCGATCACACACGGTATGCAGTTTCTCACAACTTCTCCTCCTCTGTAGCTTTATGTGAGACCACTGATAGACTACTGCCCGCAGTACGATCCTGCCATTCCTTGTGTGGAAGCTGGCCTGACCTTCAGGAGAGGAGATATCCTGCAGATTGTCGACCAGAATGATACCCTGTGGTGGCAGGCCAAGAATATCACAACTTCCTCGAAGTGCGCAGGCCTGATTCCCTCCAATAACCAGCTAAAGAGGTAAGCCAACTGACTTTGAATGCACAATTACAGACCTAATGTGAAGGCAGAAGTAGTGCAGTTTGATGGCCAAGTCCTTTCGTGATTAACTGCTATATAGAAGCAGAGATGGAGATCTTGTGGTACAGCATTGTCCCAGCCTCTAAGACAGAAGCTATAGGTTCAAGTCCACTTCACAGAAATCACAGATGTTTAACAGTGCAGAAGGAGGCCACTCATAGAAACATAGAAAATAGGATCAGGAGTTGAAGAGGAGTTGTGAAGCAGAATCGTGTTGGACTTGAAACATTAACTTTGTTTTTCTCTTCACAGAACTGTTGACTTTCTCCAATACTTTCAATTTTACTTCAGATATTCAGCACTTGCAGATTTTGCTTTTATTACATTTATATAGCTGCTCATATTCTCAAAAATTTCCAGAAGTCCTTGAAATACAATGTATTTCTTTGAAGCGTAGTTACAATTTATTAGCCTACCATTGGAACCTTGGAAACAATTAGTGAGATATTGGGGTTAGCTGGGTGATAAAGGGCCAGTTAATGTATTGTCTGGTAATGCTTCTCCTGGTCCTCCTGGTGCCCTGATCACATGCTACTCTTCATCACATGGGGCTACGATATTCTTAGCATTCACTCAGTCAGACAAAAGAGGAATCATTGGTTCATCCTCTAAGATTACAATCTGGGACAGCACGGGGTTAGATACAGAGTAAAGCTCCTTCTATACTGGCCTATCAAATACTGTCAATGCAAGATACAGCATGGAAGGACATGCAGAGTAAAGGTACACTTTATATTGTCCCATCAAACTCTTACAGAGCAGACCCAACACTGGGCTGGGTATCAAAATAAACCTCCCTCTGCAGGTTCCATCAAACACCCTGGCAGATACAGCAAAAGTTAGACAGAGAAAGAAATCATTAAAGAAAAGCTATTTCAGCCTTTTAAAATGCAGCTCTCCATTACATGAACTCCACATCAATCACAAGATATTATATATTAGCTGATATATTAGCTCTCCCGCTGAAGCTTATCCTCTGAAATTCACTTTCCCACTGTTGCATGCACCTAGGGAACTGATAGAGTTATTTTCTGAAAATATTTCAGCTTGCTTAGATTGAATGGCTTTTTCATTTTCTAGAACTTTCACTGCTCTTCCCTGTATACGTTAAAATGCTCCTCATTTACATTTGCTTCAGTACTTTAATCTCCTTTCTGTATTTCCAGGAAGCAGAGAGAATTCTGGTGGTCTCACTCCTTCCCATTGCACACTTGTAACAAATCAACACTCTGTGAGTAGTACCAGTGTGGATTGTTTCAATCACTGTGGGGATGATTAGGTCAGTGTGGGGTTATTACAGTCAGTTTGGAATTGTTTCAATCAGTGAGAGGTTGTTTCAGTCACTGGGAATTTTTCTGTCAATGTCTGACTGTTTCAGTCAGTATGGAATTGTTTCAATCAGTGTGAGGTTTTTCAATCAATGTGGGTCTGTTTCGCTCTGTATGGGGTTGGAACAGTTAGTGTAAGATTGCCTCAGTCAGTATGGGGTTGTGACTGTCAGTGTGGGGTTATTTCGATCAGTATGGTTTTATAACAGTCATTATGGGGTTGAAATAGTCAATGTGGGCTTCTTTTTGTCTGTGTGTGTATGCTGCAATCATTGTGGGGATTTTGCAGTCAGTGTGGAGATGTTAGCATTAGTGTGAGGATGTTACAATCAGCAAATGGTTTTATGATTAGTGTGGGGATCCTAAGTCAAAATGGGAATGTTACTGTCAGTACGACAGTATGATTGTCTGAACAAGGGTTTAACTGTCAGTACCATCCATGTGGGGATGTTACAGTCTATAAGGTGATTTTACAGTCTGTGTGGGGATGTTACAACTCTGATCCTTTCTCTGGGCGCTGCTTTCTGCTGCACATTCTTATTGTACCTGCTCTAATATTTTGTTTCCTGCTCTGACTTTCCTGATTTTAAATGATTTGATCCCTCCACAGACCTCACATGGACCATATCTTTCCTTTCAGTGCTTTAAGTCCTTTAAAAGGAGTGGGTCTATAGTATCTCCATTTCCTCTAAAGATGCTTAGGCTAGAGATTGACTCTGTGCCTTGTCGCTTTTAACTGTCTGTAAGTTCTTGAGCACTGAATGTGATCTGTTTAACTTTCTGCTGCTGTGGGATTGATACAGTGAGCCCTGTGGAAGAAGGTGAATATGTTCAACCACACATTGAACTGCTACATGCTCATTACATTTCACTCCCTGAAGCTCACACCTCACTTATGTCTCATTTGTGTGGTTTACAGAAGAGGACATGACAATTGCTGAGAAGCTTGTTGAAACAGGTAATAAAATTGTCATTCAGTGGGTTGAGGGATATTATGGAGAGAGCGTGGGGTTGAGGAACATGGGGATAATATGGGGATTTTTTCTCTTTATTTTTTCTAAATACTGATGTGAGCAACACTGGCATGGCCAGCATTCGTTGCCCTTGAACTAAATGAATTGCCAGGTGATTGCAGAGGGTAGTTAAGAATCAACCACATTGCTGTGGATCTGGAGTCACAGATAGAGTCTGCAGGTTCTCCTCCATAAAGCACATAAGTGAATCAGCTGGGGCTGGGTTTTTACAACAATTAATGTAAGTTACATAGTCACCATCAACAAGACTAATCGCATATGAAAAAATCATTTGCCAGATTTACATCCCAACAGCTGATGAGGTGGAATTTGAGCCTGTGACCCCAAAGCAGTCTCCTGAGTTTTCAAATTACTGGTTCAGTGACATTACCACTACGGTTACTGTCCTTTCTCCTGTTGAAAGAAGTGCTTTTTTAACGACCCTATCTATGTCCGTCATAATCTTATACACATCTATCAAGTTCCCTCTCAACCTTCCTGTTCCAAGTAAAACAACTCCATTCTATCCAATCTTTCCTCAAACCCTCCAGCCAGGCAGCATCCTGGTAAAACTTCTCTCTCGTGCAATCATATCCTCCCTATATTGTGGTGACCAGTATTGCATGCAGAACTTCTTTTGTGGCCTAAGCAGCACTTTATACAGTTCCTGCATAACCTCTTGCTCTAATAAACCTCTATGCCTTGTCTAATAAAGGCAAATATCCCACCTGCCTTGTTAACTACCTTATATACAAGTTCTGCTAACTTTAAAGATCTGTGACTATGCACACCAAGGGCCCTCTAATCTTAAGAACTTTCTAGGGTCCTATTATTCATAGTGTAATTCCTTGCTTTGTTAGCCCTCACATCACCTCACATTTTTGTGGTTTGAATTCCATTTGCCACTGTTCTGTCCATCTGACCAGTCCATTTATATCCTTCTGCTGTTTACAACTATTCCTCACTATTTATTGCCCTTCCAATTTTTGTGTCAACTGTGAACTTCTTGATCATATTCCCTACAAACCATTAATGTACAAACAGCAAGGACACCAGCACTGAACCACGTGAAACCCCAAGGAAACAGACTTCCAGTCACAGAAGCATCCCTCTGGCTTCCTGACTGTCGGCCAATTTTGGATCCAATGTGCCAGTTTACCTTGGAGGGGTGGGTGGGTGGGTGGGGGGAGCAGGTGCGGGGGAGGTGTCAGGCTGTGAATCAATTATTGAATGATTAACAGTTAAGAGTTACCAACCAATCATGGGAAGGTGTGATTTGCGTGGTCTTTTTTAAGGATGATTTTCAGCATTGCATTACCCAGAGATGACTGCCCTGGAGAAATATAAACTTCCAAGTTTCTGAGGTCAGTCATCTTGTTGGCAGCACCTAGCTGGACATCACCCTTAATATCTGCATTTCCAAAATGTTGTGCTGAGGTTTTCTTTCCTATCTCCACAGATGAAGAAATCTTTGAATCAGGTAATAGAACCTTGTGTATTTAATGTACAATGCTAGCAATGGTTCCTATATGAACTGCAAACATCTCAAATGATCAGCATTCCCCAACGTGGTTCATATTTGGGGTAGGAGATTGGGACCAGGGATCGTAGCAGGCTCCCCTCTTCTCTCTCCACTCCATCCTTTCACTCCTCTTCATGGATCTCCTAGGCTATTGGCACAGATCATGAAATCTTTAACAGAAATCTTGGTAAACATGAGATCTCCCTGATCTGTGTTATGCGTTCAAGATCCCACCAGTAAGCAATGATACGGTTCTACAGTTGAGGTCAAAACGTTGATGATGGCAGGAGGTGTGTGTGGAAAGTAAATGCCAACATTGGCTGATTGGATTGAATGGCTTGCTTTTGTGCTGTACATACTATGTAATGCTTTATTACCACTTCCAATTGATGCAGCAGCTCTCCTACAGTGCATAGCTGCTGGAGTGGCTTAAGAGTCCCTATATACCCGAATTAGACCTCTCAATGCACCAAGGAAAACTGGCAGTGAATTAGGAGAAGTACCTGGAATAAGTGCCAATCTATGCAGGTGGAAACACTTCAAATTAGAGCCTGCAATCTCAAGGAGCTTTTCAAAAAGTGATTTACAGGAGAACTTCTGCAGCTGAGGGTCAGCCTGGAGAGAATTAAACCTCCTTCTGTATGGCAGGCTGTAAGATTGTCAGGAAATGGAAGAGAGAGAGTGTAAAGTGGAGAGAGGAAAGAGGAAAGTGACAGCATTTGTAAAAGGTTGTACAAAATATATTACCTCCTGCCCTGTCTAAAGAATTCCAGGCCACACTGATTGTATCTGAGGGGAGAATTTTTTTTCTCTCAGTGAAGGAATGTAAAAGTGGAGCCAGTGGAACAGAATGTTGTTTACTACATGTAAAGCTGCAACCAACAGTATCCAGATAGCTCAGGGGATGGCTGTAGAAGACTATGATCGACTTGTAATATAGTGTAAAACATGCATTATGGATCAGTCCTTCATTGTTGGAATGGCCTGACTTTTATCTCCACAGATATTCCAAATTCCCCTGAAATGTTTTGAATGATTCAGCTTGTGATCACAACAGTGAAACTGTGACAGTGAAAAGCTTGCATATGATCTTTCTGTGATTAAATGCTTGCACAATGACTCGCCCATGTAAATATTTCAATTGCAAGATTCCATCAGAAATGGTGATATAACAACTGCTACAGAAATGAATTTTGTGCAAACAGGAGGATATCTAACTTATTTTTGTGGTGACCAAACTAAATTGGACGTTTTTTTCACATGTTGCTGCTATCAATAAATGTGTTATTAAAATCATGGGGCCACTGTTAATGCTGAGGACTAATTTTAGTTGCAGTTTGGCTGTTGGTTGGGCCGTTGAAAGCTGAGGACTAATTTTAGTTACAAATTGCAGTTGATTGGTGGCAAGAAACCAGAAGAGATATCTGTACTTAATGTATTATTTTACAAAATTCTTTCCTCTTGTTTGCTTTCTAAAGAGGAGCTGAGAGAAGGTAAGTCTGCAGATCATAAGTGTATCCTGATTAGAATCACAGTCATTGCTGGCCAATACTCACCAAAACAGTAATGTAAAGTCACTATAATCCCATAGGGCTACTCTCTCTTTAGCGATAGACAACAGGTGATCAGTTTGTGCTGAGGGTCACCACACCTCAGGGAACGGGTGAGGTTCAGAAGTTGGGGCCTTCATTGGTAACCTCAGCTGGTACAGGAATTGAACCCACACTGTTGGCATCTGTCTATGTCTGTTAGTGAGATTTAAATTCATGATCTTCTGAGCCAGAGTAAAGCAATGTTTGTCTATCCCTTAAACCAAGCTCAGTTGCCCTTGTTTGGGAATGGGCTAGGATTTTGCTTATGATCACCCCCTACTATCTCCAAAAAAACAAAAATTTGAATTTACCTTGCACCTTTAACACAGTAAAACTTTGAGACATTTCACAGTTGTATTACCAAAAGAAATTTGACACTTAGTGCTTAAAGAGATAATCAAGCACATAACCAAAAGATCTGTCAAAGAGGATAGGTTTAAAGAAAGATTGTAAAAAAGGCAAGTTAGATAGAAAAGTTTGGAAGGGGAGTTTCAAAGCTCAGAGTTTTGATGGCTTAAGGTCCAATTGCCAATGATAGAACTATTAAAATTGGGGACGTGCAAGAAGCCAGAATAAGAGAAGCTTAGATACCTGGGACAATTAGGCTGGAGAGGATTACAGAGGGAGAGAGGAGCTCGGTCAGAGAGGAATTTGAAAACAAAGAAGAAAATTTTATAATTGATTTGTTGCTGAACAAGAAGCCAATGTAGTTCACTGAGCCACATTAACAGAATGGGGCTTAATGTGAATTAGGATACAGATGCAGTGGATTAGATGACTTTAAATTGATGGAGAGTGGAAGCAAGGTGTCCAGCCAGCAAAGTACTGAAATAGTCAAAAGGGAATAAAGACAAAAGAAACACAAGGATTAGTCTCAGCTCTGCTTGTGCTCACTGACCAGTCTGGAGTAGGTTTGGGGAATTGGCTAAGAATAAAATCTTTGGCTTTTTTTAGAGGAATGCGTAAGTATTAACATAGGAGCAACTCATCCAAAAACTCCTGGTAACGCCAGTACTGGCTGAGTTACCAAGATCTAACTGCTATAACTTAGGTTCTAGTGTACATAATTTGCCATCTAATGTGTGAGAATTAAGATGTGATTTAACATCTGCCTTGTTCTGTGCTCTCTTTCCTGGTGATATCTCCCTGGTGTACAGAAGATGCTGAATTCAATGGATATAACCAAGGACTGTACATTCGTGAGTTATAACTTGCTCACTCTTCTCTGCAGCTGCTTTATGTTTGTTTCCCATTCTACCTCCTGTACCTCAGTTCTGCCTTTCTGTTGCTCTCCTTGGCAGATGGATCAGATATTCACCCTGACCACTAACTCTGGCACCAAAATGTACCTGTTCAACATCAGTAACCAAACACTGTTAGGAAAATGTGGGAAGATTCCACAAACCCTCCTCCCCCCACCCAAATACTGTCATGGAAAGATGGAATTTAGTCCCTCTAATATATTGGTCAGTGAAATTAGATCATTTTCTAATCTCTTCCAAAATTCCCATCTCTCAGAATCACAGAAATGTTATGGTGCAGATGGAGGCCATTCAGCCTGTCATGTCTGCTCCAGCTCTCTGATCATTTTGACTCATTACTCATCTCCTGCCTTTTTACCATAACCTTCAATATTGTTTCTATTTAAGTAATCGTAGAACATAGAACATTCCAGCGCAGTATAGGCTCTTCAGCCCTCGGTGTTGCGCCGACCTATGAAATCTATCTGAAGCCCATCAAACATAAACTATTCCATTCTAGTCCATATGCCTATCCAATGACAATTTAAATGCCCTTAAAGTTGGGAGTCTACTACTGTTGAGGGCAGTGTGTTCCACGCCCCTACTACTCTGAGTAAAGAAACTACTTCTGACATCTGTCCTATATCTATCACCTCTCAATTTAAAGCCATGTCCCCTTGTGCTTGCCATCATCATCCGAGGAAAAAGGGTCTCACTGTCCAACTTATCTAACCCTCTGATTATCTTATATGTGTCAATTAAGTCACCTCTCAACCTTCTTCCTTCTAATGAAAACAGCCTCAAGTACCTCAGTCTTTCCTCATAAGACACTCCCTCCATACCAGGCAACATCCTAGTAAATCTCCTCTGACCTCTTTCCAAAGCTTCCACATCCTTCCTATAATGCAATGACCAGAACTGCATGCAATACTCCAAGTGCGGCCGCACCAGAGTAATCATCTTATGCCCTCTTGAATATCTCAATTCAACCTGTCTCCATCACACTTGCGGGTAGTGCATTCCAGACTCCAACTATTTGCTGTTTAAGAAAGGTTTTCTCTCGTCTTGCATTTGCTTCTTCTGCAAAACACTTGAAATCTGTGCCCTCCTTTTACAAGCTGGAACAATTTCTCCCCGTCTGCTTTGCCTGGATCCATCGTGATTTTGATCTGCCAAACTGTTTGGGGAAATGAAGCAGCTAGTTGTCATTTCTTTGCCAGGATGTGTGAAGGGGGAAAGGCAGTGGGGGAAATATATGTTTGGAACTCACCCATGACCTGCAGTTATCATTAAAGACAAATAGACTGAACTTGCATTTCTTTGGTATCTTTCATAACTTTCAGTTTGACTCATCCCTGCCAATTAACACTGTTGTCCCTCCCTTACAGCGGGATTCAGAAGGAGCATGCGACTGTGCCGCAGGAAATCGAAGAGCAGTCAGTTACGGAGCTCCACTCGCTGTCCGAGCAGTTGTTATACCAGCACAGTGTCACCATATGAGGAGGTTATGAGATACCAACGCAGCCCCACTGACCGACACAGGTTGATTGTCCTGGTGGGTGAGTAACTAATCATCCAGTTTAGAAGCAGATTAAACCATCTCAGGTGGATGGTCCACAACCTCATGTGGCTGAAGGGTAGCTATTTCCTCACTGACACCAGGTGACACCCTGACACTGCACAGTGTGTGTGTGTGTGTAGGGTGCAGTTCTCCAGCAGGGCACTAGGGGTAGACCCCCTGTCCCACAGGGGACAACACTGTCCCACAATCACGGACCCTCAGGACAAAAATATATGGTCGATGATACACAATGTCAGTTAGGACACAGGCAGCAGAGTTTTAGTTGAGCTGAAATCCCACAGGAAACGTGCCAGGAGAGTTGCAATAGTCAAATCTGGAGAAGACAAAGAAATGGATGAGGGTTTCAGTAGTTATGGGACTGAAGCAAGCGTGGAGATGGGCAACGTTACAGTGAGGTCAGTGGTCATTCTAATGGAGATGTTATGGGATCACAGGCTCAGCTCCAAATTGACTGTGATGTTGAGGTAGTGAACAGTCTGATTCAGTCTGAGGCAGTAGCCGGGGTGCACTTCCTGAAGCAGATGTGGGGTCTGATGACAATTTTCTGCTTCCTGATATTTAAGTGGAGGAGATTGTGACTCACAAACAGTGGAGAGGCAGTGATGTGCTGGAGAAAAGTGGTGGAGTGATGCTGCTGACAATGTATAATGTGAAACCTTACTCCAATGCAAGAGTTGCTACGGCTACAATTCAATAGGACAGAGTTGAAACAAGTCAGGGTAGCCCCACTGAGCAGGACAACAAGGGAGACAGTTGTTTTTCAGAGCTTTGGTGACCCACACCCCACCACTAACATTATGATGACTAGTTGGAATTTGAACACTTTCTGAATGGGAAATGTCTTGTGATAATTGGGCACATCGATACCAGAGGCAAATTTGGTTTTCTTATTTTCCTGACACATTAGGTCCCTCAGGAGTGGGAGTGAATGAACTGAGAAGAAGGTTGATTGAGTCGGATCCACATCTCTTCCAAAGTCCTGTACCACGTAAGTCTAGATATCTGCGTAGCATCACCCACAGCATCAATGAGTTTGCACACAACTATCTGATTGGCAGCAAACCGTGAGATCCTTTAATGGGAGAGACAGACCACCATCTGTTGTGCAGGCTCTTGAGACTCTGTTTTCAGAAACATAGGTACAAGGAATTCACTTAGGTGACCTGGATTCTGCTGAGTGCGGTAGATCAGGAGTGGCTAGTCCACTGTGAACACAAGGTGTCTGATCAATTAGGACAAAAGGTGGCGACGGCCCTTCCTATTAGTTAACAGCGGCAAGCTGCTCCGCCTCTCCGATACTGACGCCTCTTTACCCCGGTTTCACCCTCTTGGCCCTGCAGTCCCATGACTCATTAATCCAACTGGGGTCTGTGTGATCTCCATCGGACTAATTTTAGTCCTTTCACAAGCTGCTGCCTCTGTATTTAATATGTCAGGTAGCTGATGAAGGAGCAGTGCTCTGAAATCTAGTACTTCCAAATAAATCTGTTGGACTATAACCTGGTGTTGTGTGATTTTTAACACTGGTTCCTCCACATCATGGCAACGTATTCAAGACACACCTCTGGAGCTGGGCCTTATAGCTGAGAGGTAGGGTCACCACATCTGCACCACAAGAGTCTATAACAGGCACATTTAAAGCTAAATGTCTCTTAATTACCTGCTTAACAGTCTTAATTGGTTACTCACTTTTTAATATGGATTAGCTAATTTGTTGTTTTCCTGCCAGCCATTCAGCCATTTAACACAGCCATCAGGATTCCTAGTCTCCTGTGATTCTATAGACATTCCTAAATGACTCCTGTCTCTGATCCAGGCTTGTTGACTATCTCAGATTTTATCTATTATCTTATCGAGGGGGTGATTGGTCAGTCAGCTCGTCCAGTTGCTCAGGTATTTGTAAGATCATGGCTGATCATCTACATGAAATCATTTCCATACCCTCCCCTTGATTCTCTTAGTTCCCAAAAGTTGAACAATCTCAGGTTGGAATATATTCATTCAATCTACAGGATTAAGGGTAGAGAAGTCTAAAGACTCATGATCTTCTGGATGAAGAAATGTCTTCTCATCTCAGTCCGAAATGGTCAACCTGAGACAATGATCCCTATTCTCAACATTCCAGTCAGATAGAAACAGTCTCTCAGCATTGACCCCCTAAAACCATCTCAAAGTTTGACACTTTTCAATGAGATCACTTCCCATTCTTCTACATTCCAGAGAATATTAGCCCATTCTGCTCTATATCTTCTCAAAGGACACTCCTCTCATACCAGGAATTAACTGAGGCAATTATTTTCAAAGGCAAATATATATCCTGCTTTAGATAAGGAGAACAAAATGGTCCACAGTACTCCAGGTTCAGATGAAGGATGAGTTTGAGTGGAAGCCGGAGGACGAGTGTCTAAGCTAGATTCCTCATGGTACATTCTGCATTTACCAAACCACGTTCAACGTGTATAACTTCAACCCTCCTTTGGTTCAGCCTGGTTCTCCTCCCTCTTGCCCTTGCAGATACCACTCGGCCACCAAACAGCTATGAGGAAGATGGACGGGAATATTACTTTGTTTCCAAAGAAACATTTGAAGCCATGGCATTGAGTCACAGGTGAGGACCCACTGGGTTGATATCAAAAATGGCTAATGGTTGATGGGGACTATGTTAGCTGAAACAACAGTCCCATTGGGTAACAAGGCACTGGAATAATATGAAATCCATTGCAATGACACTGCTACTGGAAACTCTTTCTAAGCTGTCTGTTGCAAATGGAGCAACATCGCCTTCAGGGTGTGTTCTCATGCAGTCTAGTGGTCACAGAGCATCAATAACAATGGGAGTCTCAGCTCATCCACCTGTCTGGAAGTTGATATGAATAACAGAGCAGCAGAAACTTCATCTAAACATAAGTTTGGGAGTGGGGAGAAAGCAGATGAAGTGGATGCAGTGATCACTCTTCAGTTATGCTGATAGGGGTGGGAGGGAAATGGTTTGACTCAGTCACAGAAGGATGAGTTTCAAACAGCACCCCACCAAACTCCCCACCACCAATAAGCAGCCTCAGATTTTAAAAGAAGGGGTAGTACAGTAAGGCAACTACTACCAAGATTCTAGCTGTTGTGGGTAACATTGTGTCGGAATACATATGTTACAGCAACACATGGGTCTGAACAGTAGTCTGCCAAAGACTAGATAATTCTGTAGTTTCACCACATGGGGAGCATCATGATAAAGTTCTGGATCGAATGCTTTTCACCTGAGGGTTTAAAGAGGTTTCTGAGGAAATTGCAAATGCTTTGGTCATATCTCTAAAGTTTGCTTAATGCAGGAATGATCGCTTCTCTATTGTAAAATTATAAAGATAGCTTGTTATTTAAGAAATATGAGGAAGCAAAGTCAGGAAATTACAGACCTTTTAGTCTAACATCTGTTGCGGGAAACTTGTTTGAATCTATAATTAATGACACAGTGACAGAGAACTTAGAGAGAATTTTGAGTTTATTACAGAGAGTCAACATGGATTTGTAAAAGGGCTGGTCATATCAAACAAATTTGATTGAACTACAGTGTACAAAATTGAAGACAAATTATTAACTTGGCTAGATGAATAGTTAGACATTTAGGACAGAAAAGAGATGTAATGGATATGCACTCAAATATAACTGGAAGTGTTCCAACAGGGCCTATTTTGGGATCTCAAGTATTCACTATATCCATGAGTGTTTTAAAATGTTTATATATATATATATATATATATATATACACATGTAAATCTAGATTAACTGACCATACAAAGATTAGTAGCATATTAAGCAATGTAGAAAGGAGCATAAATTATAAATAAATAGATTAAATTAATGGACAGCAGTGTGGCAGATGAATTTTGATGCAAGTATATGAGAAGTCACCCCAAGTAGATCAAAAAATAAAGGGGCTGAGGTATTTTTTAAATGGTGAAAAGCTTGTAAATGTGCAAGTTCAAGGAAGTATTAAGGGTTCGAATGCTCAGATGATTAAATGTAGTGATTTAGTACAAAAAGAAATCAAAAAGGTTTATGAAATTTTAGCCTATTTACCTAGAGACATAGAAAGTAATAGCAGGAATAGACCATTCAGTCCTTTGAACTTAACCCCACCATTCAATATGATCACATCTGATCAACCAACTCAGTTTCCTGGTCCCACTTTCTCCCCATATCCTTTGCTCCCATTAGCCCTAATAACGATACCTATCTCCTTTTTGAAAATATTCAATGTTTTGGCATGAACTATTTTCTGTGACAGATAATTCCACAGCCTCACCACTCTCGGGGTGAAGAAATTTCTTCTCATCTCAGTCCTAAATAGCCTACCCTGTATCTTAAAATGTGACTCCCTGGTTCTGGACTCCATAGTCATTGGGAACATCCCTGCCTTGTCCTGTTAGAATGTGATGGGTTTCTATGAGGTCCTCTTCATTCTTATAAACTCCAATGAATATAGTCCTAACCAATCCAGTCTCTCTGCATACCTCAGTCTGTCATCCCAGGAATCAGTCTGGTCAACCTTTGTTGCATGGCCTCTGTAGCCAGAACATCCTTCCTCAGATAAGGAGACCAAAACTATGTACAATATTCCAGGTGTGGGCTCACCAAGGCCCTGTACAATTACAGCAAGATATCCCTGCTCTTGTACTCAAATCATCTCATTCTGAAGACCAACATACCATTTGTCTTCTTCACCATGTGCTGTGACTGCATGCTTACTTTCAACAACTGGTGTACGGGTATCATTGCACCTCGCCCTTTCCCAATCTATCACCATTCACGTAACAATCTGCCTTCCTGCTTTTGCAACCAAATTGGATAACCTCACACTAATCCACATTATACTTCATCTGTCACACATTTGCCCGCCCACTCAACTTGTCCAAATCATACTGAAGCATCTCTGTATCCTCTTCACAGTTCACCCTTCCTTCCAGTTTTGTAGCTAGAGGGCTTGAATATAAAGAGAAGGAAGTTTAGCTGCAGCTACAAAGCCCTGACTTGTTTACATCTGGAAAACTGCATAGTTCTTGGGATCACAACTTGGAAAGGATGTATTATCTGTAAAAAAAGACTAGCATAGATTCACCCAAATATTATCAAGGTTCCAAGGATTAGATAATGATGAGAGATTACATGTCCCTAAGTTGTCTCAGGTTTTTAGAATTTTGAAAGGAATCTATTGATTAGATAAGGACAAACAATTTCTGATGGTGAAAGAGTCTAGGACAAAGGAACATAACTTTAAGATCAGGAATAAAGTCATGAAACATACAGTGGTTGAAACATGGAATACAGTCCCTAAGAAGCAGTACATACCAACTCAATTTTCAACTTAAAATCTAAGATGGATAGATTTTTGATGGCCAAAGATATATAGCAATTATGGAACCAACATAGACAAATGGAGGGAGAATTATATTAAATTCCAGAACAGGCTTAAGGGGCTGAAAGGAACAGGGAAAGGCCAATTTCCTAATTTGAGTTCATGGAGTTAATATACCAGAGTTACAGGCTTCTGTTGGAAAGATAATGTATTAAATGTCGAGTTTCAATGGGAGATTTAATGTATCAATGGGGAGAGTTTTGACATAACAGTTCATGTAGTATACTTATGGGGTTCAATAGTTCATTTAGGACAATAAAGAGTGAAGACAGGATTATAGAAACTGTACAACCAAGATGTTATGAAAGTGAAGAGCCTCTGATCTCCTCCATTCTGCCAGGTAGACATTGACTGTGACATACGATTGAAAGTTGAAACTAATATCATTCTGTTTGTGAAGGGTCTTCTTCTCACTTCAGGTTCCTGGAGTATGGACAGTACAAAGGGCATCTATATGGCACGAGCAGGGAGGCTGTGCGCTTTATTCTGGACTTGGGGTTAATTTGTGTCATTGACCTGGAGCCACAAGTAAGTGTTCATGTACACATTGAAGGGTAAAGAACAACTGGACTGTTCTGCAATGGTCATCTTGATCAATTAATATTGTTAAGGTCAAACCTTGGCAATAGAAGCCCACTCTGTGAAGCACTAGATTGGAAATCATGGATACTTCACAGCACAGTTTAATGGAATGGCTATAATTACTGCCAAATTCACATTCCACACATCCTTCCTTTACTTAGAGGGGTGGCTTTATTTTCTAACATTGGGTCTCACTTCAATCTATCACCTTACCCTTTAGTTGGCATCTACATTGAAAAGCTTACCATCATATAATACTGTATTGTGTTCACAGCACAAAAACAAGTCATTTGGCCCAACTTTATTCTCCACATGGACCTCCTCCCATTCATCACTATCTAACTCCATCAACCTCACTCAGTGTTGTCAAGATCTGGGACTCTTCTGGAACAGGTGGTAGGAGCTGATTATAAAAATAACTTTAAGGGGAAGTCAAACAAACACTTGAGGATGATGAATTTCTAAGGTTATGGACAAAAGATGGGGAGGGAGACTAAGCACAATTAATTTTTCAAAGAGTCATTACAAGCATAATGAGCCAAATGCCCTACTTCTGTGCCATAAGGTTTTTGACTCTATGAATATGTTGTTTTGTTCCTTTCTCTCTCACCTGCTTATCTATATTAAATGAATCTATGCTACTTGCCTCAATTACTCTCTGTGGTAGCAAATTCTACATTTGTTACTCTCCTGACTTCCTATATTAGATTTATTGGAAACTGTCTTATATTAATGATCCCTAGTAGATCATAGAATTATTACAGTGCAGAAGGAGGCTATTCAGCCCCTTGGGCTTTCACCTGTTACATTATCTAGTGCCCATTTCCTGCCCTTTCTCCATATTCCTATGCATCAATACTTTCCAAAAAACAAAATCCAATGCCCTTTTAAGTGCCTCAATTGAATCTGCCTACATCGCATTTCTGGGCAGTGCATGCCATAGTTTAACAAATTGCTTCGTGAAAATGTTTTTTTCTCTCATTACCCTGCATGGAATCTGGTTGGGAAGTGAAAATCTCTTTTCTATAGCTGCTGTATCTAATCCTTTCATAAAGCTACAGACCTCTTTCAAGTCACCTTTCAATTTTATTTTCATAAAAGAAAAGGTCCAGACTTTCCTCATAGTTATCACCTCACAGTGCTAGTTTCATTTCAGTAAATCTTTTTAATACCTTGTCCATTGTCTCTGCATCGTTTTTATAGCACAGACACCAAAAATATTCACACTGCTCCAAGTTAACCATTTTATCTATTTTTCAATGTTATCCCTCAAAAATTGAATGCCAGTGCTTTTGTCATTTATTATTACTGCTATTTTTAATGTTATGCTCCCATACTCCAAAACGTTATGACCTCGTAATGCTTCCTACCAAAATGTACCATCACTTTTCAGCGTACGTTATTGATTCTTTTGCTACTTCAGCCATCCTTATCTTGTGAAACATGCCATAGAAATGTGAGTCTTTTGTTTCTTTAATTTTTAATTCATTTGCCAATAATGTGTTCACTCTGCATCTTTATCCGTATGTTATATTGCAGTACATTTTTGTTCCTACATTTTTGTTAACTGTTGTCCAATGCTTCGTATTGTTTACAAGTTTAGCAATTGTGCTTCTGATTCCTGATTCCAAATTGTTTATGGAAATGGTGAACAAAAACAGTCTCATCTCTGATCTTGTGGTAAACCCCTCTCATCCTAACCCTGATCTTTGTTTCCTACTTTTTGCAGCCAACTTGCTATCCATGTTACTAATGATCTCCTGACACCATATGTGAGGACTATCTGCCACCGTCCTTCAAATTTATTATCTGTCACACTCCAAACCTTCTTGGCACTGAAATGCTCTTCTCCTTTTCTCACTTAGTCAGCTCCTCATCCGCTATGCGGTCAAGCTCCACCCAAGTTCCCTTCACTGAGCTCTTCCATTTTCTCTGGAATCCTGTCCTCACTCAATCTCTGCTTGTCTGAATCTGCTTCACTCAGGAATAAATCTACTCCCTCTCATTCAACTTGTTCCAGACTGTCCTTCCCACCTATCACAAGTCCATAGTCATCACTGTCCTGCTCAACAATCCTTTCAGTTTCACTCCTCATCTCCTCAAAGTTGCTCCACATTCACTCTTCCCCTACTTTAATTTCCACTTTTACAGTCCTAAATCCAAGGATCAACATGTAAATCAGACAACGCCTGAAATGGAGAAAACAAAGAAACAACTGCACAAACTGAAAATCAGAAACAAAAACAGTTCTGACGAACGGTCACTGGACCTGAAACACTAATGCTGCTTTCGCTCCATGATGCTGCCAGACCTGCTGAGTTTTCCCAGCAATTTTTATTTTTGTTGCATTCGACTGACATGATGGTTCAGTGCAAAAACTGCTGGGTGCTTTTGACTATTATTTGCCTCTTTCTCCACTTCTTCTGGTGCTCTGGTGCCTCACCCACTTAATCTTCCCTTACCATCCTACATATCTGGTCTCACTCATACCATTCCACAATTGAGTTGTCCGGCCAACTAATTGGCAACCTTTCTCTCAGGTACAAATTGTTGTGACTGTTTGATATTTGGCATTCTTGGATTTGCTTGATGAGAACAAAACAAAAATTTTTTGCCAATATGTATCTCTTTTCAACAAGACTGAATGGATTTTCTTGACACACTGCATGGTCACCTCAGATGTGCCTGCACTATCTCATTCCTTTGTTCCTGCCAAAGCATTTGCCAACTTTCATTCTATTGATGACAACATCCCACTTTACCATTCCAAGACTTCACCAATATCTTGGACCACTTCTGTGCAGTTTCACAAAAAGTCATTAGATTAGATTGTGCTATCGTGCCGCCCACAAATGCCACTCATCGACAAGTTAACTCTGGCAAGACTCGAGAGATCCTATCAGGCTCCCATTAAAATCTCTACATCCTTTGCCCTTTTCATTCTCAAACCTACCGACTCCCACAGCTACCTGGACTACACCTCCTCCCATCCTGCCCCCTGTAAAAACGCCATCCCATTCTCCCAATTCCTTCGTCTCCGCCGCATCTGCTCCCAGGAGGACCAGTTCAAAATACGTACAACACAGATGGCCTCCTTCTTCAAGGACCGCAATTTCCCCCCCGACGTGGTCGACGGTGCCCTCCACCGCATCTCCTCCACTTCCCGCTCCTCCGCCCTTGAGCCCCGCCCCTCCAACCGCCACCAGGACAGAACCCCACTGGTCCTCACCTACCACCCCACCAATCTCCATGTACAGCGCATCATCCGCCGTCACTTCCGCCACCTCCAAATAGACCCCAGCACCAAGGATATATTTCCCTCCCCTCCCCTATCAGCTTTCCGTAGAGACCACTCCCTCCGCGACTCCCTTGTCAGATCCACACCCCCCACCGACCCAACCACCACTCCCGGCACCTTCCCTTGCAACCGCAGGAGGTGCAACACTTGCGCCCACACCTCCCCCCTCACTTCTCTCCAAGGCCCCAAGGGAAACTTCCATATCCGCCACAGATTCACCTGCACCTCCACCCACATCATCTACTGCATCCGCTGCAGCCGGTGTGGCCTCCTCTATATTGGGGAGACAGGCCGCCTACTTGCGGAGCGATTCAGGGAGCACCTCTGGGCCACCCGGACGAACCAACCCAACCAACCTGTGGCACAGCATTTCAACTCCCCCTCCCACTCCACCGAGGATATGCAGGTCATTGGACTCATCCACCGCCAAACCACAACAACCGGACGGTCGGAGGAGGAGCGTCTTATCTTCCGACTGGGAACCCTCCAACCGCAGGGGATGAACTTGGACTTCACCAGTTTCTTCATCCCCCCTCCCCCCACCTTGTCTCAGCCGGATCCTTCCAGCCCGGCACCGCCTTCCTGACCTGCAGTCTTCTTCTTGACCTCTCCGCCTCCACCCTACTCCGACCTATCACCCTCACCTTGACCTCTTTCCACCTATCACATTTCCAACTCCCCTCCTCCAAGTCCCTCCTCCCTACCTTTTATCTTCTCCTGCTGAACACTCTCTGCTCATTCCTGAAGAAGGGCCTGTGCCCGAAACGTCGAATCTCCTGTTCCCTGGATGCTGCCTGACCTGCTGTGCTGTTCCAGCAATAAAGTTTCAACTTTGATCTCCAGCATCTGCAGACCTCACTTTCTCCTTTTCATTCTCTCCAAAGCCTATCATCCTTCTTAAAGCACGGTGTCCAGAAGCAGATATAATACTCCAGCTAAGGCTGAACTAGTGCTTTATATAAGTTCAAATAAATTCCTTCTTTTGTACTCCATGCCCTGATTAATAAACCCTCAAATACTGAGGATACCATATGATTTATTAGCTGTTCTCTGACATATAACCTTCTGCCATTCCCCGCTCTATCGTTATAGCCCTGCACATTCTTTTCCTTGAGAGCTAGTCCAATGTCCTTTAGAAATCACTGATCAGCTCCTCATTCTTTCTTATGGCTTTGTGTTCCAAAATGTCTTCTCCATTGTTTTGATTGGATTTGTATCCTTCTTACGACTGCATTACAGTTTCAGAGTCTTCTTCAGTCTTGAACCCACATTCTGGAATGTTCCTCCTAAGTTTCTCCACTTCACCATGTCTCTCACCTCTTCCTAAAGCCTCAGAGATACCTGGCTCTTTTGCTAGGTCTCCTGTAATTTTCCTTATCTCTTCCACCACTGCCGATTTGGTGCCTGCTCTTCAGGCTGCTGTGAAACATAGTTTACTATGTTACAGCTGTTGGAAAAATGCAAGCAGTACTGTTGAAAAGTAAGTGGACTACTTGAGATGCATCTCATAAGTTAAGATTACTGAAAAAAACAAATAATATGTCAGGATAAGAGGAGATTTTCTTTCTGTAGCAAATTCTTGAATTGGAATACAGCGCCAGCAAAAGGTGGAAGCAAATTCAATCATAACTTCCAAAAGGGAGATGGATAACTAGTCAAAAAGAAAAGAAAATGCAGGGCTGTAGGAAAACAGCAACAGGATTGGAAATGACTGAATGAAAGAATTCAGAACAGGCACTGGCTAGATGCCTATTTCTGTGCTTTATGAGTCTATATAGGTTGAACAAGTGCTGTGTAATGTTAGAGGTGATGGTGGTGCTTTACAATGCAAAGACTTAACATGAATTTCTATGTATAACACAAATGGGATGATGGGCTGGGTAAATTGGTGTGTAGTTTGCTAAACAAGATAAGGTTCCTCTTTGATTCATGACTACATTGCTAAGTGCTTTGACTTTCTCCTTTACAGAGAATTCCAGAGGCACGAACAAAGGAGTTAAAACCCTTCATTATATTCATCAAACCTCCAAGCATCAGGCGCTTGCAACAAACACGAGCAAAAAGCCGTATCATCACTGATTATTATGTAAACAGATCTTTCAAGGTGGGTTTGCATTTTAATAACCTTTTTTGTTGCCATTCCAAATTATTGGCACTTAGCCATTAGGGGAAGATTTTGACACCAACATTCCAATACAGAACTTATTTCTGGACATCTAGCCACAGTCACTGGTACTTTGAATCGGGTCATCAAACTGATGCCCAAGGCCGACCAGCGTCAAATTCTGTATGACCAGGAAATAGAAACTAGAAATATGAGGGCTCTGTTTCTGTGCTATATATCTCTACGGCTCTGTGATCTGCCATTAAATTCAGCAGGACCTGCAGGATATCCATTCTTTCAGGTTCTCCGCATACAAACCAAAAACATCACTCAACATTGTCTTCCTATAAATATCAGTGCCACTATCTCTTCCATTGTATTAGTCACTTGTTCCTTGATCACATTGTCTGTCTGTCTGTCTGTCTCTCTCTCATCCCCTCTCTGTATTTGGATCTCTCTACCTTCCTAACTTTCTCACTCCTTGTATCTGTATTGCTCCCTGTAAATATCTCTCTTTCTTGCGCTCTTTCTCTGAATCACTGTCATTCCTTCTATCACTCCCCTGACTCCTGTATCACAGCATGGCCTCTCTCCATATAAAACATTTATTTCAAACATATATTTTTGACTCATAGGAAGAAGACTTACAAGAGATGGATGATGTATCTGAGAAGATGCTGGACTATTTTGGACACCTGTTTGACTGTGTGATTGTGAATGATGAGCTCCCAGACACCCACACGCAGCTACTTTGTGCTGTCAAGCAAGCTCAGTCTGAACCATACTGGGTACCAGCAGCTTGGCTCAATTCAGACATGAATGCATAATTCCTTCTCCATTAAGTGTCAGGTGTAAAATAGATGGTAACTGCCATATGGATATTTGATAGGACAGTGTCAAGGAAAATTTAATCTGCATCTAACCCTGTGCTATATCTGCCTTGGGCATGAGATTGAAATTTTTGAGAGCTGAGAGCCTTTCCATTGGTAAGTAAAATAATACAGATCAACACAAAACTTTGAAATTTTAATGTAGTACCCTCTTACACAGTGAGCTATATATAATAGTGCAAATTCTCTGGTGAGAGTTAGATACCAAATAAATGTTGCATGATAAATAATAAAGTCATATTGGTTGTCTGCTTTACTTAATGATGAGCTAGGGCTCTATGATCATTATTCTTCCCTCCTTTTCTTGACTTCTTATAACCTTCCTCATTTTGATGTTAATGCTTTTCTCAGTTCTTTCCTCTTCTGGAGTTGCAGAGTCTTGCTGCACCACGATCATAAGTGATTTAAAACAATAAAACCATAACAACCTATGGGACTGAGCAATTTGTTTTCTCAGTACCCCAAGCACAACATCCAATCCCTCAGTCGCCAGCTTAGACAGAATCTAATCTACAGGAGACAACACAATAATTTGAAAAGATTACTGCAGCTCCCCTGCAACTTCCATCACTGAAACAATTGACTTATTCCAATATCACTGAGGACTCTGTGGGAAGCTAGGGAAGTGATTGCTGAGCTCCTTGCTGAGATATTTGTATTATCGATAGTCACAGTAGAGGTGCCAGAAGACTGGAGGTTGGCTAACGTGGTGCCACTATTTAAGAAAGGTGGTAAGGAAAGTCAGGGAACTATAGACCGGTGAGCCTGAAGTCAGTGGTGAGCTAGTTATTAGAGGGATTCCTGAGGGATAGGATGTACATGTATTTGGAAAGGCAAGGACTGATTAGGGATAGTTAACATGGCTTTGTGCATGGGAAAACACGTCTCACAAACTTAATTGAGTTGTTTGAAAAAGTGACAAAGAGGATTGATGAGGGCAAAGTGGTAGACGTGATATATATGGACTACAGTAAGGTGTTCAACAAAGTTCCCCATGGGACACTGGTTAACAAGGTTAGATCGCATGGGATATAGGGACGACTAGCCATTTGGATACAGAACTGGCTCAAAGGTAAAAGACTGAGGGTGGTAGTGGAGGATTGTTTTTCAGACTGGAGGCCTGTGACCAGTGGAGTGCCACAAGAATCGGTGCTGGGTCCACAAATTTTTGTTATTTATATAAATGATTTGGATGTGAGCATAAGAGATATAGTTAGTAAGTTTGCAGATAACACCAAAATTGGAGGTGTAGTGGACAGCGAAGAAGGTTACCTCAGATGGGCCAATGGACTGAGGAGTGGCAGATGGAGATAATTTAGACAAATGCAAATTGCTGATTTTGGGAATGCAAATCTTAGAAGGACTTATACACTTAATGGAAAAGTCCTAGGGAGTGTTGCTGAACAAAGAGACCTTGGAGTGCAGGTTCATAGCTCCTTGGAAGTACAGTCGCAGATAGATAGGATAGTGAAGAAGGCGTTTGGTATGCTTTCCTTTATTGGTCAGAGTACTGAGTACAGGTGTTGGGAGGTCATGTGGTGGCTGTCCAGGACATTGGTTAGGCCACTTTTGGAATATTGTATACAATTCTGGTCTCCTTCCTATCAGAACAATGATGTGAAACTTGAAAGGGTTCAGAAAAGATTTATAAGGGTTGGAGGATTTGAGTTATAGGGAAAGGTTGAATAGGTTGGAGCTGTTTTCCCTGGAGTGTTGGAGGCTGAGGGGTAATCTTAAAGAGGTGTATAAAATCATGATGACATGGATAGGATAATTAGACAAAGTCTTTTCCTTGGGTTGGGGGGAGAGGTCCAGAACTAGAGGGCATAGGTTTAGGGTGAGAGGGGAAAGATATAAAAGGGACCTAAGGGGCAACTTTTTCACACAGAGGGTGGTATGTGTATGGAATGAGCTGCCAGAGGAAACAGTGGAGGCTGGTACAATTACAACATTTAAAAGGAATTTGGATGGGTATATGAGTTGGAAGGGTTTGGAGGGATATGGGCTGCTTGCTGGCAGGTGGGACTAGATTGTTATGGGATGTCTGGTCAGCATGGATGAGTTGGACTCAAGGGTCTTTTTACGTGCTGTACACCTTCATGACTCTATGATACCATCACCTTCAAGTCACACAACCCCAACTTGGAAAGTGATCCCTCACCTCCGCAGTGTCAACATCCTGGATTTTCTTGCCCTACTCCATCATCAGAGCACTATTATCTTAAAGAGGTTTATCACATGCTCCTGGGGCAAATTAGGGATGGGTAGCAAATGTGACCATGCCAACCGTGTACACGTCCCAATAAAGAGAAATGAATACTGCATTGCCTGTAATAGTGAATAAGTACAACCCATTACCAGCACTGATGAATGTCTTTCTCAGATTTATACCATTAGCATATTACACAGTGCTGCACATCATAGTCACTCACCAGCCAGACACATAATGCAGAGTGTTCAGCCATTCTCAGATGACATTGTGTTTCACTGTGATAGATGCAGCCATAAAGGCTATTGGAAATCAATATATATGTTTGTTCTTTCATCTGGTAGTTATCAAATGGCACTAGGCAGTGGGTCGGGCGGCATTTCCTGAATGATACGTCAAACACAGATCCTGAGATTGCTTGATGCTTCCCCATTTGTTATCTCCCACTAATTACAGTGAATGCGTCCCCAGAGATAACAGTACATTATCCCCAGTCAGTAAATTATCTTTTCAGTTTACAGTAAATTACGCACAAAGTTCACAATACACTGCAATCATTACACTGTATAACCCGAGATATTGCAGTGTATTACCCCATTCAAAACAGTAATATGCCCACAAAGTTTACGAGACTTTACTGCAAGATTACAGATTATTATCTCAAATGTTACAGTACATTACCCCCAGAGATTATATTACAGCAGATTATAGTTTGTTAGTCTCAGGATTACAGCCCTGAAGAAGGGCTTATGCCCGAAACGTCGATTCTCCTGTTCCCTGGATGCTGCCTGACCTGCTGCGCTTTTCCAGCAACACATTTTCAGCTCTGATCTCCAGCATCTGCAGACCTCACTTTCTCCTCAGGATTACAGTAGGATTACTTCAGTAAATTATCCCATTCATTACATTATGTTGCCCCCAGAAATCATAAAATATTATCCCTCGAAATCACAATACATTTTGCTCAGAAATCACAATATATAATCCCTAGAGAGTGCAGTACATTATTCCCAGTTTTTTTAGTACAGCATCCTCGAGACTACAGTACATTACCTCCAATAAATAGTCCATTGCTGACAGATTTGGCAGGACCTGACCACAGCTAAGGCCCGCCTCTTGACATTGATTGACGATGTCTGCACCAATCAGCGGTTCTGATCCCACCTACCGCCACTGATTGACAGGCGGCGCAGTTACCCGGAACTGGATGTCTGCAAGCGCTGACCCCCAAGTGCCGTGGCTGCCACAGCAACGGGTAAGCGGCATGGACAAACGATGGGAGGCGGTGAGTACCTCGTCCTACTTGGGGGTTGGTGGGGGTAGAAGGAGGAGGTGTGCACCCTACCCCGTGTCGTCTGGGGCTCCATTCCGGACCTGCAGATCCCCCTCTGAGTAACAGCTACTTATCGAGGGGCTGGGTGTGGTGGCTGTTGGCCTCAGTACCCTGGGACTGACCCCATCCTAATGGACTCTTGCTAAACGGGTGTCAGTGTCGTTGCATAAAACTGGAGAAATGCTAAGTACGTAATGGGGAAAGTGCAGAATTGATTTATAAGAATGGTTGCAGAAATGAGAAACTTTATTTTGAGGATAGATTGAAGCAGTTGGGACTGTTCTCCATGGAAAGAAGAGGCCTGAGAGGAGATTCAATGAAGATTTTCAAAAGTATGAGCGGGCAGGATAGAGTAGATAGGGAGAAGCTTGTAAAAGGAACATGAAAGAGAGAGCATAGATTTAAATGATGTGAGCAAAAAAGAAACCGTTTCATGCAGTGAGTAGTTAGGGTATGGAATACATCACCTGGAAATGTGTTGGTGGCAGATTCAGTTGAGACCTTCAAATGGGCATTGGATGATTATTTGATAGTAATAGTGTGCAGGGGTATGGTCAAAAAGCAGCAGATTGACATAAGGGAATGATGTTTATTCAAAGAGTCAGTGGACCAAATGGTTTCTTTCTGCACTTTGCAGAATAAGAGTCAAAAAGTGTGGTGTTGGAAAAACACAACTAGGAGAAAGTGAGGACTGCAGATGCTGTAAATCAGCTGAAAAATGTGTTGCTGGAAAAGCGCAGCAGGTCAGGCAGCATCCAAGGAGCAGGAGAATTGACATTTGGGGCATAAACCCTTCATCTGGAATGTGGCGTGGGGGAAAGGAGCCTGAGAGATAAATGGGAGGATAGGGGTGGGGCTGGTGGTTAGATAGTTGAGAAGGTGATAGGTAGGTGGAGCAGAGATGATAGTGATAGGTCAGAAGGTAGGGTGGAGCAGATAGGTGGGAAGGAATATAGAGAGGTCGAACTCTGATCTCCAGCATCTGCAGTCCTCACTTTCTCTTAATTCTGTGAACAATTAAACTCTGGAAATTATAATGCCTGATCCCAGTGGAGAATATCCACATGCTTTAAAAAGAAAACAGAGAAAAGGCAAGATTACCTGCATTTAATAATTTGTTTCAGGAAGATTCATGTAAGAGGATTGATAAAGCAGAAGTTAAAATTTATTTTGCAAGAGAAATGTGATGATGAACCGGTCACCTTAACATGAATGGTGGGAAAGATATATTGCCCACCTATTCCGAGGATTGCAAATTACAGTCAGCTTGATACTCAGTTTGTACTTTCCTCCATTGCTTTTCCAGCAATTTCTGCTTTTGTTTGATTTACAGCATCTGCAGTTCTTTTGGTCTTTATTGAAATCTCAGTTATTGGACTCTGAGAGTTTCAGATCCAAGGGAATTGGCTATTGAAAAGTTCAATTTTCTGGGGTAGTTTCCACGGAGTCAACAACATTGGGTGTTATGCATGATCATGACATACAACGCCTGTCCAAGTTGCATCAACGATTATCTGGGCCAATGAAATCCCAGTTGCAAGTGAAAATGGAAAAATGTCGAAGAAACAACATCTTTTGGAGTGCTGAGAATTTGAACTCGTGGATTTCATGTGCAAATTTTGTGCTTTTGTGACAATCTTACTCTGCCTCACATCAGCCAAACTAATTTTGAATTCTTGAATTGTCTCCACTTGCTTCCTGAAGGAGTTGTTTCTTCCTCATTTTCACTTCCTTGGGCACTGGTCGCTTTGCCATTCTGTGGCCCTGCATCACCTGTTGGGCCCCAACTGTCTGTCCTGAACATCCCAATCCCAAACCTGACTATGAGACGGGGGGAACTTGGCTGATTCCCCTGCTGCCTTCCCAAGCCATTGAGTTCATCCCGAGATATGGGTTCAGAGCTCAAATGTAAGCAATTGCTGTCCTGACAGAGAGAGGGTCATAGAGATGTACAGCACGGAAACAGATCCTTCGGTTCAACCCGTCCATGCCGACCAGACATCCAACCCAATCTAGTCTCATTTGCCAATGCTTAGCCCATATCCCTCTATTCATATACTCATCCAGATGCCTTTTAAATGTTGTAATTGTCCCAGCCTCCACCAGTTCCCCTGGCAACACATTCCGTACATACACCATGACTAATGTTCGCACCTGGGGTTTGAACTAGCAATGTTTTGGTCTTTATTTGAGTTACCAGGAAAGCAGCCCAACATTTTCAACATGTCAGATGAGGCTGATAGCTCCATCATTTGTGGAATTTGACCAGAATCAATTAAGAATTGATTTTATTAATCAGGTCAATTTGGTGTCATGAAGACCTTCGTGTGATTCTATTTGGCATGAGAATGGTTGTTAAGCAATCTCCAATCCCTCACTCTCTTCAAAAATATCATTTCACTGACAGTGAATGGTCATTTCTATATTGTCAGCCCAAAGAGGAAGAATATTCAACATATTGTGTTTTAAATTTGGTGACAAGATTTCCAAATCCCTCTGTCACAGCTGTCATGTGGATGGTCTATCAGCTAATCCACTTTCTGAAGGTGGATTTAAAGTAGGATTAGTTTGAAGTAAGGTTGCTGCTGACCCATTTACTGAGGCTCAAGGAGCGCAGCCACCATGAAGAAGAAGCAAGTGGTGAGAAGCTAGAATTTAAGTTTGGTCTGGAAAAGGGAATCAGGTTAACATTTGTCATACTGAATCCCACTGGAAGTACTAACCTTTATTCAAGTGCTGACAGGGTTTGTGTGGATTTAATTTTTTTTTCTGTTTTTATTTTGAGTGCTGGCGTGAGAGATTTACAGCAGAACTTAGAGTTCAGTGTGAAGAACTCTAACCTTGCATTAGGAATAACTAACAGTTGCCAGCACATTGCTGGAACCAAAATCATTTTGTGATAATTGGTTAGAGGGATTGTATAGTCGCTGGTCTGAGGAATTGTTTGTTCCCAATAACCACTAGTTAGTGGGATTATTTGGCTAGTGGCCTCATCACTAAGAGGGAATTATTACAAGTCAGTCATTGTATTGCCGGGTAAAGATGATCTCTGTATAACACATTCAGTATTAGCAGGTGCAAGAATATCTCTGTGTACAGAGGAGACAAATCGGTGATTGTACAACACCAGCTATTCCTGTGTAAATACCTCCTAAATCCATCCAGTATTTACTTGACTTGACTTTCACTCTAAAAGCCCAATTTATCAGCAGTTTTCTTTTATCAAACCAATTTTGAAGAAATTAAATTTTTGTTTATATAGTTCCTTTCCTTTTATACAGAGGCCCTCAAAGTGTTTTAGATACCTACTATCATTTTCAAGCACATTGGTAATGTCCACTTTACACACACGCAATATATGATCAGAGAAACTGTTTATGGAGCTGTTGATTCAATAATAAATTTTGGTCATAACAATGAGGGGATCCCTTATTCAAATAGTTGCATTGGATCATTTATGCTCTCCTGAGGGCAGATAGAGCTTCAGTTTAGTGTTACATCTAGAAAAGAACATCCTTTACAATATCAGATTGGATTGTGGCCTCTGGGTTTCATAATGATTGTGTAAGGAACTGTGACAGAATGTCCCCAACAGACTCCAGATGGTTGATTGAATCAGGAACTGAGAGTGGTATGCATGCTGTCTAAGAGTGTCATCCTTGATACTGATGACTTTGTGGTTTTCTTTCAGCGCCCACCACGTACACTTCCACCTGTGCCAAGGTAAGACTGCTAAAACTGGTGCTGCACATGAGTCAGAAGACATAGTTGTGTGTTACTGTCCTCTGCCACCAGAGGGTAACAAACAATGTGATGAGTAAACATTTGGAAAATTATAGATCTGTGGTCGATGGCTAATTTGAGTGGAGGATGGGTAGTGAGACAGAATGCTGGGTCATTGAGTATGATGTCAAGCACTGGTCCTGGGTTGTTGGAATGGTTGGTGGCATTGGGTTGGTGGTCAGTTGGCTAGGCTGTGAGATTGGGGACTGTATTGCATTGTTAGGACTCGTATTAGGGCTATTAAGTAGTGGTCCTGGGTTGAAATAGCTGAACTATTGGATGGTTTTGCTACATGCTGGGTACTGGGACATGAGAACTGAATTAGTGTTGGTTCGGTGTATAGTGAAGTAGGTTAGGAATATGCTGTGTATTGCACAGATGGGAAGCCAGCTGTATGTTAGTTAGCTGAGGAGTGGGCCAGGTGTTGGTTTGATGGCAAATGCCTAGGTGTTGGGCAAGTGGGCAGTGAGCTATGTTAGGTAGGTGGGTAGCAGGCTGGGTATTGAGTTATGTGTTGGACGTTCAGTTCTGTGATTTGAAATTCGACTGAATGTGTTTTTTTCCTACAATGTGATTGGGTATCTTTTTGCTTTGCTAAAAGATAATTGAGTAGATTATTTCTTTCCTGCAATTTGATTTGAGTATTTTTTATGCTAGTGGTGAAATTTGATAAGGGGGAGCCATTATTATAATCAATTAGAGATGAAAAGCACTGGGATAAAACTAATAAAGTTTTTGTGATAATTGACCTCAATGTGTGTGGGAAATTGGCTTCCTTGTGTAGACTTCAAGAGAAAGGTAGCAAATCTATGGAAGCACCATCATCTGTAAGTCCCCTCCAAGTGAGTCACCATCCTGAACTGGAAATATATTGCCATTCCTTCAGTGTCACTGGATAAAAATCCTGAAACTTAACACTCATAAGTACTGTGCAACAGCATCTAAACCCCATGGGTTGTAGTGTTTCAATAAGACAGATAACCATACTTAAGGGCAATGAGAGTTGTCCATACCCAGCCAGCAAAATCCAGATCTCTTAAATACGTTTTAGAAATAATTATGTGGACCGACCTATAAGATCACAACCTCAGTTTCTAGTAGGTGCAGGATCACTTGAAGCAATGCCATCTGTGCAACAGGAGGGTGTTATTAAAGTAGTTTTGTCTAATTTTCATGGCAGCAGAGAAATCAAGCATGATTCCTGCTTCTCACTGTCCATTCGTTAATCCCAGCTGGATGCTATGTAAGGGTTGACAGTTGACTGTGCCATCAGCTTGTACTACCACTTGGGCAAGACAACACTAGCACAATAAAAATGTGAGTCTTCAGGATTGAAGAAGAGAAAGGTGGAAGGAAGTTAAAATTTCAATATGCAACAACCATAGAAGGCTTGTGGTGCAGTGGGCAACATTGGGCCAAAAGCTGTAGGCTCAAATCATACTCTAGGACTTGACAACTAAAGAAGGTAATTCCATAACGTGGTCAAATAGGTTGAGTATCAATCCGTTTATACTTCTGACAGTTGCCATGACAGGTGTGTGATATTTCTTGTAAGCCATGTAATGGAAAGAAATTGAGTTTCGACAGTGATTATCCATAACTCCCAACTGCAACATATGTGTAAAAGTGCACGTTGGAAAAGATAGATGGATCTGATTGGTGCCAACAGCATGGGGGTTAATCCTTGTTTTGACTGAGGCAGAATTGGAACCTGCCTCCTTAGCCTATCTGTGTTGCAGTTCTTGTGCTGTCGGTTGGATTTGCATCCAGGCAGAGATCTCATGAAGAAGACAGGAATCCATACTCTAACCAACAATGGAAAATGTTTTGCTGTTGTTGATGACAGATTTGTAACTCCAGCATAATGACTGCGCCTCCTTTTGTGGATAAATGGAAATTATGTTTGACCATCCTATTAGCTGCAGAAGAAAGAAAAGGCTATGGGTTCCATTAGCAGATAGTTCAAATGCAAGGAGTTTAATGTTGTTGCTCTGAAAGTTGCTGTCTTGGCCCTATTTGGACGCATGTGTCGTATCCACTGCAATAAGAGATTATCCTCTTTCAAAGGAGGACGCAAAGACAATTCCAGGGATCAATTTTTTTCCAGAATTTAAACTCAGGGAAGTTGAATGTGTTCCCTTCGCAAAAGGAGGCGTTTTGAGATGTTCCATGTTTTTAAGATTGTGAAGGAAATTGAGAAAGTTGATAGAGTGCAGTTGTTCCCATTTGTTAAGAATTCAAGTCCCAGGGGAAAGGTTAGAAAATGATTAACTGAGGGGTAAGAGGAAAATCATAAGAACCTGTTTGCTCAGTGCCTAATCCACTTATAGAAAATGGCACATGGGGAGGAACATTGAACTGGAGGGCCAAGAAGAAATTAGACGAGTGCCTGAAAGGACAAGAGATTGAGTGATTGAGGAATAGTGACAGAACGCCTATGCTTTGGGTTGTTCTCTGATAAAGGAGGTCCCTTGTTGGGATTTTTTTCTGTTAGTCAATGTTTTAAAATATATCTGTATACTTAGCTTGTTTATTTTCTTTTTCTTGGATAATGCGCCTGAAGCAGCAAAGCTAAAGGTAGGCCTTTAATTTCAATTAATCTTCCCACAGATATCCATGATGACTTGTTATTGTATTGACAGTTCTTGTTATTTAATTGCTGGTGGGCGAAGGAGTTGCTGCATCTGTTTGCTGTCCAGCTATTTTTGCAGAAAGTTGTAGATAATGTGCTCCAGCTAAGAACAGAATTGCATACAATAATCACCAGATATTGAATGCTGTTTGGACAGGGACCAGACTGAGAGGCATCATTACCCTGCAGAATGATATTTAAATTTGAATTTAGTAAGTTTGCTTTGCAATTTCTATTTTAGTTACAATGCTCATTCAGGGTTGTTGACACTAATTTTGTTAAATTTGTTCATTTAAAATAGTGGATGAGTCCAGCATGTACTTTTCTAGTCAGATTTTTATTCTGATTCACCCACTGCCAACTCCAACACTACTGATTACATGTTTCCTCTATATAAATACATCCAGTCAAGTTCTCGTCTGCTGATTTTAATCAACCTATTCAGAGATGTTATCACACACCTCTGGAGCAGGTGAGACTTTAATTCAGGTCTTCTGGCTCAGAGGGAGGGACACTACCAGTGTGCCACAAGAAACCCCCCTCATCCAATTATCTCTTAATTATCAGATAACCATCACATGTTCACTAGCTTCATTTTGTCTCAAGCATTCCTGCCAGACAGCTGAATTTTTACTGACACACTATCATAGTTTAAGTGTGAACTTTTGAGAAATTGAGTAATGTATTTGAACCTGTACCCCAGTTAGAGATTCCCTTGCAAGAAGGATGCAATGAATCAGCCAACAAAAATATGAGAAGGCTAAAATTTCTATTTGGAGTGCAATTAGTCATAACTAATTTTCTGTCCTAAATTTCTGCTCAAAAGTATTTGTATTTCACTGAACACAATCTGCTATGAGCCAGTATAATTGAATGCTGTTTAATAGTTTAAATTTAAGAAAATATTTCTTTAAAGTATCCAATATGCTGTGATGGTATACAGGGAGAACTTTATTCTAATGTCAATATTTTTTCTTGTGAAAATTGCATGTTTTTCCTTGTGTTTAAATTGGTGGAGATGTAAATATTGGTGACTAGTAACTGGCTGTTTAATTGCTGTGTTACCTCTATCACAGATGTATCTATAAACAAAACTAGAAAGAAAAAATCCAGTGCGAGCAACGGAGTAGGTAAGTTGCATCAAAATTGCATCAGTGTCTGGTCCAACTGGTGATGGATGCAAACGTTACTGGTTTTCTAGTTTTTAATTCATTTCAACTGCATCCTTTCATTATTTGTCGTCTTCAATCTCTTACTTCTCTCTCTCTGTCTCTCTTAATCATTACTTTGAACTTCATCCTATTGTGATCACTGTTGTCTAGATGTTTCCTTCAACTTTGTTTTCTTGTCTGCTCAGATTAATTTCCCATTAGTATATCAGTATTGATTTCCAGCTTGTTGGCTTTTTACACATCCTGGATAAGAAACAAGTTATGTATACACTGTAACGATGCTGCTCCTTTAACAAGGTTGTGTTGTCCTTGTTTTTTTTTTACAGGGGGTCATAAACACAGACTCAGTCGGTCTAGGTTTGAAGGGTTTTAGGGGCAATTTGATTATAGATAACAGATACTGCCTCGGGAATAAGGCTTTCAAGTTGTTTTTAAAAAACACTTGTATAATGAATGGCAGTGACCAGTTCTCCCAGCTTAGCATTTCTCCCAAGCTTAGATTTGGTTTGGTGTTAGCAAGCAGTCAGTTGTGTAGCTGCTGGATTCAAAGAAGTAGATCCATGCTGATCCTCCCTCTCTCTGTCATCTGTTTCTTCTGTACAAACCTGTGTTGGATTTTTCCATTTTTTGCAAAGAGGTGTTTATGGGGATTGTTGCAAGTAGTTGGAAAAGCATCATTAAGTTGGGGTAGTCTGTTGGATTTTTGGATAGGTTACGTTATTCTGTATTCTGTTCTCTTTTATTTGTGTTTCATCTGGTATCTTGCAAATAATTTCTGTTTTGTTTAAAATTAAGTAGTTGGGCTAGCTGCATCACTCAAGGAATATCCACTTACATCTGCTTAAAACAACTAGCAAAGTTAGAGTTATAGAGATGTACAGCACGGAAACAGACTCTTTGGTCCAACCCATCTATGCTGACCAGATATCCCAACCCAATCTAGTCCCACCTGCCAGCACCTGGACCATATCCCTCCAAACTCTTCCTATTCATATACCCATCCAAATGCCTCTTAAATGTTGCAATTGTACCAGCCTCCACCACTTCCTCTGGCAACTCATTCCATACATGTACCACCCTCTGTGTGAAAAAGTTGCCCCTTAGGTTTCTTTTTATATCTTTCCCCTCTCGTCCTAAACCTATGCCCTCTAGTTCTGGACTCCCCGACTCCAGGGAAAAGACTTTGCCTATTTACCCTATACATGCCCCTCATAATTTTGTAAACCTCTATAAGGTCACCCCTCAGCCTTCAATGCTCCAGGGAAAACAGCTCCAGTCTGTTCAGCCTTTCCCTATAGCTTAAATCCTCCAACCCTGGCAACATCCTTGTACATCTTTTCTGAACACTTTCAAGTGTCACAACATCTTTGATGGGTCCGGGCTACTTTGTTGAAATGTTTTGAGAGGGTCTGGCCTGGTCCGTGACAACTGTATAAGCTCTGTTGTGTTTTCCCCTTTCACCATGCTGTCCAACTAAGTTGGAGTCATTGAAATATCCCATGATTCAGTCTGCGTTGTTTACTTCTTTCATTGATTTGCTTATATGTTCTTGGTGACATATTGTTAGTATAAGGCGGGCTCTGGAATACACTCATGAGTGTGATCAATCCCTTCTTATCCTCATCATTTATTTTAATGCCCCATGGTACTATTTCAATCTTGATGTTTAGTTAAGACCTTTTTAAAATTATTGTTATGTTATTTTTAATTAATACAGCTACAAATGTTGTTGTCAGCACTTGTGTAATCAGCACCTACTCCTGCCTGGAATAGTTGGGTCTCCTGATCAAAATGGAGAGTGACTCCATTTGGGCGCAGATACTATTTGAAGTGCAAATGTTTACAAATTACATGCTAGTTAAGTATAACTACTTGTTCTCTAAGTTTTACATTGAATAATTTGATCCAAGTGCTGATTCTGCAATAACCTACATATAGATTTCTCAGGATTTCAGTCAGTCAATGCAATGCGTGATGTGGCATAAAGCTGTATAGAGCAGCAGGCCTCCAAGCTTGATACCTGTTCTATGTTGATAATTTAAAGGTTTTAGTTTTAAATCATCTTTAAATTATTCTGAAAAGAGGAACGCATTGCTGAAGAATCTTGTCTTGCACTCATCAGGACAAATGCAGAATGCCAAATTTCAAACAGTCACAACAATTTATACAATTGGAGAAAAAATATGCTGATTGGTTGGCAAGCCTCTGATTTGCTATGGTGTTGCCACGGAGAGCTATGGACTCCCTATTCTAATGGTACCAAAGGAAGTGCAATGCTTGAGCATATTTCTTTTGTTTGCAGATAATGAATCTTTCCATATGAAAATATATATCACTTCTAGCAAGCCTAAATAAGCCAGGTTACACGCTTGACTAAATATCTCAAAATAAATGCTAGTGTAGCTATTAACTCAGAATTGTTCAACAATTGATGCTCAATCGAAGAATGAAGTCTAACAGTAGACGTTTTCTTTTGAGTTTTGCAAGTGCAGGCTAGTTGAACAAAGCCTGCCTATTACAAGCAACAGAAGAACATGTAACATTTGATAGGTAACAGATGAAGAGCTCAATTTGAACTACTGTGGTGTTGTCATACACTATTGTAGCTCTACAGAATGTTCACTGAATGTTGTAGACCTAATAGGATTGAGTGTATTGATGATTACCTGCATTTACTGGTATTTTTGTCTTGAAATCTTCCTGTCCTTGGGCACCAACATGTCTCTTATCCTCCCACCTGTTGTCAACCAGCGAGCTTATGGGTATACAGTTACAGAAAAATTAGCTCAATCCTGTTCACAGGACCAAGGCCCTGGCTGATTTGACTTGCTTGAAGCTGAGGACAGTTGTCAGCCCTCCGTGCCATCACAGCTAAAAGTTGCTAATTCATTAGAGACCACAACCTTGTCTGCAATTTCCCAAATGTCACCTTGGGTACAAACCTCCCAATATAGTGACAGAGTCATTGGATTGTAAAATAGTGTTGTCTTCTTTGACACTTGTCTGTCACTTTGTCCCTCAGACACATTGGTGACTTCAACTGGGCGACGCCATTCTGAAAGTATAGAACCCCTTACCCCAGACCTTCAGGATACTGCTCCAAAGAAGAAAAAGAAGAAAAAAAAACTATCAGCAGAAACTGGTGAGTACAGTCAAGCTCCTCTGACCTGTGGAATGTGGATGTATTTGAGGTGCAGATTTTAGTTTGCATTGAAATAATTGCAACGCTATTCTTGGAGGTCAGCCCACCACTGCCCAGTTAAGTGCATGTTTCAGTTAAGTGGGTATCAATCAACTGCAACTTGCTGGAATTTTCCCCCTGCTAAAAGTAGATTCTGTTATAAGCATAAATGTAGGTGGGCTGATTTGTGGGATATTGTGTGAAGCTGAGTTGAAATGGATTAGAGGATGAGGTCAGAAGATGTGTTGGGTGGTTCAAGAATATGGTGAAAAAGTGCAGAATTGTCATTTTTTTTCTGTCTTTTGCAGTTTTATCAGGTGTTGGTTCTTACACATCTATGTGCCAGGTGTGGGTTTCCATGCCTGTTGCTACATTCTCACTCATTTCCATTCCATACACATATCCCCACACACCTGTGCCATGTACGGTTCTGATGACTATTATGAACCCGCAACCATGGTGTGTTTATGGGTGTTGCACCAGCCAGCATATTTTTCCACTTGTTCTTTTCAGGTTGGGGATGTTTCAGATTAAAGCTCTGAAAAGAAAATGAGGCTCCTGTCTATTTATAAACGTTTATTCTTTGTTATAGAATTGGAAACCTCCTTCACCCAGCAGAATGCTTCTGATGTGTGCAATTTCTACACTGGACCGGATGATGAAGTTTCTCGGAAAATCAAGAAGAGAACCAAGTGCGTGTTATTAACAATAACTGTCCTGTTTTAGGTCTTGGGTCTGTCCTTTTTGTTCTTATCAAGTGTCCTCTGCCAATTATGAAGGGTATAGAAAACAAGAGAAGGGAAGTTATGCTAAACTTATACAAAACAGTCCTGCAGTCTCAGCTGGAGTATTGTCTGCAATTCTGGATGCCAGGCTTTCAAAAAAAAATGTGAAGGCATTGGAGAGGGTGCAGAAAAGAGTCATGAGAATGGTTCCATTTCCCTGATAAAGAATTTTGGTTATGTAGACTCATTGGATAAGTTGGGTCTGCTTTCCTTGGAGAAAAAGAGTGGAAATTTCTTTGGGATAGTCAAACTCTTGAGGGATCCAGACAGATTAGATGAGGAGAAAATGGTGGAAGATTCAAGAACAAAAGAACACAGAGTTAACATCGGAAAGATGTTGTGAAACTTGAAAGTGTTCAGAAATGATTTACAAGGATGTTGTCAGGGTTGGAGGATTTAAGCTATAGGGAGAGGCTGAACAGGCTGGGGCCGTTTTCCCTGGAGTGTCAGAGGCTGAGGGGTGACCTTATAAAGGTTTACAAAATTATGAGGGGCATGGAGAGGGTAAATAGACAAAGTCCTTTCCCTGGGGTCGGGGAGTCCAGAACTAGAGGGCATAGGTTTAGGGTGAGAGGGGAAAGATATAAAAGAGACCTAAGGGGCAACGTTTTCACACAGAGGGTGGTACATGTATGGAATGAGCTGCCAGAGGAAGTGGTGGAGGCTGGTACAATTGCAACATTTAAGAGGCATTTGGATGGGTGTATGAATGGAAAGGTTTGGAGGAATATGGGCCAAGTGCTGGCAGGTGGGATTTGAATGGGTTGGGATATCTGGTCGGCATAGACAGGTTGGACCAAAGAGTCTGTTTCCCTGCTGTACGTCTCTGACTCTATGTGAAGCAATAGGGACATGAAGAGAAACCTTTTCACACAGCAAGTGATTGGGATCTGAAAGCTGACTGGCAGTGTGAGGAAGGCAGGTTTAATCAAGATTTTTAATCAGAAATTGGATAATAATTTGAGCAATGCACTGGAATTTAGGGAGGTGGAGAATCTCATCCAAAATTGCCCTTGAAGTTGTGGCGATGAGCATGGTGGAGACGATGCCCAAGATTGGTATTGCTCAGCTCCTTGTTGACCAGTTTAGTTATCCTCATGAGTGATTAGCAACCTTTCATTGAGTGATCTTCCCTCTCTTATTTCCTTCATTCAACAGTATTCAAAAAATAATTCTAACACCACTTTATTAAATTAACAACCAGGAGAACACGGCCTGCTGGCTACAGCAATGAACTTGAAGTGGAAGAAGAGGACATTATCGGTGAGGGGCAGGTTCCCCGGCCCCAAGGTCCTATTTTTGCTATATCAGCTGGTTCCAGCCAGCCTGTGGACAAAGTCTTTCTGGAACGAAGCCGTAAGTAATTGTACTGGTTCTAGATGGGTACTATTGGTATTCAAGGAGGCAGTTAGCCATATAGATGTTGGGAGAGTTTAAGAAACCATAAATGCTGTGTGAAGCAAGTCTGTAAGAAGGATTGGGAATTTATTGTATTCAAACATAGGAACGCACCATTTGGCTCAACTGATACATGCCAGTATTGACACTCCAGGTGAACCCTTGCGACCCTCCTTCACCTAACCCCATCAAGCAGGTCCTTCCATTCCTTTCTCTTCACATGTACTGTTTTCTTGAAAGCATTTGTGCTCTTCACTTCACCCACTCCTTATTCTTGTTCTTGTCAGTCACTGATAAAGAGGACTCTTCTAAACATCCTATTGGATTATTTAGTGACTATTTCTGACAGCTATTTTTGGTCTTACTGAAAAGTGGAACCATTTTCCATGTGTTTGCTCTCTCAAACTCTTACTTTAAAAAAAACCTCAAGTCAAGATAATCCCAAAATCTCTTTTATAAAAGAAGCAAGACTCATCATCTATGTTTCCTGTTAGGCATAAATTTGTAGTTTTGATAATTTGCTGTTCCTCTTTGTATTCCTTGATAATGTTAGGAAATACTAAACTTAATTTCATAATTTATAGTCAGAGTCATAGAGATGTACAGCATGGAAACAGACCTTTCAGTCCAACCTGTCCATGCCGACCAGATATCCCAACCCAATCTAGTCCCACCTACCAGCACCCGGCCCATATCCCTCCAGACTCTTCCTATTTATACACCCATCCAAATGCCTCTTAAATTTTTCAATTGTACCAGTCTCCACCACTTCCTCTGGCAGCTCATTCCATACACATACCACCCTCTGTGTGAAAAAGTTGCCCCGTAGGTCTCTTTTATATCTTTCTCCTCTTGCCCTAAACCTATGCCCTCTAGTTCTAGACTCCCTGACCCCAGAGAAAAAATTTATCTTCACTTTAATTGTTTTTTGACTTTCTGAGCCTTTGTGTTCATTTGTCCTCCCCTTTGTAATTCCTGTTATTCACAACAATCATGTGAAAAAGACTGTAGAAGCAGAAACAAAGAACTACAACACTTGGCAACAATTCCACTGCGGAATCAAAGCAATAATATTATTGTTGGAAAAAACTGATCCAAAGAAGGGCAATCAGGAGACCAGTAGCCTTGTGGAGAGAGATTAGGCAGCAAAATTGTAAAAACTGCATCTTTTTATTTAACTTTATTTTTGATTGTGAACTGAATTGGTGAAAAGGATTGTTTTACAGTAAAGGACTTAGAAAGTATGTTGCTGAAACTCATTGTGGGCCATATTTACACTGTTACTTTGCAAGCAGTGAGGGTAAGTTGTAAATAGTTACCACGGCTCTGAGGCACATACAAAGTAAGATTCATTCAGCATCAAGTAGCTCTAATTTGAGCACTTGTGACCAATTGTGGATGCCAAAGGTCATCAACCTGACAACAACTATCTGATTGGTTTCTATTTAGTTGAACCTGGGTGCAAACAATACAATGAAAAGCCCTCTGACGTCTGGGAAAGGCGGTGGTGTGTCAGTCTCCGACGAAAATAACAAGAGCTAAAGAAAGCCAGTTGTTTTCCCCTACCAGCTGCTGTGAGCTGTTGCTTTTAACCAATATGTCAGAGACTTATCATACATAAACCAATTACTCTATGCCTCCTGTGAAGTGAAATAACCTGAAAGAAAAATCAAAGAATTGAAGGAATTGGGAAACTAAAGAAAAACCCTATAGGCTGTACTATTGAACTGTTTCCCCAGTATTTTTATTATTATTGCTCTATCATAACACAAATGTATTTGTCTGTATATGGAGAGTTTTTAGAAGATGGTGAGGATTTGAGTTTTAACTAGTAATGATATGTGAACAGTTCACCTTTTTACCTGTGGTTGAATCTATTTATTTGTAATAAATCTTAAGTATAAAAACCTGGCCTGTGTTTCTTGTTAACCTGAGTCTATCAGACAGATACGTTGGGGACTTTGGTATGTTGATCATTTTTTAAAAATGTTTATGACTCAAGGAATAATGGGCTTCATGTCCGCAAGCTACCCTAATGAGGCATAGGTTTCCTTATTGAGGGGAGAAAGTTTAATCCCATCCTTGTGTTTAAATCTCTTCTTGGCTTATCTGAAGTTCTAACCTTCTCCAGTTTTCTTTATTCCTCCAGTCTCTTACACATTTCTGGTCTCCTTCGTGTCCCCATTGGTCCCCTTCGTGCCTTCAGTTGTCTAGACTCTGGAATTTACTTCTTAAGTGTCTCCATCTTTCTTCTCATTTAATGTGTTATTTAAAACCTAGCAGTTTTACCAAACCTTTGGTCGTGTGTCCTGATCATTTTTGGCTCAGAAGTAGAACTTCAGATTTGTTACAGTGTGGAAGGAGGTTATTCGGCTCATTGTGCCTGTACCGGCTACTTAGTGTCATGCTCCTGCCTTCTCCCCATAACCTTACATGCTGTTCCTTTTCAAATAACCATCTAATTCTTGTTTGCCTCAATTGAACCTGTCTCCACCACATTATCAGATGGTGCATTTCTTTGCATTCAACTTCATCTGCTACCAATCCACTCACTCCATTAACTTGTTTACATTCTTATAAAGTTCAACACTATCTCCCTCGCTATTTATAATGTTTCCAATTTTTGTATCATCTGCAAATCTTGAAATTGTGCCCTTTATGCCAAGGTCTAGATCACTGAACATATTAGGAAAAGCAAGGGTCCCAACACTGGCCCTTGGGAAGCTCCATACAAACCTTCACCGAGTTCGATTACGCTGCGACCTTCTGACTCAATGTGTTTGTTGCAATATTGTTGCTCTCCCATTATTTCCTTTAACTCTAATTTTGCTCACAAGTCTGTTGTATGGCACTGTATCAATTACTTTTTGGAAGTCTGTGTACACCACATCAACAGTGTGGTTCTGATCAACTCACTGTATTATTTCTTTTTAAAAAAAAAACTCCAAGTTCGTTAAACATAATTGTCCCTTAAATCTATGTTGGTTTTCCTTAATTAATCTGAATTTGTTTATGTGAGTATCGATTTTGAACTGAATTAGTGTTTCTGTATTTCTAGAATTGATATACTTGTGATAAAGTGGATGTTAAAGGCGTTATGCAATTGCAATCAACTATTATTAACTCCTCTCACTTGTATTTCCAAGGGTCATCGGGTAATCTGGCACTGATAGCTTCTGTGCAAAGATATGCAGGCATTCGTGGGAATGGATAAATTTTTCACTTCTCTCTTCTCTCCTAAGAAAGAGGAGATGATAGCATAGTTGTAATTTCACTGACTAGAGGCTAAAGCAAATGCCCTATGACGTGGATTCAAATCCAACTGGAGATTGTGATATTTAAATTCAATTCTTAAAATTTGGAATATAAAGCCAGTCTCAATTATAGTGGCACAGAACTATCATTGTTTGTCATAAAAATCTACTGGTTCCTTAATGTCCTTTAGGAAAGAAAATGTGTCAGCAAATCCCTATCTGGTCTGACCAACATGTGACGCCAGACCAACAATAATGTAGTTGATTCTCAAATTGCTCTCCGAAGTGGCCTGGTAAGTCACTCTGTTCAAAGGAAATTGGGGATCAGAAACAAATACTGGATTTGACCTGACAGTTCTTCACTGAGTTAAAAATCACACAACACCAGGTTATAGTCCAACAGGTTTAATTGGAAGCACACTAGCTTTTGGAGCGACACTCCTTCATCAGGTGATAGTGGAGGGCTCGATCGTAACACTAAATTTTTGCTATAAATTCTGTGTGATGTAACTGAAATTATACATTGAAAAACTGATTGTCTGTTAAGCCTTTCATCTGTTAGAATACAGTGATAGTTTCACTTCTTTCATGTGTAAATCACAAAACCTTTTTTTTAAAGTTGCATTCTCGGGTTAGCTGTTAATAATGGTGATAGCTAGACAATATGTTGAAGGTGTTGGCCCCCTGTGTTCTCTGTCTATGCCATGATGTTTAGATTTATCTCACTTTTTAGATGAGAATCAGAGTTTTATATAACTTCATGCAGTTTTTGAGCTCAGAGTTCTACATGAATGCAAGCAGTTTTTGAGCAAAGTACAATGTCACTCTGCAAGTACAAATTCACCCCACAAAATATGTGTGCATGTGGGTCTTTGTCTGTCTGTGTGTGTGTGTATCTGTCTGGGGTGGGGGTTGTGTGTGTAGTGAGTGCAGAGTGTCTTAAGTCTGTGAGGGGGTGCATGTGGGAGGGTGTGTGTGCGCCTGTGTGTACCTGTGCCCGTGTGTGTAGGAATATCTGTGTGTGTAGTGCAATGGTGATCACCTGTAATGTGACATGAACCAAGGTCCCGGTTGAGGCCCTCCCTATGGGTACCAAACTTAGCTATCAGCCGTTCTCCACTGAAGTTGTGAACGGCTATGCTATCTTATTTTAAAATGTTGTACATTGCTTCCACAGGTCGATTTCAGGCCACAGACAGGTTGGAGATACAGAAATCTGCTGAGCAGGTTGATGTGTACATGGAGGTCAAGCCCACCTTGACAACCAGAGATGTCTCTTTACAGGTACACCGTGGATTTAGGTAAGGGAAACCTGTGATGGCAACAGTGCGGATTGTACCAGGAAATGAGAGTTGTCATTTAAACTCTTTCCACTTGAGACTGTTTTAGGTAATTATTTATTAGCTTAAGTAATTAGGAGTTCAGTTGTCCAATTCTTTCAGAGCACTTATCAAAAGCCTACTAAGGCAAAGATAATGTGTGCAGAAAATGAATAGCAAATCCTTGTTGCTAATTGTTCTTGGGTATTAGACTATCTGTTCACATTACCACATTTTAAAAAAAGACTTGCCTTTATATAAAAATGTAAAAACAAAATACTGTAGATGCTGCAGATCTGAAATAAAACAAGGAAAGTAATGCAAAAACTGAGCATGCCTGGCAGCTTGCTCTGTGAAGAGAGAAACCATTAACATTTCCAGTCCAATGACTCTTCTTTGGAACATTCCAGTTTCTGAAAATGTTATACTGCCACTCTTGAAGTGTAGTCACATAGGAAACATGCTGTCCAATTTGCAAGTTAACTCTTATAAACAATCTGATAAATGGCTAGAACTGGCCTTTTTGTTTTCAAATAATGGCTTCGTGATTCGTTCAGAATATGGCTGCACCCCTTCTAAAGCTAATAGATCTTTCCCAACAAAACTGAGACGTTACAACTGATGTAGTCAAGCCAGAGCTCTGTACTGGTGAAACGTAATTTTCTCACTTTGTATTACAGACCAATTGATGTGAAGGCCAGCATTGTATTAATCTTTAAAATTACTATTTGAATCTGTCTGTTAATTTTGAGATTTTGAAATTTTGGACTGTAACTCTCTCTGCTCTTTACACTTCCCTGCTTCTGAGCTTCTCAACATTTAGTAAAGAAAAACTCTGTTCTATCTATCTTTGGTCCAAATGAATGACCTCTCATTTCCTCACATTGAATCGATCTGCCACAATTTTGCACACTCACTTAGTCTTTTTTTCAAAAGAGTGTCATGGGTTGCATTGTAAAGTAAAGCTCTCTCTACACTGCTTCATAAACATTTGGATGGCAGGTACATCGTAATAGAGATTAGGGATCCCTTTACCATGTTCCCATCAGTCTAAGGATTCCCCTTTTAATTCCTACTGCAGGCATTTGCTAGTTGGGTACAGTTTTTGTGCTGTGGCCACATGTCAGATCCATTGACTGGAGATAATGTTGATCCCAAGATCCTGATCAGAAGGAACACACAATTTGCCTGGAGCACAATGGCTGCATCCGTTGGATCTTCTTGTTTCTGATTTACTTCTAAAATTTTTCTTCAAAATGTATGGATGTCACACTGGGTATATAATGCACTTTATTTCCTCTCTCCTCAGGATAATTGGGCTTTTCTCACAAGGGTTTCTGTCTGGATACATGGTGTGGAATATCATTGTAGTTTATGCACTGTCAGGTAACAATTTCTCTGAACTCCCAAATCTACTGCAACAATACAGCATGTTGGTCTACCCAGGACAGTGTCTCCTGTACATGCTGCTTGCCATCAGCACTGTCTCTGCATTTGACAGGTAAGAAGGTGAGGGAAGGATAGATATTTTTCAGCCATCTGGGCTCCCAAATATCCCTCAAAATATGTACCCAACTACATGGTTCGGCTTCCAATGTGCAATTCACTCACTGATTATACATCAGTTAACATTTCCTTGAGTGGTTCAGTTTTGAGAGAGTTTTGCTAAATTTTTTTGCAAGAGCACATTTCCTCCATTGTCTTTATGACAGGCATCTTGATGACTGCAGAATGTGCATTGCAAAATGTGAGTTTGGATTTACCTATGATTCCCCCAGTTGGGGGTCTCAATTTGTGATTCACCCACTTGGTGTTTGTGATTCCCTGTTGAGTGACCACTGGTTTGTGGTCACTCAACAAGAGCTTTGTGTCTGTGATTCCTCCCACACGGTGATGACATGTTTAATTATTTCTCCTTATATTGGGAGTAACTCCTACAGAAGCGCTGTAAGATAAATAGATGCTGGTTCCCAAGAAGAGTTTATGGATCACTTCATTCGGAAGTTTGAAAGCCAGAAGTGCAATGCTAGTAACAACCAAACTGGTACCATATAAAAGTAACCAATTAAAGGGAAATCTTGGAATAAAAGCATTAAAACATATTGATACTTTTGGAAAACTCAGTAGGTATCTAAACTTTAACAGTGGCAGGTTTGATCAAAAAAGAAGTTGGCAATGACTTAGGTACAAAGAAACCCATGGAGCAAGTGTGAGTCTGCAGGAAGTGACAGATTTCCAGTGTAGGTGATGTTGCTTAAGGTGGTTGTTACACGGTGGCACCCGTTTTATGGTCTGGACAGTTTGCAAGGAGATGAAACCGACTTTCAGGCCACCTGTAAGTTGCCAAGTTTCAGACCACCTTGCAACAAGTGGCACAGATCTGCTTCTGCCTGTCTGCTGACCTGGACCCACTGCCATTTCTCAGATCAGTATGCCAGATCTTACTGGTGTTTTTGGTGGTGTTGACACTATTTCTATTTTTCTATTATTTTTCTAATTTTCGGTTTAGGACTGAGAGCTCAAGAAAATTAAGATTAGCTTAACCATCACCCCTTGACATTCAACTGAATCCCCCATTATCAACATCCTGTGGGGTGCCACTGATCAAAAATTGAACATGCCCCATAAATATAGTGGCTACAAGAGCAAGCCAGAAACTAGGAATTCTGCAACAAGTAACTCATCTCCTGAATCCTCCAAATCCTGTCCACCATCTACAAGGCATGAGTCAGGGGTGTTTTGGAATACTCCCCACTTACCTGATGGTTGGAGCTCCAAAAACACTAAAGAAGCATGACCATCCAGAACGTAGCAGCCTGCATGATTGGCACCACATTCACAAGCATCGACGCCCTCCACCGATGCTCAGTAGCAGCAGTGTGTACAATCTATAAGATCCATTGCGGAATTTCTCTAAAGATCCTTAGACATCACCTTCCAAACTCATGACCACTTCCATCTATAAGGACAAGGCCAGAGGATACGTGGGAACACCACCACCTGCAATTACCTTCACTCTTCCTTCACTGTTGCTAGTTTGAAATCTTGGAATTCTCACCCTAAGGACATTGTGGGCCAACCTACAGCAAGTGGACTGCAGCTGTTAAAGAAGGCAGCTCACCAGCACCCTTTCGAGGGGAAACTAGGGATGGGCAATAAATGCTGGCCAGCCAGTGATGCCCACACCTCTCAAATCAATTTAAAAAGATAAATACGTTGTTAAGTTTTATTTATGTTTGTGTAAAATGTTTTCGTGAAGTGTGGTTAGCAGTTTTCAGGAGAAAGTGAGGACTGCAGATGCTGTGGATCTCCTCTACATTGGGGAGACAGGCCGCCTACTTGCGGAACGTTTCAGGGAACGCCTCTGGGACACCCGTACCAATCAACCAACACAACTGCCCCATGGCTGAACACTTTAACTCCCCCTCCCACTCCGCCAAGGACATGCAGATCCTTGGCCTCCTCCATTGCCAGACCCTGGCCACACGACGCCTGGATGAAGAGCGCCTCGTCTTCCGCTTAGGATCCCTCCAACCACGGGATGAATGTAGATTTCTCCAGCTTCCTCATTTCCCCTCCCCCCACCTTATCTCCGTCCCAACCGCCGGATTCAGCACCGCCCTCTTGACCTGCAATCTTCTTCCCGACCTCTCCGTGCCCACCCCCTCTCCAGCCTATCACCCTCACCTCCTTCCACCTATCGTATTCCCAGCGCCCCTCCCCTAAATTCCCCCCAACCCCTCCATCTTTTATCTCAGCCCGCTTGGCACACCAGCCTTATGCCTGAAACATCGATTCTTCTCCCTCTCGGATGCTGCCTGGCCTGCTGCGCTTTTCCAGCACCACACTTTTCAACAACTAGTGGTTTTCAGGAAAAAGCATCATGGTTCGTGCAGCCATTGAACGGTAAAACATATGAGTCCCTGTGACTAAAGGATCCATACACCATCAGACAGTTGCAAGTCTACTTAATGCCAGCCAATCTGTCATCTATACCTGACCTGGAAGCAGGATCCTGTCCATCATTGGGTACAACACTACTCACCATTACACACGCTTTTGCTCTCTCTAACCTGCCTACCATCCTTGTGCAGTTTCTTCTCTCCCAGACCCCTCGTATACAGCTAGGGTCCCTCCGATCCAGCTACCCCAAAACTGGTAGTATCCAAAATCCAGATGTTGTCATAATCTTTCATGTGGTAAAAACAATGACTGCAGATGCTGGAAACCAGATTCTGGATTAGTGGTGCTGGAAGAGCACAGCAGTTCAGGCAGCATCCAAGGAGCTTCGAAATCGACGTTTCGGGCAAAAGCCCTTCATCAGGAATAAAGGCTTTCATGTGTCAATTCTAATTCTTAAAAAGTATATGTATTATTTAAGTTTACCTGGACAATGTAGTTTGGTCCTGCATTGGCAAGGTGTTCCTATAGATTGGTTACTTGCACCCTATTCTGTGCTCAAACTGCCACTTGACCTCACCCAACCCAGCTTGATCAATACTGTCCACCGCTTGTACTGCCTACCCCAAAGTCTGAAAATAAACATATATTGGTTTCAGGCTCAGTCCTGAGAGTACCAAGTTTGAAATATCGTACCTGTAGGATGTTTCAGTCTTCACTAGTCCAATGGATTGAAAATAAAATTGAGAACAGTTATTATAGCCCATATTAGATTAGCAGAATGGGTAGACAAATGACAGGTAGAACCTAAAAACCTATACAAGGGTTGAGAGGACCTAATGATTATCAGAAGGGAAAATAATCAATCAAGCTGTCAAAATATGGTTGATTGATTAATGATGCTACCTACTTACTTGGATCAGCAAATCCATCAGTACCTCAGCAGGATGACTATTACTGTCAAAGTAACTTCTGAAAAACAGATTCTCTACTCTGGACTGTATGTGACCATCTCTGATCCCAAACTTAAAGTTCTTGCCTGCATATTTACACCCCACTCCCCTGACCACTACCACCATATTACTACTCCTTCTCCCTGAGCAAAAGTGGGTAAATTCCAATGAGGCAGAACATCCTCCTACCACAATGAAGCAGTTCTTCCTCACTTAACATAAAACAGCTTAATTTCAGATATTTTAAACTGTCAAAAGCATTAGACACAAGTTCGCAATTCATTCATCAACATTAAACCTTTTTTCTCATTGTTCTGTTCTCTCCAGGGTTAATTTAGCTGATGCAGCAATGGCAGTGCGTAGAATTGTGACGCTGGATCCTGCTGCATTGGCCTCTGTCTGTAAGTACTTGCATTGCTCTCCATCTTAAAAAAAAACTTTCTTGCTTACCCATATTTATATTTTTGCATGTTTTGTTCCTGTTCGTATCATTGTATCACTGATCCATTGCCTGTGAATGTCACTGATCTGTTGTTTGTCATGATCTCACTTTGTATAGATATGCAAATGTTTACAATTAGTATTTTATTGTTAACTTTCAAGTTGAAGGATGCTAATCCTACAAAACAGAGAAGCTTGAGTAATACAATTTCCAATGGGAGACTAAAACCAAAATGGTACTTTTGGTTGTGCTAGTGTATTTGTATCTAATTTTTAAGAGTTGCTGGTTTCCTCTGGTACCTGGCTTGTGTGGACAAAGTTAAAAATCACACAATATCAGGTAATAGTCCAACAGGTTTATTTAATATATCTGATATATCATTTCAGTTGCATGGCACTAATCTTTTGCTTTAAATTCTGTGTCTTTTGGTCCTGCTCCATAGCGTCCTGATGAAGGATCAGCGCTCCGAAAGCTAATACGGAGGAATCTCCTATTATTCGAATGAGACTTTCAGATAATTGATTATTCAGTTAATTGATTTCCTCTGGGGCTTGGAGTTTTTTTGTGAAGTCTGTTCCCCATTCAGGAGACTAGGTAGTAGCACACCACGCACACCCGCCCTCCCAACTCTGTCCAACACCGCCCTCCCCCCGCATCCACCCCAACCCTTGTCCAGTACCACCCGCCTCCACCCTTGTCCAATACCACCCCAGTCCAATATCACCCCCCCCCCCCCCCACCCATGCCCCAAACCTGTCCAATGCTGGCCCCGTCCACCTGCACTCTCATCCAACACCGCCCCCCAAACCGGTCGGACACTGCTCCCATCCAACATTGCCCCCCTTACCCCACCCCGCCCGCCACTTAAACCCATTCAACACTGCCCCACTTCCCATCCAACCCCGCAACCCGCCGCACCTTCTCTCTTCCCCACCCTCCATCCCATCTGCCCCTGTCCCCTCTCCGGGGATATGTAGGGAAGAATATTTTGTCATGTTTATGGTAATTCTTGTATAAGGCTGGAGCAACCTTGAGATGGTGTCACAGCACAGCTCCTCACTGGATATAAATAGCACAATGTGAGCAGAGTTAGTTAGGGACAGAATGGGGAATGGGTCTGACTGGAAAACTGGCATAGACTCGGTGGGCTAAATATCTTCCTCAGTGTCATTTATGCCTGTGTGACTCTATTGTACACTAATGGAGGCCAGCTAACCAAGGACAGACTGGAAATTGTCTTTCTTTCCCTTTTTTTAAAGTTATAAGGCATCTGTAATGATGAACAGTTTTGTTGTGTTTATACAGTTTTTTTTTGTTTGTGCAGTGTACTTCATAGCTCTGGTATTATCACTGAGCCAGCAGATGCCCAGTGACAGGCTTAACAGACACCGATTCACAAAAGAATCCAATTTCACTCTTTGGTAAGTTGTAGTTTGTACATGTTCTGTTCCAACAGAGCACTAATGGAATGATAAAGCACAGATTAATTTACCACAAATGCTAATGGCTTTTCAGTCTGTAACAGCACTGCGTAAATCAGTAATTAGTGTGAGCCCCATCAGAGAATTCCTTATTATATGCTGTACTCGGGCACTTAGAAAGAGGAGCAGAAGTGTTTTAGTGAGGGGGTTATTCTGTATCCATCTCACCTCAGAGTCCTTTTTTAAATACAGGCATATGTTTATATGGAGGTGACAGTGTTGAAATGTCAGTTTGTGGTAGACAAGAGAAATGATTGAATGAAGGCTGGTTGGTAATTCACTGAAGTCTCAGCCTCTAAAATCATTTCCTGTGCTCTGTCAGGATGCTGCCCAGGTCAAATCGTGAACCAGCACATCCTGACTTAGGCAAAGCCACAGAAATGTTGAAGAGTTTATTAGCAGGTTTCTTTTTTAATCGTTCATGACCTGTCCAGTCTGTGTTTTGATCCAGTCTTAGCAATCTACCAACGTACATCGTGTGTGCTTTGATGAAAGGGGTACTTCGCTATGGGTGTTGCCTTTGTTGGCATCTTCAGGAGAGAGTTAAAGAAGAAAATGAGAACCAGTTGTTAGTTCAGAATTAGGCCTCAAACAGAATGTTTTTAGTTCCAAAAGTGGTGAGGTTGCATTACAGCTAAGATGATCATGTGTAGAACCGTTATTGAATAATGTAGACATCATAATTAGTCTTGATTATTTTCTGTAAGTTTTTTTTTTAGTTTCCCATGCTTATTATGTGTAATTGGTTGTCAGCACTTTGCAACATTGACTTCACTCCACCTCAGGAGCAGACCTCCACTCCTATTTCTTTGGTTAATCTTTAAAGCATAAAATTGGATTCCCCACCAACTGATGATATAATGACTCTATAATCTGTGCTTGTTGCCCAAAGAATATTTAAGAATCAACTATGTAACGAGGTACTGGTTTCACTAATCGACAAGGCTAGATAGAGGTGGCAGTTTCTTCTGAGTATTTGCAACAATCAACAGCTTTTTTATTTTGGTGGTAACACTCAAATTTTGCAAATCACACCTCTGCAAGCTGGGTGAAGTCTTAAGCTCTAGGTTGTTAGTATTGGATCAGAATCACTTGGTTACTGAGCTGACAGTAGCGACCTTCTGCATATTAGATTTGTAGTGAAATTCAATGTCCCATCTCAGTAGTATGTTGCAAAGTTTGCACTAAGCATTTTGTTGTATAGGACCTGTTATTAAATGAGTCATTGCCTCTCTCTCTTCAGGCCTTCTGGATCAGAGTTTCAGATTCTGCACCCTTGGGTTGTAGTGAACCTTGTAGTGAGCATCTTGGTTGGACTGGCCTGGATCTTCCTGTCATATCATCCTACGCTTGACTATACTGAAGGTACATGAGCAAAGATTATGATTAATGATGATCACCCCAGTTGTGAACAGGATAAAAGGGAAGAGGAACTGGGTATGAATCAGCACTTACTGTTTTGAGTAGTAAAGGTTTGAAAGCCTTTTGGTGTAGTGGGGGGAGAAAAGGATGTACAATGGAGGGAGGTATCCATTCCTATTTCAAAGGAAAAGTAGGACACCACTAAGTATGGGAAAGTTGTGAGTTGGGAAATATAGAAGAAAAGCAATACACTGGAACTACTTCCATGCTACATGAAAAGAGAAAAAGGCTAGTTATCACTGAGCCAGCAGACGCCCAATGACAGGCTTAACAGACACCAATTCACAAAAGAATCCAATTTCACTTTTCCTCAATGCTGTTACTTATCTATGGATATGGATGGACATGCTATATATTACAAGGATATATCTGACATAGTGCATGATACGTTTTAGTGAAATGCAAGCCTACATTCTGTAAATATCTTTAATTAACCTAGTTAAAAATCACACAATACCAGGTAATAGTCCAACAGGTTTATTTGGAAGCACTAGCTTGTGGAGCGCTGCTCATTCATCAGGTGGTTGTGGTCTATAAGACTCAGAATTTATAGCAAACCACCTGATGAAGGAGCAGCACTCCGAAAGCTAGTGCTTTCAAATAAACCTGTTGGACTATAACCTGGTGTTGTCTGATTCTTAACTTTGTACACCTCAGTCTAACACTGGCTCCTTGACGTCATTTTAATTAACCTGTTAACTTATGATGTGAATGCGGTAGGTGGCACTTTAACCCAGACCTTCTGACGCAAAGGTCTGGACATTATCACAGCATTGTGAATGGATAGGGACTTTTCTCACTGCAGCATAGGAGGTTGAGGTGTGATCTTATAGAGGCTTAGAAAATCGTGAGGGGTATTGATAAGTTTAATGGTAGATGTCTTTTCTTTCGCATAGGGGATTTCAAGACTAGGGGGCATATTTTTAAGGTAAGAGGAGAGAGATTTAAAAAGACATGAAGGGCAGATTTTTTTTTTAACAGAGGGTGATTCATGTGAGGAATAAACTTCCTCAGGAAGTGGATGCGGGCACAGTTACAACATTTTAGAAGACTTAGATAAGTACGTGAACAGGAAAGATTTGGAGGGAAATGGGCCAGGAACAGGCAGGTGAGACTAGTTTAGTTTGGGATTAAGTTTGCTATGGACTGGTTGGAACAAAGGGTCCATTTCCGGGCTGCATGACACTCTGACACTAATTAGCAGAAGAAGCAATGGCAACATGAAGAGAAACTCGTTCACCCAATGAGTGATTAGGATCAGGAATATGCTCCCTGAGTGTGTGGTGGAAGCATGTTCATTTGAGGCATTCAAGACAGAATTGAATGTTATCTGAAACAGACAAATGTATGTTGGTTGCAGGGAAAAGGTGGTGAAGTATTTGTCAGTTTTCACTCAGAAAACTGGTACTGATGCAATGGGCCAAATGGTCACCTCCTGTGCTATAACAATTGACAATTCTGTAAAGATAAAACCTGTCTTAGCACTTGTACATGTTTTCTGTCTGTGTGTTGTGTTCCCCTGTTACCAGTGAATGTGTGTTCAGCTGGAGTTGCTTATTTCCTCTGTGCTCATTATGTTGTTTGTGGTACACTGTGCCAAAGGATCATAGAGCATTAGAAGTATAGCATGTTAAGTGATGCTGTGGGAAGGTTCACTGTCAGCAGATTAAGGATTGTCTGTGGATGTTGATCCTATCTGTGTGCAACTGAGCTTCACATCCCATATCTTCTGTCAGTGCTTGGTGATGTCATGGGCAGTGTTCTGGTTAAAAGAAGACACAAGTTAATGAGTTCAAAAAGCTACAAGTCTGGTTTGGGTGATAGTTAGTTTGCTTTGATGAAAATCTACTAGAATTATGGATTGGGCAGTTATGGTGCTGGAAATGGAAATGTTAGTATGGACTACAGTGGTGTAATGTCAAGTGCTCTGAACTCTGAATCTCGCTATCACGTCAAAATCTTTATTATTTTCAGAATATATTTTTCCATTAACTGGGGAACTTAGAATGCAGGGACGCAGGATAAGGAGTCAATCATTTGATTGATTTGATTTACTGTCACATGTACCTCAGTGAAAAGCTTTGTTTGTGAGCAGTACACTCGGATCATAGTTAACAAGTACATACAGATCATAGGGTGACAAAAAACTTGGACAGAGTGGGGCATACGAGGGGAGAGGCCATTTTGGATTTGGTGCTCAGCAATGAGTCAGGACAGGTGTCAGATCACGTGGTAGGAGAACACTTTGGTGACAGTGACCACAACCGCCTCACATTTACCATAGCCTTGGAGAGGGAAAGGAGCAGTTACCAAGGGAAGATATTTAATTGGGGAAAAGGAAATAATGACGCCATTAGACAGGAGTTGGGAAGTACAGATTGGTAGCCGTTTGTTCCACAGAAAGGGCACAACAGACATATGGAGGCTGTTTTAAGGAGCGGCTGTCGTAAGTGATGCATAAATTTGTTCCTGTGAGATAGGCAAGAAGGGTTAAGATTAAGGAGCTTTGGATGACGAGAACAGGAGGAGTTTCTCGTCAAAAGGAAGAAAGCAGCTTACGTAAGGTGGAGGAAGCAAGGATCTAGCACAGCTTTAGAGGATTACAGGCTTGCTAGAAAGGAGCTCAGAAATGGGCTGAGGGGAGCCAGGAGGCGGCATGAAAAAGGTTTGGCAGGAAGGATGAGGGAGAATCCAAAGACATTTTACTCATACGTGAGGAATAAGAGAATGATCAGGGAGAAAGTAAGTCTGGTCAAGGATAGCGTAGGGAACTTGTGCGTGGAATCTGAGCAGATTGGGGAAGCCCTAAAAAGTACTTTGCTTTGGTTTTCACCTAAGGAAAGGGACAGTGTTGTGAACAAGAACTTTGAGGAGCTGGGATACAGGCTTAAACAGATCAAGATTGATGAGGTTGATGTGCTGGAAATTTTGGCAAACATTAAGATTGATAAGTCCCCAGGGCCAGGCCAGATTTATCTCGCTCTGAAAAGCGAGAAAGGAGGTTGCTAAGCCACTGGTGAAGATCTTTGCTTTCTCACTCTACATGGGAGTCGTACCGAGGATTGGAGGGAGGTGAATGTTGTTCATCTTTTCAAGAAGGGTCATAGGGGACTCCCTGGCAATTAAAGACCAGTCAGTCTTACATCTGTGCTCAGCAAGGTTTTAAAAAGAATTCTGAGGGATAGTATCTCTGATTAAAGGCAGTCACCATGGCTTTGTGAGGGGCAGGTCATGCATCACAAATCTTATTGAGTTCTTTGAGGAGGTGATGAGACATGGCGAGCAGTGGATGTGGTGTATATGGACTTCAGCAAGGCATTTGACAAGGTTCCCAATGGTAGGCTTGTTCATAAAGTCAGGAGATATGGGGTACAGGGAAATTTGGCTATCTGGATTCAGAATTGGTTGGCTGACAGAAGAAATATATTCTGCCTGGAGGTCAGTGGTGAGTAGTGTTCCGCAGGGCTCTGTTCTTGGGCCTGTGCTCTTTGTAGTTTTTATAAATGACTTTGGATGAGGAGGTTGAGGGATGGTTTCATAAATTTGCCACAGACACAAAGGTAGGAGGTGACGTTGATAGTATAGAGGCCTATTGTAGGCTGCAGCGTGACATAGACAGGATGCAGAGCTGGGCTGAGAAATGACAGATGGAGTTCAACCTGGATAAATGTGAAGTGATACATTTTGGAAGGTCAAACTTGAATGCTGAATATAGGATTAAATACAGGATTCTTGGCAGTGTGGAGGAACAGAAGGATCTTGGTGTTCAAGTGCATAGATCCCTCAAAGTTGCCACCCAAGTGGATAGGGTTTTAAGAAAGCATATAGTGTTTTGGCTTTTATTAAAAGGGGGATCGAGTTTAAGAACTGAGGTTTTGCTGCAGCTCTACAAGTCCCTGGTGAGGCCACACTTGGAATATTGTGTCCAGTTCTGGTCACCCTATTATAGGAAAGATACGGAGGCTTTGGAGAGGTTGCAAAAAAGGTTTAACAGGATGCTGCCTGGACTGGAGAGCTTGTCTTATGAAGAGAGGTTGACTAAGCTCGAAGAGAGGTGACCTGATCGAGGCATACAAGATAATGAGAGACATGGATAGAGTCAATAGTCAGAGACTTTATCCCAAGGCAGGATTGACTGGTACGAGGGGTCATAGTTTTAAAATATTAGGAGGAAGGTATACAGGAGACGTCCGAGGTAGGTTCTTTATGCAGAATGTTGTGAATGCATGGTATGTGTTGCCAATGGGTGGTAGTGGAAGCAGTCATTCGGGACATTTAAGCGACTGCAGGACATGCACATGGATAGCAGTGAATTAAGGGGTTGCGTAGGTTAGGTTATCTTATTTTAGATTAGGAATAATCCTCAGCACAACATCATGGGCCAAAGGGCTGTACTGTGCTGTACTTTTCTATGTTCTATACAGGTTGCACTGCACAGCATGTGTGCGTGGCAAGATCAATATTCTTTGAAGTTAGAGAATCCATTCATCTGTCTAATAATAGCAGGGCAGAGTGGTTGCTGTACAAGTCTGTTATGCACCAGGACAGTATGCTTTCTATGATGCACCTGTCAGAGTTGGTGAGGATCCTTATGGACATCCTAAATTTCCTTAGCCGCCTGGGGAAGAAGAGGCATTGTTGTGCCCCCTTGACCGTTGTATCTACATGGAAAGTCCAGAACAGGTTGCCGGTTATCATCACTCCTAGGAACTGACTTGACAAATTTCTTCACTCTGAGGGCTTTGCATCTCTGGAATTCTCTACCCCAGCTGTTTGTGGTGTTCCTTCATTGAGTACATTCAAGGTTGTGACAGACAGCCAGTTTCTTGGAAACAAGGGTTAGGAGGAATTCCTGGAAAATTTCGAGATAGAAGATCATCCAAGATTATATTGAATGGTGGAGCAGGCTCAAGGGATCATTATGGTTTATTCCTGCTCCTATTTCTCTTAATTCCTACCACTGAGACTGCCAATTGTAAGCACTAATATTGCCCACTTCTGCTTCTGCATTAGTCTGTTGCAACTGCAACCTATGTCCATCATTTGTGAACTTCAGATTCAGTTATTCCAATGCTTCCCATTTTCCATCCTCTATAAATTTGACCTTTCCCAAATCACTGCTTCACATATTTTAGCATACACCATATCCTGTCCATTTGTCACCCCTGTGTTTTCTGACATAGGTTGGCTCCCAGACCAACAATGTTTCAAATTTAAAATCGTGTTATGTGTTCACAGTGGTCCATAGTCTCTCCCCTCCCTGTCGCTGTAACATCCTTCCGCATAAAACTGAGAATTTGACATTCCTCCAATTTTCGTGCCTTTTGTGCAGCTTTGACTTTTTTACCCACTATTGCAGATGTAGTTTTAATGTCTAGATTGTAAGCTCTGGAATTTCTTCTCTGACGATTTGCCCCTCTCTCCCCTGCTTTAAGATTTATGGTTTTTGATCAAGCTTTTTGCCAATTGCCTAATGATTCATTTCTTAAGTCATTGTCAGTATCTAGGCGAAAGTGAGTACTGCAGCAGGAGATCGGAGTCAAGATTAGAGTGGTGCTGGAAAAGCGCAGCAGGCCAGGCAGCATCCAGGAGCACCTGCTGTGCTTTTCCAGCACCACTCTAATCTTGACATTGTCAGTATCTGATTACACTCCTGTGAAGCACTTTGGGACATTTTATGACATTAGTTGTAGGCAGCATGGTTGTGATCTCCTCACCACATTCGTTACTTTTGTCCTCCCTGTTGCAAACAATATTTTTTGCTCGATAATGCATGACAAGCCTTGTTAAAAACTCATGGGAAGCATGTGTTAACTGAGACGGTCAGTGATGATCCACTCAACTGTGAAGATATTGCACAACTATATTTTTCCCAGTTCCTGTCCATAGTTTACTCTCTTTTGTGCTTGCAATGTGGCCGTTCGCCATCCTTCTAAGTTACCCAGAGCAAATGAACTTGATAAAGGAAGGTGGACTTGCTCTTTAACTTCTGCAAGTGAAGCAGTTTGATATTACTTAATAGTTTGCTAGGTACAAGATAATTAAGAGTCAATTACATTGGCAAGGCACTGGATCACACATATGCCACACCAGGAAAAAAAAAGCAGGTATCCTGCCTTAAAGGCTATTAACTAAGAGACTAAATCAGTATATCTCTATTAATTGGATAGATAAAGAGTACAATTAAGGGCTACATATGCACGCTTGTGATGTAGGCTAATAAAGCCATTTAATAAAAGCAAACTAAGAACTGGGGTTCATATTAAGAGGTTCATATTGAAACACAGAGCTTTTATATTAAACTTGTATTGAACCGTAGGCCATTAGGATTACTTGGATTACTCCTCTCTGTCTGGTCTCCATATTATGAAAAGTTTACTGAGGCACTGGAAATGGTGCAAAAATAATTCACAATGATTGTACTAGAACTGAGAAGATATATGTATTGAGAAAGGTGGAAAGGCTGAACAAGCGGAGGCTTATTCTCTAAAAAAGTAAAGGTTTGGGAGATTTTGTAATATTGAAAAAGGCCTTGTTAGGATAGCTATAGAGTAATTGTTTCCACTTGTGAAGAAGTTTTAAACTAGGTCAAACACAAAATAGTCATTAATAAATCCAAAAAGGAATTCAGGAGGAATGTCTTCATTTAGAGAGAATGAGTGTATGAAACCTCAAAAGGCAGTATAATAAATGCATTTAAGGGAAGCTAGATAAACACATGAGGCAGAAAGGATTAGATGAAGTGGGATAAGGCACAAATGTTGACATTGATCCGTGTTGCCTGTTTCTGTGATGTAAACCTGACATAGTGAACCAGTCAGCTTTTGCGACAATTCGATGGATATGCTTGACAGAAGCATAGGTAATCTATTTAGGGTTTGTATATTGCTTTCATCTGGTTACTCATCAAATCTCTTTGGAGAATAAGGTCAACTAAAATCAATTCTTGAAATCACATTATCTTGAATTACTGGAGTTTCATAAAAGTGTACCGCAAGAATGCTGTAATATAAAGTTATGTATAATATCTATCCAATTTTTGCTATAGTTAATGAATTGGTGAAAATATAGCCAGGATGTCATGTTATTATCTGGGTGTTAGCCATCTTCATGGACTGAGTATTTACTACTGAATTGGAGTCTCACTAAAATTTTCATTTTTCTTTGTAGAATCAGAGTTTGCATCACACATGAATGACATTGGTGCACCTGATGAGAAAATTAAAGCTCAAGCATAAAATATGAGCCTTTAATACTGAAGGTGCGTGGAGCATTACATCAGAATGGTCTGGCTACAAGGGACTTTAAATTCCTTTTTGTTTGGTTTTGTGTGATGAAGATTGTATGGTGCAGATGTCCATGCTTATGCTTTCGTCCGAAGTCAATTTTCATCTCTGTTGGATAGAAGTTGAAAGGGTGTCCACATCACACATTTATGTTCCAGTATGAATAGTCCAGTGGATGTCAGTCGACCTTTGAAGCTACGAAAAGTTCCTTCTGAAAATTGGATCAACATATATGTTGAGTATGCTACAGTGGGTGGCCTCCATCTGTGTTTGCTGTGACTCTTTTGTGTAGGTGTGTCTTAAATTTTTGTGCATCTTTGCAACAAAAGCCTGAATCGCCTGCTCAATCTCTTGCACCCAGATGTAAGATACCAGTAAGAATAAACATTCTCTTGTGGAGTAAAAATTGAGGCTGACTACTAAGACAAGTGGGCGGCACGGTGGCACAGTGGTTAGCACTGCTGCCTCACAGTGCTAGAGACCCGGGTTCAGTTCCCGCCTCAGGCGACTGACTGTTTGGAGTTTGCACATTCTCCCCGTGTCTGCGTGGGTTTCCTCCGGGTGCTGTGGTTTCCTCCCACAGTCCAAAGATGTGCAGGCCAGGTAAATTGGCCATGCTAAATTGTCCGTAGTGTTAGGTAAGGGGTAAATGTAGGGGTATGGGTGGGTTGCACTTCGGCGGGTCGGTGTGGACTTGTTGGGCCAAAGGGCCTGTTTCCACACTGTAGTCTAATCTAATCTACAACATATCGCCAAAAGTATGGAAAGGGGTCATTTTATACACCGAGTGTATGCAAAATCAATTTTTATTTGGGGCTGATTAAAAGAAAGTCCTAATCTTCTACTGGGTCAACTTATACATCCTTATTTACTATAATATTAGATTGGGTGTCAAGTAGCGTTGTATACAGTCATTTGTAACTGACGCCCACGTTCAGACACTGCTCTGATCGAGGGAACTGAAGTTTGCTTTGCCAGTTTCAGCAGAGTTGTTTTGAATGCTAAGCACTGATTCACAACCCTAAATCAGCACACTTTTTTTCTTTTCTTTCATGTGTGGAATGTGGGCATTTCCTTAAATCAACTTTGCCATCTTAGCAAAGTTATCAGATGCCTCGTGTGGAAAACAGTTTAAAAATAAAACACATTGATGTACTAAGAGCTGCAGTTCTGAGACTGAGATGGAGACACAAAATTTTGTTGTACCTGCCCTGGGAATACTTGATGGAACAGTGGTCAAAAAGCTTTACTCAATATCAATATCCATCTGTACCTGCCCTCAGGATGTTTGATGGGACAGTATGCAGGGAGATTTGCACTAACTCTGCACTGTACCTTCCTGAGAGTATTTGTTAGAATAGTGTAGAAGGAGCTTAATTCTATTTAAGCTTTCACAAATGGAAAAGTCTTTTCATGTTCCCCAGCAAAGTTGTCAGGAGGTGCAGAGCCCAGTGCTCAGTGACAGTTTAAGTGGCCTGCTTAACTTGTGTTTTAGTAATCAAGTGGAAAACAGAAGCAGTAAAACTGCCATCTTCAATATGTACCTCCAAAAGTGAAACTGTTGGCAGCTAGTCACAGAGTAATTATCAAAACTACCAGGGAGCTGTATAAAGTTAAGCCAAGCAGCTGTGGTAGTTCGAACTTAAGATTTCTGAATAGGGTAGAGAAGTATAAGGTTGCTGTGCAGCATATCCCTTACAGGGGAAGTCCAGCAGAATCAGTCAGAGTTTCAGGACACGTACAACCTGTGAGCCTCATTCACTTGATGAACGTGAATTGTCTCTTAAATGAAAGGAATGTTTATCCAAAATGACTCCGGAGATGGATTCTCCTTTTATAGCATCAATATTCACTCTTGCCATGAAACCTTATGTCGCTATTCATTCAGGTTACTATTACCAACAAAGCTTGACGTTCTGATTTAGGATTTACTCATCACGAAGTTATTGCATGAAATAAAACAATAAATAATATAAAGACAAAATACAACTAAGTGATCTGGCAAACTAGAGCCATAGTTAGTACATAGTTTGCTTTAGAGTTTCTAATTGTTTATAGAGAGGTCTTGGAATGCATTGGGTTACATCTTTCTTTGTGAGCCAGAGTGCGTTTGAGTCCCAAATGTGGAATCAGAACCTGTCTCCTTGAGTTATTTTTGGTGAGATCGTGGATTTGTAGGAAGAATTGAAAAGATGATCTACAGGCCTAAGCCACAGCTCAGATCTTATTAATCAGAAGATCTTAGATTCAAGTTCCACAAGAGAAACTGGTATGCTAATACTGCTGTATGGTAGGTGAACATTCATTCGGTACTATTCAGTGTCTCAGCCAAAACTTTATTCAACAACTGAAATCTATAAATCAAATAGGTAATTTATGTCATTTCTGTTCTGGAATCTTGCTGTGCACGATCTGGCTGCTGTGTTTCTTACACTACAACAGTAACTTCAAAAGTGCTTTATTGGTGTAAAATTCTGTAATTTTGAGATTAAAAATACAAGTTCTTATCTCAATTTTTTGTTTGAAATATAAGCTTTTTAATCATGATAAAATAAAGCATTTGAATCAAAATGTTAGTCCTTGTGATTTCTTCACTCCACAAAAACCATTTCCCCAAATTTCTCCCTTTTTGTCCAGAGCAAGAGAATTCTTGACCGGGTTCAGCTCTATGGCCATCGGTCACCTCTGCACTGTGCCTGAGACCATTCTGCACCTGCATGGCTGGCAACTGAGCCTGCAGTTTCTGATCTTGATACCAAAGGTCACGTGTTATCTGTAAGGGGTCAAAGACCAGTAAAGTGCAGCACAAGAACAGGCCCTTTGGCCCGCCAAAGCTGTGCTGACACATATGCAATTCATATTCCTCTATTCTTGATGATTCATAAATCTGTCAGGATGATTCTTAAACATTGCGATTGTATCTTCTACCACCTCCTTTGGCAGCATATTACAGATACTTAACTCTCCCTCAAGGGTTTTAGCATCCTTCTCTAAATAAGGAGCCCAAAACTGAACACAATATTCAAAATGTGGTCTGACCAATTTATTTATAAGATGTATGATCCTCTGGCAAGACCAATATTTTTTGCCCAAGCCTAATTGCTCTGGAGGAGAAAGTGGTGATCAAGAACTTTATTTTTAAACAACAATCACACCAGGTCACCATTAATGAAATTAACATTTCATATTCCTAGTTTTATTCAATTAATTTAAGTTCTCATTTTCTTTGGTATGATGTGAACTCATGTCTCTGGATTGCTAGCTGGGCAACATATCTGTAATGCTGACCATACTGCAACCCTGAAACCAATGATGGTACTGTTGTCTCTGAGTTATTTATTGTCTGTGGATTGATAGCAACTCATAGGAACATAGAAGCAGGAGTAGGTCAGTCAACCTATTGAGCCTGCTCTGCCATTCAAAATGGTCATGGTTGAAATCTACTTCAGACCTTTTTCTCCACACTATCTCCATATCCCCTTATGCGATTTATATTTACAAATCTGTCAGTCTCTATAAAAGGTGGACAATAAATGTGTTGCCCACGAGTAATTTTTTAAAAATCCAATGATTTAAGCTTCCACAGCTCTCTGGAATAGAGAATTCCAAAGGTTTTCAACCTGCTGAGTAAAAACAACTCTTATCACAGTCGTAAGCGGCTTCCCCTTTATTTTGTAATGGTATCCCCTGGTTTGAGACTCCCTAGTAGATGAAGCATCTTACATGCATCTACCCTGCTTATTTAAGTATATTGTAGGTTTCAATCTTTTGACTCTATGGAATCCATATCCCTCTATTCCCTATATATTCATATATCTAGGAGAAAGTGAGGACTGCAGATGCTGGAGATCAGAGTCGAGAGTGTGGTGCTGGAAAAGCACAGCAGGTCAGGCAGCATCCGAGGAGAAGGATTATGCATGATTCTCCTGCTCCTTGGATGCTGCCTGACCAGCTGTGCTTTTCCAGCACCACACTCTTGACCCACATCCATATATGTGTCAAAATACCTCTTAACAATTGCCATTATATCTGTATTCTCTTTGAAATGCAAGAGAATACTGGCCCAGTTGCATGAATTTCCCTTCGTAGGTCAGTTTCTCCATCCCATGAACAAGTCTAGCAAACTTTTGTTGTATTCTCTCCATGGGAATAATATCTTTCCCAAGGAAAGGGAACCATAACTCTGCATATTACTCCAGGTGCAGTCTAGCCAAGATTCTTTACAACTGAAGCAAGACTCTGCTCCTTTACTAAATTCCTCTTGAGATAAAGGCTAGCAATAGTCCTCCAAATTCTCTGCTGCAACTGCACATTTAGTCTTCGTTGACTTATTGAGGAGGACACCCAGGTCCCTTTATTGAATATCTACATTTTTAAAACTCTTAACATTCAAGAAATATTCTGCATATCTTCTTTCTACTCCATGGAGTATTATGTTTCCATATTATGTTCCATCACCTATGTTCTTGCCCATTTGCTAAGTTTGTCCAAATCCTCTTGAATACACTTTGTATCTTATCCACAGCACATATTCCCACTTAGCTTTGTGTTATATCCAAACTTGGAAATATTGTATTAGGTTCGCAACTCCAAATCAATGAAATATATTGTGTACAGTGGGACTCAAGGATAGATCTATGTAGTACCACATCAGTCACAATGCAAGAATGACTGTTTTATTCCTACTGTTTGTTTTCTGCCTGTGAGCTGATCCTTAATCCATGTCAGTATATTACCTCCTAACCATGGCTTTTAATTCTGCTGACTAACTTTCTGTGGGGGACTACATCAAAAACCATATGAGAATCCAACTACACTCTGTTCACCAACTCCCTCTCATCAAATCTCTTAGTTACACTCCCACTTATAGACTTGTCAAGAATAATTTCCCATTCACCCCGTGCTGGCCTCCTACCTGCCCTCGACCTCTTCATAGCAAACTGCCGCCGCGATATTAACCGCTACCTGAACTCCCACACCCCTCCCACCCACTCCAACCTCTCACCCTCGGAACGCGCAGCCCTCCACTCCCTCCGTTCCAACCCCAACCTCACCATCAAACCAGCTGACAAGGGAGGCGCAGTAGTAGTTTGGCGCACTGACCTTTACACCGCTGAGGCCAAACGCCAGCTCGCAGATACCTCCTCCTACTGTCCCCTTGACCATGACCCCACCCCCCACCACCAAACCATCATCTCCCAGACCATCCATAACCTCATCACCTCAGGGGACCTCTCATCCACCGCCTCCAACCTCATAGTCCCACAACCCAGCACTGCCCGTTTCTACCTCCTGCCCAAAATCCACAAACCTGACTGCCCCGGACGACCCATCGTCTCAGCCTGCTCCTGCCCAACTGAACTCATCTCGGCATACCTCGACACGGTCCTGTCCCCATTAGTCCAAGAACTCCCCACCTACGTTCGTGACACCACCCACGCCCTCCACCTCCTCCAGGATTTCCGCTTCCCCGGTCCCCAACGCCTCATCTTCACCATGGACATCCAGTCCCTGTACACCTCCATCCCCCATCACGAAGGACTCAAAGCACTCCGCTTCTTCCTTTCCCGCCGTACCACCCAGTACCCTTCCACCGACACCCTCCTTCGACTGACCGAACTGGTCCTCACCCTGAACAACTTTTCTTTCCAATCCTCCCACTTTCTCCAAACAAAAGGAGTAGCCATGGGCACCCGCATGGGCCCCGGCTATGCCTGCCTCTTCGTAGGGTATGTGGAACAATCCATCTTCCGCAACTACACTGGCCCCACCCCCCCATCTTTTCCTTCGCTACATTGATGACTGTATCGGCGCTACCTCGTGCTCCCACGAGGAGGTTGAACAGTTCATCCACTACACTAACACCTTCCACCCCGACCTCAAATTCACCTGGACAGTCTCGGACTCCTCCCTCCCCTTCCTAGACCTTTCTGTTTCTATCTCAGGCGACCGAATCAACACGGACATCTACTACAAACCAACCGACTCCCACAGCTACCTGGACTACACCTCCTCCCATCCTGCCCCCTGTAAAAACGCCATCCCATTCTCCCAATTCCTTCGTCTCCGCCGCATCTGCTCCCAGGAGGACCAGTTCAAAATACGTACAACACAGATGGCCTCCTTCTTCAAGGACCGCAATTTCCCCCCCGACGTGGTCGACGGTGCCCTCCACCGCATCTCCTCCACTTCCCGCTCCTCCGCCCTTGAGCCCCGCCCCTCCAACCGCCACCAGGACAGAACCCCACTGGTCCTCACCTACCACCCCACCAATCTCCATGTACAGCGCATCATCCGCCGTCACTTCCGCCACCTCCAAACAGACCCCAGCACCAAGGATATATTTCCCTCCCCTCCCCTATCAGCTTTCCGTAGAGACCACTCCCTCCGCGACTCCCTTGTCAGATCCACACCCCCCACCGACCCAACCTCCACTCCCGGCACCTTCCCTTGCAACCGCAGGAGGTGCAACACTTGCGCCCACACCTCCCCCCTCACTTCTCTCCAAGGCCCCAAAGGAAACTTCCATATCCGCCACAGATTCACCTGCACCTCCACCCACATCATCTACTGCATCCGCTGCAGCCGGTGTGGCCTCCTCTATATTGGGGAGACAGGCCGCCTACTTGTGGAGCGATTCAGAGAGCACCTCTGGGCCACCCGGACGAACCAACCCAACCACCCTGTAGCACAGCATTTCAACTCCCCCTCCCACTCCACCGAGGATATGCAGGTCATTGGACTCATCCACCGCCAAACCACAACAACGCGACGGTCGGAGGAGGAGCGTCTTATCTTCCGACTGGGAACCCTCCAACCACAGGGGATGTACTTGGACTTCACCAGTTTCTTCATCCCCCCTCCCCCCACCTTGTCTCAGCCGAATCCCTCTAGCCCGGCACCGCCTTCCTGACCTGCAGTCTTCTTCTTGACCTCTCCGCTTCCATCCTACTCCGACCTATCACCCTCACCTTGACCTCTTTCCACCTATCACATTTCCAACGCCCCTCCTCCAAGTCCCTCCTCCCTACCTTTTATCTTCTCCTGCTGAACACTCTCTGCTCATTCCTGAAGAAGGGCCTGTGCCCGAAACGTCGAATCTCCTGTTCCCTGGATGCTGCCTGACCTGCTGTGCTGTTCCAGCAATAAAGTTTCAACTAATTTCCCATTCACAAATCCATGCTCACTACGTCCAATCATTATTATCCAAAAGTCCATTTCTCACATTCTTTATAATGATCTGGCAAGAAACACAGAGTAAACAACATCAAAATACCTTACTTAGGATCATATTTTAAAAACAACAATATTCAAAAAACCGTGACGTGGGGGTGCCTGTGTTGGGCTGGGGTGGATGAAGTCAGAAGTCGTACAATATCAGGTTATAGTGTAACACGTTTATTTGAAATCACAAACTTTCGGAGTGCTGTTCCTTTGTCAGGCGATGAAAACAAAATGCATACTGTTATAATCACACTGGCATATCATGAGCAATTTTAAAATCAGAACTAAACCATCAAGAGTGAAATCAAGAATTACTTTTCCAATGGATAAGGGGACACTGGAACACATTAATTGGAATCCTCAGTACCTATTAACAATTTGTTGGGTCATGGGACATGGACCACAACAGAATTGAGACACGTATTAACCATAATCTATATGATTGAATGAGAGACTGTGATTAAGGGGATGAATATCAAATACTATACCTAATTTTCCAGGACAGTGAGGTGGAAGGATGCATTCCTAGATGCAAAATGAGAAATATATTACTCAATATGAATCTGACAAGAAAATCTATTGGAATAAGGACAAATTAAAGCTGGAGATGATTGCCATAAATGGTCTTAAAGATAAAGGTAAAGCTTTTAGCTTGAATTAAAACATACACCAAGGACAGATGCTTCAAGATAATGGAATTCATGGAGACAAAAAGAAGAGCTTTCACCCTATCCTATGGCTTCAGAGAATTTCTTCTCTTCATTTGCTCATCCCTCCTGTAATGACATTCTCTTCCTCCTGGCCATTCATTTTGCCTGTCAAAAACAGGCGGCACGGTGGCACAGTGGTTAGCACTGCTGCCTCACAGCGCCAGAGACCTGGGTTCAATTCCTGCCTCAGGCGACTGACTGTGTGGAGTTTGCACGTTCTCCCCGTGTCTGCGTGGGTTTCCTCCGGGTGCTCCGGTTTCCTCCCAGAGTCCAAAGATGTGCAGGTCAGGTGAATTGGCCATGCTAAATTGCCCGCAGTGTTAGGTGTTAGGTATAGAGGTAAAATGTAGGGGTATGGGTGGGTTGCACTTCGGCGGGTCGGTGTGGACTTGTTGGGCCAACGGGCCTGTTTCCACACTGTAATGTAATCTTAAAAAAAATCTAAAAATGTAATCTAAAAAAAACACGATCTGTGATAATTCACCAATTTTCACTGATAGGCTGGAACACTGACAGCCTAAGATTGGGAAACAGGGACAGATCCAGGACTGGGATTGTGACTAGGTCATGGACAGATTCAGGATTGGGGCTGAGACCCTAGAATTGAAATATGGACAAACCTAGGATTGGGACACTAAGAGATCCAGGATTGGGACTGAAAGACCCATGTTTCGGGACATGGCCAGATTGGGATTGGGGCAGAGCTGGGATTGGGATTGGGACTGGGATTGGATCTGAGCCAGGATTAAGATTTGGATTGGGACAGGGCCGGGATTGGAATTGGGATTGGGACAGTGTCAGGATTGCGATTGGAATTGAGACAGGGACAGGATTGAGATTGGGGTTGGGACTGGGACAGGGCTGGGATTAGGATGGGATGGAGCTGGGATTTGGATTGGGATTATGATTGAGACAGGGCTAGGATTGGGATTGGGACAGTGTCGGGATTGAGTTTGGAATTGGGACAGGGACAGGATTGAGATTGGGGATGGGACAGGGCTGGGATTGGGATTGAGGTTGGGATTGGGATAGGGCCGGGATTGAGATTAGGACAGGGACAGAGCTGGAATGGGGATTAGGACAGGGATTGGGACAGGGTCAGGGGCAGGGTGGGGTTGCTATGGGGACGGCCTGTGGGCGGGGCGGTGGACGTGTCCGGACGGAGGCGGTTGGAGCCTGTGATCGTGTCCGGGAGCAGGAGCAGCCCCAGGTCGAGACGCCGGCACCATGCTGGACTTCGCAATCTTTGCCATTACCTTCGTGGTTTTCCTGATCGGGGCCGTGCTCTACCTGTACCCGGTAAGGGAAGCAGTTTGGCCCAGGCCCCGCATCAATCCCCAGCCTTTCCTGCTGAACCTCCCCCGGTGAAGACGCAGATGCAACTGGAAGGATCTCTCAGCCCTGCCTCAGGCCCCGGGGGCAAAGAGGCAGAAATCTGTGCTCCACGGCTCCAGCTTCTCCCGCAACTACAAACTCCCCATCTTACCTCCCGCCCCATCTCCTACAGCTTCTCCTTTTACCCCCACTCCCCACAGCATCTCCTTTTACCCCCACTCCCCACTTCATCTCCTTTTACCCCCATCTCCTACAGCTTCTCCTTTTACCCCCATCTCCTACAGCTTCTCCTTTTACCCCCACTCCCCTCAGCATCTCCTTTTACCCCCATCTCCTACAGCTTCTCCTTTTACCCCCATCTCCCACAGCTTCTCCTTTTAACCCCATCTCCTACAGCTTCTCCTTTTACCCCCATCTCCCACAGCTTCTCCTTTTACCCCCATCTCCTACAGCTTCTCCTTTTACCCCCACTCCCCTCAGCATCTCCTTTTACCCCCATCTCCTACAGCTTCTCCTTTTACCCCCATCTCCCCCTTTTAACCCCATCTCCTACAGCTTCTCCTTTTAACCCCATCTCCCACAGCTGCTTCTTTTACCCCCACTCCCCACAGCATCTCCTTTTACCCCCATCTCCTACAGCTTCTCCTTTTAACCCATCTCCCACAGCTTCTTCTTTTGCCCCCACTTCCCACAGCATCTCCTTTTACCCCCATCTCCCACAGCTTCTCCTTTTACCCCCACTCCCCACAGCTTCTCCTTTTACCCCCATCTCCTACAGCTTTTCCTTTTACCCCCATCTCCCACAGCTTCTCCTTTTAACCCCATCTCCTACAACTTCTCCTTTTAACCCCATCTCCCACAGCTTCTCCTTTTACCCCCATCTCCCACAGCTTCTCCTTTTGCCCCCACTCCCCACAGCTTCCATTTTTACCCCATTCCCCATAATTTATCTTTTACCCTAATACCCACAATTTCTCCTTTTACCTCGTTCCCCACACCTTTCTCTTTTACCCAATTCCCCACAGCTTCCCTTTCTACTTCCATTCCCACACTTTTACCCCATTTCCCACAGCCTCCCCGTATGATCTCCCCTTTGCCACCCTTCATTACCCCTTTCCAACATACATCATCTCCAGAGCTTACCCATAACCCGTTCCCACAGCTTTCTTCTGATCCTGTCGTTCATGCAGCCTGTTATCATTACCCCCAAATTCCATTGCTATCCCTGTACTAAATATCTCTTGCTATATATTAACTTTGGCTTTTATGTGTGCTTCAGTCAATGATGAAAATTTGATAAAACTGCGGTCAGAGTAGGGTAGATGAGGAAAACAAACATTATTCAATTGATTTTGGAAGACAATACTGGAGGTTAGGCCTGGTGTGAACTTCCAAGGTATGTGCTAAAATGGTCTCCATTAGGATGCTGATTGTTACGCCTTCACATCATCCCCCTCACCCCCATCCAAAGTAGAAATTGGCCTGGGCTGCTGTTCTAGAAAGTGCACATATGTTTTGTTTGGACTGAAGTTTGTAAAAATGAAATGTGTGAATGCATGTGAGTGAGAGAACTGTGCTTGAACAATTGTACCTGAAGATAGTGTACATATGTGTACAAGGCAGTCATCCTTCTGACTGTTCCATTTAATTTTGAAAGTTGGACAGATGCCACCTCAAGACCCTTGAGAAGTACCATTAATGCTGTTTGAGACAGATTCTCCACGTCAATTGGGAGAACAGGTGTACTAACATCAGCATCCTTGAAACAGTTAATGACGCCAGCATCAAGGCCAAGATCATAAATAAACACTGCTGGATTGGCCATAAGGAGTCATAGAGTCATATAGCATGGAGACAGATGCTTTGGTCCAACCAGTCCATGCTAAACATAATCCCAAACTAAACTAGTCCCATCTGCCTGCTCCTGGCCCATATCCCTCCAAATCTTTCCGATTCATGTGCTTATCCAAATGTCTTTCAAATGTTGTAAATCTACCCACATCCACCACTTCCTCAGGAAGTTCAATTCACACGCAAACCACCCTCTGTGTAAAAAAATTGTTCCTTGTGTCTTTTTTCAATCTCTCCACTCTTAGCATAAAACTGTGTCCCCTAGTCTTGAAATGCTGTATCCTAGGGATGAACAACTATTAACTCTATCTATACCCCTCATTACTTTATGCACTCTATAAGGTCACCTCTCAATCTCCTACGTTCAGTGAAAAAAGTCCCAGCCTACCAAGCCTTTATTTGTAACTCATACCTAGCAACATCTCTTCTGAACCCTCTCCAGTTGAATAAGATCCTTCCTATAACTGGGTGACCAGAACTGGACACTATTCCAGGTCTCACCAATGTTCTGTACAACCTCAACATAACGTCCCAATTCCTTTACTCAAAGGACTGAGCTATGAAGGCAAGTGTGCCAAAAGCCTTTTTAACCACCCTGTCTATATGTGGTGCAAAGAATTATGTACCTAAACCTAAACAGGTCCCTCTGTTCAACAAAACTATGCAAGGCCCTACCATTGTTTGTTTTACCAAAATACAATATCTCACTTTTATCCAGATTGAACTTCATCTGCTATTTTTCAGCCCATTGACACGTTTGATCAAGGTCCCTTTGTAATCTTAGAAAACCTTCTTCACTGTCTACTATGTCACCAATTTTGGTGTCATCTGCAACTATGCCTTCTATATTCTCATCCAAATCATTCATATAAATGCCAAACAAAATAGGACCTGTAACCGAACCCTGTGGAACACAGCTGATGACAGCTATGATTAAGATGCCTGAGTACTAAAGCAAATTGTCATCACTCAGCTCAAGGAAGGCATACAAATGAAAGGAAGATAGATAAAACATTTCAAAGATTCCCTGAAGGCTTCCCTCAAGAAATGCATTCCAGATGTCAATGCATGGGAGACTCTCATTCAGAAGAAACAGACCTGAAGGAAGCACCTGTATGAAGGGACACAATTATTTGAGAACACCGGTTGGCTAGCTGAAGTATGGAAAAGGAAGCAGACAAAGGAATGCCGATGATTCCAAGACCACTTTCACCTCTCAGAAGCACTTGCCAAATGAGTGGTTGGAGATGGAGCTCTAGGATCAGGTTCAGTAGTCACATAAGGGCACACAGAACGCAAGATTAGTTACAAGGAATTTCGTAAGTGGACAATCGTATCATTAGCAAGTGATTGACGATAATTTGTGGGAGTCTGAACTGTGTGCATGGAAATATATCTTCCTGTGTGCATACGCTTGTGAATATGTCTACATGTACTGTAGAAAGAGTCAGATTTATCTCAGGTACCTTCGTGACATGAATTGAGCTGTATAGCAAGTGCTGCAGCAGAAAAATGCTTGTAGCCTGTTCCCCATAGATGAATTGCAGTGAATGCATCTGAAATACTTGATAACAGCTCCTTGTGTGCTGCTTTGGGGAATACAAAATTGCCATTGATCGATGAACCATCTTGCATGGTTCAGCAATCGAAGATTAGTATCCAGCTTATCAATACAAGAGCTGTAACAGGAGTGGACTTGTGTAGAATTATTTAATTCAGTGTTGCTGAAAATGACATTTTGCGTTCTGAAAATGCTTAACATTTAAACTGAAGCATATGTTTGTTTACAATATTGGACCCCTGGAGAATTTGTGTTCATACCAAAATACTTTAGTGAACACAACTATGTAAAGAATAGCCCTCCGTATCTCCCCTCTTTTTTGCCTGTTATCCGAAATCTACACCCTCTGGCTACTGACCCTCCTGCTATTTGAAGTAGTTTCTCCTTATTTATCCTATCATTTAGAAGTTCAATCTGTGTTGTGTTTTAAAACAGCAGCCAATTGTGTGTAGTATTGTTTCCACAAAATGAGATAATGACCATTAAAGCTGTTTTTAGTTGTACTGTTTGGGGGATAATTTTTAAGGCAGGATGCTGGGAATATTGTGCACCAATGTGAAGAGTGCTACATTATCTCATACATTTTCCTTAGAGGGCAGATGGGAGCTTAATATTACCATAGCGTTATCAGTTTAACTTACATTTTCTCTTCTGAGAGTGGGGCTTGGACCCATATCCTTCTGACTCAGCCAAGCATTCTAGCAACTGAGCCCTGAATGAAATATTTAAGTTTTGTTTACTTTTACTGCACTTGTTTCCAATGGCCTGTCACTAAATAACACCCAGGGTGCAATATTCTTGGGGACAGGTGGACAGATCTGTCACTATACTGATAAGTGGTTACAGGTCTGTTGCTATATAACATGGACACAATACTGGTGAGGACATGCCAGTTACTAGGTACAGGTCTATTACAACTGAGGGTACAGTACTGGTGTGAATCTTTTGTACCCAGATTTTGATAAACTATTACACAAACAGAAGTATGAATACTAATATATCAGAACTATGCCTCAAACTGTGGCCCATTTGATTAGAAAATTTTATACCTGACTGCATCATTATTGGATACTTTCCCAGTTTGACAATAAAGAACCTGTGTAAACTTCATCTTTTGGCTGGGAAATTGAGCCCTGAGCCTGATCACCATCCAGGGACTCCTGTTGGGTCATGTGTGGGTGGTCAGTTGTGATTAGTTCTAGTTGGCACTTAGTCAGGTAATCTGCTGCAGTCATCATATCCATACATTGGAATCGATGATGTGAAAACAAATTCTCTGCAGGCTTTCATCATGTTTGACATATAGCGGGAGAGATGTGAAGGATTGTGATATGTAGTTTCTTCTGGGTATTCATTCATTCTGTGCTTTGCTTCCCCCCCCCCCCCCCAGGCATCTAGGCAAGCATCTGGCATTCCGGGTATGGCTCCTACAGAAGAGAAGTAAGTCAGCCTTTGCTCTACAGGCCTGAAAGTTTGTTAACAAGAAGAAAAAAAATATCTTGCATTTATATGGAGCCTTTCATAACTTCAGACTGCTCCAAAGGACTTTTCAGTTAGCAAAGGACTTTTGACGTATTGTTACAGTCTAGGAAACGTGACAGCCAATTGGTACATAACAAGATCCCAGAAATTGCAATGAGAATTAATGACGTTCATTGAGGGATAAATATTCACTGTATCATGAATCATGATATGTGATCTGCTGTGGAGATTATAGGATTATGTGTGTCGCTGCCAAGGTCAATATTTATTTCCTCTCCTTCATTGCCTTTGAACAGGTCACCTTTAACTGCTGAATAAAAAAACGAAAGAAGTGTTGGTGCTGTAAGTCTGAAACAAAAACAGAAATTGCTGGAAAATCTCAGCAGGTCTGGTAGCATCTGTGGAGAGAAATCAGAGCTAACGTTTTGGGTCGAATAACCCGAAACGTTAACTCTGATTTCTCGCCACAGATGTTGTCAGACCTCCTGAGCTTTTCCAGCATTTATATTTTCGGACCTTGAACTACTGCAGTCCATTTGGTGTTGGAACACCAATGATGCTAATAGCAACATAAGAATTAGGGGCAGGAGTAGGCAATTCAGTCCTTTTAGCCCACTCCGCCATTTAACATGATCATGGTTGATCTTATCCTGGTCACAACTCCACACTCCTGCCTGCACCCCAGGAGGTTACGCAGAGATAGTGCTCCAACTCAGTATCATGAGAGATTTGGGAAAATACTTGCAAATGTTGGTGTTCACTTGCACCTGCTGTCCTTCATTTTCTGGGTGCTGGAGGTCATTGATTTTCAAGATGCTATCAGAGAAGCCTGACCAAGTTCCTGCATTGCATCTTGTAGATGATATGCACTACAGCTTCTGCGTGCCAGAGCAGGAGAGAATTAATGCTTAATATGACCTTTCTCCTCAATTCCATCTTAAAAAGGCATTTGGACAAATACATGGACAGGAAAGGTTTAGAAGGAAATGGGCTAAGTACAGGGAAATGGGATTAGCATGGATGGACATTTTGGTTGGCATGGACCAGTTTGGGCCAAAGGGCCTGCCTCGGTGCTGTAGGACTCTATGACTGGATGGATGACCCCTTATTTTTAAACAGTGATGTTAGTTCTGGATGCTGTCACTAGAGAAAACATCCTTTCCTCATTCACCCTGTCAAGACCCTTCAGAACCTTAGTGATTCAATCAAGGTACTGCTTACCCTTCTAAACTCGAGTAGATACAAGCCTAATCTTGCCAATCTTTTTTTCATGATAGCCCAACCACTCCAGTTATTAGTCTAGTAAACCTTGTATGAGTTACTTCCAACACATTTAATTCTTTCCTTAAATAAGAGCATGAATACTATACATAACTGTCCAGATATGGTCTCATCAATACCCTGTGTAACTGATGGGGAGGTGCCAGTCTTGGATTGAGGTAGACAAGGTCAGAAGTCACATGACATCTGGTTATAGTCCAACAGGTTTATTTGAAATCACGAGATTTCACATTTTCCCACGTTATATACAATTAGCCAGCTTTTTGCCCACTTACTCAATCCATTTTAATACCTAATCCTTTGTAGCTTACCTATGTCCTCTTCACAACCTAGTTTCCTAGAGAGTTTTATGTGGTTAGTAAACTTAGTAATCATATCTTGCTTCCAAGTCATGTATATAAATTGTAAAAAGTTAAGGTCTCAGCATTGTTCTTGTGCCACACCACTTGTTAAATCTTGCCAATCAGAAAATGACTAATTTATGTCTGCTCCCTATTTCCTGTCTAACATAGGACACTCCCATCATCCTAGGAATCAATTTCTGGTCAAAGATCTTTTGTGCCCGTCCCTGAGCCTTGGCTCTGCCTCCCATGTTACCCACTTCTTGGTTTGAGTGTGTCTCAACATTCCTCCAGCTTCATCTTTTGATAGAAGCGTTATGTTTTTACTCTTCAGGGATGGAAATCTTCCAGATATCGTGAAGACAGGGAGCCTTCATCAATTTCTAGTCAGTCTTCATGAAAAGTATGGACCATTGGCATCTTTCTGGTTTGGACAACGACTGGTGGTCAGTTTGGGCTCTGTGGACCTCCTGAAGGAGCACATCAACCCAAACCGAACCTGTAAGTGCTGTTGAGATTTTATACACTGAGTAGACCAAGCACCATGTGACAGTGAATCCGAAAATAGAAGTTGAAACCAGTCAACACTTTAATTGTATATCAGTTGAGTGATGAATACCTAAGGCTGAGTTATCGTCCACAATCGATTGGAGATTTTTGATGAGGTTTAGTTTAGAATAAAATCTACAGGAGATGGTTACAAATTAAAGTCTAATCGTAGGGTTTGAGTGATTTGTGTAAATGTGCAAGTTTCCCCATATAGTGCTTGCATAACAAAGAGAAATAAAGCACAGGAACAGAAGCCTGTGCCGATACATTTTGCCCTGCCATGCTAAAACAATCTTCGCTTAGAGGATTTGTATCCCTATATTCCCTTCCTATTCATGGATTCGTCCAGGTGCTTCTTGAATGCTGCTATTGTGTCTGCTTCTATCACCATCTCTGGCAGCTCGTTCCAGACACTCACCACCTTTGTGAAAAATGTGCTTCTCACATCTGTTTCAAACTCCCCCCTCACCTCTCCCCCACAGCTTGAATATATGTCCCGTAGTAATTGACCCATCTACCCTGCGAAAAAGCCTCATACTTGCCACTCTATTCATTCCATTCACAATCTTATAAGCTTCTATCAGGTCGCCTCTCAACCTCCTGCATTCCAGTGAAAACAAACCTAGTCTATCATAGCTAAAATCCCCTATAACATCCTGCTAAACCTTTTCTGTACCTTTGTCAAAACATCCACATTCTCTGGTAGATTGGTGACCAGAACCGTACACAATATTCCAGGTGTGGCCCAAACAAAACTGCAGCATACTTGCCTATCCTTGTGCTCAGTGCCCCTTCCAATGAAGGCAAGCATACCGTTGGCTTCTGTTTGAACTACCTTATCTACCTGCATTGCCACCTTCAGTGATCTGTGGGTTTGCACAGCCAGATCCCTTTGCATATCTATACTTGTAAGGGTTCTGCCATTCACTGTATAATTTCCACTTGTATTTGACCTTCCAAAATGCATCACCTGATGTTTATCCGGATTAAACTCAATCTGCCATTTTTCTGTCCATGCTTCCAAATGAGCTGTGTCATCTGACAATCCACTGCAACCCCACCAATCCTTGTATCGTCCACAAGCTTACTAATTAGACGAGCCACGTTTTCCTCCAAATCATTTATGTAGACCACAAACAACAGAGGTTCCAGCACTGATGTCTGTGGAACACCACTAGTCACAACCCTGCATTCTGAAAAGCATCCTTCCACTGCTACCCTCTGTCTCCTATGACTAAGCAAGTTTATTCACCTTGCCAGCTCAACAGGGGGACAATACCTAACCCAGGGGCACTGAAAGCAGTTATAATGGCCCAAGTATGCTGTCCTGGGAGTTCATTGTTAAGCCATAGATTGGGGCTCAAACTATCATTCATACTACGCCAGTCTCTGAATAACTTAACCAAAATATAGGAATTATAATTCAGTCAATTTTCTTTGAAATTTCACAAATCTCTTTCCTCTCCTGTCTAGCTGATCCATTTGAGACCATGCTGAAATCCTTATTGGGATATCAGTCTGGATTTGGAGGCAATGCTGCTGAGGGTCATGTGAGGAAGAAGGTTTATGAGACAGGAGTGAACAAAGCTATCCAGAGCAACTTTGCTGTCCTTTTGGAGGTAACTGGATTCTTGTTGCATTTAAACTGTCCTGCTGACCTTTTCGTGTTCTGCTAGTCTCTATTTTGTTATGTGATGTCTTTCCAATTTCTCCTTTTGAGAAGACATTGGTTGTTGAATTGCAATGAGCTACACTTCCTTGTCCTTTTAATGTCTCTAACTTTGACATGATTAGATGTGATCTATATGGTAAGGTGTTCGACAAGGTTCCCGATGGGAGGCTGATTAGCAAGGTTAGATCTCATGGAATACAGGGAGAACTAGCCATTTGGATACAGAACTGGCTCAAAGGTAGAGGACAGAGGGTGGTGGTGGAAGGTTGATTTTCAGACTGGAGGCCTGTGACCAATGGAGTGCCACAAGGATCGGTGCTGGATCCTCTACTTTTTGTCATTTACATAAATGATTTGGATGCGAGCATAAGAGGTACAGTTAGTAAGTTTGCAGATGACACCAAAATTGGAGGTGTAGTGGACAGTGAAGAGGGTTAACTCAAATTACAACAGGATCTTGACCAGATAGGCCAATGGGCTAAGAAATGGCAGATGGAGTTTAATTCAGATAAATGCGAGGTGCTGCATTTTGGAAAAGCAAATCTCAGCAGAACTTATACACTTAATGGTAAGGTCCTAGGGAGTGTTGCTGAACAGAGACTTTGGAGTGCAGGTTCATAGATCCTTGAAAGTGAAGTCACAGGTAGATAGAATAGTGAAGAAGGCGTTTGGTATGCTTTCTTTTATTGGTCAGAGTGTTGATTACAGGAGTTGGGAGGTCATGTGGTGGCTGTACAGGAAATTGGTTAGGCCACTGTTGGCATATTGCGTGCAATTCTGTTCTCCTTCCTATCGGAACGATGTTGTGAAACTTGAAAGAGTTCAGAAAAGATTTACCAGGATGTTGCCAGGGTTGGAGGATTTGAGCTGTAGGGAAAGGCTGAACAGGCTGGGGTGTTTTCCCTGGAGCTTTGGAGGCTGAGGGGTGACCTTATAGGGGTTTACAAAATTATGAGGGGCATGGATAGGGTAAATAGGCAAAGTCTTTTCCCTGGAGGTTTACAAAATTATGAGGGGCATGGATAGGGTAAATAGGCAAAGTCTTTTCCCTGGAGTCAGGGAGTCCAGAACTAGAGGGCATAGGTTTAGGGTGAGAGGGGAAAGATATAAAAGAGACCTAGGGGTAATGTTTTCATACAGAGGGTGGTACGGGTATGGAATGAGCTGCCAGAGAAAGTGGTGGAGGCTGGTATAATTGCAACATTTAAGAGGCATTTGGATGGGTATATGAATACGAAGGATTTGGAGGGATATGGGCCAGGTGCTGTCAGGTGGGACTAGATTGCGTTGGGATATCTGGTCGACATGGATGGGTTGGACCGAAGGGTCTGTTTCCATGCTGTACATCTCTGACTCCAAGACTGTTGTCAGAGTATCATTTGCAATGTCGTCTTTTACGTGCCTGCACCTGTGTTCACCTAAGCCTTGCAGGCCTTCAAGATCTCTACGTTCTAATTCTGGAATCCATGTGTCCCTGATTTTAAATACTCCACCATTAGCATCAATGCCTTCAGCTGTGTGGATCCTAAGCCATCGAATTTCCTCCCAAAATTTTTCCACCTTTCTCTCCTCCTTTAGGATTTTCTTTAGAATTTACTTCTGAGCAAGCTTTTGAGAAACTGTCCTGATATCTCCTTGAGGACTGCTGTGAATTTCCTTTTGTTAAATGCATTTGGATGTTTTACTACATTAGAAAGGTTTCATCCAGAGGACAAAGTGGAGGGCAGCAGAAAGAAAAGTTGAGCGAGACAATAATTGAAAGATAGATGACAGAGTTGTTGCAGATGAGTGAGGACAGTGTAAGTTGGATGACCATGACATACCATGACAGCAGATCAACTGGCAGGAATAGCTATGACCAACAGCAGCAGCGTGAATGAAAATTGCTGTTGTCTATTAGATCAGAAGTTTAAGGAAAATTGAATAAAGGAGATTGAGAGAAGGAGGGACAAATGGACAATTTGGGTGAAGCAAGCCATTTTGTAAGAGAGAAACATTTCTCAAAAAATTAGCAAACCTACACCCAGTGCTGTCCACGTGAATTACTGACAGAAGTTTAATATAGTTCAGATGGCCAATTAACCTGACCCCAAGAGACCACCATCTCACGGTGTTTTTACAAGCTGGAATAGGTGTCAAATGAGGTTGCATGAGAGCATCACAGAGACCTGTGATCAAGATTCCTTGGAATAACTCCTTAAACCATGCTGGAACGGAGATAGTATCTTCAGTCCCCTAGCTTCTGATTTGCAAGTTGAAGCACAAATTCAGAAGAAAACCAGATTTCTATTCACACTGTTACATTTCCTCTTGTACCATATGACTCACCTTTTACAACAAGTCTCCTATGAGATATTTCATCAGATGTCTTGTGAAAATCCATATACTCCCACAACTATTCTATTCGCTGATTCTATCTAGTTAGAGGATACTTCAGTAAATATTTGTTAAACTTGTCAAAAACGGTTTACCTTTAATCAGTCAGTTTTGGTTGCTGTTGATTGACCTGAATTTCTAAATTGTCATAGAGTTTATCTGGAATCTAGCATTGTAAATATTTCTTCAGAACTCAGACTTTCTGTAGTTTACTCAAGGTTTATCCTACTCTTCCTCCATAATCATGAGTCTTGCAGTAACTATTCTCCAGTCCCAAGGTGCAGTTTGTACATTAAAAGTGAACTGAAAAATTATGGCCTGACCATCTTTGCAAAAATTTTACTTCAGTTAAACCATGTGATGGTTCCCCACATTGTACTGCACCGGACTGCTTGTTTTGAAAATATCAGCATGTCCCTCGGGTGTCAGAAGACTGACGCACCATCTGGGAATGCTATTTTCAAGAAGTGCCTGTTCCTCGCCTTATCCTGACAGGCAATTGAAAGTCAAACCCTATATCCTCAAAGTAGTTGTTGAATATTGTTCAGCTAAACTTTGATCACACATGGCCAGTTTAGTATTAACTTTTGTGTTCCATCGAGTTCCTACGATTCACATTTTATATTCACACTTTGAGAAATTACATAAATTTTAACCTGAGTTGTTCCTTCTGCCTGGTAGCTGAACAGGTATCTGAGAGTAGGACAGACTGTTTTTGTGTGATGTAGGAGTTGATATTTGAGTGTATGTAGAAAATGGTGTTTGCTGGCTCACTGTTGGAAAATTTCAAGCCCTTCCCTGACACATTGAAATTAAAGACAGCTGAGAATCTGAGCACACGATCCTGCCCTTTGACAAATAACCACTTTTCCCCTCCAGGATTGAAATGAATAAACCAGTGAGTATACTGAATGGAAAGTCTCACTGTTCGTGCCATTCACAATCTGACAGAGTTCTATTTATTATTGAATCATGTCAGGCTTCACCTGTAATTCATTTCAGTTTATGGCAAGTTTTACACAGACATTTGCTCGCACCCCCAACCTCTTGAAACTTCTGGGGATTGATTTCAAAGCCCCCATTATCTCTTCCAAAGGTGATGAGTTAGCCAAGACACAGTGAGTGCTGGCTGAGGATTGGTTGTGGAACAGCTGCTGTAGATTTCAGTCCTTTGTAGTTTCCAACTGTTTGCTGTCTTTAATTTCAATGAAGCTTAGATAGTTGTGCAGCCGGCATTAAAACATGACAAATGAATAGTCAGTATCAGTCAACTGTACTTCCTAAACTATGGGAATTAATTACAATATATTAATATTCGTATTATTAATTACAATATAACAGTATTATTATTGGCGTTATGTGTAAGTGTCAAGTATTCAAGAGGGCAATTACAAAGCTCCCTCTCCAATTTTACTTCGAACAATCCTAGGGCAGGTACAGAGCAAGTTGGAAACTGGATATTCCTCCTTTTACATGGGCCTCTCCCTCCCTCCCAGGGAAGGCACAGCATGAATTAAAAAAAGGAGTAATGTCCCAGTGCATTATCCCATCAAACAATGGCAGAGTAATTATAGCATGGGATAATTATAACATAAAAGGACCTTTGCACTGACAGCTAAGTCAGTGTACATGCTGAAAATCTGACATTTTACCACTTGGCATGCTGAGTTAGTTTTTATCAGACTGCGATTTCTAGGGGCAGGATATGTTGCCAGACTGTCAGCCGACTGTGATTTCTCTTGATATTTTTCTTTCTGTTCTCCCTTAGCTAGCTGACGAGTTGGTAACAAAGTGGCTGTCATATCCTGAAGCTCAGCATGTCCCTCTGTGCCAGCACATGTTGGGTTTTGCCATGAAGTCTGTCACGCGGGCAGCAATGGGTAGTCACTTTGAAAATGATCAAGAAGTAATACGCTTCCGAAAGAACCATGAATCGGTGAGTGTGTTGGAGCGAGTTACAGATTTGAACAACCTGACCCAGTTTAGCAGGAGGAATTAATTTTCATCAATATTGCTATTCTCGCCCTGCGAATGAATTGAATGAGTAGTGTCCTTCAATTGAATAAAGTGCAACTGCTACAGAGGAAGCAGCCTTTTCCTTGATATCTCAGTGGGTATGGATCTGACCCAAACAGACGAGGAACATTGCTGGTTTGTACACTTGTGTACACTGGTTTGTATACAATGTGATGATGTTCAGCAGACTTTGCTGAGATTTACTCTTAAATCTATCCTGGTTTGAAGCCCTAATACTCCAGTTTAAATGAATTAAGAGTCTAGTTAAGTCAAGCTAGTCATTGAGATCATTGTAGTGATGTGGAAGAAGGCAGAGATATCTATTTCCAAGCATCTTTTTAGGGGAGATTCCCTCACTTTAATGTAGGGGTTTTTGTACATTTGCACAGAACCTTTGTAAATGACACATTCCAGGAAGTGTTAGCAAATATTGACACAATCCAGGGATTCTTTCTAAGTGTTCATGTGCTCCACACTACGATGTTGACACACTACGAAGGCCTACTATAAAGATAACAATACATTCCAGGGACTTGGTGCAATCACAGGAATCCTCTGCCAATATAGTTACAATTTCCATAACTTCCCGATTAAATCAACATACAAGGAACACTGGTATTTGCTAATATTTGGAGGTGTGTGCCATCCTCCCTGGTATGCTTCAGAAGTGAACCAGTTTCCTGGTCATTCTTGAAAAGTGTACCAGGCCCTCAGTATAATGTGAAATGTATGCCAGTACCCTCGGTAATAGGCTATACAACACATTGAGACTGCTCATCCATTCAATGATAATTCCCAACTTCACTTAACCTTCATTTTCCTCATAACCCTTAATTCCTTCTCCCACTGGTTAAAAATCTCTGTCTTGAGTATGCTTACTGACTCAAACTCTACATCTCAAGCGGCACATAATTCCCTAAATTCAAGAAATTTCCCCTCATCTGTCTGAAATGAATAACCCCTTACTCTGAGATTATGCCCTCTGGATCTAGACTGTCCCACAAAGGGAAACAACCTCTCCTCATCAACTCTGTCAAGTCCCCTAAGAATCTTAGTAATCAGAGATGTGTGACAGTATCTGAAATATGTGCAATTTCCATGGAAACATGGGATTAGTACAAATTTTTGTTGTATTCTGAGATCATTTGTATTTGTTTTCAGATTTGGTCAGAGATTGGAAAAGGATTTTTGGATGGATCTCTTGATAAAAGCTCATCCAGAAAACAGCATTACGAAGAGGGTAATTTAGCATTGGTTTACGCTGGTGGTACTGGTTTTTTAATGGGAAGTTGTATAAGTGATCAAAGAAACTTAAACAGAGCACTTCTAACTCCAAATCCCACCTTTAATTGCTGGCATGTGCAGGGATGTGGTTGTGTGCGTGCGTGTGCATATACTCTTCCTGGAGGAATATAGATTATGTTAATTAAATAAATCTGGAATGAAACTATTGGTTGTGGTAAAAACCCATCTAATTCCTCAAGTTCTTTAGGGAAGGAGATCTGCCATCCTTACCACCTGGCCTTAGTGACTCCAAATCATAGTTGTGCGGTTGAATCTTAACTCTGAATTGGACCAGCAGCAAGCCACCCAGTAGTTAACAAAGTAACTCATCATTAACTCAGTAGGGAGTGAGAATAAATGCAGACCTTCCCCATGCTAACCCCATACGAGGAATGATCTGGAAAAAAAACACCATCAAGTCTCTTAAGAAGTTTACATTTTCATTTGATCATCTTTTAGTTTTCTAACCTTTAAAGAAGGTCTGGGCCTATATCACTCAATCTGTCATAATTTGAACAATCCTGTCATTCTGAAAATCAGTGTAGTGAATCTTTGTTGCAGTCCCTCCTGGGCAGGCATTTTGTTGCTTAGGTAAGTAGACCAGGCGACACTGTACTGCAGTTGTGGTCTCACCAAGACCATGTGCAGCTGCAGTCAGTCCTCTTTATTTTGAGCTCCAATCACTTTGGATTAAAAGGCAAATGAACCATTTATTTTCTAATTGCCAGCTGTACCCTCATGCTAACTCTCTGTCATTTGTATTATATGAGGAAACCCAGGTTTCTTATGCTTCAGTACACAGCAGGATTGTTTACTCATGTCCAATTTCTTCAAATTATTTTATGACTGAGACTGGAGAAGTATACCGTCACTTCAGTCGCACTACTTTATTTTGTTTAAAATGTAAAATTACCTTTCCAGTTACCATGAAGATTAATTAAATACCTTGTCTACATCAGGTGTTGACCAATAAGATCAATCGACGAAGTTTCTTATGAAAACAAGAAATGCTATTCACTAAAGATACAATTATTATCTAAAAAGATTGGCTTTCTGAAAAAAAAACCACATTGGCTAATAGGTTTTCTTGAAGGCAAAAGGATAAAGTGTAGAATAGTCCAGAATCTGTTTGAGGTATTCTGGCACCTTTGGATAAGTCACTAATCATACGCAGTTGTCTCTGAAATAGAGTCATAGAGATGTACAGCATGGAAAGAGGCCCTTCTATCCAACTCATCCATGCTGTCAAGATATCCTAAATTAATCTAGTCCCATTTGCCAGCACTTCGCCCATATCCCGCTAAACCCTTCCTATTCATATACCCATGCCTTTTAAACATTATAATTGTACCAGCCTCCATCATTTCCTCTGGCAACTCATTCCATACATGCACCTCTGTGTGAAAAGGTTGCCTCTTAGGTCCCTTTTGAATCTTGCCCCTCTCATCCTAAACCTATGCTCTCTAATTCTGGATTCCCCTATCCCATGGAAAAGACCATGTCTGTTTACTCTATCCATGCATCTCATGATTTTATAAACCTCTATAAGGGCACACCTCCAGCATCCGTTGCTCCAGGGAAATCAGCCCCAGCTTATTTAGCCTCTCCCTTTCGCTCAAATCTTCCAATACTGGCAACATCCTTGTAAATCTTTTCTGAACCCTTTGAAGTTTCACAACATCTGAATATACTCAATGAATGAACATTCACAGCTCTGTGGTAGAAAATTCCAAAGATTCACAAACCTTTAAGCACAGAGGCACAGGAGGGAGACCAAAATTGCACGCAATAATCCAAAAGTGGCCTAACCAATGTCCTGTATAACCACAACATGACCTCCCAACTCCTATGCTCTATGATGTATGCTCTGACCAATAAAGGAAAGCATACCAAATGCCTTCTTCACTAGCCTATCTACCTGCGACTCCACTTTTGAGGAACTATGAACCGGCACTCTAAGATCTCTTTGTTGATCAACTCGTCCAGGAAATCTGCCTTCGGATGTTTCTTCAACTACTCTTTCAAAACAAAAGGGTTAAGCTTGAACTCAACAAGAGAGTTTTCTTTTCAAAGATGAGAACATTCAGCTGGTTAGCTTATTCTTAGCAACTTGTTGTTAATAGGTTCTCTCTCAAGTCAGCTTGTTCATAGTAGGCTCTCCTCTAATTCAACCGGATATTCGCAGAATCTCTCCAATCCAGTCACAATCCCAGAAGACCTATAGCAAAACTAGCAGTCACGTGATTTATAGGAAACCTTATTAAATGAATTGCTACTGTCTGGAGTGAGCTTTCAGTTACCTCTTAAAAGAAACCACTTTTAGTCTGTCCACAGAGTTTGAAGTAGGTCCATTTTTCACAATTCTTCAAAATCTAAGTCATCCAAGCAATAATATAAAGCATTCTGTAATACTTTCATAACTTCAAACACTCGTTCCACATCCACTTTCCATCTTCTGTTTTCAGGAGACAAAGGATTCAGCATAATCAATTTGTTTCAGGTGTCAGTCTCTTAAATTCCCTTGACTAAATATCAATCTTTGGAGAACCAGCTACAAAATAAAGGAAACTTGATCTGGAGTACAGAAACACTGAAGGCAGCAGCGTGACATGTAATTTTAAATGGATTAAGTGAAATAACTTGGATTTAGATGTTATCTTTCATGATCTCAAGATATACTAAAATGATTCACAATGATTGTAGTCACTGTTGCAGGAAAGCACTTTAAAAGACAATTTGATGAGAAACCAGAATCTGGAAATTTGAAACAAAACCAGAAATTGCTGGAAATCTCAGCAGATCTGGCAGTATCTGCAGGGAAACAAATAGAAGTTAATGTTTTGGGTCCAGTGACCCTTCTTCAGAACCATACCACTTGATCTTTCCAAGTTGCAAAATTCCTTTGGTATTTCAGCCATATGATAGTGCAACTTCTATTTCACAGCAGTATGGAGAACAGGAAGCTAGAACATGGTGAAAGAGTTGCTCTGCTAATTAAGGATGGCACTAATACGTTAAAAGAAGGATAAGTCCATGAATAAGAAAGATTTGGAGAGATATGGACCAAACGCAGGCAGGTCGGACAAGTTTAGTTTGGGAACATGGTCAGTGTGGAATGGTTAGACCAAAGGGTCTGTTTCTATGCTCTATCACTATGACTCTTTGATCTTAGTTCTAAATATCAGGAGGTAGAATACATTTAGGTAGAGATAAGAAAAAGTTAAGGAGAACTCATTTGGAGTAGATTATAGATTCCTTATCAGTAACAACTCAGGATGGAGTATAGGAGATAATAATGGCAACTTATGTGAAAGATACACTGATAATCATGGGTGGCTTTGATCTCCACAGAGATTGGCAATATTAGCATGGAAGGTAAGTTCATGAACTTTTGCCTCCTCGTCTTTTCCTTACATTCTAATTTAACTTTCATTCAGCACCTTGAAATTAGAAGTTGACTAAGTTTTCTGTTCAGATTTGGATGCCTTCAAATTATTTTCAAACTCTTCTGTCCTAGCCCTGGGAGAAATGGAAGCTGCACTGAAGAAAGTGGCAAGAGAGCGCAAAGGACAAAGCAACAATCACGAAGTGTTCATGGACTCCTTGCTGCAGGGTGACCTCATTGAGAAGCAGGTACAGGTGGCTGGGCAGACTGAGATTGTATGACTAACTGATTAGGCTGTAAATGTATATATAACTCAGCAGCCTGTGATTGTGCTATTCCAGCTGGTCGCGTGTGTGTTGAGGGGGAGGAGGGCGGTGCAGTGCAGGATTTATGTAGAATTATGGCCAGGATTTCCCTCATCCTCGTATTTGAATCCTTCCATGGCTTCATCCCTCTCTATCTGTAACTTTCCCCACTCCTATAGCTGAGATATTGTGTTGCTCTGATTCTGGCCTCTTGCTCATCTCCAGTTGTAATCGCACCATTGGCTGACAGCTCCTTCAAAGGGTGTTGCTGGAGTTGTCTGACTTGTCTACCTCTTTTTCCTCCTTTAAGATTTTTCTTAAGATCTGCCTCTATGATCAAGGTTTTGGTCACCAGTCCCATTAACTACTTTTGAGGTTGATATTAAACTTTGATAAGTTAGTATGTATGATGTATATTGAGATGTCATACGACGTTTAAGGTACAGGTGGTTGTTGTTATACCATGACTGACATGATGCATTGTTGCAATTGTTTGTTTGTTGTATGGAGCATTGAATGTCCGTTCCCTTTGGTGGGGCAAGTAATGGGCACAGACGTGCATCCTGTGATTTTCATTGCAGCCTAAATTTCAAGCTTATCTCCCGAGTGATCCAGAAGAAATTGACATACCAGCAGAGCCTTAGACTTCTGTTCTACCACCACTAGCTGTCTGTGCCGCCTACTTTCTGTTAGTTGCTGCACCCAGCTCCTGAACCAGTGGAGTCAATTCTACGAGCTCAAGCCTTGTTTCTGTGTGACAATTCTAGTGTGATCTTTTAATTATTTTGCCAGGTTCTGGAGGACAGTATGATCTTTTCACTGGCTGGAAGTGTGATCACAGCAAATCGTAAGTACAGTTTCATCTAAACACAGCAGTGAAATTCAATTTTACCTGACCCCACTTGCAAGTAGGAAAATCACAATTTGCATATATAGCACCAATATTGTAGTAACTATTCCAAAGTACTTCACATGAAGTAATACCACAACGTCTCTCATAGATAAGCCCAGTAATATTTTACCCTCCGTCAGTCTTGATGATGCTCCCTCCCTTAGAGGAAACTGTTACTTAGCATTGGAGCCTGAGTAATTCTGGTTTGCATTATACAGGATACTCTGTACCCTCCCTGACTCAGCTCCTCTTTTCACCTGGCTTCCCCATTTCACCTTGGCTCCTGAACTCGTTTCCATAACCCTGTCCCAACTACCTGCTGTAATCCTCCCCATACTCTAAGCTCCTCCTTCCATTTCTCCATTCCTGGAACTCCTGTACCTTCTCCATCCAATCAGCCGATCCAACTGTGCTTTCCTCCTTGTCTTTCCCCAAGCTCCTCCGTTTTCCCTCCCAACTTCCTTTCCTTCTCTCTAACACCCCCCACCCTCCTCACAGACAGACAGAAAAACACACACACACACACACACACTCTCTCTCTCTCTCATTTTTGACACACTGCCCACATGATGTTCACTTGCAATCTGACTACGTGCATCATCATATGTTGGTCAAAGGTTGACACAGCAATGTAAGAAGACAACAAAAGACGTGTCCAGAGCTGGATATAAAGATTGGATTCAAAGTATGTCTCAAAGATGAAAACATTTAGACAGAGAGTTGTGGAGTTGAGGCCTGTCCATATAACCACTCAGCCCCCTTAGTGCTGTGTAGCTATCCTCTCCCAGCCCTGTTCTACAGTGCTACCCTCTTTCTGCCATGTGTCTGTAGGTGTCCTATCTCAGCAGTGTACTTCTCAGGTAGCCTCTCTCAGCCCCAATGCTGTGCAAATAAACACTATCTGAGATAATCACATTTGATCATGATTTCTCTTTTCCAGTGTGCATTTGGTCCACGTACTTTTTGACCACGTCAAGTTCAGTGCAGGAAAAACTTTACCAAGAGGTAACCAAGGTTCTGGGAAGGAGCCCGCTCACTTTTGATAAGCTGCAAGAACTGAGGTGAGGGATCATTTTTGCAGTTGCCTGGTTCAGGTGATATACCAGCTGTGAAGAGACAAATGTTAATAATTGTGGGAAATCTTAAGTAATGGGGACATGTTCCTGAACCTGGAGCCCAGTTGGAGATAAAGATACTGCCGAGTTTAATATCAGTCTAAACAGACTAAGAAACTTCCTGACTCAGTCTCTCATCTGTGTTGAGAAAGTTGAACAGAACTTGGGGTGCATTGTGGGTGCGGAGGACCTCTTTATGCATACGCAGGGTCATTCAAGTTTTGACTTCACTACAGCTTTGGTTCAAACATAGATAAAAGAGCTCAATTTGTGAGGTGAGGTGAGAGGGACAGCCCTTGACATCAAAACTGCATTTGACTGAGTGAGGCGTTAAGGAGCTATAGCAAAACCAGAATCAGTGTGTATCTTTGCTAGTTGGAGTCTTATGTGGCACGTAGGAAGTTGATTGTGGTTGTTAGAGGTCAGTCATCTCAGCTTCAGGACATTTCTGTAGGTGCCCCTCAAGATAGTGTCCTAGGCCCAATCATCTTTAGTTGTTTTATCAATGACCTTCCCTCCCTCATAATGTCAGAAGTGGGGATGTTTGCTGATGATTCACAATGTTCACGACACTTCGGATACTGAAGCAGCCTATGTTCAAATGCAACAAGATCTGGACAATATCCAGGCTTTGGCTGACAAATGGCAAGTAACATTTGCACCAAGCAAATGCCAGGTAATGACTATCTCCAATAAGCGATGATCTGACCACCACCCATTGTCATCACTGCAACCCCACTATTGAAATGCTTGTGTTACCATTGACAGAAACTCAACTGGACTCACCATATAAACACAGTGGCTACAAATTCAGGTCTCAGGCTAGGAATACTGTGGAGAGTAACTCACCTGCTAAACCTAGGACCACAACCATCTAGAAGGCCATGGGCAGCAGATGCATGGGAGCACCATCGACTGCAAGTTCCCCTGTATGTCAATCTACAGTACATGGACTGCAATGATTCAAGAAGGCAGCTCACTGCCACCTTCTCAAGGGCAGCTAAGGACAGATAATAAATGCTAGTCAGCGATGCCCATGAATCACAAATGAATAATAGTTAAAAACAACTTCAAACAACTTGTTTTCTGCCTGTTTGTCCAAAAAAAACTAGCCACCAGGATACATGAACACCAGCTAGCCAGAAAAAGACATGACCCTCTCTCACTAGTATCCTTACGTACGGATGAGGAAGGACACCACTTTGACTGGGATAGCACATCCATCCTCGGACAAGCCAAACAAAGACACGCATGGCATTCCAACCGGAACTCTATCAACAAACACATTGAGTTAGACCCCATCCCCTGAGAAAAGGAACAGGAAATAACATCACCAACCCAAACCTATAAATAGAAAGCAGGAATTTTCAGCAATGCTTCTCCTGAGGCCCACTGAAGATGTTACCTTGTAGGGTGACGAAATATCTGGAAATGAATCTTCAAGCTCAGTGAGCAAACCTACATCCAATTGTTCTAAGTATTTGGACCAGAATCATGAAGTTGGGATGATCTGTTGGATTTTCGGATAGGTTAGGTTATTCAGTATTCTGTTCTCTTTTGTTTGTGTTCCATTCGGTAGTCTTGTAAATAAACTCTGTTTTGTTTGAAACTATGTGGTTTGATCAGTGGCATCTCTCCTGCAATATCCAGTTGACACCTGTTTAAAACAACTAGTAAAGTTAGGGACTGGACCACTTTCCTGAAATGTTTTGAGGGGATCTGGCCTGGCCTATTAACAGATTGGGGCTGTTTGCGGGATTTGTTCTACAGTTCCAAATTGGGATTAGGGTTGTTAGACTTGAAGCCAGCAAGTGGAAGGTGTTAGTGTCTTTTGTTCTGGGTGTTGAATTTAGTTGGTTTAAACCATGCTTAGGATAACAATGGCTCTTACAGTCACCAAGAGTTTTCTTGGGGTGGAAGAAGTGACTTGGTGAGTTTTGCAAAAGGTGATTAAAGCCAAGCTGCTGGAATTATCAGAGAAGCAGGAGTTGGAGCTTCCTCTTTGAGTGAGGAAAGGAGATATAATTACAGCAATAGCTGTGCATTTAAATTTGCTGGAAACACCATCAGAATCTTTAGAGATGGCTAAAATTCATTTGAAAATGAAGCAGCTTGAGTTAGAGGCAAAATTCAAGGAATTACCATCAAGAGCAGAGGAAAGAAATGAAGGAGAGGGACTTTGAATTTTAGGAAAAATTGACACTTAGACTTGAGTTCAAAAATTCACTTCCTGAAGTAGTGAGAACACATATGGAAAAGTAGAGAGTTAAAACGGCAAAATTAGCAGTGGAAATGCCTGATGATTATGAGTTGGTCCATAAATCAAAGGTTGGATTCCAAAATCAATTCCTATCTGAAGGATAGAAACTGGGGAAAAGAGAAGTCTTCGCGTGGAAAGGGAAAGGTAGATCTCAGTGAAGATCGTAAGATTAACTTATCACAGGGTGTGGAAATCCTTGAGAGGAAAGAGAAGTTGTTTTCACTACAATAAGGTAATGAAATCACAGTGTTGGTGGATTAGGAAAAGCACTGGGAAGCCAGATATAGGAAAACAGGATACGCCAGTGATTTTTGTTGGTGTGATAATGGAAAGCATGGCGGAAGCTAGAAAACTGCACCAGAATGTCCAAGCTGGCCGGAGCTTGGTTAAGGAGGAAGTGCCAAATCTTCTTAAACCACATACCTCCAAAGGTAAAGTTTACTGGCATAGGCCAGGAGCAGCAGATAAAGAAGTTACAATATTAAGGGATTCAGGATCCTCTCTATCTGGGATGTTGGAAGATGAGAAGATATGTACCTCTGAAGGACTATTGCCAGAAAAAATGCTAGTAATGGGAATTCACAGTGAGACAAGAGGCGCTCAATTATGTAAAGTGTGGTTAAAGTGTCCAGTGAAGAGTGGACAAGTTGTGCTGGGAGTACTGGGCAAACTCTCCGCTCCGGGAATACAATTTGTCCTTACTAATGACTTAGCTGGTTCACAGGTAGGAGTGCTGCCTGCTGTAGTTGAAAATCCAGCGGAAACTCAGGCAACTGAACTGTTACAGGACACATATCCTGGGACTTTTCCTGACTGTGTGGTAATAAGGTCACAAAGTCACTAGATGATCAAAGAGTACAAATCAGAAAGTTGAAATGGAATTAGCAAAGACCCTGTTTGATCAGATGATTGAAACAAGCTAGGAACAGATAGGTGACACAGCAGACATCTGTAGCTCAGATAAATTAACTGAGTTATAGCAGAAAGATGAAAAATTGTATCAAAAGGCATACACAGACAAAGAATCCGAATGCATCCCTGCATGTTGTTATCTTAAAAGTGAAGTCTTAATGAGAAAATGGGAAGGATGTTGCTGAATTTTGCCAGGCATGTCAGGTAATTGGAAAGCCACAGGCAGTGATAAAACCCGCACTTATAATACCTATTCCTTCATTTGAGGAACCTTTTACAAGAGTATTAATTTATTGCGTAGGACCCCTACCTAAGACAAAAGTTGGGAATCCATATTTGTTAATAATAATGGATGTGTCCACTAGATTTCCAATGGCTGTCCCATTATGCAATAGCATAGCTGAAAGGATTGTAGAGATTACCCAACTGTGTGAATTTTAGTCACTCATGGAAGGAACATTTACAGCATTTATTGGACTTGCTCAATCAACTTCGGAAGGCAGGCTTAGTGATAAACCTGGCTGAAAGTAAATTTGCCAAAGCCCAAGTCACCTTCCTGGACCATGTTATTGGATGTGGACAGATGGCAAAAACAAAAGTAATTAGGGAGTTTCCCATACCATCGACTAAAAGAGCAGCACTATCGTTTCTGGGATTGAGTGGATTTTATCAAATTTTGTACCAAATTTTAGCAGTGTGGCTGTTCCACTCACTGATTTGCTAAAGGAGGGCAAGAAGTTTCAGTGGAAAGCGGACTGTCAGAAGGTGTTTGACAGCCTGAAGACTGCCCCAGTATTAGCCACACCTAATTATGCAAAGCCATTCAAGGGGTGGCTATCGATGCAATTGATGTGGATGTTGGTGCTGTGCTGTTACAGGAAGTTGACGAGAAGATAGAAAGATCTATTGGATATTTCTTCAGGAAATTGAAGTTCATCAGAACTATTTGACAGTTGAGAAGGAGACTTTGAGCTTGTTGTTGACTTTACAACATTTCAATGTTTATGTTACCATATAATCATATACTGTACACCGATCATAACCCATTGAGGTATGTTGAGAAATTTAAGAGCAAAAATGCCAGACTGTTTAGATGGAACTTGTTACAGCCATTCAATTTGAAAATTGTGCATGTGGCAGGATGAGAAAACGTGATTGCCAATGCATTGTCAAGATTTGAGTGGGAAATGGAGGTGTTTGGTGGCAGGAGTAAAACAGACCAAAACAAAATGTAGTAGCGCATGTTTGCCTGATTATTGTCTCTGTGCTATATATGTGTGTTGTAGAGTACTAACAGTTTTAAGATTAAGGGATTTTAAAATGAAGCCATCTTTGGATATCGATGGTTCATTTTGTTTTAAAGGAGGAGGTCTGATGCTGCTGCTCCTTTAACAAGGTATTGGTGTCCTTGGTGTTTTTTTTCAATAGGTTGTAAAAGATACAGACTCCGAAAAATCTGGGTTTGAAAGGTTTTGGGGCCAATTTGATGATAGCTAACAGATACTGCCTCATGCAAAAGGCTTTTAAGTTTTAAAAAAACACTTTTACAATGAAAGGGGAGTGGCTGGTTCTCCCAGCTCAGCTTTTCTCTGGTTTGAGTTGGTTTTTGGCAGTCTGGCTATTCATTGAAAGTAGTCAGCTGAAAAGCTGTTGGACCCGAAGAAGCAGGCCCAGGCTGACTCTCTATCTGATTTCTCTCCTGTAAGACCCTGTGTTTGATTTTACCTTTTGTGCCAAGGGGTGTTTATGGGGATTTGTCTAAGTATTTGGAACAGCATCATTAAGTTGGGATGACCTGTTGGGTTTCGGATAGGTTAAGTCATTGAGTATTCTGTTCTCTTTTGTTTGCGTTCCATTCGGTAATCTTATAAATAAATCCTGTTTTGTTTAAAACTGTGTGGTTTGACCAGTGGCGTCTCTCCTGCAATATCCATTTTACACCTGCTTAAAACAACTAGCAAAGTTAGGGACTGGGTCTCTTTCTGGAAATGTTTTGAGGGGACCTGGCCTGGTCCATAACACAAGACACAAAGAATTGGTGATCGGTTCACCCCCATATTGTGGCTTGTGGCATCTTGCTGTGTGTAAATTGGCTGCTATGTTTCCTTCTTTATAACAGTGACTAATCTTAAAGAGTATTTAATTGCCTATGAAACATAACGAAAGCAGCTATATCAAAACAAGTCTTCATTTTTCATTTGGTGCTGCGTGCTAATGACTCAGGCTTGCAGCAGGAAAGTGTGAGCAGCTGCTGCTCATACACTGTAGACAGATTTCCGTAGTCCCTCTATTCAGGATCCACAAGTTGCTTCTACGCAATATCACGTGCCTCCTGCAAAACAGTCCCTGAGACCCCATCTAATTTTACGCTGCGGTGATGGGAACATTAAATAATCTTGTTCTCCCCAACCATAGGTACTGCCAACAGGTTTTGAATGAGACTGTCCGAACAGCGAAGCTCACCCCTGTTGCAGCGCGACTTCAGGAGCTGGAAGGGAGTGTCAACCATCACATCATCCCAAAGGAGGTAAGACAGGAGTATTGGAATTGCAGCTATCACATGCAGCCTCTTGTTTTTTATATGCTGATTATCTCTCCTTGTTCGTCAAAGGTACAAACTCTAGCTTGAGGCACACTTCAGGCAACACTATTCTTCTCATCCCTTAACAAATGGATTATTTTCTTATGAGCTAGTGTCATCAAGTCTGTTTGTACACAATCCATGCAGACTAGTGGATACTTCATTCAAATGAATCATTTAAGAAGTAATTGATCCATTGACTCTTTATTCACACTTTCTTTTTATCTTCCTCAGACTCTGGTCATTTACGCCCTTGGTGTTGTGCTTCAGGATGACACATCATGGCACATGCCTTACAGGTATCTTCAAATTCCTACTTTTTAAGGTTATGTTTTATTATGTGATTCTTTGTTCTAAACAAGGTGACAGCTAGTAACAGCGGGGAATTCAACAGCTTCCCACGTCATCAGCAGCTAGTCCCAGGGCAGGTACCATATGGATTAGCAACAGAACAAAGCTTGCATTACATCAATTCCTCCAAAGCTTTTGACCGCTGTGACCTCATTTTAATGCTTTAAAATTGATGTGACTACAGAGTGAAAGCAGGAAAAGTGATAGTTGTGAGAGGGTAGTCACAAACCCATTTTGAATGTTCTTACCTTAACCCGAATCGATCCCCAGAAGCCAAGAGAGAAATCCTCCCTCTCTGCGTGATATCATAGTTTGTCTCACTCTTGCTGCTTACCCTTTCCTTTCCACTGTCCCTTTCAATTTGTCACTTCTCTCTCACAAAGCCTTGCTGTAAATGAGGACTGAGGAGAGGGGCAGTGGGATGACAGGATGCAAGGCAGAGAGCTGGAGAGGTGATAAACAGGAGGGGAAGCAACAATTGGGCCTCTGGAAAGGCAGGAGGTGTTCGGCAAGCAGTAAATGCTGAATAAAACTCGGCAGCAATATGGAGATTGGCTCCATCAGATCTTGCAGTAACCAGTTAGAGTGTTGCTGCAGAGCACAATGTAGTTCTGTCAAAGTGGCCCGTTGCAAGAGTTTCATTCAGTCTTGAGTTTATTTCTGCAGCGATCATTGCTGCTTCAGGGAAAAGGGAATTCACAACCCCGATTGCTTGTTCTGCAACCCACAGTTGTAAACTAATCCATCAAATACTACCAAGCCAGGTGAATAGCTCATCTACACTGTCAACCAAACACTCCCAGGGCAGACACAGCACACAATCAGAAACATAGTAAAGTTCCTTTTTCACCATCCCCATCAAAAACTCCCAGACCTGGGGTAGCATGGGTTGAGATCCAGAGTAAAATTCCTGCTGTTAGCAAATCTGGAGTGCACAGCATTGGAGATATCCAACTCAAGTGGCTATCGTTTTGGAGATAAGAGACGAAGAAAGAATAAACAAGAGATATTCACATTGGCAGGTTGTGACAAGTGGCCTTCCCTAAGAATTTGTTCTGCAGCAACAACTTTTCACCATATTTATTAATATTTATTAATGATAATTGCCTGATCATGTTTGCTCATTGAGGAGGAACAGTAAGTAGTGTAGGTTAGATTGAAAGTTGTAAAGAGACCTAGATTAAGGGACCAGACAAAGCTATTACTAAATGGAATTCATTGTTGTTAAGCATGAGGATATTCATTTTGGACCGAAGGAAGATAAATCTGATTCTTTTCAAAATGCTCAGAAACTTGGGACTAAGAGCAAAGAGATTTAGGGATCGAAATACACGAATCCTTAAAGGCCATGAACTGCTACAAAATGTAATTGAAAAGGTCACAGAATCGTAGCCTTGATATAAAGGGGGCCAGATTACCAAGGGGGTTCTGGTCTGCTTCAGTTGAGTCAAGCCTTCTGGGTATAGTGTTCAGTTTTGGACTCAAACATTAAGATGGATATTTTGACGATGTGGGGTGTCCTGAATGATGCCTGGCCTTAGGTAAAATTATGAGTTGGATTTGATAGGATGGTTACAGAGAATCCAATTTCTTTGCTGATGAACAAGGGGATGTAAAATTAGAACTCAGCTATTTAGAAATGAAACCAGGAAGCACTGGTAGAAATCTGGAAAACAGAACAATTAGAACTATCAAGATTGACAGTAAGAGATTTTTGCTGGGTCAGGATATCAAAAGATACAGAACAATAAAAGGGATGAGCTAGAAATCAAACATGCTCTAACTGAATTGTAGAGCAAGGTCAAGGGGTTTAATGATCTCTTGTTGACCCTCGCATTTGAGCACAAGGGTACCATTATCCAGCCTACTCTGGTAATTCACCTGCTTACTGATTTTCAAAGAACTTGGTTTTGTGACCTATGTCTTTTTTGTTGTTCTACATTGAGATTTATCATTGTCCTGAAATGTGGTGTTCTTTTTCTTAACTTCCTCTTCAAATTCCCTCCATCTCCTCCACTGTTTTTTCACTGATGAAGATACAGTGGAATACATTTATGCAATACTAAACTGCACTGCCATCTTTCATGTTCAACTCCAGTTTTATGAAAGAATGCTATGTGTATGCACATGTTAGAGTATGTATCTGCTTTTCCACCTTCAATTAATAAATTATATTTAGGAGCAGTCAAATCTGGATTTGAGCTATAACCAGTTTTACATTGCAGAGTGGGTGACCATGCTGAAAGCTATTCTGTCTGGAGATCTGTTTTAACAAAGACAGTTCTCGCCTGATCTTGCAGGTTTGATCCAGAAAGGTTCAACGATGAAGCTGCCAGGAAGCAATTTACATTGCTGGGATTTTCCGGGAGCCAGGAATGTCCAGAGTTGAGGTAAAACAATATACTTCTGAAGGGCTTTTCAAGGTAATTGATGGGAGGATGTATCCTCTTGTGGGAAAACTAGACTTTTCTACCAGAGTTTAATAGTAAGGGATCTCCCATTTACAACAAAGGAGGAATTTCTTCTCAAAGAATCATTTGTCTTTGGATTGGAATTCTCTTCTCCAATTGAGAAAAGTAGGCTTGTTGAAGACTGAGTATTCAAGACTGAGTTAAATGGGCATTGATGGACAGGGGAGTCAAGGGTTATAGAGAAGAGGCAGACAAGTGAACTTTAGGCCATAATCAGATTGTCATCGTCCTGTCGAATGGCAGGACAGGTTCAATAGTCTGAATGATCCTCTATTGCTATTCCTTTCGTAAAGTAGTGAGGTGCTCCACCAAGGAAAGGTTTCAGTTGTAAATTTTATCCCCCTCAGAATAGAAATGAATCTAGTTTGTCCAAGTTCCTTATGAAAGAGGAAGTGGTTTCATTCTCCCGAGGCTTCCTGTCAGACTTCTGTGTGTGAGAACAGTCTGTTTTCAAGATTTATTTCAGTAGGAACTTTTTTTATAATGGTGTTTGAGAGAGGATATGAAAGTCCAGGTGCTGTGGTCCTAAAATATTTAAAGCCTGCTCATCAACTTTAGAGTTATGTGAATGGGAACAATCATTAGTTGCCAAGGGAGAATTTAGATTTGACTGTGATGCTCCAAGGTCAAAAGGCCTGCCACTGTCCATTGGCTGGGTTCCTGGTGGAGAGTGTCTCCTCCTGTGAGATGCTGAAAGGTAGACTAGTGGCGTAGAAACCCAAGCTCTGTTACCCACTGGCAATGGACAGTTACTCTGCTGCTCTCATGGATTTTTTAGAACCCTCTTTAATCCCTCTGGACTAATACCTTACAGCTTGCTGAGTGTAAGAGTCCCAGAAATAAAACTGTTTAAGAAAGAATCAAAAAGATCGACATTTGTGTTGGCACAAATTAATGAATATTTTCTAGAGCATCTAGTCATCACATGAAACAATTGAGATGAATGGCAGAAATGCATTTATGGTGAAGATGGATAAACACAACATGGAAAAAGGAATAGCTGGTGAAATGAGATGTAGGAGGTTGGGAGAAGCTTGTGTGGAACTAGCATGGACAGGTTGGACTGAAAGACCTAAAGTGTGAATTTTATGTCAATCTCAAGATTGCAAATGTTGGGCCTATGTATGTCGAAGTTTAGAAGAACGAGAGTGTATTTATTGAAACCCAAAGAATGGGTTGTGTTCCCTCTCAGTTACCAGTAATGTTCTGACCAAGGGAATAGAAAAGGCAGATATCTGAATTGGGAGAGGTTTTGACAAGTAAATGATTAACTCATGGGCTATGTGGTTTTTGTATGGTTGTTGTAATCCCTGATCTCAGACTGTCCGTGTCTCCCTTCCTGTTAGGTTCGCTTATACTGTGGCTACAATCATGCTGAGTACACTGATCAGGAAGCTGAGCTTGCATCCTGTGGCAGACCAGTTGGTGGAGATGAAGTATGACCTTGTAACCATCCCAAAAGAGGAGGCTTGGATTACTGTCAGCAAGCGAAGCTAGACTGACTTCACCAGGGCTGAGTGTGGGGTTTATTGGATGGAGCCCTGTCAGTAAGAGGTTTGCAATGACTTTTCAGATCCATACCTGCCACTGTATCCTTCATTCTCGACGACAGGATTCCTGAGAGTGCCATTCTGCTCCTTCCCTACTTGTGAAAATATGAACCAACCTTAAAGTGACAACCTCTCATCACAGCAAGCCTTCACTGCAGAACCTTTATTAGGGCTGAACCATAGCCTCATTTTAGTGATGATATGGAATTTCAGATGCATATTCTTGATTTTCTTGAGGATCCCAGGCACATCCGCAAGTTAGATACACCATGAGACGCAAGCATCCCTTCGATAAAATGGGAAAAAGTACAGCCAAATAATTGACTGTTTTTGGAAATGAGAGATGAAAGTGATGATAAAGTGAGACAAGATTATGGTGATCATAATAGCATTGAACAGTGTTGGATAAGTGTGTACACCTATTTTTGGGATAATGGTTCTGTCATTAAGGCTTTTGGTGGGGTTTGCTGTTGAGACTTGGGAACAAGCTTTTCACTTTCAGAGTTTGAGTTTTACCACCCCCAGTTGAGTCAGGTTGGTGCCAAGCTGATTGTGGCTAGCATGACAGGGAAGAGGATCAAGCTGTATTCGGTCATGCTGCCCTCCTTCCCAGAATGAACTAACGGAATAATTAGGCCAGGTTCCCACTCCTAGTTACTGTCAATCATTGGATTCCAGCTGAGAGCAGAATCTGAATACCTTGCGGAACGCTTTCAGTGAAAAATCTAATGTGTTCCTTTGCCAGCTAATCAGCATGGTTTGGAAAGGAAAGGGGAATGAAACCTCTCTGTTAAAAATTCTTTGGAGATTTGGTCCAGTTACCATGAGTGAAGTCAAAATCAATTGTCATGAAAACGCTGTGTGCTTGTCATTTATCAATAAAATTGCTGAAAGGACAGCACCATGCAGTGTACATCCACCTGTGTTTGCTGCTTCGATTTCATGATATTGGTACATGCTTGGAGAGTATTTAATCCTTTGACCTTGCTCTTAAGTTGTGATACTCCCTTTGGGTGTAACACCAGGTCATTCTCAGCCATGGATGACTCAGCCAGTGATTTTTCTCCAAAATTGACAGATTACCCCACAAGAAAGTACTGGACAGTGAGAGCCTTTTTCCGCGGATGGTGATGGCTAGCACAAGGGGCATAGCTTTCAATTGAGGGGTGATAGATATAGGACAGATGCCAGAGGCACTTTCTTTACAGAGTAGTAGGGGTATGGAACGCATTGCCTGCAACAGTAGTAGACTCACCAACTTTAGGGCATTTAAATGATGATTGGACAAACATATGGATGATAATGGAATAGTGTAGGTTAGATGGGCTTCAGATTGGTTTCACAGGTCAGCGCAACATCGAGAGACAAAGGTATGTGCTGTAATGTTCTATGTGAATGAAGAAAGGGTTGATCTTGGCTGTACTATCTCCCATAGATTAAACCTAGCAAAGACTGTGTGCTTGTCAAAGAATGTGTGGGAGATACTGTCTCAGAGGGTGGGACAATGGCTTCTATCCCCTTTGCTTGTGATTGAGAACAGTTAAGGGAATCTGTTTTATGCAAAGTAATTTCCATTATACTTTAATAAATTCTATATTTAGATTACTTCGATCATTAAAAAAAAATTAACATTGAAAGGATATGGAAGAGTTAAGAAAGTGTAGGAAAAAGTCAAGTGCAGCCTGCTTGCAGACCAGATCACCCACTGCTTGTATATAAATTGACTTTGTCATTCCAGCTGGAGATTCAGTTCCTTTTTTATGCCTTGCTAACCCTGAAATCAATTTTTTCTGTCTAACTTTAAAACCAAAATAAATAGCGAGGCGTGGGGCATGTGGATTGAGGTTGGAACTGAAACTGGGCAAAGGGTTATGGAGGCAAAAGCTTTAAAATAATGTAAATTAAGAAAAAGGAGTGAGTTGGAAGGGATCTGGAAATCTGAGCTCCTTAACAGATTATTCATCCATAACCTCAATGTGAGTCATGAGTGCATGTAACACTTAGTTAAACCTGCATGTGTTTTTTGTCAATATGCTGAAATGTATTATTGATGCAACACAGGCCTTAATTAATTAAATAATTTTAATGTCCTGGAATTGGTGCTCAGACCCAGTTTCCTAGCTTCCTGATCAATTCCCTGACCAGACAAACATTTGTCCTTCTGCCTCTCTTCTCTCCGTTTCTCTCTCCATCCCTCACCCTGCCACCCCAAATGCCTTTCACTAAAACTATATTCATTTCTGATAATCAGTGTTATCAAAGCAATGAGTACACCGGGGAAATAAAATCACACTATAACAGAATTTCATATTGTTTTTGAGAGCATAGATGAGGAGTCCAAAATTAGAGCTTTGAACCTATATGAAGGTAATTATGGTGCTGTTTGTGGGGAGAGGTAGCTCGAGTAAATACGGAAATTAGAATGAAAGATATTGTGATGGGTACACAAGAGGATCATTTAAATATTTTACTTTCAATTTATATGTTATCTTGCATTTACACAAGAAAAATTAATGTGTGGTTAATTCATATGTTAAAGATGGGATTACATTAAAAGAAGAGGCACATAATATTGTTGAAAACAGTTGTAATTTAAAGATTGTAGAAGTTTGGAAAACAGCAGATAACCAAAAATAGATGGTGAGGAAAGAGATCATGAGAACAAACTAGCAAGGAATATTATAAAAGTTTGTTAGAACTTCTATGAGTCTGTTAAAAAGGAAGAGATTAGCATGGGTTCTTTAGAGGAATAAAGAGGAGCAATTATAATTGGGAATAAGGAAATGGTAGATATGTTCATCAAAAATGTGCCGGTCTTCATGGTAGAAGACAAAGTGGAAAAAACATAATGGAAATAGTGTGGAGCTGAGAGTTTAAGGCAGTACTTCTGAATATTTTTCTCCCTGCGAGCACAATTCAAAGCTTGAAGTTATTGTGATCCTTCAGTAAGGACTGTGGGATAGTGGGAGGGGTTACCTGTGAAAGTGGGGCCTGTCTGTTAGAGCTCCATAGGAGCCATTGCTGCCTTAGAGCACATCCACCCAGAATTTCAGGTGGTAGCACCTTTTCGTGTTCCAAACACCATTTTGGGAAGCATTTGTTTAATGAGAATGAGAAACTTGTTATTATCAATATTAGATAGATTAGATTAGATTACTTACAGTGTGGAAACAGGCCCTTCGGCCCAACAAGTCCACACCGACCCGCCGAAGCGCAACCCACCCATACCCCTACATTTACCCCTTTAACCTAACACTACGGGCAATTTAGCATGGCCAATTCACCTGACCCGCACATTTTTGGATTGTGGGAGGAAACCAGAGCACCCGGAGGAAACCCACGCAGACACGGGGAGAATGTGCAAACTCCACACAGTCAGTCGCCTGAGTCGGGAATTGAACCCGGGTCTCTGGCGCTGTGAGGCAGCAGTGCTAACCATTGTGCCACCATGCCGCCCACTTAATTAGTAATTAAGTGAAACAAAGAGCAATTAATGAGAGCAATAACTGAAAAGTCCCCTGGACCTGATGACCCAGGGTGAAAGAGAGGTGGCTGATGAGATGATAAATAGATGAGGAAATTTTTTTTTTACACATTGACAGGTTAGTATCTGGTGTGTACGGCTTGAGATAGTGAAGACAGGTTTAATCAATCAATAGGCACCTGAATGAAAAAAAATATTTGCAGGGCTACTGTGAAAAGCAAAGGAGTAGGCTTAGCTGAATTCACTTGATAAAAGTAATCACGGAAATGATGAGTCAAAGAGCCTCTTTTGGTGCAATAACCATTCTATGATTTTGTGCAACATTGAGGGCTTGACAGATTATCTGCTTAAAGATTGGTTCCCCTGGCCGGGCAATGTAAAACATGGGGGGTGTAATATCAGAGTAAAGGGTCAGCTATTTAGGACTGTGATGGAGACATTTATTCACTGAAAGGCTTGTGAATCATTGGAATTCTGAACCATACCTGTGTAAAGGGCTATAGATGCCCAGTTATTGTCTACATGCAAGGCAGAGATTGATACACCATTGGAGGCAGAGTATAAGCAAATGACCATTTGGCCCACTCTACTCCAATTTCTTATGGTCTCGTGTTCTCTGTGCTCTCTTCATGCAGCTGCCCCTCCCCAAATGTGTACACAGAAAATAATTAATTAAGGATTGTTTGCAACCTGTCATGTACTAACCAAACACCTAGAACAGTACCAGAAACAATTGTAAGAAAACTATTGAAATTGAGCAGTAGGTTGAGAAGTTAATATCAGTGTTTTCACAAGAGTCACAAGCTGTGATGTAGTGTAAGAAAAAGATATTGGAGAGAGAAATTAGAAGTCTAAAAGACTATAATCCAAACCTTTACCACTCCAAATTGGAATAAAGACACGGACTTTGCCCAACATTCTCATGAGGCTGAAAACATAGTAGTGTGTTACAGGTCACGAGAGCGCAAGAGTTGCTGTGCCAACATGCACTCTCTGGAGCAATAGGTAGTGATGTAGAAGCTTTGAAATTCTTTCCCATCACTTGGTTGACCAGGAATCTTTTTCACACATACCAGTTTCCATTGGTTTGTGGTGGGAGGATTCGCAAATTGATACTCAACCTGTTTGGTTGCAGTATAAACACACCTTTACTGGCCTTCAGGTCCTCCAATGGGACAGAAACTTGGAGCTTCTGGCTCAGAGGCAGGGACACAACTACAATGCCAGAAAAGTTACCCTAAAATGTGGTGGGAGGTAAATAACGCATGTCCTGAGGTTATGAAACATGCACTATGAATGCAAGGTTTTTTTTCCTCTCTTTCCTCTATGATACTTAAGATAAGAGCTCATGATGTTGGAGGCAATATAATAGCATAGATAAAGGTTTGGATAACTTAAGACAGAGAATTGGGGTGGGGAGAGGGGTGGAGGGGTTCCTTTTCAGGATGATAACCTGTAATCAGTAGAATGCCACAGGAATCAGAAAGTTATTTATAATGCATATGAATGACTTAAATGAAGGAAGTACTGTGCTACAGCCTAGTTTCAGTGACACAAAAATGGGTGGGAAGGCAAATGGCAAGGCTGACAGAATACAGTGTGTTTTAGACAGGTTAAGCAAGTGGGCAAATACTTGCCAAAAGGAATAGAATATGGGGAAATATGACATTATGAACTTTGGCAGGAAGAAAAGAGGAACTGAATATTATTTAAATGGCAAAAGATTGCAGGAGGCTACAGTGAACAGGGATTTGGGAGTCTCATGCATAAACCTCAAAAACCAATAGGCAATTGGAATGTTGGCCTTTATTTAAAAGGGAATGTAATGTAAAAATAGGGAAATTGGAAAAACTATACAAGACACCAATTAGTCCACAGCTGGAATGCTGTGAAAGTTTGGGACCTTTACATGAAGAGAAATATGCTGGCATTGGAATCAGTCCAGACAAGGTTCACTAGGCTAATCCCAAGTCAGGATGGATTGGCTTATGAGGAGAGGTTGAGTAGTTTGGGATTGTACTTGTTGGAGTTTAGAGGAAGCTGTTTCCCCTTGTGCAAGTATTGAATACGGGAGGGAATAATCCTGCAGCCATGCTGATAGTTTTAATATGAAGAAGAGAACATTCTTTCAGCAGATAGTGAATCTATAGAATACTCCACAGACTAGTTGTTAAGTATATTCAAGACTGAGTTGACAGATTTTTAATCCATAATGAAATTGAGTGTTATGTAGAAAAGGCAGGAAAGTTGAGCTAATGATGATCAGATCAGCTATAATTTCATTGAATGATAGAGCAGACTCAATGGGCTGAATGGCCTGCTTCTGTTCTTGTATCTGACTGTTGTATAATTTTGGGGAACATACTCTAATTGGATTGTACTGCTTTGCACATAAAAAAATACCTGTCTGAAATATTGATGTGTCTTTTACTTGCCTGAGACAGGGCTGGGAAGCATTTTTTTTTGCTTAAATAAACAACTAAAATCCTGTCTTCCCCAACAGAATCCTGTTACTGAGGGGTAGCAGCAGTGATAATGTAATCAATCAAAGCAGTACAATGGTTGTTGATGATTTTGTCAGATTTTCAATTCCAAAGGATGCAAGTTCTTCGATTTTTAGGATCCTTTGAATTATTTAATCATGCTGTGTACCTGCTGTGCTGTCATTTAAACTAGCAAGGTTAGAATCCAAGGGAAAATGGTGTGTTTTCATTGGTGATGTTTGAAAATTGAACTCGTGCATTAAAAGAAGTGAAAGATTACTAGGTCTAAATCATATGTTTAAGAGAAATTGTGCATGCTTCCTTGGGGGAAAAAAATCAAACATATGACTACCCAGATCTCTGCAGACTTTGTAATAGGTGAAATATTAAGCTCTAATAACATTAAATATTAAACATAGAATTAATACATTAAGATTTAAGAAATGGTAAAAGACAGTTTGGAGAATTACAAAGTTACTGTCAGAGGATGACGTTTTAAAATCATTTTGGACTTTTCAAATCTATTTGCTTTAAATTTATATATCTCGTGTCAGAAACTCCAGTTAAGGAGACTGACTCCATCTCCCAAGGGGTTATTTAAAACTTTGAATACTCAAAACCCCATCCATTCTCCAAAGTCATGAAAAATTTATGGTTAGATTTTTTAGGTCTCCTTAAACATTTGCTAATATGAGATTACTGAGCAACCGTGATGAATGTAAAGATATTGTATTTTTCTAAGTTTTAAAAATCAAGTACTTAAAATCTTGTTTTAGGTTCAAAATTTCCACAGATATTTGAAAAAGATAATCAAAGGTCACACTGGGACAAGGTGTGAGACTTAGCCTGCAAATACTCAGTTTTAATTCAATCGGTCTCCTTGCACAGTTCTGACAAGGTAGGAGGTCAAGCTCTAAAATCAACTAGCCAGCACTCTGTTTTTTGCTGTCAATCAACTCAGCCTGGAAATTGTTTGTTTGAAAAGAAGCTAAAGCAGGGGCATATAGTAATGTTAGTATGCTAAAAATTCTATGACCTCTCAGAATTGACAATACAAACTGCACAAGGCATTGGGAGGGGAAACCTGATTATGACATGCATTATATTTAATGTAATCCAGGAAGGGTTAAAAAGCTAAGTAGCTGTATTGATAATGCCTTTCTCGTTGATCCAAGCTTTTAATCTCGGTTCAAGAGGTAATGATTTTTAGTTTATTGCACTGTATGCTTCTTGCAGGATTTAAGACCAAGATGAAATGGTAACCTTATGCAGATCTGTAATTTAATTAGACACAAGGAAACTATTGAGCATATGAGGTGTAAACAGAAATGTTACACCATCTATAGGGATCTACAATTAGCATTCTTGATGGTCATGTGGGGTAATTAGAAATTTAATGATAACAAATGGAAATGATCAGGACAAAATGACATATGAGTGCACTTAGAAGGAACATAAATTACCTGGGATATTGTGGACAACCCAGTAAAGAATATCGAACAGGAATCAATGCACAATCTTGTGTAGGTCAAGAAGGAGTAGTTATAAAAAGAAAATTTTGCATTTGTTAAGATTAGTCATGACTGCCAGGCACCTCAAAGTGTTTTACAGCCAATTAAGTTATTTTTGTAGTTCATGAATTTTCGTGAAGCTGATTTATAAAGGTAATTAATGGCTTTCACTTGGAAGGTATTTTATAACCTAGCAATCAACTGCTTACATTGGGGTCATTCATGGAGTGGTTATAACAGAAGACCTCTCTACGCTTCTCATGGCTTTCCATTCTCTCCCCCTCTATCATATCTTTTGATGGTTTGTATCTGATATTATGTATGATGTAATCTCTGGATACCAGTGTGTGCATCCACAGGTATGGTGTGTTGCATGTGAGGTATATAATGTGCAGAATGCACAATGAAGAGTAAACTGAAATAGTATAAGTGAATATCTCATATAAAATAGTAATGTTAACTATTCTTCGATCTTAATCCCAACAGGTGTCATGCAAATTTTTAGTTACATCAACGACACCAGTCTATTGAATAATTAAGTTGATTTAGAAGTTTATATAATGTCGTGACTGATTTATACTTTTCCTATTAAAGCAGTCGCAAATGCTGCAAATGAATAGATTAACTTAATATGCAAGTTAATGCAACAATCAGGATCGAGTAAACATGTACAGTGGAACCTCGAATATCTGAATAAGATGGGTGGCACTGTTTCGTTCAGATAATTGATTATTCGGTTAATTGGTTCCATGCCTCCCCTCTGGGGCTCGGCATTTTCTGAAATTTCCTTTTTCCTCACTCTGCCTGCCTTGCTCCCTTTGTCTGACTCAGGGTTTGTTTCTGAGCAAGGAGACACTTGTGTGTAAGGGACCTGCAGCATTGCTGAAGTCCCCCGTTCTCCCCCCCCCCCCCCCCCCCCCCCCCAACCCCCAACCCCCAACCCCCAACCCCAATCAGTTCAATGGGATTGACACAGCGAGTACTTGCTAAGTCTGTTCCCCATTCAGGAGACTAGGCAGCAGCAGACCATGTGTGAGCCCCCACCCACCATCTGCCCCCCTAATCTCGTCCCCGCCCCACTGTCTGCCTCTTCGGGCAGCCAGACTGGACGGCAAAAGTAAGACTGCCTTTGTTGGGGTGGGTCACAAAATAGCGCGCACACACACACACACACACACACCATTTTACTGCAGCTTTTTTGACAAGTTCCCATTCTGTCCTGAACAGGACAATATTGGAGAGATTATCTAGGGAAGGGGGGGGTTTAGGGTACACCCCTGTGTAGAACTCCAGGGAATGTGAGGGAGAGACAGAGAGAGTGTGGGCGATTGGTCAGTCATTTGAAGACAGTGCCTGGGCTCCCATCGAAGTCCAGGACTGTTCTTGGCAGCATTTCAGTGAGTTGAGTTCATTTTTAATCATTGTAAACAGAAGACGCGATCAGTGTTGGAAATGTCTCTTTAATGTAATGTTTCTATTGGGACTTTGAGATCTTCTTCGAATAATCCGAAATTCAAATAATTGATATTCGGATAATTGAGGTTCCTCTGTACTGGTATTGATCTGATAGATTGAAATAGAAGTAGAGGAGGACACAGATTTTGAAATATGATAGATGATTGTTGGGTTTCCTTGAGTTAATACTGAAATTAGAGCAATTGAGAACTAAAGGCAAATATACAAATTTGGAGTAAATCACAAGGAGTGCTGGAGGATCTTTTAAATTCATTGGATGAAGTTTGATATAATATTTTAGGGAAGGGGAGGTGAGTTTTAATTTCTTTCTGTATTATGTATTACATTTTTCTGACTACAATGTGTAATTATAAATAAGACTTAAGAATACAAGAACAAATGACTTGAGATGGGATTATGATTCTAACAAGGTGAGATCTGCATCACGGGATATTATTTCCCAAAATACTACAAAAGAGAACTGTTTGAATTTAAGATTGAAGAATATTTAACTTCTCTACTTTACATGAAGTATTCACAAATATTGCTTTCAATTACCAGCTCTATTGTTAAAATATAATCATTACTAAAACCTGCAAGTATAGATGGTAGGTGATCCCATAAAATATCAACATATCATAGGCTAGGACGTCAAAGGGGCCATTCAGTCCATTATATTTGTGTTGGCTCTTCAAACTGATTAAATGAGTTCTACTGTCTTCCTATATCCCTGCAAATGGTTTTCTCCTTCAAATATTTATATAATTTTTTTTTCAAAGGCAACTGTTGAATCTGAGTTTAACATCCTGTCTTACAATGGCATTAGAACAATTTTCACTAATGTTGCCTCTGGTTCTTTCACAAGTCACCTTAAATCTCTGCTCTCCAATTATTCGACCTATAGCCATTGGAAAGTTTCCCTTTATTTTGCACCATTAAAGTCATTCATCCTTTGGAACAACTTTGTTAAATTTCCTCCTGGCAGCTTCTGTTCTCAAGAGAGCAACCACCATCTCTCCATTCTATCTGTGTAACTAATCCTTTGTATCTGGAGCCATTTGGTACATTTTTCTATACCTTCTTCAAATCTTTGCGATCCTTCCGAAAGTGGTGCATTTGACTCCTGCTAGGTTAATGTGAATCTATCAGCAGGTCTTGCGGTGTAGTAGGTATTGTCTTAGTTCTGGACCAGAACCTCCATGTTTGATCCCATCCAAAAACTGATGGCCAAGGAACGTGTTCATGATGTAGCCAAACAGATTTCCAACATCCTTCCAACATTTACCAATGGCAGATGGTAACAGCAGGATTCTTGATAATAGTTTCTATATTGATGGACAGAACATTGGAGCCTCAACCATTACAATTCATAGCTCCAGATAACAACATGCATGTAAAAATGTATGTTGTCAACAATTCTGTCTCCCTCAGTTAATTGTAACCATATTAGACTGTCACACTGGAACGTCCTATAAAATAGCCTTGGACAGATTGCATATTCTCAGAGTTATATCTAAATGTTTATTTTCTATACATGTGAGCTAATAGTTTATGTTTTGTCATGAGATTATGTTGTGGAGCTGTTTTGAATCCATGATATGTTGAGCCAATAAGCACTCAAACCAAGAAAATCATGGAAGGAAAGCTACTCACAAAACCAAGACCACAATAAAGTGAGATAGGAAGATGAGTCATACCCGACATTTAGAATGTTGAGATCACCAAACTCTAATGCGATAACTTTCAGTGGCAAAATAGCTTTCATATCCTCAGTGTTGGTTGTAAGTAACAGTTAAGTTTTAATACATTTAATGTGCCTAGACTTTTGCAGTTGATGAATTTTAGTGAAGTATGTTTATGAATAGTTGATTAATGGTTTTCTCTTGCAATGTACTTTGCAATCTAGCTGGCAACTGTACTTTGAGGCCATGCATGGAGTGATCCTAATGGAAGGCCTCTGATACCTCTCCTTCCATGTTTATTACGCACTGAATGGTAATGACTTAAAATGATAGCTTTGGAATGTGGTGAACTGGGAAAATTAATAACTCAAGAAGACAAATTTAATAGGATAGTGAAAATAGAGTTGGATGCGGCACTGACTGGATTGCTGTAAAGAGAACTAGGTCAGATTTGATGGGCTGAATGATCTCATCCATCTGCAATGACTCTACAAGGTCCATCTAATTGGTTTCTAATTATCTGATGACTGTATGTTTCAATGATAGTGAATTTGTTGATTAAACATGATAATTTAATCTGTATCAATAAATCTACAAAAGACATGGACATGAGGAGAAGGACCAAACATGCTGCATTTACTACAGGCCAACTCTCAAATTACTGTCATACCACAACCCACAATTATATTTTCTGAAAGAAAAATGATCTATTTTGCTATTGAATTACTCAATAACAATTGCTTCTACTGGCTACCAAGAAAGTCTGTTCCATAAAATGAACCCATGATCACTAAGTATTTTCTCTGCGGTTTTGAATTTAGTCTCTCTCAAGAACAGGCCCTTTCCTCTGTCTCTACTCCTTTAACCAAGTTGAAACAGCTCTAACAATATGCAATCCCTTTAGACTATTCTATGAAAACAAAGTTGTATCTCATCATAACCTCTTTTCCAGTGAGACTGAGTTCTAAAATCCTCTCCCAACATAGTACAGTGGCTACCCATCTCCTGCCATGTGCTGAGCAGGCAATCTCTCCTCAAACCAATCCAATTATGATGATTCTGGAAGTTGTGACAAGTGGAAGACATGGAGACAATTTGAAGGAAATACAAACTTGTGAAGAAAGCACTACAGCTGTACATTGAAACAGAAAAAACAAAATACACCATTTACAATTTCTGTCTCTGGAACCTGTTGTTATCTACAGAAGCAGCTGCTGTTTTAAATTCTGCAACAGCTCTCTGCTTCCTGCATCCCCTCAGTAATGTACACTGACAGTCCATGAATTCCTTCAGATTTAATAGTCAGAATTCACCAAGAAACAGAAACAACACCCCCAGTATAATACAGCTGTTACTTGCATCACCTTAAGGAAAGGATCAACTTTGAGGTATTTCAGGGGTTTAAGGGAGCTCATCTTATGTTTGTACTGGTTGTGAGAGTATATTGACTGTATGTATCCATTAAATTCTCCTTTCTCACAGCCTTATCGTGTGACCTGCTTGCTATAATCCAGTTATGTACAGGAAAGACAAAAGCTATTGTATTCAGTACACCAAATACCTATTGACTGACTCAATATTTCTCCCTGGCCACTGTCTGACTATTTGCAACTTTGGCATCCTCTTTGATCCTGAGCTGAGCTTTGAACCTTTCCCTTTGCCAAGGGTGTTTTATGGTACAGTCTGGATAGATCTTTATTTAACTTGCTCTGTACTTCCACCTTCATAACACCATTCATTTCCACTCCTCCTCCAGTTCATATGTTGCTGAAATCATCTTTCATTGTTTGTGTTGCCTCCAGATTCAATTGTTTCATTGCTGCCTTGATTAGTGGCTCATCCAGAACTCTGTTGCCTCTCCTAATTTCTGTATATCAGTCACCTTTTTTTTTTACCCCTTACATTGGATCCTGGTGCAGTAAACTATTTTAGAATTTCCATACTTGTTTTCCATTCCTATATGGCCTCAACTTTCTTTACTTCGACAACCCTCTGAAATCTCTGCATTCTCCTAATTCTGGTATTTTTAAAATCACGCATTTTCTTTCTTCCACCATAAGTGGCCACCTTCAGCTGACAAATGCCTAAGTTCTGGAATTCTCACCTAAATTCCTTCAATTCTACGTCTCGTTCAAAATACTCATCAAAACCTAATACTTTATAATGTGATTTTTCCTTCAGTAAAACACTTTGGGACATCTGACTTTGTGAAAGTACTATAAATATGTACTGTTTCTATTACGAGTTGTTCCAGGGTGATATACCTCTTGCTCAGACCAGCACCTGTGTGCCTAATGCTAATACTTAGGGTGTAGGTTTGCTCGCTGAGCTGTAGGTTTGATATCCAGTCGTTTCATTACCTGGCTAGGTAACATCATCAGTGGTGACCTCCAAGTGAAGCGAAGCTGTTGTCTCCTGCTTTCTATTTATATGTTTGTCCTGGATGGGGTTTCTGGGGTTTTTGGTGATGTAATTTCCTGTTTGTTTTCTGAGGGGTTGATTGATGGTATCTAGATCTATGTGTTTGTTTATGGCATTGTGGTTGGAGTGCCAGGCCTCTAGGAATTCTCTGGCATGTCTTTGCTTAGCCTGTCCCAGGATAGATGTGTTGTCCCAGTCGAATTGGTGGGTTTTTTCATCCGTGTGTAGGGCTACAATGGAGAGAGGGTCGTGTCTTTTTGTGGCTAGCTGGTGTTCGTGTATCCTGGTGGCTAACTTTCTTCCTGTTTGTCCTACGTAAACAAGCATAACCATAAAATCTATTCCTCTGACCAAAGGCATTATCCATAGCCAAGATGCAGTTTTATCACTCATTCAGGTTGATATTTTTTCAAATGATTTTTTTCAAAATAATGAATTGAAAATGTAAAAGTGTAGCATAATGATTAGCCTTTTAAATCATACAATAAAAACATTGTTCTTACTTTTCTTAACATTATGTAAAGTTCATTTTCATGCTAATGCATTTCATTTGAATGAAGTTGAAAGACAAATGAGATGTTAGAAAATTGCATGCAGCTTCAGAACTGAAGGTTACATGCCTCAGACCTAACTGGTCCAGTGAGCCTGTTACTAATTACAGTAGCTGTTGCTGTGGCCAATGGTTTGCTATTGATGCTGCCTCTCCTCCTATGCAAACTGAAAGGCTAAGTTGTAGAGTAATTTTATGCATCTTCCTGTGGGTTAGGTTGTGGTTATTTTAGTTGGATCCTCCTTTGTAGTTCTTAGAAATATGTCAGCTGCTTGAGTGCCCATTTCCACACTATTGTAGTGGTCTTTTGCAGGGGTATGAGACTGCTCTGAGGGTACTGTTTATGTTGGTTGCCAGGAACGATAAAATAACAAGTTTATGAGAGTTACTACAGTGGATACTGGTGTTGCGGAATGATGGTTGCTATGGTGAGTACGAGTTGGACAATGGTCTTTGGAGATAGACTACTGATTGACAGAGTGATTGTTTTGTTTCTAGGGGAATTAATGTTTGCTTTGGTGAGTGATGGTTGTTCAGATGGATTGTCGTTGCTAGGACGATTGATGATTGTTAGGATGAGTGCGAGTTCCTGAAGGAATGCTTAAAGGTTGCTCGGAGGAAGTGCTGGTTCTTGAAAGGATGATTGAAAGTTGCCAGAGTGGATTGTAGTTGATAGGGGAATTATGGTTGCTAGGAAAAACTATGACTTCTTGTGTAGATGATGGTTGTATGGAATCTGTTTGTTAAGATGAATGTTAGTTTCTGGGAAGATGGAAGATCCACAGGGTGAGAGTTGTTGCTTGGATGTGTGGGCTGGGTTCTTGTTTGCTAGAGTGATTGCAGGTTACTAGGGAATGGTAGTTGCTACAGTGAGCACTCTTTGCTGGGGATAATAATGGCTGCGATGTTGAGTGCTGGATGCTAGGGTGAGAGTTCATTGCGAGGGAAATGATATTGGTAGGGTCAGTGCTGGTTGCTAGGGGAGATGATCACAGCTATAGGTTGAGTACTGGATCTTTGGATCGATGTTGGTTGCTGGGGTGAATGATGGTGGCTTGGCTGGGTAATGGTTGCTATGATAAGGTGTTGGTTGCTAAGGTGCGCTGGTTGCCGGTTGGATGATGGTCACTACGGTGAGCGGTGGTTAAAGCGAATCATGGTTATTAGGGAGAATGATGGTTGTGAATGATTGCTCAGGAGGACCCTGGTTGCTAGGGGGAATGATGGTTGCTAAGGGAGATCTTGGTTGTTCCGGTTGCCATGCAGGACTGTGTGCGCGTGTGTGGGACAGTGTGTGAGAGTGGGGTGTGGGCAGTTGAGGGAGGGCAGCCTTTCCGGAAGTGACTCTGACCACCCCCACTAAACGCCCCCCTCCCCCGCCCCCTGTTTCCGGTTCCGGTCCCGCATCCCCAGTGTCGGAAGATGTGGGGAAGATGGCGGAGCTGCAGATGCTGCTGGAGGAGGAGATCCCCGCGGGCCGCCGAGCGCTGTTGGACAGTTACCACAACCTGGACCGGGTGGCCGAGTACTGCGAGAGCAACTACATACAGGTGAGAGACCGGGCTGGGAGGTAAGGATACTGGGGCCGCTCTGATCCTCAGTCCGGAGGGGAGGTGGTTTGGGGGTCCGTGGCTGGCGGCTCGTTTCCCCCTAACAACTCCCACGCAGCCACATCCCCGGCGAGTTCGAGCCGGAGCTCGCCCCCTGCTCCCAGATGAAAATGTCGCGGAAACCGGCTCTCGTGTTGCCCTCGCTCCTCCGCCCGCTTCTCCCTGAGGTGGCGTTGGAGGGGTGAGTGAGAGAATGGATCGGAGTTACCCCTTTCCCTACTCCCTGTCCGCGGACAGAGGGGTTTTCAGCTTCTGAGTTCCGACCTGTTGTACCTTCCGCAGCCAGATGGTCTCCCGTTGCCACATTTGTCCTCCGCCTTCAATCACGGCCCCTTAACTCCGTCTTTTCTTCAGAATTCAGTATCTGGTTCACATTCTCTGGCGTTTATTTTGTCTGGTATGTCCCCCCCCCCCGACTGCGGTGAGATTCTGAATCGTGCATTCTTAACTCTAAGGTTCTGAGCTTGAGGGAAGGTCTGGCAGGCGTTCTTAGTTGTTTTCTTTTTAGGAATGCTGCTCTTGTGATTACGAGGGTGATTGTCCTAGTTGGCTGAGATCTGCTCTGGTCTGGCTAATAAAATGCTAATTTGCATTTTTCCATTTGATGGAATAATACGAGGTCAGATCTTTTGCTTATTTTCTGTCCTCTCTGTTCCACTCTTTCCTCCCTGCCCCGCAAAAAAAAACTGTCACACATGTATGTTCCCCAATAAAGAATTTTGCAAAAAAAAGAATCCAAAGGACTTGACCTAAAAATATGCAATCCCTCTGTGTGGGAGGCTGCATGCCAACAACTTTCAAAGACATTGACTGAGTGGATGTCATTATTGTACGGGTGAAGCTAGTGGGCTACTATGGGTGACAGCAAATGCTGTAACTTATTCTGCAGAATGCCATTCAAATTCGAACAGAAGAATAGAATCAACTACAAAACAGGCTATGCCAACTTTGGATTGCATGAAGCAAACATGAAAACTTGAATGGAGGAGCTGTATGGTTTTGAACTTGAGAGAAGGAATGTGTGGGGGATGACTTAATTATAGCTGAGGGTAAGGGCAGTTCAAGGAAATGTTGATTATGGTCTTGAACTGAGAGAGAAGAAACATGAAAAATGGATTAGAATAATTTAAGAGGTTATGATCAGCAACTCAGTGGTTATATCTCCCTATTAAATGTTTTCAGGAGTTTGTTAAATGGATAAGAACATATAGCAACTTTAGGAAAATGTTGCATTTATCTTTTATAGCCTATCAGTGGGCAATATTATGGCTGGTTCAAGAATTGAATCTGTCTTTAAATGATGCCTGTTAAATTAATTTTGGTTATTTTGCTTGTGCATATGTGTGAAGCAGTTTTATACACTTTATCTTTCCCCTGAGGGTGTCTCTTTACTGGGTCAAAGGTGAGTAAATGGGATTGAGGTGCCGAGTAGCCATGATTTAATTAGAGTGGGCAAAATGTGCACTTGCTGTTTCGATTATGGCAAAAGATGTCAACAGCAATAATGTTTTGTGAGCACCTTAGTTTCATAAAATGCCGAAGATGTTTCATAGGTGTTATGAAACAAAATTGATACTGCGCCAGCTAAGACAATGAAAAGATTAGATTAGATTACATTACATTACAGTGTGGAAACAGACCCTTCGGCCCAACAAGTCCACACTGACCCGCCGAAGCGCAACCCACCCATACCCCTACATTTACCCCTTACCTAATGCTACGGGCAATTTAGCATGACCAATTCACCTGACCTGCACATCTTTGGACTGTGAGAGGAAACTGGAGCACCCGGAGGAAACCCACGCTGACACGGGGAGAACGTGCAAACTCCACAGAGTCAGTCGCCTGAGGTGGGAATTGAACCCGGGTCTCTGGCGCTGTGAGGCAGCAGTGCTAACCACTGTGCCACCGTGCCGCAAATGACTAACTGGTCAAAGCTTTAGGTTTAAGAAGTGACTTAGAGGAGAACAATATGGGGATGTGGAGAGGTTAGGGAAATTTCAGAGCTTAGGGACCAAACATTTTGAAGGCACAGATGCCAGTTGTAAAATTATTAAAATTTTCTGATGAGACAAAACTGGATGGATTTGAGTTGTGAAGCTGATGCATGATTGCTTCAAGGTGTCGTAGACAAATTGAATGGGCAAATACATGGTAGATGTAGTGTAACACAGCTAAATATGAAGCTATACACTTCATTGTGAAAAACCAGAAGAGCATTTTATAAATCTAGACTCTGTTTAGTGTAGAAAGAGGCCCATTGAGTCTGCACTGAGCTTCCAAAGAGCATCTCACCCAAATCCATCGCCTCCCTGACCTATCACCATAACCCCGCATTTACCATGGCTGCACAATCCTGGACACGACACGACAATTCAACATGGCCCATCCACCTAACCGGAGGAGAAAGTGAGGTCTGCAGATGCTGGAGATCAAAGTTGAAACTTTATTGCTGGAACAGCACAGCAGGTCAGGCAGCATCCAGGGAACAGGAGATTCGACGTTTCGGGCACAGGCCCTTCTTCAGGAATGAGCAGAGAGTGTTCAGCAGGAGAAGATAAAAGGTAGGGAGGAGGGACTTGGAGGAGGGGCGTTGGAAATGTGATAGGTGGAAAGAGGTCAAGGTGAGGGTGATAGGTCGGAGTAGGATGGAGGCGGAGAGGTCAAGAAGAAGACTGCAGATCAGGAAGGCGGTGCCAGGCTGGAGGGATTCGGCTGAGACAAGGTGGGGGGAGGGGGGATGAAGAAACTGGTGAAGTCCAAGTTCATCCCCTGTGGTTGGAGGGTTCCCAGTCGGAAGATAAGACGCTCCTCCTCCTCCGACCGTCGCGTTGTTGTGGTTTGGCGGTGGATGAGTCCAATGACCTGCATATCCTCGGTGGAGTGGGAGGGGGAGTTGAAATGCTGTGCTACAGGGTGGTTGGGTTGGTTCGTCCGGGTGGCCCAGAGGTGCTCTCTGAATCGCTCCGCAAGTAGGCGGCCTGTCTCCCCAATATAGAGGAGGCCACACCGGCTGCAGCGGATGCAGTAGATGATGTGGGTGGAGGTGCAGGTGAATCTGTGGCGGATATGGAAGTTTCCTTTGGGGCCTTGGAGAGAAGTGAGGGGGGAGGTGTGGGCGCAAGTGTTGCACCTTCTGCGGTTGCAAGGGAAGGTGCCGGGAGTGGAGGTTGGGTCGGTGGGGGGTGTGGATCTGACAAGGGAGTCGCGGAGGGAGTGGTCTCTACGGAAAGCTGATAGGGGAGGGGAGGGAAATATATCCTTGGTGCTGGGGTCTGTTTGGAGGTGGCGGAAGTGACGGCGGATGATGCGCTGTACATGGAGATTGGTGGGGTGGTAGGTGAGGACCAGTGGGGTTCTGTCCTGGTGGCGGTTGGAGGGGCGGGGCTCAAGGGCGGAGGAGCGGGAAGTGGAGGAGATGCGGTGGAGGGCACCGTCGACCACGTCGGGGGGGAAATTGCGGTCCTTGAAGAAGGAGGCCATCTGTGTTGTACGTATTTTGAACTGGTCCTCCTGGGAGCAGATGCGGCGGAGACGAAGGAATTGGGAGAATGGGATGGCGTTTTTACAGGGGGCAGGATGGGAGGAGGTGTAGTCCAGGTAGCTGTGGGAGTCGGTTGGTTTGTAGTAGATGTCCGTGTTGATTCGGTCGCCTGAGATAGAAACAGAAAGGTCTAGGAAGGGGAGGGAGGAGTCCGAGACTGTCCAGGTGAATTTGAGGTCGGGGTGGAAGGTGTTAGTGTAGTGGATGAACTGTTCAACCTCCTCGTGGGAGCACGAGGTAGCGCCGATACAGTCATCAATGTAGCGAAGGAAAAGATGGGGGGTGGGGCCAGTGTAGTTGCGGAAGATGGATTGTTCCACATACCCTACGAAGAGGCAGGCATAGCTGGGGCCCATGCGGGTGCCCATGGCGACTCCTTTTGTCCACCTAACCTGCATATCTTTGAAGTGTGGGAGGAAACTGGAGCACCTGGCGGAAAACTACATAGACACAGTGAGAATGTGCAAACTCCACACAGTCACCAAGGCTGGAATCAACCTGGGTCCCTGGCGCTGTGAAACGGCAGTGCTAACCACTGTGCAACCATGCTGCCCCAAAAGGGTGATAGGCTGGGAAGTGTGGATGTATGAAAAGACTTGTGTCCTTGTACATCAGTCAATTAAATTAGCTAAGCACATACAGCAAGCAATTAGAAAGGCAAATGGTATATTGGACTTCATTGCAAGAGAATTTGAGTTTAGAATAGAGATGTTTCATTGTAGTTATAAAGGGTCTTGTTGAGACCATATCTGGGATTTTGCATGCAGTTTTCATCTCCCTTTCTGAGAAAGGATATATTTGCCGTAAAGGGGGATGCAGTGAAGGTCCACTAGGCTAATAGCGGGAACGCTAGGACTGTCCTGTGAGAGATTAGTTTGACTGCTCCTGTACACATTGGAGTTCAGAAGGATGAGGGGAATTTTGATTGAAACATGTAAAATCCTGACAGGACTGGATAGACTTGTGCAGGGAAGTTGACTTCCTTGGTTAGGGAATTTTAGAACAAGATGCACCATTTAGGACTGACCAGAGAAAAAAAATCTCTCACAGGGTAGTGAACTTGTGGAATTCTCTATCACAAGGCTGTGGAGCCAAGTCACTGAATGAAAAAATACAGATTTTTTTCAAAGGTTTTAAGTGTCAAGTGTTATGGGAATATGGCATTAAGATAGAGGATCCATCACAGTCATATGGTGGAGCAGATTCAAAGGGTTAAATGATCTCCTCCAACTCCTAGTTTGTATCTTTCAATTTGTGATGCTCGAGAGGCCAGAATTTGATCACAGATATTTCAGATATCTCAGATTTGTAGAGCCAGAGGATTTTAGAGATGGGGTGGGGTGAGACTGTGGACAGTTTGAACACAATGAGGGTAAGCTGTTATGGAGATGGAAATAAGTGGTCTTAGTGATGGTGTGAATGAGTGATGAGAAACCCACCTTGCCATCAAGTATGATATCCATGTTTTGAACTGTCTGATTTACCTTGAGACAAGAGTATTGTAGAACAGAAAGCTAGGGGTTCAGGTACATAATTCTTTGAAATTTGCATCATATGTAGACGATGATTAATGCGGTTAGCATGCTTGCATTCAAAGCCCAGACCTTTGAGTATAGGAGTCGGAAAGTCATGTTGAGGTTGCACAGAATGTTGGTCAGGCCTCTTCTAGAGTACTGTGACCAGTTCTGGTTACCTTTTTATAAGAAGGATATTATCAGGCTGGAGAAAAAAATAATCAGGATGTTGCCAGAAACAGATGGTTTAAGTAATAGAGGCTGGATAGGATGGGAATTTTTCACTTGAGTAAGGAGGTTGAGGGGTGACTTTATAGAGACTTTTTTAAATGGAGGGGTACAGGTAAGGTGAATAGCAGGTGTCTTTTCCCTGTGGTGAGGGATTTCAAGGCTTGGGGGAGCATTTGTCAGGTAAGTGGAGAAAGATTTAAAAAGGATAGGGGCAACATTTTTGCAGTGGTGTGGGTGTGGAGGATGGGGGTACAGTTATGTCTAAAAGATGTGGATAAGTACATGAATTGGAAAGGTTTGGAGGGATGTGGGCCAGGTGTGACGAGTTTAGTTTGGGAAGGATCTGTTTGTATGCTGTATGGCTACTGAAAGAGAAAGGAATGGTGTTTGCAAAGACTGGGCGATGGTTTTCATCTTCCCACTGTTCGTTGAGGAAAATTGCTGCTCATCCAGTATTGAGTGCCAGACGAACTGTCTGATAATTTAGGAACAGTGAAGGTGTTGTGAGAGATGTGGTGAGGTAGAGCTGCTTGTTGTCAATGTGCTCGTGAAAACTGATGCCGTTTATTCAAATGGTTTTTCAGAGGCGAAAGCATGTAGGGTGAGGTCAGGAGCAATGGATATATCCTTGGGGATACTTTCTTGTGGAAGCAGAAAGATCAGACTTGTATGAATGGAGCCAGGTGAAATGGATCCATCTAGCTGTATGATACAGGTGTAGGCGGATGGTGTGTTCGATCATGTAAAAGCAGACAAATATTTGAAGAGGACTAGGAGGAATGGTTTACCTTTGTTACAGTCAGAGGATTGAATTCTGAGCCAAACCGGAATCTGGAAATATCCACATGGATTGCTGGATAGTGATGAATCTGAATTCTATGATTTTATTTGTTTTTCACTTTCCTAATCCAAGGGTAATTCCCCACTTCTCTCAACTCCAGCCCTACTGGTTCAAGCCAGCTAAGAGTTGGAGAATCAGACCTCGTATGCTTGAGTTGCATTTTTTCACTCACTGAATGCCTGGGGAATTAATATTTTGGTCCATCTTTAGAACCTTCTCTTCACTCGTTCAAATATGGATTTACTCTTTGAATTTACTGCGTATGTTCCTTTCTTCTGTTAATGTAACAATCCGATTGCAATTATATTGGGGCTGGAATGCACATTCCCAGTTGCAAGAAGAGCCTGAAAGTCATTATCTGAACATGTAACTCAATAAAACTTCAAAATGGCAGATGATATCATTTTCTGTGTCACTGTGATTATTTATTTTACTGATTTTGGGAAACTGTGCGATTGTATTGCCTGATATTTGAAACTTGGAATTTAATTTTAATTTGAGAAATATGTATAAAGGATTTGCATGTATACTTTGCAACCACAGGCTCAGTTTAATGTCCATCTCATCAGTATGACTAGATAGGACAGAATGCATCATTCGCTACTTAATTCAGACCTGCTGTAAGTCATAAATCAATTCCAACTTAATCCAAATTGCAAAATGCTAAATTTCATACCATATCTTTTAAAGCTTCCCTCTTCCTTTCACTCGATGACTGCTGAGCAGTATGGTGAGCCCAAACTTCAGAATTCAGGACAGTAGCCTTGAGAATTGCAACCTCTAACCTTTCTGTTCAATCACATCGTGAAATATTTTAATATTTTACTTCGCATTCTAGTGTACCTTTAAACTTAATGATCTATTGGGGAAGATAGAGGGGAAAAGACCTGTCTTTCGGGCATATTAATACACTTCTACGTAGCAGGTGGGATTTAAACTTGTCACTGTTACTGCACCACCAAGCTTACTTGAGAGTGGAGAATGCAGACGAAATCAGGGTTGGAGTTCATTTAGGTAAATGCATGGAGTATGATGAATAGACCAAACATATTTTCTTGAGCGCAAGAGATGGGAGGTTGTCGAACAAAGGTAATCTGGAAGAAAGAGACACTTGCTTAACATTGGAGCTTGTCTGTTCTGGGGAGATTTAAAAAGAAAATCTTCTCACAAAAGGGTAGTGAAACTCTTGGAACTACCCCCCCACACTGCCTCTAATTTTTAAAAAAAGCAAAGAACCTAGTGTATCACGTAAATCACCAAATAATGGAAAGATAGTGCAGTAAGCCTGCAAGAAGTTTGTGAAACCTATAAAAGCAATAGCGTGGTAATAATGACAGCTTCAATTATTCTGATATAGGAAAGCAGTGTAAAGGATGGGGAGCAACATTGAATTCCTAAAAAAGCATGATCAGTATGCTTCTAGCACAATGAATAAGGAAGTTGTGAAGGATATGACTTTGGGAGCTTAAGTGGGAAGGTAGAGAATGTGTCAGTACTAAAACATCTGAGAAATGATAATTGTTGGGTTGAAAATAGTTTTTGAAAGGGATTTGGAGCTGTCAATGGTGAAGGCACTCCAAAGGTTTTATTTATTTTAAAATAAGTGTGGTGCCAGTAGTTTCGAATCAAAGGCTTGGCAGAGAAAACAGTAAATGAGCAAACACAAGATAACTAAGGTACAGACTAAACAAATTGCTTCAAGTGGGAAACAAAGGCCATCCACAACTTTTAGTTTCCTGGATCACAACTATTTTGAGGTGTTAATATGAAAAAGTGATTTACAATATCAAGTTCATAAAATAGATAATTTGATTATGGAAAATGAAAGCTGGAAATGGGAAAATAGTTTACCAGCTTTAAATATAAAATAGTGAAAGAAATAAAATCTTTCTCACCATTTAGGTGAGAAAGAACCAAATTAAGGGTTGGGCTAATTAGAGAAATTTCCTTGACTGTGGAAACTAGAAATGAGGTTGAGTCGCAGTAAAATGAGTCTGCCATTTAGGACCAAGATTATGAACTTTTGTGCTTAAAGGTTTGTGAATCTTTGGAATTTTCTACCACAGAGCTATGAATGTTCATTATTGAGTATATTCAGGTGTTGTGAAATTTGAAAGGGTTTAGAAAAGATTTACAAGGATGTTGCCGGAGTCGAAGATTTGAGCAATAAGCAGAGGCTAAATAGGCTGGGGTTGTTTTCCCTGGAATGTTGAAGGCTGAGGGGTAACCTTAGAGGTTTAGAAAATCATGAGGGGCATGGCTAGGATAAATCAACAAGTCTTTTCCCTGGGGTTGGGGAAGTCCAGAATTAGAGGGCAAAGGTTTAGGGTGAGAGGGGAGAAATATAAAAGGGATCTAAGGGGCAACATTTTCTCTCACAGGGTGAAATGAGCTGTCAGAGGAAGTGGTGGAGGTTGGTACAATTATGGCATTTAAAAGGCATCTGGATGGGTATATGAATAGGAAGGGGTTGGATGGATATGGGCCCAATGCTGGCAAATGGGACTAGATTAGGTTAGGATATCTGGACAGCATGGACGAGTTGGATGGAAGGATCTGTTTCCATGCTGTATATCCCTATGACTTGTGGTATTAGCAGATATTTGGATATTAAGGGAATCAAGAGATATGGAGATGGCTACACCTTCCTGAGGCTAAGGTGGAAGTTATGTCATGATCTTGAGTTTTGAAACAGGATTAAGAGGCCAAATGATGGATGCCTGCTTTTTTTTGTTTCATATGAATTGCAGGCTAATCAGGTTGATGGTAGTATCGCCTTTCGGATGATAAATGACAGCATGAATTTGTTAAAGACCATCTCTGACAAGATTGAGTTATTTGAAATAACAAGTTTAAAGATATAGTACTCTTGATGTGTACATGGGTTTTCAGAATGAATATACTACTTAATACAGTTATCAAAATTAAAACCCATGGATTTAAAGGCAGCATTCATGCAAAATTAGCCATATTGTAAGAAGTGAAGAGTAGTGGATTATCAGTTTTGTTTACAGACTGGAGGAAAGGATACAATAATTTTGGTTGGGATAACAGCTGGGAGCGTTTTCTGAAATAGAGTGACTAGGCAGTGTTAAACTTCCAAGTAATTACGTGTACTTGTTCATGGAGGTTAACTTGAAGTGACCTAAGTTTGGGTGAAGATTTGTAGCTTGGGTGCTCGTTGTTGTGGTTCTGTTCGCCGAGCTGGAAATCTTTGTTGCAAACGTTTCGTCCCCTGTCTAGGTGACATCCTCAGTGCTTGGGAGCCTCCTGTGAAGCGCTTCTGTGGTGTTTCCTCCGGCATTTATAGTGGCCTGTCCCTGCCGCTTCCGGTTGTCAGTTTCAGCTGTCCGCTGTAGTGACCGGTATATTGGGTCCAGGTCGATGTGTTTGTTGATGGAGTTTGTGGATGAGTGCCATGCTTCTAGGAATTCCCTGGCTGTTCTTTGTTTGGCTTGCCCTATAATGGTAGTGTTGTCCCAGTCGAATTCATGTTACTTGTCGTTTGCGTGTGTGGCTACTCAGGATAGCTGGTCGTGTCGTTTCGTGGCTAGTTGATGTTCGTGGATGCGGATCGTTAGCTGTCTTCCTGTTTGTCCTATATAGTGTTTTGTGCAGTCCTTGCATGAGATTTTGTACACTACAAAGTGTACCTAATTTAAGCATGCAAGATTCTTTGACATCGCCGCATTAGATGCAGAAAGGGTGTTCCCTCCTGCAGAAAGGATGGGGAGGACTGAATTCAGGGGGGCGCAGTTTCCGAATAAGGGGGAAGTCAGTTTGAACTGAAATGACTTGGATTTTAGCGTTCAAAAGGTGGTGCATCCGTGGAATTCTCTGACCCAGAGACTCGAGGTTTAGTTATTGAAAGACTTATCATTGGATTCTTTCATATTAAAAACTCAAAGAATGCAGGAAGTTGAAGATCTTCCACTATCTTATTGAATGGTGGTGCAGGCTCAAGGCGTTGCATGGCTAACTCTTAGCTTATATGTTCTATGATCTTAGGTCCCTGTGTTTTGGCCTATTCATAATGTGCACAAGGATTAATTTCCAGCTTTACAGATGATGCAAAATTCAGAAATGCTGAAAATGGGGAGAAAAGCACACTTTACGAGAACAGAGACTAGTGATGCAACCTATGGCAAGTGAAAATTAATGTAGATTGCAAATAATGCATTTGAGTTCCAAACAGTATCAAAAGAAGTTGGTGGAATAGTAGTTGCTTCTGTGAAGTTATGTGAAGAGGATGGTGAAAACTTAGGAATGCTTATCAAAGGCTGCTTTTTTTGAGTTAGATAAGCTCCTCTTCTGATGCTGCACTTGGTAATTGAGACTCTCAGTGGAAGGACAGAGTGCATGTGTAACCAATTATATGCAGGCACACTATATTCTAATCACCTTGTAGAACAGTACCAGAGAATAAATTGTACCTCACATTGGCAGATTGAATCAGTGTAGTTGATTCAGCATCTGTGTCTACGTTTTCTCAATTGCTCAATTTAGTGCTACTGCTCTCACTTCCACAATTATCAATTTGACTACAACCAGAGAATCTCCAGCAATTGATTTTCAAATTGTGGAATCAGCTTCCATTTGTACATTGATGACATTCACCTCTGCCTCTTCAATCTCTGCTGCTCCTGTGCTTTCCAGCATAAAGCCTTGGTTGAAGTGTAATTTTGAGTCTATAGTCTTTGGCCTTCATTGAAACATGCCTTCATTTTTCGTGTTGTTCCCTAAACACTGGTTAAACTAGGTTGGTTGTTGCTAACTTCCAGGTTTCAAATCTCAGGTCCTTCCTGTCAGAATGACTGCCTATTTCTATGTATGTAACATCATCTTTCACTTCTGCCTGAGTCAACTTTTTGCTGAAACTATTCCCTTTCTTCGTAACTTTACCTCAACTATTCCATTACCTTCCCTGCCAGGAAACTAGCTGGCTGCAAAAAAAAATGTTAATGGTATATTTTCTGTTGAATTTTTCACTTTACCATTTGGGTTTTTTTTAATGGAGTGTCTTGAACAGCTTCTTAGTGGAGCAGCGATGATTAAAGAATGCAAAAGTGAAGTACTGCAGATGCAGGAAATCTGAAAGAAAACCTGGAAATTGTGGAAGTACTTGGCAGAGAGCGTTTGTGAAAAGAATTAGGGCTAATGTTTCAATGTCTAACTTTTTTTAAACATGGTTAGGAGGTAAACTGATGTGTTCGAGATTTTGAAGATTTATGATAGAGTAACTAGTTATGGAATTTTTTTTCACTGGTCATCAGTATATTGGAAAGTTATTCTCTTCTCCATTTAGAGTCATCGTCATAGAGATGTACAGCATGGAAACAGACCCTTCGGTCTAATCTGTCCATGCCGACCAAATATCCCAACCCAATCTAGTCCCACATGCCAGCACCCGGCCCATATCCTTCCAAAGCCTTCCTATTCATATACCCATCCAAATGCCTCTTAAATGTTGCAATTGTACCAGCCTCCACCACATCCTCTGGCAGCTCATTCCATACACGTACCACCCTCTGCATGAAAATGTTGCCCTTTAGGTCCCTTTTATATCTTTCCCCTCTCACCCTAAACCTATGCCCTCTAGTTCTGGACTCCCTGACCCCAGGGAAAAGACTTCGTCTATTTATCCTATCCATGCCCCTCATAATTTTGTAAACCTCTGTAAGGTCACCCCTCAGTCTCTGACGCTGCAGGGAAAACAGCTCAGCCTGTTCAGCCTCTCCCTGTAGCTCCGATCCTCCAACCCTGGCAACATCCTTGTAAATCTTTTCTGAACCCTTTCAAGTTTCACTATCTTTCCGATAGGAAGGAGACCAGAATTGCACGCAATATTCCAACAGTGACCTAATTAATGTCCTGTACAGCCGCAACATGACCTCCCAACTCCTGTACTCAATACTCTGATCAATAAAGGAAAGCATACCAAGCTCCGCCTTCACTATCCTATCTACCTGTGACTCCACTTTCAAGGAACTATGAACCTGCACTCCAAGGTCTCTTTGTTCAGCAACACTCCCTAGGATCTTACCATTAAGTGTATAAATCCTATTAAGATTTGGTTTCCTAAATTGCAGCACCTCGCATTTATCTGAATTAAGCTCCATCTGCCACTTCTCAGCCCATTGGCCCATCTGGTTCAGATCCTGTTGTAATCTGAGGTAACCCTCTTCGCTGTCCACTACACCTCCAATTTTGGTGTCATCTGCAAACTTACTAATTGTATCTCTTATGCTCCACAAATCATTTATGTAAATGACAAAAAGTAGAGTGAAAGGCAGTGTTGAATAGAATAGGTGAAATTTATAGCTCAAGATGTACTTCAGGTTTATAAATCCATAAGATGCTGACAATCCATTGTATTATTGAGGGAGCATTGAACTTTCAAAACAGCTGTCCTTAGAATCGATGTTCAAATTGTTTGTGAGGTAAAAGATCCCATGGCACGATTTGAAGCAGGAAAACCCTTTTGTGTTCTGGCCTTTACTTGTCCATCTACTGTTTTGAGAGCACTTTGTCTGATCATTAATCACTTTTTTAAAAAAAGAATATCTACCTTTAAAAATATTGATTTGAATGTAAAAGAAGCTGCTTAACTGCAAAGTAATTCATACAAAAATGTGACTGTAAAATGAAAGTTTGTTCTTTCAAAAGATAAAAGCTTTGAGGGTGTTACATTAGCACTGGAAATGAATGGGAGGGGTAATGTATCAGAGGGATGAGTTTTGAGCAAATTAATATGAGAGATGGTATTGCAATGGGAGAGCTTATGCACCAAGAGGTGAGCGTTAGTGAATTGTTTAGTATTTTCTCATGATTTTTTGAATCTTGTGTTTTGTATTGGAATGAGGCTATATTTCTGCTGATATTGTCACAAAGCAGTGTAGTTACAAAGGTTACAAAGGATGCCTGGTGCTGACAGTTCATTCACTGCCGTATGGTCTAGGCCTTTCCACTGCTGATTAGTGACTTTTATTTTCATTACAGGATTACAGAATTAAGGGAGTATAAATAGGACAGATTTAATGTGAACATTTTGACATCTGTATGTTCATTGAATGGCACGGAGGTCACAATGTGATCCTTGATCTGTGCTGAGTTAGCTGGGATAATAGTTGGATGCTTCAATTGACCTCTTGCAAAAGGGAATTCAACATTGAGACAGATTCCGCCCCTGATCTTGTTAAGAGTTGTACAGATGTACAGCATGGAAAGAACTAATTAATAACTTGCTGCAGGGTACCTTTTGAATTATGGAGTAAAAAAGAAGCACCGGGTGTTTCTCCTTTTGCCAGATGAGCATTCAGGCTCACAACACGAAGAGTAAAATGGGAAAAGGAGTCATCACTGAAAGGTACACTTAGATATTTTACCAGAATGCCTGAACCTTTTGGGCATTGGCATGCTTTCCTAAGGGAGAGAGGTCACAATCAGAGTGATAGGAGTATTTGTGTGGTGCAGGTCAGTTGGAGGTTTTAGGTAGCTGTGGAGTGCAGCAAATAAAGTGCACTTTAACAACTGTTCGAGGTAGAAATTAAGTTTTTCTTAGACTAGTGTAGAGCAAAAAGTGGATTACAGTTTAATTATATACTGTGTAGACAGAGATTTGAGGTAGTCAGGATGGCCAGCAGACAAAGAAATGAAAATCTGCATAACATTAACAAGATATGAAAGAAGCAATAATCAGAATTAAGTGTGGCCAAATGCAATTTGCTTCAGGGGTGTTTGAATTTACCAATTCTCTGCCTCTTGCTCTGTCTTCTACTTTAAGCTGCTTTGTCAAACCTACCACTATGACCATATCACCTGTCCTGAAGCTCTTTTTGTGATTTGTATCAAGTTTTGTTGAATAGCAGTTTGGTAAAACACCTTTGAGACATTTTACTTCAAAGGCTGTATATAAATGAAGTAAGTTGTTGATGTTATTACAACAAATGGAAGTATTAAACTGAAGAAGGTTGAACTTAATAAATTTTGGGATTGTGGGAAGTTTCATAGGCAGCTTTATATATTTGGGAGAAGTTAAAAAGTGAATGCACTGGAGGGAACAGCTTCAATGGGGGAGTTAATATACCGTAGAGGTAAATTTGGTTGTGCTAAATTGCGCATCCTTACTTTTATTTTGGTGTTAAAGAACAATAAGGTCAGTTTGTTGGGTCTTTGTAACTTACAATATGGCTGCTGTCATTATATCACATAGCTGTACGATTAGCTTCCTTCTCTTTCTGCGGAGTGAGAAATAAGAAAGGATCTGCTCTGAATCTCAAATCAACCAACACCACTGAGCCAATCAGACTGTAAATGGAAGTCCAATAACACGTGTTGCAACAAGTCATCAGTGAAGTAAAGATAGACTGCGAATGGCCTGCATAAGAGTTTACTATATAACACTTCATAGTGCTACTTAAAAAAACATATTGAGTATTAATATCATTTCGGCACAATCTGATGTATTGGTAACAACAGTTTGAATGTTTGTATGAGTAATTAAATAACAAATAGACTCTCTAGTACTCATGACAGTAGTTTTTTATTTGCATTTTACCATTGCTGCTTTTGTTGTGTACATGCTTCTGTGCTGTTTTTATGTAAAACTGATATCTGTTTCAATGCAGGACTGAACTAGAAGATGTGATACCCTACTTTTATAGGTGTCCTGTTAGCTTGCTCTTAATGACCAGGAAGATCACAGATTTGATTGCTGCACAATACTGGGTTCACTGTTTTTACCCAGTTGGCCTCTGTGTCACAGACTGATGTTTTGCTTCTGGTTTCAGTTGGAAACTTTATTTGCAGAAATGGAATGAGGGTGTGACTAGGGCTGGGTGTATTGCCCTGTCCCCGCAGTTTATTAACCATGTATGTTGTTTATGTTCTTGTGAAGAATAGTTGATTGGCCAGGTGATCTGAATTGGATCCGATACCAATAATAACTTCTACCTCTCTGAAATTAAGGGGTGCCAAAAAAAAGCAGAGAGCAATAGTCAGAAACAGGATAGAGGAGATTGCTGGAAACAATGGGTGTTCTTTATTTTTGGGGGAAGGGGCAGTTTTAAGTTATCAAGGTTCCCCTTAAAAGCAAATCATAAATAGTAAAACTTGAATCAAATTACAGTTTGGAAATAGTCATAGAGATGTACAGCATGGAAACAGACTCTTCGGTCCAACCCGTCCATGCCGATCATATATCCCAACCCAATCTAGTCCCACCTGCCAGCACCCGGCCCATATCCTTCCAAAGCCTTCCTATTCATATACCCATCCAAATGCCTCATAAATGCTGCAATTGTACCAGCGTTCTCCACATCCTCTGGCATACAGGGTATTGTGCTGTTGGAGGTTGTTCCTTGTTGCTTTATAGCTTTATTAGTGGTAGGTGAGATTCTGCATGTGAAGTTTTTTCTTCTCCTTGCCATGTTGCCTGTGATTACAGCCCATCTAGGTACACAGATCCCTCAATATCAATCGCATCTGTTGAAGCTCCAATTTAATTCTGTTCTTGTTATACTCCTGCTGCGCCCCAGAATGTTTCACACTGTGTTTGGCTTTTCTTTCACGAAACATGCTCACTGACGATTCTGGCAGGAAGCATGAAAAATATGAATGAAATAATCAGGATGTTGCAATATTAATTTTCTGGGTGGTGTATTGAGAAATTATTTCAAACTCCGTGCTCCCTGAATTCATTGAGTGCTGCATTATTTCTGTCTGTCATGATGCACACAGTTTCAGTCTTTGAATAATTTCAAAAGAATTTGTTTGTTCAAACGGCATATGTTTTTTACATTCTTCCTCCTTTTCTCTCACCCTCTTCCTATTTGCATCTTACTGAGTTATTCAGCCTTCACTTCTGTGTCAGTTATTCCACTGTTGGTATATATTCACTGCCTGATTTCACTTTCCAATTTCTAACTGGGATCCAGAGCTGCCTGATCTTTGTATGCTGAGGCACAAATCTGCCTTTATTATCATGGTTATTCACCTGTTTATTCTTGGGGTCCTTGTGTAGATTGAAGGTTGAGATAAACTCTTGATCAGTGGGGAAACTGAGGGTTATGGGAAAAGGACAAGAAAGTGCACATGTCAGATCAGCCATGACCCTATTGAGTGACAGAGCAGGCTCGAGGGGCCATACAGCCTACTCCTGTTCCTGACTTACACTGTGTTTTCCCCTCTACTACCAGTGCATATAGCTGCATAAGCTCTAATTTACAGGATGTACTGAAGCAACTCACCAAGGTTATTTAGATACCATCTCTAAACCTTGTGACTTTTATCATTGAAACATCTCAAGCGACAATATTACAGAGAAACTATAATCACATGTACTGCTATTTTGTCTTTGCACCTTGTTTGAAATCATAATTCCCAACCTTGCGTCAAATGTAAAGAAAAAGCAAAGTTTTTTGGAGTGATAGGCCAAATGCTTGGACAGAATGGCACAGAATGACTGAAAGTCTTAAAATAGAGTATTTTTAAAATTCATTTATGAGATGTGGACTTTGCTGGCTAGTCCAGCATTTATTGTCCAGAGGGCAGGTGGGAGTAAACGACAACTAATATGAGAGAAAGAAGTTTACCTGGAAATGTCAAAACAGACAGTAACAGTTTATTCAGATAAGTAAAAAGGAAAGAAGGCAACCAAGTGAATGTTTAACTTCTAGAAAGAGAGACTGGGGAATTAATGAAAAGTAAGGAGATGACCGATGAATTGAATAGATCTATGCTGTGGATGCGTCATCCTAGAAATATCGTATTTAAGGAAATGGGAGGAAGGAATGCAAGAAATTTAGTATCTAGTTAAGTGCTGCAAGCAAATTGTTGGGGATGTGTGCTTTATTCCCTAAGCTCTGATGAACTTCATTTTAGGATATTAAAGAATGGCTTTTGGGATAGTTGTGTTGGGTGTAATTTTCTGAAATTACTTTGATGCCGGGGAAGGTTTCATTAGATTGGAAGATAGCAAATGTAACTCCTTTATTCAAAAATGCAAGGAAATAAAAAGCAAGTGTAATGTTAAAAGATTAAATTGTACTATCTCTCTGGACATTAATGTAATGTTAAAGGGTTAAACTGTACTGCCTTTGGTTGCGGGTGACATATGTGCAGGAATGTGGATGACTGTCACTTCATTTGGGGAGCCATTTACTGCTGTTCTGCTATTGTCAAGTTAAACTCTCATTCGGTCCCTTCCATTCAGAAATGCTTTCATAGCCATTTCTGAAACTAGGACATATCACACCTACGTTGTCTTGGGGAATCTCACAGTCAAGAAATCGTTTGCATAATGTTTCCCCAGGATGAGGGTGTTTACATTTACTTTATCTTCAAGGATGACCTTATCCTACCATCGTACCTCGGGTAACGTGGTTATTGAGGGTGGGTGAGGTGGTCAGAGTACCTGTAAGCATTACCAACTGACTTGAATAAAGGGGATGTGTTTCTTCAGTATCGTGGAGGATCACGCAAATGAACCTGATTGGCTGGGAGGTGGCTATGAAAGTATTTCTGAATGGAAGGGACTGAATGACAGTTTAATTTGATAATAGAAGGAGAGTAGTCGCAAATGACTGTCTAAATGAAGTATGAGACATTCACATTTCTGCATGAATGCCATCCCCACCCACCTCTAGAATGTTCAGTTTCTGGAGGAAGACAGTGCAGTTTAACCCTTTAACATTACATTAATGTCCAGGGAGATAGTCCAATTTAATCTTTTAACAATGCAGAATGCTCTACTCGTATTTTTTGTGTTTTCTGTCTAAGTAACATACAGTTGATAAAATGGAAACCCCTTGTCTCAACTTAAATTTCCAAAAGGCATTTGATAAAATGCCACTTCAAAGATTATTGTTGAAAATGATTTATGGTGTAGTGGTTAACGTATGGCTAGCTAACAGAAATGGAAGCAGCATTTTTTTTTCTGCTTGCCAAGATGTAGTGAATGGGATGCAACAGGAAGCAATGTTAGGCTATCAACTTTTTTTTACAATTTATATGAATGACACATTTGCTAAATATGCTAATAGCAAAGTTTGGTGGAAAAGTAAGTCATGAAAAAGACTACAAATAGACACATTAAATGAGCAGGCAAAGATCTGGAATTAGAGCGTAATGAGGGAAACTTTGGAAAAAAGTTGTATTTTCTAAATAGTGAGAGATTGCAAAGCTCTGAATTGCAGAGAGATTGGGGTGCCCGAGTGCATAAATCACAGAATGCTAGTGCACAGGTACAGCAAGTAATCATGAAAGCCAACCGAATGTTATTGCTTATTGTGAGAGGAGGTAAATATAAAAGTCAGGAAATCTGCAGAAATTGTTTGTGTCAAAAGATTAACTCTATTCTTCTGTTGGCAGATGCTATCAAACCTACTGAGTTCCAGAATTTTCACTTTATATGTAGAAATAGGGATATTATATTTGTTTTGCAGAGCACTGTGTACCATGTTGGTCTCCTTATTTAATGAAGGATGTTAGAATGTTTACTAGACAAGTAACTAGAATGGGCAAACTATTTTATGAGGAAGAATTCAGTTTGTCTTTGCTGAAATTTGAATGAGGGAACTTGAGTGAAACATACAAGATCCTGAAGGGGTTGGCCAAAGTGATTATGTAAAGGATGTCTCCTGTGGGCAAATCTAGAACTAGGGGTCACTAGAACTAGAAAGTAAGAGTTCACCCATTTGAGAGAAATGAAGCAATTTTGTTTTTTGAAGATCATGGGTCTTTGTAATTTTCTTGCTCAGAAATAGGTGGAAGCAAAATCTTTGAATATTTTTTAGAGCAAAGGTATATAGATTCTTGCTGAGCAAAGAAATGAAAGGTCATTGATGAAAAGTGGAAATGTGGACTTAAGGTTGAAATTAGATCATCCATGATCTTAACTAATATGGAGCATGCTCAAGAAGCTCAGTCGTCGTCTCCTCGCATCTATGTTTGCATGTAACACAATAGGGATTTGATGCATTTAAAGAAAGAAACCCACATCACCATCCCATTTCAAGTAGGGGCAATTCTTGAAAGCTTTGCTCAAATTCTGAATACATGTTTTAGTAAATAAGCCAAATTTGAAAAGGTCACGAGTTAATTACTCTCCAATGTGTAGATTTGCTTGAGATGAAGTAGTTGTTGAGGAGCCATCTTGTTTTCCTCCTCAATTGAATTTCTTGGGAAATAAATGGAATGCTGATCAGAAATTTATTCAAAACCAACTACCAAAAGAAAGGTTCTGACTTGTGTTTTCATAAATTTCTATAATGATTAAAGCAACAGTTACTTAGATGTGTGACAATATTGCAGAATCTGTTATTTTCTGTCCTTAATTATGATGAGGGGGATCTGTAATTCTGATTGGATTGAGAGTTTTGGGTCTTAACTGGTTCCAATTCTTTGTTTTCAAGGTATTGTGGCCATTGGGACAAAATTCATAAATCAAGCGCTCATTGCTGTATGTTTCTGAATATCCATTTTAGATTTGTAAAAAAGTGAATGGCATCCATTTTAAATCTAATTTGCCACAGTCTTAAAGCATATGTTAAAAGCCTGCTGAGTTAATGTATTTGTCATTTAATTTAATACAGTGCACATTGATATGTGATGTGCTTTTTACTTTGTCAGGTTAAATGGAACATTTCATCATGGCTGGAGGAAACAGCTCAGGAACTGAGGAAATCTTAAGTTTAAAAGGGAAAAAATACATTTCTTTGAAAGACAGATTGCTGAATTTTAATTTATGGTCAGCAGAGACCTGCGATAAAGTTTGAGAATGGTCTGTAGCACCACTGAAGTTAATAGACCTGCGACTTTACCATGACCAGCAATTGTTTACATAGGGGTTTACATTACGAATGTATACATTCAAAATTTAAATTTTGATGTTAATCCTGCTGTATTCAAAATAAATTCTCATAGGCTAGATTTGCATCATAGATTGGACTGATGGTGGTCGACTCTTTATTAGTGTATCTCCAAGTTCTGAATGGTTCTTTAGTTTTCAATTCTTTGCCTTTCCCTGTCATCAATTGTAGCAACAGCAGTTGGGTATTTTGAAAAGTTGGTTTGAAAATGACTAGTCTTGGAGACCTTTTAGCCATAAAGTCTGATAGAAGGATTAATTGGTTTTGCCAGCTTTAAAGTTCTTAAATTGAATTTTAATCAGTTTGCAGTAATCTTAGTGTCAGATAAATAAAAATTGCTTGCTTGCCTGCCTGATAGTTGGTGACAAGATTCTATACTCTGCTAACCTTTCTTTTCCTTGAAATAGGATTACAAGGAATTTAAAGGATGGTTCTTGTTGGATTGAATCTCCTCACAATATATCAGACAGTTTGTAGCATACAATCAAATTGAAGCTTGCAGGGTGCTCTGAACTTCAAATGTCAAGGTTTTACTGGCGATTTATTATAATGTCAGTATGGAAGGCAGTTTGTAAACAAAAATCTTTCACAAAATATGGATGCTGCTAGTTCAGCCAGCATTTATTTCCCACTCTATTTCCCTTGAGAAGATGGTGGTGAGTTACTGCCTTAAAATGTCACAGTCCATTTTTTATAGGTATGGCCACATTGCTGTCACAAAGGGAGTCCCAAGATTTTGACCCAGTGAGGCGGCAATCTGGGTCAAAGTCAGAATGGCACACTGTTGGGGAATTGCAGTTTTGGAAGGTGCTGTGAAAGGAGTCTTATTGAGTTTCCTTGGTGCATCTTGTAGATTTGTCACAGTGGCAACAGTGTACTGTGGTGGAGGAACAGCATTTTTAAGGTGATCGGTGGGGTGCCAATCAAGTCGAATTCTTTTGAAATTCATTCTTGGGACATGAGAGTCGCTTGCTGTCCAGCATTTATATTGCCCATCCCAGTTGCCCTTGAGAAGTTTGTGGTGAGTACCTTTTAGAACCACAAAAAGGGAATTCAAGGATTTTGACACAGTGGCAGTGAAGGAGTGGTGATATATTTCCAAGCTGAAAATGTGTTGCTGGAAAAGCGCAGCAGGTCAGGTAGCATCCAAGGAACAGGAGAATTGACGTTTCAGGCATAAGCCCTTCTTCAGGAAGGCTTATGCCTTAAACATCGATTCTCCTGTTCCTTGGATGCTGCCTGACCTGCTGCGCTTTTCCAGCAACACATTTTCAGCTCTGATCTCCAGCATCTGCAGCCCTCACTTTCTCCTGATATATTTCCAAGTCAGGGTGGGGAGTAGCTTGAATGGAACTTGAGTGGGTGGTGTTCCCTGCTGCCCTTGTCCTTCTAGATTGAAGTGATTGAGAGTTTGGAAGGTGCTGTCTGAGGATCTTTGAATTTCTGCAGGCATCTTTTAAAATAATGCTGCTGCTACTGAGTGCCAGAGCTGGAGGGAATGGGTGCTTGTCAATGTGGTGCCAGTCAAGTGTGCTGCTCTGTCCTGGATGGTGTCAAGCTTGCTGAGTGTTGTTGAAGCTGCACCTATCCAGGCAAGAGGGGAATATACCATCACACTCCTGACTTGTGCATTTGCAGATGATGGACAGACATTTGGAGTCATAGAGATGTACAGCATGGAAACAGACCCTTTGGTCCAACCCATCCATACTGACCAGATATCCCAACCCAATCTAGTCTCACCTGCCAGCACCCAGCCCATATCCCTCCAAACCCTCGTTATTCATATACCCATCCAAATGCCTCTTAGTCTGGAGGTAAGTTACTGGCTGCAATATTCCTAACATCTGACTGTTTATTTAGTGAGTCCAGTTGAGTTTCTGATCATTGATAATTCCAAGGGTATTGACAGTGGGGGATTCAATTATGGAAGCACCATTGAATTTCAAAGGGAGGTGGTAAATCTTTTCATTTTCAAGATGGTCATTGTGTGCATGAATGTTACTTTGTGAGGCCAAATTCTGCTTCAACTCCATTTACACGTTTGTTGATGGCACCACTGTACTGGGTTGGATCTTAAACAATGATAAGAAAGAGTACAGGAGAGAGAGAGAGAGCATAGTGGCATGGTGTAAAGACAATAATCTCTCCCTTAATGTCAACAAAGCAAAGGTAGCTGGATTTTGACCAGGAAATGGAGTGGAGGACGTGCCCCTGTCTGTATCAGTGGTGCTGAGGTGGAGGTGGTTGAGAGCTTGAAGTTCCTAGGAGCAAATATTACTAACGATCTATCCACAATGATGCTATAATCAAGAAAGCACACCAGTGTCTCTACTTGCTCAGAAAGCTAAGGAAATGCGGCATGTCCACAATGACTGTTACCAATTTTTATTGATGCGCCATAGAAAGCATCCTATCCAGATCCATCACATCTTGGTATGCCCTAGACAGCAAGAAATTGCAGAGAATTATGAACACCGCCAATTACTTCATGTAAACGAACCTTCAATCCATTGACTTCATCTATACTTCCAGCTGCCTTGGGAAAGCAGCCAACATAATCAAAGACTCTTCCTATCCCAGTTAAATGCACTTTTACCTTCTTCTGCTTGGCAGAAGATATAAAAGTTTGAGAACACATTCAAGGATATCTTGTTTCCCGCTTTTATCAAAGTTTTGAATGGACCATTCATACATTGATCTTTCTCTGCATCTTGTCTGTATCTGTAACAATATGTTCATTGTGTTCTGTTACCCTGGTATACTTACTTAAAGTATGATTTGCCTGGATTGCACACAAAATGCTTTTCACTGTATCTTGGTACTTATGACAGTAATTAAATTGATATATTAACATGAGATGCTTAATTATGAGGAATGGCAAATGGTGCTGAATATTGTACAATCATCAGCAAACATCCCCTCTTCTGACCTTTTATGATGGTTATTGATGAAGCACCTGAAGATTGATGAACCGGGAACACTATTCTGAGAAATTCCTGGGATTGAGATGACTGACCTCCATCAAATACAAGCACCTTCCTTTGTGCGAGATGCCACTTCACCTATGGGAGAGTTTTCACCCTGATTCCCATTGACTTCAGTTTATCTAGGGTTACTTTGTGCCATCCTTATTTACTGAGGGCATTCAATATCATCTTTTGGAGTTCAGCTTTTTCATCTATGTTTGCACCAAGACTGTAATAAGGTCAGGAGTTGAGCAGTCCTGGCAGAACCCAAACGGGGCATTAGTTATTGCCAAGCAAATGTTGTTTAATGCCTCCATCCATTACTTTGAATGTAGTCTGATAGGGTAATAATTGGCAACTGGCAGATCGGATTTGTCCTGCTTTTCATGCATAGGTTATTTCAGGTCAATTTTTCACATCACTGGATAGGTGCCAGTGTGCTGTAGCTGTCCTGGAACAGTTGGCTAGGGGTTTAGCTACTTCTGGAGCTCAAGCCTTGAGTACTATTGCCAAAATATGTTGTCAGAGTTTATAGCCATTTATATATCTGTTGGCACCAAGGGTTTCTTGATATCATGTGGAGTGAATTGAACTGGCTGAGGACTGACATCTGATGTTGGGAACTTCAGGAAGAAATAAAGATGGACCATTGGTATTTCTGTTGGAAGGTGAATACAGATGCTTCAGTTGTCTTTGCACCTACGTTCTGGTCTCCCCACCATTGAAGATAGAGGTAATTATCAAAGCTCCTCCACCTTTTGTTTAATTATTCACCACCATTCATGACTGGATGTTGCAGGGCTACAGAACCTTAATCTGAACTGTTGGAGCATTGCTTGTATCTATGTATTGCATGCTACTTCTGCTGTTTGGCATGCAAGCCATCCTGTGCTGTTGTTTCAGAAGTTTGGCATCTCATTTTTAGGTATGCCTGGTGCTGTTCATAGCATGCTTTCCTGCACTCTTCTTTGAACCACTTTCAGCCCAGAGGTGGTTGGTAATGATAAAGTAGATTATATGCTGCAAAATCAGTGTACAGATTGTGCTTGAGTGCATTGGTAACAATGATGATCCGTAGCATTTCATAAAAGCTTGGTTTTGAGTTGCTTTATCTGGTAGGTGTTATGGAGGCACTCCCAAAGACTCTGTGCAATGGTCACTCCTACCAATACTGTTGTGGACAGAAGCATCTGAGGCAATTAGATTGGTGAGATAGAACATAGAAGAATACAGCGCAGTACAGGCCCTTTGGCCCTCGATGTTGCGCCGATCCAAGCCCACCTAACCTATACTAACCCACTATCCTCCATATACCTATCCAATGCCCGCTTAAATGCCCATAAAGAGGGAGAGTCCACCACTGCTACTGGCAGGGCATTCCATGAACTTACGACTCGCTGAGTGAAGAACCTACCCCTAACTTCAGTCCTATATCTACCCCCCCTTAATTTAAAGCTATGCCCCCTTGTAATACCCGACTCCATACGCGGGAAAAGGTTCACACTGTCAACCCTATCTAACCCCCTAATCATCTTGTACACCTCAATCAAGTCACCCCTAAACCTTCTTTTCTCTAATGAAAACAGCCCCAAGTGTCTCAGTCTTTCCTCATACGATCTTCCTTCCATACCAGGCAACATCCTGGTAAACCTCCTCTGCACCCGTTCCAGTGCCTCCACATCCTTCCTATAGTATGGCGACCAAAACTGCACACAATATTCCAGATGCGGCCGCACCAGAGTTTTATACAACTGCATCATGACCTCAGGACTCCGGAACTCAATTCCTCTACCAATAAAAGCCAGTACGCCATATGCCTTCCTCACCGCACTATTTACCTGGGTGGCAACTTTCAAAGATCTGTGTACATGGACACCAAGATCCCTCTGCTCATCCACACTACCAAGTATCCGACCATTAGCCCAGTACCCCATCTTTTTGTTATTCTTCCCAAAGTGAATCACCTCACATTTAGCTACATTGAATTCCATTTGCCACCTTTCTGCCCAGCTCTGCAGCTTCTCTATATCCTGCTGTAACCTGCCACATCCTTCCTCACTGTCAACAACTCCTCCGACTTTCGTATCATCCGCAAACTTGCTCACCCAACCTTCTAACCCCTCTTCCAGGTCATTTATAAAAATGACAAACAGCAATGGTCCCAAAACAGATCCTTGCGGAACACCGCTAGTGACGGCACTCCATGAAGAAACTTTGCCATCAACTACTACCCTCTGTCTTCTTCCATCCAGCCAATTCCTAATCCAAACCTCCAACTCACCCTCAATGCCATATCTCCGTATTTTCTGCAGTAGCCTACCATGGGGAACCTTATCAAACGCCTTACTAAAATCCATATATACCACATCTACCGCTTTCCCCTCATCAACCTCCTTCGTCACCTTTTCAAAGAATTCAATAAGGTTTGTGAGGCACGACCTGCCCTTCACAAAACCATGCTGACTATCCTTGATCACATTATTCCTATCCAGATGTGCATAAATCCTATCCCTTACAATTCTCTCTAAGACTTTGCCCACAACAGAAGTGAGACTCACCGGCCTATAGTTACTAGGGTTATCCCTACTCCCCTTTTTGAACAAGGGAACCACATTTGCTATCCTCCAGTCTTCTGGCACTACTCCTGTAGACAAAGAGGACATAAAAATCAAGGCCAATGGCTCTGCAATCTCCTCCCTTGCTTCCCAGAGAATCCTAGGATAAATGCCATCAGGCCCAGGGGACTTATCTATTTTCACCTTTTCCAGGATTTCCAACACCTCTTCTCTACATACCTCAAAGCCATCCATTCTACGTATTTGTGACTCAGTATTCACATCGACGACAATGCCCTGTTCCTGAGTAAATACTGAAGAAAAGTATTCATTCAGTGTCTCCCCAATCTCTTCCGCCTCCACACGCAACTTCCCACTACTATCCTTGACTGGACCTATTCCTAAAGATCAAGTCGATTTCTTCTTGGTTCCCTCAAAACCAGCCACAGACAAGTTTAGCAGCTATGTTCTTTAGGACTCAATCTGTAGTGGTACTTTCAAGCCATTCTTGGTGATTAGACAACAATGTTCTCCACTCAAAGGTATGTTTTTTATCTTTGCCATCCTCAGTGTCTCTTCCAATTCGTGCTCAATATTGAGAAGTACTGATTCATTAGCCAAAGCAGGCAATTGTGGTCAATGGTAGTGGAAGGATGTTCTTGCAGAACTTAGCCTGATAACACAAATCTGGAAATCAATGTCGATGATTGCCAAGGCAACTCCCTCTTGATTAGATCTTTTTAATTAACCTGTTCAGATGTGTTATTACACACCTTTTGAAGCAGGTGGATATTCTGGCCCAGAGCTAAGGACACTATCACTGCACCACAAGAACCCCAAATGTTGTGTTTTTCCTGTTAGTGGACAACCCAGATTTGGTTGATAGCAAATGCAGGTGGAGTGAATGAGCTTAAACCACAAATCTTTCAACAATCTGAACCCGCTGACAACTAGCACCATTGAGGCAGATCCTTTTGACTGTATACTACTGTATTGCCATCTTTGTTGGAATAGGTTTTACTCCGGAATGATGATGATGGTGTCTGGGAGATTGCCTCTTGGGTATGTTTCTTGTGTTTAACTGTCAGACTATTGCTTGATATTCTGAGAGACACCTCCTCAATTTTGGTCCAAGTCTCTAGATATTCTTCTTGTTAGTAAGGAGGACTTTGCAGAATTTGCTTGATGTCTGACATCTCATCTGATGCTGATTGGTTTCTCAGGTTTTATTCCTTTTAATTCATTGCTGTTTGAGACGGCTGAATGGCTTGCTTGACCATTCCAGGTGGCCGTTCAGAGAGTTGTCCATATTGCTGCAGATCTAGAGTTATTTGTTGACCAAACCTGGTATGAAGGCAGTTCTCTACCCTAAAAAGATACTAGGGAACGAGCTTTTTTTTTCAATAATGGACAATGGTTTCGTGGATGCTGCCTGAACTGTTGTGCTCTTCCAGCACCACTAATCCAGAATCTGGTTTCCAGCATCTGCAGTCATTGTTTTTACCTAGTTGGTTTTAACCCTACTGCGAATCCTCTTGCAAGGATGCCTGTCTTGAAGAAGTTTTCCTCCTCTCTCTACAAGAATCTCAGGGAGTCCCTCTCCCGGGTCATTTCACCTATTGTACTCTATGCTACTTTCACCCCACCCTCCTCTAGCTTATCTCTCCACCCTTCAGGCTCTCTGCCTTTATTCCTGATGAAGGGCTTTTGTCCGAAACGTCGATTTTACTGCTCCTCAATGCTGTCTGAACTGCTGTGCTCTTCCAGCACCACTAATCCAGAATATGGTTTCATGGTGGGTTAGAATGGTTTATGAATTACAGATTTGTTAATTCAGTTCAGATTTTGCCACCTGCCCTGATGGGATTTGAACCCAATTCCCATCGATGTTAGTTTGGTTGTATGGCTTTAGTCCAGTGTCATTGCTACTATTTTAAATCCCTCATTTAAATTACTTCCTTGATCTGAAGAAAGCAATGCATTTTACAGCCCATCAGGGTTTACTGAATGTGTTTAAACTAATTTAGCTCAATCTCTCAGCAGAAACATTCCTCTCAACTGCCCTTAGTGTAAGGGCTTTAGATGTCACATTTTCAGTTCTGTAGCTAAATATGCCTACTTATTGTTTTGTGATCTTACTTTTCTTACTGTTAATCTCTAATCAGCATAACCCAATCATAGTTCTCCAAGTGTAATGAACCCCAAACTCATTTAAATTGTCTCAGGGTTATCAACCCCTCAGCCAAATTTCCCATCATTTACAGTTAAAACTTTAACTCTCAAAACTTAACTTGTGTATTTTTCAGTTTGACTTTATGAACAAGATGCTTACAACTAGAGTTACGGCAACAATCAAATCAAATATTGTCTTATCGAATGGCTTAACAGGCTCAAAGGACTGAGTGACATACTTCGTACTGGCACGGTGGCTCAGTGGTTAGCACTGCTGTCTCACAGCACCAGGGATCCGAGTTCAATTCCAGCCTCGGATGACTGTCTATCTGTGTCTGTGTGGAGTTTGCATATTCTTCCTGTGTCTGTGTGGGTTTCATCTGGGTGCTCTGGTTTCCTCCCACAGTTCAAAGATGTGCATGTTAGGTGAATTAGCCATGTTAAATTGCCCAAAGTGTCCAGGGGTATGTAGGTTAGGTGTGTTAGGGGAAATGTAGAGTAATAGGGTAGGGGGATGGGTCAGGGTGGGTTACTGTTTGGAGGGTTGGTATGGACTTGTTGGGCCAAATGGCCTGTTTCCACACTGGAGGAATCCTATGATTCCTTCACAATGACCTTTTATTTTATTTTCTTTATTTCATTCCCCAGACTTTCTCCTTTAAGTTAGATATTGACAAATATTTTCGTTCAGCTCTTCCAACCTCTCATCAATGGCCAGTCTTAAAGTCTGAATGGTAAGTTTCAGAAGGTATTATTTGATGGCTTATCACAGTACAGCTGTGTCTGACATAAAATCGCCCATGTTTGTCACTCAATGATAGGATTAATTAGGAATGATTTAACTGACAAAGGGTTTCAGAAGCCTGAAGAAAGTAAAAGAAAATGAGATGGTCCTCTTGAGGTACAGTGATCATGTCTGAACTTCTGGACTGGGTGGCCTGGATTCAAAACCCACCTGCTCCAGAGATGTGTGCTACCATCTCTGTATAGATTGATTAGAAAAATGGGTAAAAATAGGTAGAAGAAAAGGAGCATTGTATACTACTGCCCCTGATTATTCCTATCCACCACATAATAAATTTGAGCAGCAGAGGAATGAATGCATCTGGAACTAAACAGGAAAGAGCTATTTTGGGCAGCAGTTTTCACCTGAAGCATAATTGTACATAGCACTGTCTTCAAGTTCTCATGTGAAATTCAGAGTCAGTTTGGAAATCACCATCAGCTGATCAGATCACAAGTGAGAAGTTCTGAATATTCTGCATTTATTGTGTATTGTATTTTCTCCCATTTCTTGTTCCTCATGTTGTGAAGGTGGTGCCTCTTGTTGCAGTTCCGCAGGGGCAGTCAGCCCTGCAAGACTTCACAGTCCAGGCATTCTTCCTGTTAGCTGAGATTTGTTTTATTTATAGAACAGGTGAAGTAAAGCTCTTAAACACAGCTTGTTACATTTAGTCGGTATCGAATTCAGTTTTTTTCCTTTCCCTCTGAAGGACTTTTCCAGACAACTTTTAATATGCATGTTATTTGAACTGCAAATATCCTTCCCTCTAATTGTTTTTGTGATCATCTTAAAATTATGCCCTTGGTAACATCTTTCAATTGAAAAGAACCTACAGCTGTTTGTGAACCTAACCTTTCACATGTGTAACAAGCCAATGTTTTATGCAAAAACCCTCCTCAATCCTTAATTTGTAGTAACCATAATGTTTCATCCTTTGTAAGATCATAATTATTTTCTTTTTAACCTCGGTCATTGTTTTTATATAGTTCCTGTAAGATTTCTCCAAATGCAATTGAATCAAGAACTTGTCTCTTTTTAAAATTGAGCACTTGTGATTGCATCGTGGTGGGGCTTTGAGCTTTGCAATACTGAAGGTTCAAGCTCATTTTAGTTTGTCTGAGTTGAGTTCAAATTGTGCTGTCGTTGCTGTCATTTAAAATCAGTTGCTGAAACAACATCACAAAACAGCTGCAAATTCTTGTTGACAAAATGGAATCCCTAACAGCAATGTGAGTCTACCTACAGCAAATGGACTGCAGACAGCTCACTACAACCTTCTCAACAGCAACTAGATACAGGAAATAAATGTTAGCCGCATGTGGTGTCAACATCCTGCAGGTGAATTTTAAAAAAAAACACCAAACAATGTGCAGTGAAATGACCGTGGAAGTTGCAAGGGCACTATCCATTGCCTCTGTCTTTCCTGGACATGGGAGTTGCCAGAAGTCTTGAAATTTCCAAATGTCATGCCCATGATCAGATAAAGATTATATGGGCAAGCCCAGCAATTTATAGACGAGTCAATGTAACATCAGTGGTGGGCATACTTTGAGCAACGTTTATTTGGCATGGCATTAGGCATTGCATTGAAAAATATGGATTGATTAGGAAGAATCAACATGGGGTATCTAAAGGGGAAATAATGTTCAACTAACTTGAGTTTTTGGTAAAAACAACAGGGTTGATGTACATAGATTTCTAAAAGGTGTTACATGTAGTATCTCAACAAATTTGAGAGAGAAATTATAGTTCATAGAAGAAAAGGAAAAAGACAACATGGATGCAAAATTATATGCAAGGAAACCGATGTAATAATCAATGGATATTTCTCGGGCTAGAAGGAGGTTTGTGGTGCAGTATATTTGCACAGATTATTGAAAATGACCAGATAGGTGGAGAGATCAGTTAACAAAATATGTATTCACTATCCATATAAAGTGTCTTGACACTGGAAGACATGAGTAATATCCCAATAATTAACGAGAGTCGGGGCAGAGTTCAGTATGGTAGCCATTGCAAAAGAAAATGTGCTAGAAAAGCTAAAAGGTCTAAAAATTGATAAGTTTTCTGGTCCCTAAAGTTCTGAGGGAGGTGGCTGAGGAAATACCGGAGGTGTTGGTTGTGACCTTTCAAAAGTCACTGGATTCAGGGAAAGTCCCAGATGATTGGAAAATTGCTGTTGCAATCCCCTTGTTCAAGAAAGGATCGAGACAAAAGATGGAAAATTATAGGCTGGTTAGTCTAACCTTGGTTGTTGGTAGAATTCTAAAATCCATCATTAACGATGAGATTTCAAATTCTTGGAAGTGCAGGGTCGGATTAGAACAAGTCAGCATGGATTCACTAAAGGGAGGTTGTGCCTGACAAACCTGTTCAAATTCTTTTGAAGAGATAACAAGTAAGTTAGACCGAGGAAACCCAGTAGATGTTATCTACCTAGACTTCCAAAAGGCCTTTGATAAGGTGCCTCACGGGAGGAGGCTGAGTAAGGTGAGGGACCATGGTGTTCGAGGTGAGCTACTGGAATAGATTGTGGATTGGTTGTCTGACAGAAGGCAGAGAGTTGGGATGAAGGGTTCTTGTTCGGAATGGTAGCTGGTGACAAGTGGGGTCCTGCAGGGTTCAGTGTTGGGGCCGCAGCTTTATATATTAATGATCTGGATGAAGGGACTGGGGGCGTTCTAGCGAAGTTTGCCGCTGAAAAGAAGTTAGGTGGACAGGCAGGTAGTACTGAGGAGGTGGGGAGGCTGCAGAAAGATTTAGACAGTTTAGGAGAGTGGTCCAGGAAATGGCTGATAAAATTCAACATGAGCAAAATGTGAGGTTTTGCACTTTGGAAAAAAGAATACAAGCATGGACTATTTTCTAAATGGTGGGAAAATTCATAAAGCTGAAGTACAAAGGGATCTGAGAGTGCTAGTCCAGGATTCTCTAAAGGTTGACTTGTGAATTAAGTCCGTGGTTAAGAAAGCAAATGTAATGTCATTTTTGGAGCCATAGAGATGTACAGCATGGAAACGGACCTTTCGGTCCAACCCATCCATGCCGACCAGATATCCCAACCCAATCTAGAACCACCTGCCAGCACCTGGCCCATATCCCTCCAAACTCATCCTATTCATATACCCATCCAGATGCCTTTTAAATGTTGCAATTGTACTAGCCTCCACCACTTCCTTTGGCAGCTCATTACATACACGTACCACCCTCTGTGTGAAAACGTTGCCCCTTAGGTCTCTTTTATATCTTTCCCCCCTCACCCTAAACCTATGCCCTCCGATTCTGGACTCTCTCACCCCAAGGAAAAGACTTTGTCGATTTATCCTGTCCAAGCTGCTCATGACTTTATAAACTTCTATAAGGTCACCTCTCAGCATCCAATGCTCCAGGGAAAACAACCCCAGCCTATTCAGTCTCTCTCTATAGTTCAAATCTTCCAACCCTGGTAATATCCTTGTAAATCTTTTCTGAACCCTTTCAAGTTTCGCAACATCTTTCTGATAGGAAGGAGACCAGAATTGCACGCAATATTTCAACAGTGGCCTAACCAATGTCCTGTACAGCCGCAATATGACCTCCCAACTCCTATACTCAGTACTCTGACCAATAAACGAAAGCATACCAAACGCTTTCTTCACTATCCTATCTACCTGTGACTCCACTTTCAAGGAGCTATGCACTTCAAGGTCTCTTTGTTCAGCAATACTCCCTAGGACCTTCCCATTGAGTTTACAAGTCCTGCTCTGATTTGCTTTCCCAAAATGCAGCACTTCACATTTATCCAAATTAAACTCCATCTGCCACTTCTCAGCCCATTGGTCCATCAGCGATGTGCTTCGGAGACTTTATAAAGTCCTAGATAGGCCCATTTGGAGTACTGTGTCCAATTTTGGGCCTCACACCTTAGGAAAGACATACTGGCACTAGAGCGTAACCAGCCCAGATTAATCCCTCGAATGGTAGGCTTAACATACAATGATTGGCTGAGGATCCTGGGATTGTATTAGAAGGTTGAGGGGAGATCTATTAGAAGCTTACAAGATAATGCATGGCTTAGAAAGAGTGGATGCTGGGAGTTGTTTCTGTAGGGTGGGGAGTCTAGGACCCATGGGCACTGCCTTAGAATTAAAGGGGGTAAATTTAGCATGGAAATGAGACATTTCTTCAGCCAGAGAGTGGTGGGCCTGTGGAAATCATTGCCACTGAGCGCAGTACAGTCCAGGATGTTAAATGTCTTCAAGGCAAAGATTGATAAGTTCTTAATCTCGCAAGGAATTAAGGGCTACAGAGAGAGTGCGGGTAAGTGGAGTTGAAATGCTCATCAGCCATGATTAAATGGTGGAGTGGACTCGATGGAAGCTATTTGAGCCACTCCTATGTCTTACGGTCTTATGTAATAATCTGGGCTTTATTAATCGTACTATAGAGTGCAAGAGCATGGAGGTGAAGTTTATATAAGGCATTTGTTAGACCTCAGTTGGAGTTCTAAGTGCTACATGATGGGCAAGGATGTGAATGTATTGGAGAGACTTATAAGAATGGTTTCAGGGATGAAAATCTTCAGTTATGAGAGTAACTTGAGAAAAATGTTAAAGGGATATCTGTTACAAGTTTTCAAAGTTATACAACATGTTGAAAAATTTTGTGGATACATGAAGCGTCTAGATAGAATGGGTACAAAGAAACTTCCTGCTTGTCAGACCTAGCTGCTTAAACTAATTTGGGTAGTTAAGTAGTTTTATGGGGGTCTTTTAGCTCAGTTGGCTGGATGGCTGATTTGTAATGCAAAGTGATGCCAATGGTGTAAGTTCAATTCCCGTGCTGGCTGAGGTCACCATGAGGTCCTGCGGGTGTCCCTTGCGTTAAATTCTCACAGTCATACCTCTATAATGAGAAAGCAGTGGTATGATTCTCTGGGACTATGGCAATCTAACTCAACTTTTAAGTTGGCAATCAAAGCTCCCATCATTCTGGCTCATCCAAGCCTAAAGTTCTTTGGTGCCTCAGTGAGCATTGCACAATATCTCTGTTTCCAAAGCCAGGAAGATGCCAGTGTTGACAATCCCATTTTTGCTGTGTAAAATTGATCTTGTGCGAGAGGGGTATAGTTCTTTAAAATAAGCTTTGTTCTCAGATGTCGGTTGAAGACAGGATCAGGTTTATTTGTGATGCTTTGAATGATGCTGGCACTTCCTGTCTCATTTCACAAGCTTTTGTGGGCTCTTGTGGTGCTATGGGAGTTCCATACCTCTGGGCAAGTTCCACGATCTCCACATGTGTATCGTAACGCATCTAATCAGTTTGATTATATTTTAAGAATCCAATTGAATTTAGAATCTCTCATTTTTAAAAAGTAATGCTGATTTAAGCAACCTGTACTGTGGAGCTAAGACCTAATGACATAGTACGTAGACAGGCCAACAAGGATGATGTCACATTAGATTTGTTACTGGGTAATGAACCTTGCCACGTGTTAGATTTGGAGGTAGATGAGCGGTTTGGTGATATGACCACAATTCAGTTATGTTTACTTTAGCGATGGAAAGGGATAGGTATACACTGCATATGGGTGAGAGCTATAGCTGGGGGAAAGGAAATTATGGTGCGATATAGGATTGGGAAGGAAACTGTAGTGGGTGGGCACAATAAAAATGTGGAGCTTATTCAAGGAACAACTACTGTGTCCTTGATAAATATGTACCTGTCAGACAGGGAGACAGTTGTCGAGCGCAGGTTAACAAAGGAAGTTGAATCTCTTGTCAAGAGGAAGAAAGATGCTTTGTTCGGATGAGATATGAAGGCTCAGTTAGGGCAATTGAGAGTTACAAGGTAGCTAGGAAAGACCAGGAGAGTGCTAAGATGAGCGAGAAGGGGACATGAAAAGTTATTGGTGGATAGAATCAGGGAAAGCCCGAAAGCTTTCTATAGTTACATAAGGGGTAAAAGAATTACTCGAGTAAGTCCAGGACCAATCAAGGACAGTAGTAGGAAGGAATCAGAAGAGATAGGGGAAATGCCAAATGAATATTTTTCGTCAGTATTCACACTGGAAAAAGACAGGTGTTGTAGAGGAGAATACTGTGAAACAGGCTACTAGACTAGATGGGATTGAGGTCCACAAGGAGGAAGTGTTAGAAATTCTGGAAAGTGTGAAAGTAGATTAATCCCCTTGGCCGGATGGGATTCATTTTAGGATTCTCTGGGAAGCCAGGGGAGGAGATTGCCGAAACTTTGGCTTTGATCTTTTGTCCTCATTGTCTACAGGAATAGTACCAGAAGACTGGAGGATAGCAAATATTGTTCCCTTGTTCAAGAAGGGGAGTAGAACAACCCTGGTAATTATCGACCAGTGAGCCTTCCTTCGGTTGTAGGTAAAGTGTTGGAAAAGGTTATAAGAGATAGGAATAAGTTGGTTAGGGATAGCCAACATGGTTTTGTGAAGGGTAGGTCTTGTGTCACAAACCTTATTGAGTTCTTTGAGAAGATGACCAAACAAGTGGATGAGGGTAAAACTGTTGATGTGTATATGGATTTCAGTAAGACATTTGATAAGTTTTCCCATGGTAGGCTACTGCACAGAATGCAGAGGCATGGGATTGAAGGCGATTTAGCGGTTTGGATCAGAAATTGGCTAGCTGAAAGTTGACAGAGGGTTGTGGTTAATTGGAAATGTTCATCATGGAGTTCAGTTACTGGTGGGGTACCATAAGGCTATGTTTTGGAGCCATTGCTGTTTGTCATTTTTATAAACGACCTGGATGAGCATGTAGAAGGATGGGTTAGTAAATTTGTGGATGACACGAAGATCGATGCAGTTGTGGAGAGTGCTGAAGGATGTAGGTTAGAGGGACATAGATAAGCTGCAGAGCTGGGCTGAGAAGTGGCAAATGGAGTTTAATGCAGAAAAATGTGAGGCGATTCACCTTGGAATGAGTAACAGGAATACAGAGTACTGGTCTATGGTAAGATTCTTGGCAGTGTTGATGAGCAGAGAGATCTGTGTCCATGTACATAGATGCCTGAAAGTTGCTACCCAGGTTGATAGGGCTGTTAAAAAGGCATACAGTGTGTTAGCTTTTATTAGTAGAGGCCCCGTGAGTTTCGGAGTTTCGGAGTTTTGGAACCATGAGGTCATGCTACAGCTGAACAAAACTCTGGTGCGGCTGCACTTGGAGTATTGCGTGCAGTTCTGGTCGACGTGGAAGCTTTGGAAAAGGTTCAGAGGAGATTTCCTAGGATGTTGCCTGGCATGGAGGGAAGACCTTATGAGGAAAGGTTGAGGCTGCTTTCGTTAGAGAGTCATGATTTGGAGATGCCGGTGTTGGACTGGGGTGTACAAAGTTTAAAAATCACACAACACCAGGTTTTCGTCCAACAGGTTTAATTGGAAGCACACTAGCTTTCGGAGCGACGCTCCTTCATCAGGTGATCACCTGATGAAGGAGCATCGCTCCGAAAGCTAGTGTGCTTCCAATTAAACCTGTTGGACGAAAACCTGGTGTTGTGTGGTTTTTAACTTTGTTAGAGAGGAGGAAGTTGAGACATATAAATAATCAGAGGGTTGGATTGGGTGGACAGTGAGAGCCTTTTTCTGAGGATAGTGATGCCTAGTATGAGAGGGCATAGCTTCAAATTGAGGGGTGATAGATATAGGACAGATGTCAGTTAGTTTCTTTATTCAGTTGTGGGGGCGTGGAACCCACTGCCTGCAACAGTTATAGATTCGCTAATTTTTTGGGCATTTAAATGGTCATTGGATAAACTTTTGGATGATAATGGAATAGTGTAGGTTAGATGGGCTTCAGTTTGGTTTCCCAGGATGGTGCAATATCGAGGGCCAAAGGGCCTGTACTGTGCTGTAATGTTCTATGTTCTATATGTTCTAAGATGTCAGCATTCCCAGGAGAGGAAAGATAATTGAGGGCTGGGAAGTATAATTTTTTGGGTTCCTCTGAGTCTAATCTTTAAAAAAGATTTCAGTTTGCTCCTTGGTGTGATGTTTATACTGTGTAAATATGGTTATGCTTCCAAACCCCTTGAATTTTGTCAATTTGTGATTCATTCGGTGCTTTTGAAAATCACAACTCTCTGAATATAATGAGGTTGAATGCAAGTTATTAATTTGGATCCTGTGCAAAATTTTCTCCTCACTCCTCCTCTTCAAAGGGATTATGTAAAAGAAACAAATGTATCACAAATTAAAATTCCTGAAGTCAGTGAATTGATTCTGTATTTTCTGTATGATGCGCACCCATATATAAATATATATACATATGAAAGTGTGTAGACTTACAGGTAAAATCAATTTGGAGGTCTTCAGTGAAAATGATTGGGCAGGAATGGTCACCTTGACATTTAGATTTGCGTAACAGAAGGGCATTACCCCTATGTTTGTTTGGGCCTTCTAACCAGGGCCTTTACCACCTCAGTGGTCTTCATTTAACACTGCAGCTCTCTGTATTAAAACAACATTAGCTCTCACTTACACAGTGAAAATTTATCACAAGGGAAAGTTTCCAGGTTTAAATTTGAAATTATTTGCTTTACCCTCCTGAGCTGGCTCTGCTGTGGCTGTCAATCATAATATGACCTGTGTATTTGAATTTCTGTGGCATTTGGAGGGAATATGAGAAGTCTTTTATTGGTTTAACATTCTGCAATATATGTCTTTCAGTGTCTAATGTAAGGTATAGTATTGTTTGGTACAAGTCTGTCACTGTATAACACTGGTACAGTTATAGTGGGGCCAGGACTCACTGAATAACATGGGTGTAGTACTGCTGGGGATAGATTTGTCACAATTATATGGGCATAGTACGAGTGGGGACAAATGTGTCACTGACACTAGTACGAGTGTGGCACGGTGTCTCTGGTTAGCACTGCAGCCTCACAGCACCAGGGAACCGGGTTCGATTCCACCTTTGGGTGACTGTCAAGTTTTCACATTCTCCCTGTGTCTGGATAGATTTCATCTGGGTGCTCTGGTTTCGTCCCACAGTCCAAAGATGCGCAGGCTAGGTGGATTGGCCATGCTAAATTGCCCATAGTGTCTGGGAATGTGCAGGATTGGTGGGTTACCCTTGGGAAATGTAGAGTGACAGGGATGGGGTGGGTCTGGATGGGAAACTCTTCAGAAGGTTGGTGTGAATGGGCTCGATGGCCTGCTCCTATGCTGTAGAGTTTATGATTCTGTCAGTGTTGATGGGAACAGGTCTGTCATTGTGTAGCATGAGACAAGTATTGGTGGCTTTTGATCCTGTCAGTGTAATGGGGTAAATAGCTTGTGAATTCAGCCCTCAGTGAATAACATTGATCCACAGTGCTACTGGGTACATCTCTGCTGTTGTCTTGCTTGAATGCAGTACTTAAGAGTAAGAGGTCTGCCACTGTCTGTCATTGAGGTATAGTATTGGTAGGTACAAATCTGTCACACAAGATCATCATAGCATTGTTTTGGAGGCAGGTTATATTTGTGAAGACAGTTGATAGGATTTGGTTTTTATACGAACCTAGAATACTGGAAATATACTCAAGCAAATGACAGGAAATCTGTCCTGATAATGCATCTGTCCAAGGCAATTGATTTTTTATTTCTGAAGTAATGTGAGCAGGCCCATACTTCAGGTTTGTGGCCTTGTCAGCAGGATTTAAGTTTGAACAGTAGGGCTTCTGTTGGTATGTAAATGAACTGAGATTGCTGGGTTGAGTTCTTGCTTGAAGCTCATGCTGCCTTGACTGCCTGCACGCAGGCTGTGATTTTTCAAAATGTCGGTCTCCACACTGAAGGATGTTGATTACAGATTGACATTTCTGAGTACTGCCTGAGCAGTTTATTATATTTCCAGGGTTTTTTTTAACACATTCATATCAACAACACTTCTATTTCGTCAATACGTTGAATACCTGCAGATATGTCACTGCAGTATTCAGTTTCTTTCATGTATTTGTTTGCGAATGTTATGTGTGCCTCTAATAGATGTGGATCCTCTGGGGCAGAGGTAGGGAAACTATCTCAGTAGAATCATAGAGTTGAACAACAGATCCTTCAGTCCAGCTCATCTATGCCAATCAGATATCCTAAGTTAATCTAGTCCTATTTGCCAGCATTTGGCTCATATCCCTCTCAACTCTTCCTAAACCCTTCCTATTCGTATACCCATCCAGATGCCTTTTAAATGTTGTAATTGTGCCAGCCTCCACTACTTCCTCTAGCAGCTCATTCCATACTCGCAATGCTCTTTGTGTGAAAAAGTTGTCCATTAGGTCCCTTTTTAAATCCTGCTCCTCTCACCATAAACTATGCCCTCTAGATTTGGATTTCCCTACCCTGGAGAGAAGATTTTGGCTATTCACCCGATCCATGCCCCTCATTATTTTATAAACTTCTAATACATCACCCCTCAGCCTCTGATGCTCCAGAGAAAATAGCCCCAACGTATTCAATCTCTTCCAACAGCTCAAGCCTTTCAATTCTGGCAACATGCTTGGAAGTCTTTTCTGAACCCTTTCAAGTTCCATGGCATTTTTCCCACAGTAGGAAGACTAGAATTGAACACAGTATTCCGAATGTGGCCTAACTGATGTGCTGTACAGCCGCAACATGACATCCCAACTCTTACACTCCATGCACTGACCAATAAAGGCAAACTACCAAGCACAGTCTACCTGCAGCTTCAATTCCAAGGGTCTATGAACTTGTACCCCAAAGTCTTTGTTTGGCAACACTCCCCAGGACCTTACTATTAAGTGTATAAGACCTGCCCTCCTGTACCTCACATTTATTTAAATTCAACTCCATCTGCCACTCGGCCCATTTGCCCATCTGATCAAGGTCCCATTGTATTCTGAGATAATCTTCTGATGAAGGGTCGTGACCGAAACATCTGCTCCCCAGCTCTTATGATGCTGCTTGACCTGCTGTGCTTTTTCCACTTCCACATTTTATTGACTCTGACTTTCTAGTGTCTGAAGTCCTCACTATCTGCAATCTTCTTCAGTGTCCACAACACCATCAGTTTTGGTGTCCTTTGCAAACTTACTGCAGGTGATGTTTTTCAGATGAGATAAATTGGAGTAAATGTGTTACCTGGTGATGTTGATTTGGGGAATTTTTGGATATTGCCTTAGCTTATGATGAAGGAATTTTATTTTACTCCTTCTTAGGATGTGAGCTTTGGTTATAAGCTCAACATTTATTTGTCACACTTTGACCTTGAGGTGAGCTTTTGGTGGTCTTGGACTACCCCTCTCTTTGGTGTAGGTACACTCTCAATACTGTCAGGGAGTTCCAGGGTTTTAAACCAGCAGCAGTGAGGGAACAATTGTTGTGACTTGGAAAGGAACTTGCAGGTGGCCGTGCTCCATCTATCTACAGTTCTTGTCCTTCTAGATAATGGATGTTGCTGGTTTGGTAATTGATGTTGGTGATGTCCAAGTAATGATAAGATCAGAGGTCACACAACACCAGCTATTGTCCAGCAGATTTATTTGAAATCTCAAGCTTTTTGGAGCGCTTTTGTCAGGTGAAGTGAAGAAAAACATACACAACTTGTAGGTAGAGAGATCAAAAGATCATACAAATGGCATGGGTGGAGTGTTGATAGGCTGGTCTCTACAGGTGATCAAAAGTGTCAGATGGTGTGAGTAAAGTGTCAACAGCTGAATAGTACATGAAGAGATGACCTATAATTCAATTAATTATGGCAGAGAGGTAATTACAAAAAAATGAAAATGAGGTGGTGCTTGAAACAAACCAAATGGCTGGAGTAGTGATGTGTGACCAAAGGAACTTGGAGATGATCTTACAATATGATTACTTTTTTTGTGGCTTGTGTGCCTCCTGTAAAAGATTGTACATGTTGTCAACACACAGTGCTGATTTTATCTCATTGAGCTATTTAGTAAATTTTATTTTAACAGCATACGTATCAGTTAGAAACATGTTATAAAGGCTTCCCTGTGGTGCCCTGAATGTATCTATCTGGAGAAATAAGAAAATACTAGTGTGCTGTGCTATTGAGGTCAGGATAGTTGCGTCAGTCCCTCAGTACATCTATTTCCAAGAATTGCTGATATTGTGCTCAAACTGGATTTGAAACTCCCAATCCATCTGTAAACTGATTGCATTCTAAAGCAGTTTCACTTTCTGCTTTTGCTGGGAGATGGTCTCTTAGTGAAATTGCTGAAGCTCAGAAAGTGAATTTCACCTCTGACCAGTAAAATGATTAGTGTGTACATATACTGAGGGGCAGGCGCTCTATGTTTGATAAGCATCGTTTGGGAATGCTTTCGGTTCTGTTTTGTTGGGTATTGTCCTTGTGTTCAGTGGACAAAGCTATTGATTAGATTAGATTAGATTCCCTACAGTGTGGAAACAGGCATTTCGGCCCAACAAGTCCACACTGACCCTCAGAGTAACCCACCCAGACCATTTCCCTCTGACTGATGCACCTAACACTATGGGCAATTTACATGGCCAGTTCGCCTGACCTGCATATCTTTGGACTGTGGGAGGAAACCGGAGCACCTGGAGGAAACCCATGCAGACACTGGGAGAATGTGAAAACTCCACACACACAGTTGCCCGAGACTGGAATTGAAACCAGGTCCCTAGCGCTGAGAGGCAGCAGTGCTAACCACTGAGCCACCATGCCACCCCCTTTCTGTAAGCTGACCTCATGTTCCTGAAGAACCAGTGTGTGCCATTTTCTGGCCTTAGCTCAGTGGTAGCAGTCTCTTCAAGTAAGAAGGTAGTGCTATCCTGTTAGAGGTATTGGTCCAAATCTTATGAACGGTCAATTTCCTATTTATAATCCAGGGAGGGTGCAATGTTCATACTTTCTATGATTTTGTCTGGTCTGACGTCTGATGGAAGATCCTTCCAAGTTTGTGGCAGTGCCTTGTAGGTGGCAGGAGAGAGAGAGAATCTTATGAATAGCCAAGTAATACTCCTTTTTTAATGGCATGATGTGCCCTTTTCTGTTAAGTAACCAGTTTCTATTCCCAAATACTTTGTGAAGTTACAGAGAAAGTGTGTGTGAAGCAGGTGAGGGGGTAGGTTGCTGGTGGCTGAGTGTGTGTGTTCTGGGTTGTTTGTGGGTGATAGTGTAGGGTGTGGGTTGTTGATGGATAATGGGTGGGGTGTGGATTGTTGATGGGTGCACATTGCTGGTAGACGAGGGGTTACGGAGCAGGTTGTTGCTGGGTGAGTGTGTAGAGTACAGTTTGTTGAGGGATAAGTGGGCAGGTTGTGGGTTCCTGGTGGTCGAGAGGGTACAGTATGGGTTGCTGCTGGGTGAGGGGATAGGGAGCAGGTTGTGGGTTGCTGGTGGGCAAGGGTAGAGAGCAAGTTGTGCGTTCCTGGTGTGAGTGGGGGTAGGGAAGAGGTTGCTTGTGGGGGTAGGGAGCATTGCGGGTTGCTGGTGGGTGAGGGGATATAGGGAGCAGGTTGTGGGTTGCTGGTGGGTGATGGGGTAGGGTGCAGGTTGTGGGTTGTTGGGCAAGGGCCTAGGGTGCAGATTGCTGGTGGGTGAGGGTAGGGAGTAGGTTATGAGTTGCTGGTGGCAAGGGTGGGTCGGGAGCAGGTTGTGGGTTGCTGGTGGGCGGGGGGGTAAGGAACAGGTTGTGGGTTGCTGATGGCTGGGGGGGATTAGGGAGCAGATTGTGGGTTGCTGGTGGGTGAGGGGGATTAGGGAGAAGGTTGTGGGTTGCGGGTGGGTGAGGGGGATTAGGGAGCAGGTTGTGGGTTGCTGGTGGGTGAGGGGGATTAGGGAGCAGGTTGTGGGTTGCTGGTGGGTGAGGGGGATTAGGGAGCAGGTTGTGGGTTGCTGACGGGTGAGGGGGATTAGGGAGCAGGTTGTGGGTTGCTGACAGGGTGGTGGGTGGATGACCAATTAGGTTTCTGGATCAGGGTGAATCTGAAATGGAACTTGTGTATATGGTGTTGGCAGTGTTTACACTGGGGGAGGTTGGTGGTATAATTCACTAGGGGTTAGGCCAGGTTTTATCAGTTTAATGTTATTCCTCGGCAACCTTCCAAGTAAGTAAGTAGGAACCCACCCAAGCCTCTGATTCTAACTCTGGTTTGGAGACTTTTTTGGGATTTTCCAAATGCCTATTGATGTTTCAAGTTCCTGAGCTCTTACCCAGTCTGAGGGATCCTCTACCCTGCCTGTCCTTTTAACCCATTCCGTGCTGCCTGTCTGCCATTTTAATCCAGTCCTGTGCTATGGGGGAGGGAGCCTTTCATTTTAACCAAACCCTGTGCTCCCTGCCTGTCCCTTTAGTCTGAGAGACCCCCTCTTCCACCAGCAACCCGCATCCTGCCCCTTGCCCACCAACAACCTGCCCCTATCCCTTGCCTGTCAACAACAACGCAACCTGCTCCCTACCCCCTCACCCACCAGCAACAGCCTGGATGTTGCCATTGTCTGAGGGGCTAGAAGAACTTGACTGTTATTTTAAGTTTGCGATATGAAAACAGGCTTTTTAAGATGACAGCAAGGCAATAAATGCTGGCCAAGCCAGTGATGCATTCTGCAAATGAATTTTAAAAAGTCTCTTGCCTATATTCCAAGAGCTGGGAAAATCTCCCAATGTCCTGGCATCTCGACAAGTGCAGTAATCCAGGTTGGTAAGGAAAGACGTAGAAGATCACCATTCTCCAATCCTCTTAGATTTTGGAGGACTGCTAATGTTGTTTTTAAAAGGGAGGAAGGGATAACCGGACTAATTACAGGCCTAACCTGTCAGCCTAAACTTAACGGTAGGCAATTTATTTGGTGAAATTCTGAGAGACAACATATAAATCATCGCCAAGAGAGCAATTGAGGACTGTCAGCATGGATTTGTTAAAGGAAGATCATATCTGATGAACCTGATTGAATTTCTTTTCAGGAGAAAGCAGGGAGGGCTGATGAGAGTAACACAGTTGATATAGTGTGTGGGAGTTTAAACAAGGCTTCTGACAAGATCCAACATTGGCAAACTGGTCAAGTAAGAATCTGTGCCATTCCAGAAAGTGCGGCAGCTTGGTTCCAAAATCAGCTTAGTGGTATCAAGACCAGAGAGCATGAAGGGAAATCCAAAAAGATATATTTTCTTCTGCGTTCCATGTTTAATTTTTGCTTTCTTTAAAAAAGGACAACCTTGCCTGACTCATAAAATGAGGCTGATCACATGATCATATTTCCAGGACCTTCTAAACACCCTGCATTTATTAGACATTCCAGTTAAAGCTAACATAAAGGAGTTGGTAGTGGGCCACCTGTTTCCAGCCAGCCCTGGACAAAGGAAGTCCTCAAAAACTCATTTTGCTAAAATGGGGGCCAGTGCTTTTTATAGCTTTCCTGATGAAGTGCTTATGCCCGAAACATCGATTCTCCTGCTCCTTGGATGCTGCCTGACCTGCTGTGCTTTTCCAGCACCACACTCTCGATTCTGATCTCTAGCATCTGTCGTCTTCACTTTCTCCTTTTTATAGCTTGACACCAGTGGAAACCCTCTAAGAGGTAAAGCCACACTATTTCCTTAATGACCTTCCACTTAGGCCACCAGCCTGACTTGGACCTTCCATCTGTCTTCAAGTTGCTGGCTGGATAGAAGCCTAAACTTTGCCTGCAAGAAGAAAATTCTGCTGGACTCAGCTTACTGAGGAAAGTATTATTGCAGACAGACTGGATGTTGTAACTCATGTGAATTGACTTTATTACCTCTGGATATACAAAGCTTGTAATTTGTAACCTATCTCTCCTCTCCTTACTTTGCTGAGGACTTGTCTGCGTGGATGGAGTATCAAAGCAATTCCCCTGTATGTTGAATGTTCTTGTTTTAATAAATTGTAATTTTGTTTTCATCTTGGAGGATTTTGGTATGGGTTTGTTTTTAAATAAAAAATTGAATCTGAAAACCATGGTTTGGGGAAACAGGCTTTGGCCTACCTCAGTAAGGAAAATTAATTGAAAGGGAAAGAAGTAAATCAATCATCATCTCACTGTCCTGGGTTTAAAGGAGGAAATATTATTCAAATTCACCCCCTTTCTCCCTTTGTTCAGACAATGGGAATGAATTTTGATTAATATATTTCTGTGACTGGAATGCTATTTCTATTGATAATCCACGGAATTTACTCCTGGATCCCATGCTCTTTATAGTATATATCACTGATATACACTTAAATGTTGGGATATGATTAAGACGATTGCAAAACTTATGTGGTCAGTAGTGGAAGAAACCATTTCAGCACCATTCATGACTCCCCAGAAAATGAAGCAGGATATTTTCAAATGCAGCAAGAATTGGACAGTGTCCAGGCTTGCACTAATAAGTGTCATAGCATTCATGCCACACAAATGCCAGGTAATGACAATCTCAAATAAGAGACAATTTAACAACTGCCCCATAACATTCAATGGTGTTACCATCACAGAGTCCCTCAGTACCAACATCTTGGGGTTACCATTGACTAGAAACTGAACTGAACTCATCATATAAACGTAGTGGCTATAAGACATATTAGAGGCTGGGTATACTGCAGCAAGTAACTCTCCTTTTGACTTCTCAAAGCCTGTCCACCATCAACAAGGCACCTGTCAGGAGTGTAATGGAATACTCTCCACTTTACTGGATGAATACAGTTCCAACACCATCCAGGGCAAAGCAAGCCACTTGATTGGAACAATGACAAACCAACACTTCCTCTACCACTAATACTCAGAGTAGCAGTGTGTACTGTCTACAAGATGCACTGCAGAAATTTGCCAAAGATTCTTCACAGCACCTTTTAATCTCCTTTTAAACTTCCATCTTGGAGGATGAGGGCAGCATATACATAAAATTTTCCAGCACCACTCTGATCTAAACTCTACATGAAATTTACCCTCCAAGCCACTCTCTGTCCTGACTTGGAAATATATCACTGTTCCTTCACGTGGCTGTGTCAAAATCCTGAAATTCCCTCTCTAGTGGAATTATAGGTCTCCCACCTACAGCGTTTCAAAAAGACAGCTCACTATCTTTTCAAGGGCAACTAGCGAAAGGCAATAACTACCAACCACCCGGCAACATCCACATTCCTAAAGTGAACTAAAAGAAAGCTGTAATCTGCAGGAAGCTCTCAATGGGCTAGTTTGGTGGGCAGAAATATACCAAATAGAATTCAGTTCTGAGAATTGAGAGGTAATGTAGTTTGGAGGATGAAGGGAATAATAAACCACTGGATTCTGAAAATGTATAGGGACCTTGGTTGAGATTTGCTCATAGAGCCCTGAAGATTACAAGATGGGAATATGAGGCGGTCATGATAGCATTATAGATACTTCATTAGCCGAAGCAAGGGAGGGTATTCTGGAAATGATAGCTAGACTGCAGTTTTGGTTTATTCTGGGAAGCATGTGAATGCATTAGAGGGACTACAGAGAAGATTTGTGAAAATGATTTCTGAATGAGGAAAGATTGGATGCATTAGTCTTTTTTTTTTAATCAGAAGAAACTGAGGGAGATTTAATCTGTGTGTAAAACTGAAGGACATAGATGAAATGGTTAAGGAGGATCTATTTCTGGTGGAACTGGCTCAAAGGTAGAAGACAGAGGGTGGTGGTGGGGGGTTGTTTTTCAGACTGGAGGCCTGTGACCAGTGGAGTGCCTCAAGGACCAGTGCTGGGTCCTCCAATTTTTGTCATTTATGTAAATAATTTGGATGTGAGTATAAGAGGTACAGTAAGCTGACACCAAAATTGGAGGTGTAATGGACAGCGAAGAGGGTTACCTCATGTTACAACAGGATCTGAACCAGATGGGCCAATGGGCTGAGAAGTGGCAGATGGAGTTTAATTCAGATAAATGCGAGGTGCTGCAATTTGGGAAAGCAAATCTTAGCAGGACTTATACACTTAATGGTAAGGCGCTAGGGAGTGTTGTTGAACAAAGAGACCTTGGAGTACAGGTTCATAGCTCCTTGAAAGTCGAGTCGCAGGTAGATAGGATAGTGAAGAAGGCGTTTGGTATGCTTTCCTTTATTGGTCAGAGTATTGAGTACAGGAGTTGGGAGGTCATGTTGCAGCTGCACAGGACATTGCTTAGGCCACTGTTAGAATATTGCGTGCAATTCTGGTCTCCTTCCTATCGGAAAGATGTTGTGAAACTTGAAAGGTTCAGAAAAGATTTACACGGCTGTTGCCAGGGTTGGTGGATTTGAGCTACAGGAAGAGGCTGAATAGGCTGGGGCAGTTTTCCCTGGAGTGTCGGGGGCTAAGGGGTCACATTATAGAGGGGCATGGATAAGATAAATAGGCAAAGTCTTTTCCCTGGGATCGGGGAGTCCAGAACTAGAGGGCATAGATTTAGGGTGAGTGGGGAAAGATATAAAAGAGACCTCAGGGGCAACCTTTTCACGCAGGGGGTGGTAAGTGTATGGAATGAGCTGCCAGAGGATGTGGTGGAGGCTGGTACAATTGCAACATTTAAGAGGCATTTTTTGGGATATATGAATAGGAAGGGTTTGGAGGGATATGGGCCGGTGTGCTGGCAGGTGGGATTAGATTGGGTTGGGATATCTGGTTGGTGTGGACAGGTTGGACTGAAGGGTCTGTTTCCATGCTGTACATCTCTATGACTCTATTTAGTCAGTAATCAAAGGGTATGGATTTTAAAGTAATTGGATGAAGGAATAGGGAGAGTTGAGGTTTCTTCCACCCAGATGTTGTGGATGTCCGGAACACACTATCTAAAAGGCGAGTAGAGGCAGAACCGTCATCATTAATTTATAAAAAAAATTTGAAGATGCACTGAAAGTGCTTGTAACTTGTAACTACAGTTACAAGTGGAGTTCCGCAGGGATCAGTTCTGGGTCCTATGCTGTTTGTAATTTTTATTAATGACTTGGAAGAGGGAGTCGAAGGGTGGGTCAGTAAATTTGCAGATGATGCGAAGATTGGTGGAGTTGTGGATAGTGAGGAGGGCTGTTGTCGACTGCAAAGGGACTTAGATATAATGCAGAGCTGGGCTGAGGAGTGGCAGATGGAGTTCAACCCTGTCAAGTGTGAGGTTGTCCATTTTGGAAGGACAAATAAGAATGCGGAATACAGGGTTAACGGTAGGGTTCTTAGTAAGGTGGAGGAACAGAGGGATCTTGGGGTCTATGTTCATAGATCTTTGAAAGTTGCCACTCAGGTGGATAGAGCTTGTAAGAAGGCCTATGGTGTATTAGCGTTCATTAGCAGAGGGATTGAATTCAAGAGTCGTGAAGTGATGTTGCAGCTGTACAGGACTTTGGTTAGGCCACATTTGGATACTGTGTGCAGTTCTGGTCGCCCCACTTTAGGAAAGATGTGGAAGCTTTGGAGAGGGTGCAGAGAAGATTTACCAGGATGTTGCCTGGAATGGAGAATAGGTCGTACGAGGATAGGTTGAGAGTGCTGGGCCTTTTCTTATTGGAAAGGCGAAGGATAAGGGGTGACTTGATAGAGGTTTATAAGATGATCAGAGGAATAGATAGAGTAGACAGTCAGAAACTTTTTCCCCGGGTACAACAGAGTGTTACAAGGGGACATAAATTTAAGGTGAAGGGTGGAAGGTATAGGGGAGATGTCAGGGGTAGGTTCTTTACCCAGAGAGTGGTGTGGGCATGGAATGCGCTGCCTGTGGGAGTGGCAGAGTCAGAATCATTGGCGACCTTTAAGCAGCAATTGGATAGGTACATGGATGGGTGCTTAAGCTAGGACAAATGTTCGGCACAACATCGTGGGCCGAAGGGCCTGTTCTGTGCTGTATTGTTCTATGTTCTATATGTTCTATGTTCTATGTTTGCAGCTCCAGACTAAGAATTTGAAAATGAGATTAGATTGAGTAGTGCTTTTATGACGAGAGCAGACATAGGATAATGGCCTTCTGCACCATTAATATTTGTTTCAAGAGTAACTGATTACTTATCTCATTCTTTGCAGGGCCTTTCTGTAGGGGAAAAATTGCTACTGTATTTGTCCACAGAACTAACTGCAATTAAAAGTAATTTAAATTTTTTTATTTACAACCAATTATCTTCTGTTTTAATAGAGACTTAATAATTCTCTCAATGTCAAAACAGTAACAGCTTTTTTAAAAATTTGCAACAAGTTACTTCTGATGAGATGGACTATCTAAATCCATCTATTGTTAGCCCTGCTTCAGATTGATTATGATGAGCGCAGGTAGGCAAATAAAAGCCAATAAGCGGAAGCTGCTGATAGTAGAGCTGACCGTCAAAAGTCCTTCCCCACTTCTCCTCAGACCTAATGATGCATTTCTTCACCTCACATGGCTGTCAGTCAGAAGGTGATCCATGCATCAACCATACAGGATGTTTGTTTTGAGAGGCCTGATTTGAAAGTTCTGTTGATTTATTCAAACCACTTTGGCCAATGTGATTAGAGGAAATGAAACTCCTTTCAAAGCGCTATTAGGAATGTTGCTGGATAGGTTGATAGTAATGGTATTGTACTCAGCAGAGATTATCACATTTAATTGTCCTCACTCCCACTGATGCATGTTACTGCTTTTGCTTCAGAAAAAAAACATATATTCTTGGAAATATGCAGAAAATATTAAGCCTGAGCAGTTTTAAGTCTGTATAACCGGACTAACAATTAATTTAATATTTAATGCAGTATGGACAAAATGCTTGATCTTTGTCTGTTTTAATCTGCTGCTATATTATATCGATCAGGGAAACCGCTGCTTCCTCCTCTTTAGGTCTCGCAGATGTTGGAGAGAAACTACTTTAAATTAGAGGAAATTTGTCAGCATGGTATACAGGTGACCATCTTTTTGTGACAAAGTATTAAGTGGGAGAATAAATGTTTGAAAAGGAAAGTAAAGAATGTGTTGCCCTGTCCACTAACTACCACATTGTTGCAATATAATACTAAAATTTCACAATGTTCCTTTCAAATGATAAATCTGAATGACTTTGTCAGCTGTATGTTTGTCCAAAACCTGATTGTCTGTTGCAGTTTGTGTTCCATAGCTGATTGTGGCTTCTGCAGGGGCAGCTCGACACAAGAACCTGATTTAAAGGGAAGACAAAATTAGCTGATATACATGTTTTCCATTTTGAGGACATCCCAAACTGATTTAAGTATTACACTGTTCACATATTCATTATCTTAATACAGTGACATCTAACATCCGACATCTGTACATGTGAACTTCTGAAACAGTAATGAGATTTAAAAAAACTTTGAGTGTTGGTTCAGGTATGAACATTGGCCAGTACACCAAAATTCACCTGCTTTTTAAATAAAACCATGGGATATATTGCATTCACCTTAAAGGGAAGACAGGACCTCAGTTTAACATCCCATCTCATCTCAAGGACTCCACCTCTGACACTGCAGCAGTTCCTCATTGAATTGCCAGCCTAAATTTTATGTCAGATCTCCAGAGTGGCACGGTGGCTCAGTGTTTAGCACTGCTGCCTCACAGCGCCTGAGACCCCGGTTCAGTTCCAGCTTCGGGTGACTGTGTGGAGTTTGCACATTCTCCCCGTGTATGCGTGGGTTTCCTCCCACAGTCCAAAGATGTGCAGGTTAGGTGAATTGGCCACGCTAAATTGCCCTTAGTGTTAGGTGAAGGGGTAAATGTAAGGGAATGGGTCTGGGTAGGTTGCTCTTCGGAGGGTCGGTGTGGACTTGTTGGGCCGAAGGGCCTGTTTCCACACTGTAAGTAATCTAAGGATGATGCCTCAAAAGAAATTATTAATAAATTCAAACTTTTGAACACAAAATGATAGGAATGCAGTGCTGACTCCAATCTGTGGTTACTTCAGCCACAAACTGAAAAATTGTACAGAGTTCATTTTCAGCTTCCAGTTTCTTTTTACTTGTGCCTGAAGACGACAGATGCATCAGAATTAGCATATACTTCCTGTCTGATGTTATGTCTAAAACTAAATGAATTTAATCTTCAAAGTGATACAGATGATTATTTTGAGTTCAATGTCAATTTCTCTAATCCATCACCAATTAGTACAGGTTTACAATCATTTTCTTGTTCCTTATTCTTTTAGTTTCTCTCAACACTTTTAAATCTGAGTCACATGGTAAGAGCTGTATATTGCCTGAGCCCATGTATCCGGGCTGACCTAGTGCAAGGCCAAGGTATTGTTGTATTGTTGAAAATGCCCTTCAAAGAAGAGGATGAATAATAAGACCTATTTATCAATTTAGGTGGTAATGCTTTCATGTATCATGGTTCAACAAGGGCAGGCATTGTCTTGATGTCCTCACCAGTAATCTTTCTCGAGCAACAATAATGTCATGTATTTATTTAGCACATTTAATATAGAAAAATGTCTGAAGTGTGACATGGCATAATCAATCTAAGTATGTAAATTTTATGGAAGATTTTAAAGAAAAGGGCAATGAAGGAGTTTTGGAGTGAATTAGATTATAGGGCGGAGATGGATGAAAACTCAATTGCCAATGGCAGAGTTTGCTTTTGTATATCACAAACAACAGTAAGTTGAATGACCACATAATCTATTTTTTGCTGGCCCATGTTGAAGGATAAATGTTAGCTAGAATACGAGGATTACTTTCTTCTCTTTGCTGTAAGGTCATTTGTACCTACCCAAGATTAACCAGTTTAATAGGAAATGGGAAAAGGGAAATTGATTTGTTGTGCAAGCAAGCGATGATTTGATGGAATAATAAAACAAACTGTTGAGGCTGAATGGCCTACCACTTTTCCTGTTGTACACATTCAGTTTAACAGCAAATAATCAGGAACTGGGAGTAAACATTGTTCAGCTTGTGAGTAAGGCAGCAAACTTCAGTAATTTTGTAGCAAATTAATGAAATTAAAAGATGATCTTGATCCCCATCACAACATCTGAAACTTGGAATGTATTTGGGAACAGTCTAAATAACAATAATAAATTCCACAGCTCATATCTATTGTGGCAGTTTATCTGAATTATTGATCAGAGCTTCTGTTCTGAGAGATGCTGCACAGATCTTTGAAAAGATGTAAATACCTGAAGCGCAGTAGACAACATGAACGGCATTTCATTGCACTAATTCACCAAGTCCTTTTTTTACAAAAAGGTGAAATCCCAGAGCTGCAAATGTGTGGTGGCAGATACTTGTTTTAAGTGTCAATAGTATTTTTCCCCTATCTAATCACTTGCTTAATGAGGTGCAGTTCCTTAGGTACTGCCTACCCTCCAGCTAATAGTCAGTCTTAGCTTCTGATCTTGGTCATTGATTTTGATAGGCAATTTTATTCTGTCTTGCAGCTTCGCCCACACCTTGGTATTTACGCCCAAATGTTATGCAACTTGGAATTTTCAAATTGAGTTGGTACTCCAGGGGATATACTCTGACATATTAGACTGTCATCACCCTTCTACTAATGGATTCTCACCTTTACTCTTTGTACCTCTTAATGTTATGTAAAATACAACAGATGAAGTGATGATTCATTTTCTCTTTGATTTGAAATTCAGTATCCAGGTTTAGGATGTACTTTGTTGTAGCTCGTATGCTATTAGGCAAGCTTACAAAATTGTTGTTAAAAGGATATTGGAGGAGGGTATGTCAGGGCAATTGGGAATGAATAGGTAGCACAACAGCTTTTAATAAGAGAACTAATGTTTCTCTACTGGGATCATTGGGCACTCCTCTTGAGCAGATATGTTATTAATTTACTTTACTGTGCTTGGATCGATTTTGGTTCAGTTGGCAAAAGACAGAAGAGCCCGACTATGCCCTTCTGATGCTTCGCACTTTGTGGGATCTCCTATTTGAAAATAATAAATAATTTGAAAGTCTAGAATTGGCTGCTGTTAGTGTTATTGAAGCTTTCCTTGTCAATGTAGCCTTGGTGGATTGGTTGGTGGGAGGTGGTGTCACAAATGAGAGGTTCAAATAATGCTTAGTGATGAATTATGAGTGGATTTAACATTGATCTATAATCACCATTCAAAAGTTTAGCCTTGTAAAGCTTCATTCCATGTGTCCAGTAATTCTGATGAATCATAGATGTGTTTATGGATTTAACTGTCAAAAGGACAGGAGTGCTCGGAACCCCATTTTCACCTGAACTGTAAGCTTTGCTTAGCTATGATTCAATTTGGACGCTGATGTTAAATGATCGAACCCCTCTTAGGTTCTTTGTGTGTGAACTGTTCAGTTGAATATCCCTCTGTTAGTAATTTTGCCTCAATGAGGTGTGTGTGTGTGTGTGTGTGTGTGTGTGTTCAGCACATAAGATCTTAGTGTGAGCCTGTCTGTATCTAAACTTTCTGTATCCAATCAATTGCTCTTCTATCATGTAAAAGGAGAGAAATAGAGACCCCTCCTGTAAACCTGTTTACTGCATGGAAGCATTTTTGAAAATACAAGGAAGGAATTGTGTTTGGTTTGATTAGGTCAGTGTTGCTAGACTGAGGACCATTTTATGTAGGCCAGCTCTTAAGTTGGCATAATATTGTTCATGAATTGTTAGGATTGGCAGCTGCATTCTTCATTGAATTGATGCATTTGTAACTCATTTTAACATTCAAGCATCTCAGCAGAATGATAAACTGTATTTGAGGTAGTCAACTTGTGAATTTTGCTGCAAAATCAAACTCCTTGTGAAAACGCCAACATGATACCAGCTGTTGGTTTTCTAATGTAATGTAATTTAATGTAACATTGATTAACGCCTTTCTTTGAAATTGTTGGCCCAATTTGTAAGCTGACCTGAAATTTAATTGTTACATCTGTAAAACAATCGTGCTATTCTGATTTGGATCTTTGACTCATTTTCAGTATGAATCACATGCTCTGTGTGTTTTATAAGCTGATTTCTTCACAGTAATCCCTATGGGGTTAGATGGATCATGAGAAGTTTGGGATGGTCAATGCTCATGGCCAGTGTCAAAATTCACCAGGATGATAAACGAAGAACGGACAAGTTGCTGCATGATCACTCCTGGCCACTTTCTACAAGGATGGGAAACATAAATGGACATCAGTGTCTGCTTCATGCAAATGTGTACTTTCATCCAATGAACGGTCATGGTCCTGCTATTCTTTTTGCTCTGTTGTTTCTTTGAACAATCAGCTATTGTGTTTGGGCTACAGTTCTTCATAAGGACTTTGTGTTAGTCACAGAGAACAATACATGTTATATTTTTGAGAAACTTGGTACGGTGATGTGGCTGAGTTAATGATTATGGATAAGGTTGGCTTGAATCGTTTGGTAACAAAAGGCTCTGCTCAGTGTGCATGCTGCAGGATGAGCAGTGAGCAGAATGAGAATTAAAATTTCGTTTCAGCTGCAGCTGCTAGTTGAAAATAAAAAATGTTCTTTGTTGAACATTCTGTTCACAGAATGAACTTACTCAGAACGTTCTTGGGGTCTCCGTCTCTGTCACCCTCTCTCTCTCTGCCTCTCCCTCTCTCTCTGCCTCTCCTTCTCTCTCTGCCTCTCCCTCCCTCTCTCTCTCTCTCTCTCTCTATCTATCTGTCTGCCTCTGTCTGTCTCTCTCTCTCTCTCTCTCTCTCTGCGTGTCTCTCTCTCTCTCTCTCTCTCTCTCTCTGCGTGTGCCTCTCTCTCTCTCTCTGCGTGTGCCTCTCTCTCTCTCTCTCTGTGCCTCTCTCTCTCTGTGCCTCTCTCTCTCTCTCTCTCTGTGCCTCTCTCTCTCTCTGTGCCTCTCTCTCTCTCTGTGCGTCTCTCTCTCGCTCTCTGTGCCCCTCGCGCTCTCTGTGCCCCTCGCGCTCTCTGTGCCCCTCGCGCTCTCTGCCCCCCTCGCGCTCTCTGCCCCCCTCGCGCTCTCTGCCCCCCTCGCGCTCTCTGCCCCCCTCGCGCTCTCTGCCCCCCTCGCGCTCTCTGCCCCCCTCGCGCTCTCTGCCCCCCTCGCGCTCTCTGCCCCCCTCGCGCTCTCTGCCCCCCTCGCGCTCTCTGCCCCCCTCGCGCTCTCTGCCCCCCTCGCGCTCTCTGCCCCCCTCGCGCTCTCTGCCCCCCTCGCGCTCTCTGCCCCCCTCGCGCTCTCTGCCCCCCTCGCGCTCTCTGCCCCCCTCGCGCTCTCTGCCCCCCTCGCGCCCTGTGCCCCCCTCGCGCCCTGTGCCCCCCTCGCGCCCTGTGCCCCCCTCGCGCCCTGTGCCCCCCTCGCGCGTGCCCTGTGCCCCCCTCGCGCGCGCCCTGTGCCCCCCTCGCGCGCGCCCTGTGCCCCCCTCGCGCGCGCCCTGTGCCCCCCTCGCGCGCGCCCTGTGCCCCCCTCGCGCGCGCCCTGTGCCCCCCTCGCGCGCGCCCTGTGCCCCCCTCGCGCGCGCCCTGTGCCCCCCTCGCGCGCGCCCTGTGCCCCCCTCGCGCGCGCCCTGTGCCCCCCTCGCGCGCGCCCTGTGCCCCCCTCGCGCGCGCCCTGTGCCCCCCTCGCGCGCGCCCTGTGCCCCCCTCGCGCGCGCCCTGTGCCCCCCTCGCGCGCGCCCTGTGCCCCCCTCGCGCGCGCCCTGTGCCCCCCTCGCGCGCGCCCTGTGCCCCCCTCGCGCGCGCCCTGTGCCCCCCTCGCGCGCGCCCTGTGCCCCCCTCGCGCGCGCCCTGTGCCCCCCTCGCGCGCGCCCTGTGCCCCCCTCGCGCGCGCCCTGTGCCCCCCTCGCGCGCGCCCTGTGCCCCCCTCGCGCGCGCCCTGTGCCCCCCTCGCGCGCGCCCTGTGCCCCCCTCGCGCGCGCCCTGTGCCCCCCTCGCGCGCGCCCTGTGCCCCCCTCGCGCGCGCTCTCTGCCCCCCTCGCGCGCGCTCTCTGCCCCCCTCGCGCGCGCTCTCTGCCCCCCTCTGTGCCCTCCTCGCGCGCGCTCTCTCTCTCTCTGCGCCCCTCCCTCTCCCGCTCTCTGCCTCTCTCCCGCTCTCTGCCTCTCTCCCGCTCTCTGCCTCTCTCCCGCTCTCTGCCTCTCTCCCGCTCTCTGCCTCTCTCCCGCTCTCTGCCTCTCTCCCGCTCTCTGCCTCTCTCCCGCTCTCTGCCTCTCTCCCGCTCTCTGCCTCTCTCCCGCTCTCTGCCTCTCTCCCGCTCTCTGCCTCTCTCCCGCTCTCTGCCTCTCTCCCGCTCTCTGCCTCTCTCCCGCTCTCTGCCTCTCTCCCGCTCTCTGCCTCTCTCCCGCTCTCTGCCTCTCTCCCGCTCTCTGCCTCTCTCCCGCTCTCTGCCTCTCTCCCGCTCTCTGCCTCTCTCCCGCTCTCTGCCTCTCTCCCGCTCTCTGCCTCTCTCCCGCTCTCTGCCTCTCTCCCGCTCTCTGCCTCTCTCCCGCTCTCTGCCTCTCTCCCGCTCTCTGCCTCTCTCCCGCTCTCTCTCGCTCTCTGCCTCTCTCCCGCTCTCTCTCGCTCTCTGCCTCTCTCCCGCTCTCTCTCGCTCTGTGCCTCTCTCTCGCTCTGTGTCTGTGTGTGTGTGTCTCTCTGTCTGTCTGTCTCTCTCTGTCTGTGCCTCTCTCTCTCTGTCTGTGCCTCTCTCTCTCTGTCTGTGCCTCTCTCTCTCTGTCTGTGCCTCTCTCTCTCTGTCTGTGTCTCTGTGTGTCTGTCTCTCTCTCACTTGTTGGAAATGGTTATTGTCTGACTCTTGTGTGTTTTGAATGTTACTTGCCACTTGTCAGTCCATTTCGAAAAGTGGCATGGAAAAGCCCTTCAGAAATTCCTGAAACGTCGATTCACCTCCTCAGATGCTGTCTGACCTGTACTTTTCCAGCGCCACACGTTTTGACTCTGATCTGCAGTCTTCACTTTCTCCTCCTTGTCAGTCGAAGCCTGGATATTATCCAGGCCTTGTTGCATTTGAGCATGAATTGCCTCAATGTTTGAGTTGTGGTGAATTGTACTGAACACTGCACAGTTTTCAGTGAACATTCCCATTTCTGTCCTGATGATGGAGGGGAAGGTCTGGTTGGGTCTTAGGTCCATTTCAGCCTCTTGGGCATTGAGGGAAAGGTTTGCATTTGATCAGCATCTGCATCATAGCTGAGGAAGAGCAGCGGCTCAGATGCGAGTTCAGGCGCCTGATAAGTGGAGAGTCTCTGCTAAAGACATTTGGCAGCAATTTGCCATGGAGTGTTGCTGAACAAAGAGACCTTGGAGTGCAGGTTCATAGCTCCTTGAAAGTGGAGTCGCAGGTAGATAGGATAGTGAAGAAGGCGTTTGGTATGCTTTCCTTTATTGGTCAGAGTATTGAGTACAGGAGTTGGGAGGTCATGTTGCGGCTGTACAGGACATTGATTAGACCACTGTTGGAATATTGCGTGCAGTTCTGGTCTCCTTCCTATTGGAAAGATGTTGCGAAATGTGAAAATGTTCAGAAAAGATTTACAAGGATGTTGCCAGGGATGGAGTATCTGAGCTACAGGGAGAGGCTGAACAGGCTGGAGCTGTTTTCCCTGGAGCGTCGGAAGCTGAGGGGTGACCTTATAGAGGTTTACAAAATTGACAGGCATGGATAGGATAATCTTTTTCCTGGGTTCAGGGAGTCCAGAACTAGAGGGCATAGGTTTAGGGTGAGAGGGAAAGATATAAAAGAGATCTAAGGGGCAACTTATTCACGCAGTGGGTGGTACGTGTATGGAATGAGCTGCCAGAGGATGTGGTGGAGGCTGGTACAATTAGAACATTTAAAAGGCATTTGGATGGATATATGAATAGGAAGAGTTTGGAGGGATATGGGCCGGGTGCTGGCAGGTGGGACTAGATTGGGTTAGGATATCTGGTCGGCATGGACAGGTTGGACCGAAGAGTCTGTTTCCATGCTGTACATCTCTATGACTCTATGACTCTGAGTGGCTGTAAGTTGCAGAGAGGGGTTGGCAGTATCAAATGGCACCAGTTAAGGAAGGTAATGTGTATTAAGTACTACTGTACTTAATCTTGTTATGCTCAACAAGATTTTTGGTCCTATTTTCCAATGTTGAAGTGAAGCAAGGCTAAACAGGGTGATTTTAAATACAGATTACTTACATTTTGCTTGTTTAATAATTTGTTAGAAAAACGATGTAGTGCCATTCAACTAGTGGATAGCTAAAGTAGTGACTGTATCTAAGGGGATAGAACATGACTCAGGAATTATAGAATAGACAGCTTAACATTGGTAGTAGAAAAAAATAATAGAATTTCATGAGAGAATAGAAAAGCATTTAGAAATCAGAAACCGAATTGAATTAAAAACAAAATCTTGCATTACAATTGTATTGAAGTTTTTGAGGTGGTAGCAAAGAGAACAGATTATGGGAACATGGGGGTTGTGATGTATTTCAATTTTTACAAATTGCTATTGATAGTGCCCCTTAATAAACAAACAAATAAGGTCAGAGTATTGTCAAGTGGGAAAATGAATTGCTAACTTCAGGACATCGAGCAGAGCGAAAATAAAAGTTAATTATTGAGTGGCAGAAGGTGGGTAGTGTATTCTATAAAATTAGTGTTGGGACCACTGCTATTTCCAGTTTGGGTTGTGATTTGAGATGGAAGTCTAAAGCACAATATTTAAATCTGCAGATTCTATCACTTTGGAAGGATGTTCAGTATTGTGGAAGGCAGCAGGAAATTGCAGGAGGACATTAATAAACTTGAAGATTGGGCAAGTAATTGGCAGATGAAATTCGATATGTTTTGATAAATGTGAGCCAGCACATTTTTGTAAGAAGACTGCAGCGATCCCATTACTTAAAAGGTACACGTCTGACTCTATAATCTCCAATCCCAGAAACCAATGAGATATCAGTACTTCTTGAATTCTGTTTTTTTGTGTTCACAATTAGAGTCGCTCCTCCACTGCTGATTTTGCCTTTGTCCCCAGCCTCTCTATATCTTTCCACTTCTGTTAGCTCCTTTAAGTTACTCCTTAAAAATTCCTTTTTGAACAGACATTTGAATAAATGACTTAAAGTCATCTTATGTAGTGGATTTAGGCAGTTAGGGATGGGCAATAAATGCTGCCCAGGCTTGCGATGCCTCCATCTCATTGCTATTGATACATATTTGAATGTGAGAGCATATCATTGCAAACTTTGCAGTTGACAAACAATTCAGAAGTGAGGAGAATAGTAACAGATTTTAGTAAGTGTTAGATGAGACATGGAGGGGGCACAGAATGACATAACATTCTTTACATCACTTCTTTACATTGAGAAGCAACATAATGTGAATGGTACAAGTTGCAAAGATGATGTAGAAAGTGTTCCAAAGATAGTGTGTTGGAAATTATACAACACCTAAACAATGTTAAGGCATTTATTTTAAAAGGTTGTATATTTCTAATATAAAGGAAAATAAAGGGGGATGATAAGTAAGTTTGCGGGTGACACAAGGATTCACCGGATGGTTGACAATGAAATAGAAGTTCATGACAATGAAGTAGGTTGCAGGAGGATATAGATGGATCTATTAGATGGACAGATCAGTGGCTGATGGAACTTAACCCTGATAAGTGAGAGATGATACACTTTGGAAGAAGTAACAAGATGCGAGAGTGCTCTATTAATGGCAGGACTGTAGGAAGATCAGCGAAACAGTGGGATCTTGAGGTGCTAGTCCACAGAATCATTAGGGTTGCAGGATAGGGTAATAGGGTAGTTAAGGCATACAGGATACTTGCCTTTATCAAGGCATAGGTTATAAGAGCAGAGAGGTTATGTTTGATCTGAACAGCACTTTGAGGATGTGATAAAACACATGGATGAAGGTTAAGCAATGAATGTAGTGTACATGGATTTTAGCAAGGTGTTGATAAGGTTCCCCAAGGTAGGCTCATTCAGAAGGTAAGGAGGCATGGGATACCGGGAAATCTGGCTGTCTGGATACAGAATTGGCTAGTCCATAGAAGACAGGGGGTGGTGGTAGATGGAAAGTATTCAGCCTGGAACTCGGTGACCAGTGGTGTTCCACAGCGATCAGTTCTGGAACCTCTGCTTTTTGTGATTTTTATAAATGACTTGGATGAGGAAGTGGAAGGGTGGGTTAGTAAGTTTGCTGAAGGTTGGTGGATAGTGTGGAAGGTTGTGGTAGGTTGCAATAGGACATTGATAAGATGCAGAACTGGGCTGATAAGTGACAAATGGAGTGCAATCTGGAAGAGTGATTCACTTTGGAAGGTCAAATTTGAACACCGAACAGAGAATTTAAAGGCAGGGTTCTTGGTAGTGTGGAGGAACAGAGGGATCTTGGGGTCCATGTCCATAGATCCCTCAAAGTTGCTACCCAAGTTGAAATGGTTGTCAAGAAGGTGTTATGGTGTGTTGGCTTTCATTAGCAGGGTATCGAGTTTAAGAGCCGTGAAGTTATGCTGTAACTCTACAGAGCCCTGGTTAAACCACACTTCAAATTTTGTGTTCATTTCTGATCGCCTCATTGTTGGAAAGATGTGCAGAGAAGATTTACCAGGATGCTGCCTGGACTGGAGGTCATGTCTTATGAAGAAAGGTTGAGGGAGCTAAAGCTTTTATCATTTGAACAAAGAAGGATGAGAGGTTACTTGATCGAGATGTACAAGGTGAGAGGCATAGATAAAGTAGATAGCCAGAGACTTTTTCCCATGAGAGAAATGCCTACCATAATTTTAAGGTGATTGGAGGAAGGTTTAGGGGAGAATGTCAGAGGTAGGTTCTTTCCACAGAGAATGGTGGGTGCATGGAATGTACTGCCAGCAGTGGTGGTAGAGTCAGAGACATTAGGGATATTTAAGCGACTCTTGGATAGGCACATGGAAGATAGTACAATGAAGGGTATGTAGGTTAGTCTGATCTTAGAGTAGGATCAAAAGTTGACACAACATCAAGGACCAAAGGGCCTGTAATGTTCTTTGACTTTAGTTTGGCCACAGCTGGAGTATTGTGTGCAGTCTGGCCACTGCACTATAGGAAGGATGTGATTGCACTGGAGGAGTTGCAGAGGAGTTTCACCAAGATGTTGTTTGGGATGGAGCAGTTCAGCTATGAAAAGAGGCTGGATAAGATTAAGTTGTTTTCTTTTGGAAGAAGAGAATCTGTGAGGGGACCTGTTTGAGGTCTCTAATTTTCTTTTAGAGAATCTGGAATGCGCTGCCTGATAGTGAGGTTATCCACCTCACTTCCTTTACAAAACCCATGTGTTCTGGGCCCACTACTGCTGGAAAGTGGGATTAGTATAGAACTTGATGCAGACTTGATGAGCTAAAGGCCTTTTCGGTACTCTATGATTCTGTGAAAGATTTATTGGAATGCTCTTGGGGATGAAATGGAGAAGCTGAAGCTGTTCTCCTTGGAGCAATTAAGTTTAATGAAAGATTTAATAGATATTTTTAAATCCTGACAGATTGAGAGTGTAAATAAAGAGATACTCCTAATGGCAAATGGTTTGCATAGATTGACAAAAGAATTAGAGGTGAGATGAGTAGAATTATTTTGACACAACAAGTCATCTACAGTATACTGGCTGAGAGGGGTTTGGAAGCAGACCCTGTAATAACTTTCAGGAGCAATTGGATAGGTACTTGAAAGGGAAAATCTTAAAGGACTTGGGGGAAATGACAGGTGAGTGGAATAATTTCACAGTACTGTCAAAGATCTGGCACACTGGGTTGAATAGACTTTTGAAGTATCATTCTGTTAGCTCCCATTGTTTGCAATGCTTGCTGCTCACTGTCTGGGTGCCTGCTATGTACGAGCAGTATTTGTCTTTTTTTAATATGTTACCCTTCTCGTACATGAATTAAAATGATATTTTGAGGTCCCAACAACTTGCCCAGTCGATTCCTTTCTAGCTTAGTTCCTTGAAGCAGTAATTTGAATGTAAGCAGATTGCAATAAAATAAATGTTAAATCAGGCATCCAAATTAATGTAAAGTACATTCTAAGCAATGATAGAAGACTGGCATTTTTCACATACTAATTACATGATTTCATGCCTCATAGCTGTACCTATTGCTGTAGCTCACTGAGGGCATTGCTCCTTCATCAAAATCTTATTTTTGCCGTGTATGTGTTCAATTATAGCTGATGGATATTCCTTCCGAAAGCCTTCAGCTGTTTGTGATTATGAATAAATCTGGTTCACACTGTGCACTTCTCCAACAACGTTGACTATGTGTAAGTCATCACCTAATGTATACACACCCTTTCAACTAGGGGTGTAGGTACAGTCACTGTGTGGTGAGGAGAGCAAACTCTGGCCTTGATTATTCTCGCAACACTTCCAGCCTGCAACTAAAGTGAATCAGAATGCTAGTCAGACCTGAAGGCTTTTTGGTTGGTCTGGCTGATTCTTGATCAGTGAAAGAAGCTGTTGTCTCTGAGCTACCTGTTCCTGTTTTTTTTTTAATTCTATGCTGTTCTGTAAATTCCTGCACGATGGTGATTTGGATATTTGTCTGAAGTCTAACACCAGCCTTGTTGAACACGGTTGATACGTGTGACGGTTGATAGCTTGTTTCCAGTGCCTTTAGAATATAATTTCCTTCCCCAGCTATTGGATGAGTAAACTTGGGAGTCTTCTGACTTAGGAAGAAGAAAGGGCTCAGCTTTCTGAGCAAAGATCCCTCCTATAATGATTTGGTAATTGGCCAACAGTGTTCAAATTTCCTGATGTCACGGTTGAGCAATGTAAACTTGGAAGAAATGTTTAAAAGACTGAATATCAGACAGGTTAGTAATATCTCAGGTGAGTAATAGTTGAAATTCAAGCTGGAGAAATTTAAAATAGGATATTTTAAGATGAATACTGAAAGGGTGCATATCCTAAATTCCCAGATCCCTGATTATGGAGAAGCAGGGAATTGGATTTTGTAGATTGGTGGCTTTTCAAAGGCGTGAATTTAGATAGGTGAAGGGTGCTTTTAAGTTAAAATAAGTTTTGCCGAATTTGTACTTTGGTTCCTTGACTGTGAAAGCAAGGAAGTGATGTTGAAGCAATAAGTAGGTTCGGCATCTATAGGCAGTTGTGAGTGAAGATTTGGGCATCTGTTCATAAAAAGGGCATTACACTCATTGAAAGGAGACAACAAATAATCGCTGAGTGATACCAGAAATAGGTTACAGTTATGGTGAAATATTTCAAAAGTTGTGTTTTCTGTTGGAGCAGAATATTAAATCAAATATGTAAACGTTGTATGAAGAATAATTAATGCAAAAATCTTTTCAGTTTTGTGATTTAGAGGGCCATTAATCATGGCATCCTTTACCATAAGTGGCTATTAAAGGTGTGAATACATAGGGCTTAGAACATAGAAAAGTACAGCAAAGAACAGGCCCTCTGGCCCACAATGTTGTGCCGAGGATTAATCCTAATGTAAAATAAAATAACTTAACCTATGCACCCCTCAATTCATTTCTATCCATGTGCATGTCCTGCAGTCGCTTAATCGTCCCTAATGACTCTGCTTCCACCACGACTGCTGGCAAAGCATTCCATGCATTCACAATTCTCCGTGTAAAGTACCGTCCTCTGACGTCCCCTCTCTACCTTTCTCCTAATATCTTAAAACTATGACCCCTTGTGCCAGTCCGTCCTGCCCTGGGGAAAAGTCTCCGGCTATTGACTATCCATTCCTCTCATTGTCTTGTATACCTCGATCAGGTCACCTCTCTTCCTCTTCCTCTCCAGAGAGAAAAGTCTGAGCTTCGTCAACCTTTCTTCATTAGACAAACCCTCCAGTCCAGGTAGCATCCTGGTAAGCCTTCTCTGTACCTTCTCCAAAGCCTCTTTTTTTTCTTTCCTATAATAGGGTGACCAGAACTGGACACAATATTCCAAGTGTGGCCTCACCAGGGACTTGCAGAGGTGTAGTAAAACCTCGTGGCTCTTAAACGCGATTCCCCTGTTAATGAAAGCCAAAACACGTTAGGCTTTCTTAACAACCCTGTCCACTTAGGTGGCAACTTTGAGGAATCTATGTGCTTGAACACCAAGATCCCTCTGTTCCTCCACATTGCCAAGAATCCTGTCTTTAATGTTATATTCAGCATTCAAGTTCGACCTTCCAAAATGCATCACTTCACATTTATCCAGGTTGAACTCCATTTGCCATTTCTCAGCCCAGCTCTGCATCTTGTCTGTCGCACTGCAGCCTGCAATAGCCCTCGATACTATCCTCCAACTTTTGTGTCATCGGCAAATTTACTAATCCACCCCTCAACCACCTCATACAAGTCATTTATAAAAACTACAAAGAGCAGAGGCCCAAGAACAGAGCACTGCGGAACACCACTCACCACTGACCTCCGGGCTGAATATATTTTATGTGCAACGTCTTTCCGCCTTCTGTCAGCCAACCAATTCTGAATCCATGTAGCCAAATCTCCCTGTATCCCATACTTCCTGACTTTATGAATGAGCCTACCATGGGGAACCTTCTCAAATGCCTTGCTGAAGTCCATCTGCACCACATCCACTGCTTGACCTTTGTCGACTTGTCTTGTCACCTCCTCAAAGAACTCAGAGATTTGTGAGGCATGACCCCCCCAACAAAGCAATGCTGACTGCCTTTAATCACGCTATGTTTTTCCAAATAGTCATAAATCCTATCCCTCAGAATACTTGGCTGACCACAGACGTAAGACTTACTGACTGGTCTGTAATTAGCAGGGATTTCCCTGTTACCCTTCTTGAAAAGAGGAACAACATTTGCCTCCTTCCAATCCACCGATACGACTCCCGTGGAGAGTGAGGAAGCAAAGATCTTTGCCAGCGGCTTAGCAACCTCCTTTCTCACTTCCTAGAGCAACTTATGATTCGGAGATGCCGGTGTTGGACTGGGGTGTACAAAGTTAGAAATCACACAACACCAGGTTATAGTCCAACAGGTTTAATTGGAAGCACACTAGCTTTTGGAGCGACGCTCCTTCATCAGGTGATTATGGAGGGCTCGATCGTAACACAGAATTTATAACAAAAATTTGCAGTGTGATGTAACTGAAATTATACATTGAAGAATTGATTGTCTGTTAAGCCTTTCATCTGTTAGAATACAGTGATAGTTTCACTTCTTTCATGTGTAAATCACAAAACCCTTTTTTTTAAATTGCATTCTCGGGTTAGCTGTTAACAATGGTGATAGCTAGACAATATGTTGAAGGTGTTAGCCCCTGTGTTCTCTGTCTATGACCTGATGTTTAGATTGATTCCAATCTAAAAAGTGAAATAACAGTTTTACATAAATTCATGCAGTTTTTGAGCTCAGAGTTCTACATGAATCTATGTGGTTTTTGAGCAAAGTGCAATGTAACTCTGAAAGTACCAAAAACATTCACCCCACACAATATATGTGGGTCTTTGTCTGTGTGTGTGTCTGTCTGGGGTGGGGGTTGAATGTGTGTGTGTGTGTGTGTGTGTGTGTGTGTGTGTGTGGTGAGTGCAGAGTGTCTTAAGTCTGTGAGGGGGTGCATGTGTGGGAGTCTGTGTGTCTGTAAGGGTGTGTGTGGGTGTCTGTGTGCGCGTCTGTGTGTATCTGTGTCCGTGTGCATGTGAGTGTGTGTGTGTGTAGGAATATCTGTGTGTGTGTAGTGCAATGGTGATCACCTGTAATGTGACATGAACCCAAGGTCCCGGTTGAGGCCCTCCCTATGGGTACCGAACTTAGCTATCAGCCTCTGCTCAGCCACTTTCCTCTGCTGCCTGTCCTGAAGTCCACCTTGGAGAATGGTCACCCGAAGGTCCGAGGCTGAATGTCCTGGACCACTGAAGTGTTCCCCAACTGGGAGGGAACCCTCCTGTCTGTTGATTGTTGTGCGGTGCCCATTCATCCGTTGTTGTAGCCTTTGCTCAGTTTCCCCAATGTACCATGCTTGTGGGCATCCCTGGCCTGCAACGTATAAGATAGACAATGTTGGCTGAGTCACATGAATACCTGCCATGTACACGGCGGGAGGTGTTCCCACGCGAAAGAGTGGTATCTATGTCTAGAGCAACTTAAGATGAATCTGGTCTGGCCCAGGGGACTTATCAATCTTAATGTTTGCCAAACTTTCCAGCACATCAACTTCATCAAGCTTGATCTGTTCAAGCCTGTATCCCAGCTCCTCAAAGTTCTCATTCCCAACAAAGTCACTTTCCTTAGTGAAAACCAAAGCAAAAAACTCATTTAGGGCTTCCCCTGTCTGCTCAGACTCCATGCAGAAGTTCCCTGCGCTATTCCTGATCATCCTTACCTTCTCCCTGATCATTCTTATTCCTCATGTATGAGTAAAATGCCTAACCCTTCTTGCCAAGCCTTTCTCGTGCCCCTCCTGTCTCCCCTCAGTCCATTTCTGAGCTCCCTTTTAACATGCCTGTAATCCTCTAAAGCTGTGCTAGATCCTTGCTTCCTCCACTTTGTGTAAGCTGCCTCCTTCCTTTTGACGAGAAGCTCCTCTGTTCTCTTCATCCAAGGTTCCTTATTCTTACCCCTTCTTACCTGTCTCAGAGGAATAAATTTGTGCATCACTCGCAACAACTGCTCCTTAAACAGTCTCCACATGTCTGTTGTGCCTTTTCTGTGGAACAATTGCTCCCAGTCTGTACTTCCCAACTCCTGTCTGATAGTGTCATAATTTCCTTTTCCCCAATTAAATATCTTCCCTTGGTAACTGCTCCTTTCCCTCTCCACGGCTATGGCAAATGTGAGTTAGTTGTGGTCACTGTCACCAAAGTGTTCTTTCACTGACAGATTTGACACCTGTCCTGGCTGATTGCTGAACACCAAACCCAAACTTGCCTCTCCCCTTTATGGTCTGTCAAGGAAACCCTCCTGAACACACCTGACAAAAATGGCTCCATCCACACCAAGTTGATATGGGTGATTTCAACTTTCCCAATAACAACAACCCTGCTGTATCTGCATTTTTCCAAAAGCTGCCCACCTATGAGTTCTTCACTCTCTCTATTGCTAATAGGGGATCTGTAGAAAATGCCCAATGAGGTGGCTGTTCCCTTGCTGTTCCTAACTTCCACACATACTAACTCAGTACTGAAAATGTGTTGCTAGAAAAGCGCAGCAGGTCAGGCAGCATCCAGGGAACAGGAGAATTGACGTTTCGGGCATAAGCCCTTCTTCCTACTAACTCAGTAGACAAACCTTCCTCAACAACCTTTGTTTCTGTAGCTGTGATGCACTCTCTGATTAACGATGCTGCACCCCCTCTTTTTCCACCCTCCCTGTTCTTTTTAAGCATTCTAAAACCTGGAACATCAAGCAACCATTCCTGCCCCTGTGAACCCACGTCTCTGTTATGGCCACAACATCATATTCCCAAGTACTGATCCATGCTCTAAGTTCGTTACTCTTATTTCTGACACTCCTTGTGTTAAAGCAGACACACTTTAACCGATCACTTTGTTTCATCACGTTAGAAACCTTCCTGATGAATTCACTACATCCTGTCACTGCTCCATCTGTAACTGCCCCCCTCTCAGATATATGGCTCTGAATTCCAACCCTCCCCAGCCAAACTAGTTTTAAACCCTCCCGAACCACACGAGCAAATCTTCCACCCAGGACATTTGTGCCCCTCCAGTTCAGGTACAACCCGTCCTTCATGTACAGGACTCTCCTTCCCCAGAAGGTATCCCAATGGTCTAGGTATGTGAAGCCCTCCCTCCTGTACCAGCCTCGCAACCAAGTGCTAACCTGCACTTACTGACTGTTCCTCACCTCACTATCTCATGGCACTGGTAGGAAACCCGGGATCACTATTCTACTCGACCTGCTCTTCAGCTTCCAACCTAACTCTCTGTAGCAACTTCTCAGATCCTCTATCCCTTTCCTGGCTATATCATTGGTGCCAATATTTCTGGCTGCTCACCGTCCCCCTTCAGAATCCAGTAAACCTGATCAGCGACATCCCAGACCCTGGCTCCGGGGAGGCAACATACGCCTGAGGTAAGTATTTTAAACAGTTATACTCCCCTTCCCAGTAGTCCTCCACTCCTCCCTCGCACCTCTCGGTAAATCATTTAAAAAGTATTGAGTAATGATTTGAAAAAAAATATAAAAGGATGTGGATAAAGGGCAGAGACTGAGGAATGGACAATTTCAGTTGAAGACGTATACCTTACCCTTGTATTTTTTAATTTGTGATTCTACATTCCGCAGTCTAAGAATAAGGGACAGAGACTATGAATTTCTTTACTCAGTTTTGTGTATTCTCGACGACAGAAAGCTGTTGGGGCCATTTCATTAGATATATTCAAGAGGGACCTATTCGTGGCACTTGTAGTTGATGGGCTCAAGCAGGAGTGCGATACTGAAATTGCATATTCAGCCATGATCATATTGAATGGAGGTGTAGGCTGGATGGGCTGAATGGCTTACTGCTGCACCTGTTTTCTATGTTTCTATATTTACATAAGGCCATAAGAAATAGGGACAAGGGGAGGCTCTTTGGCTCCTCAACCCATGCTATTCAAAAATACCATGCTGATTTGCTCCAGGCCTCGACTCTTCTTTCATGCTAACTCCTTATAGCCTTAAAATCCCCAATACATCAAAAATCTGTCTGCAGTTCTTCAAGTAGATTGTGATCTAGCTTCTGCAACTCTGTGGGGTAAGAATTCAGACATTAGCTACTTCTGGGAGAAGAAATTCCTCCACAACGTTGTTTTAAATTAATATTCCCTTATTCTGTAACTATGTCCCATGGAAATATCTTCCTGTCAAGCCCCTTTAAAATATTGTATGCTTCAATAAGGTCACTCCTGAGTCTCTAAATTCTAATGAATAAAGGCCTAATCTGTTTAGCCATTCTTGATAACTCAACTCCTTAATCCCAGGAATCAGCTGTGTGAAACTCTTTTGAACTGCCCAATGCCAGTGTACATTTTTAAATAAAGGGACCAAAAATGTACATAGTACTCCAGGTGCAGACTCATCAACACTCTGTGCATTTGTAACAAGACTTATGTTTTTAAACACCAATCCACAAGTTGTGAGGCTAAAATTATATTTACATTCTTAATTTCTTGCTGCACTTGCATTCTAACTCTGTTTCATGCATAAGAGCACCCAGATCCCCCATGCTTCACTTTTTTGGAGTCTCATTCCATTTAACCAATAGTCTGTCTTTTGATTCCTCCTAAAATATGTAAACTGTCGCTTTCCTATGTTGATTTCCAACTGCCATGTTTTGGCCTACTCTCTCAACCTATTCATATTCCCTTGCAGATGCCTTTTCTCCTCATTGCAGTATGCTTTCTCACCTATTTTCTTGTGTCATCAAACTTGGATACATTGTGCTCTGTCCCTCTTCCAAGTCATAAATATAGATGGAAACTAGTTGAGACCTTAGAACTGATCCTTGTGGAACTCTGTTGATTATGTCTTTCCAACCGAGAAAAGATCCGTTAATCCTGTTAGTCAATTTTCAACCCATGCTAATACATTGCTTCCAATACAGTGTGCAATCGTCTTTCATGTGGCAAATTATCAAATGCTTCTGAAATTCCAAGTATGCTAGTTCTACTGGTTCTCCTTTATTAACTCTGCTTATTCTGCTCAAAGAACCCTAGCAAATTTTATTTAAATGGTTTCCTTTTCACAAAGTTGTGTTGATTGATTGCATTTGATTGCTACAGTTGCAGTGAAAAGCTGGATTGTGTGGGAAAACTAAGCTGTGAAACATCTAGTATTCTCTCCTTCCAAACTGAAATATATTGAAGCATGCAATTTAAGCATTGAAATGTAGAGGGTACAGACCAGATGGATAGGTCATGAAATTTACTGAATGACTGCCCAAATGAAGAGATTACCAACAAGGTATCACTTAATTTCAATTTTTGTTGAGTGAAAACTAATGCAAAGTATGTTTGTATTGAAGGCAAAAGATACTTTGACTAAAAAGTTAAATTCATTTTAAATATTCAATAGCACAATAGAGGTCTTGTCCCCCAAAAGGATCTGCTTCACTCCCTGCACAAATGGCACTGCGTATGTGCAGAGTTATGGGCATAAGATATTGGGTGCAGAAGTAGGTCATTTGTCCCATTTGAGTCTTCTCCACTTGTCAATGAGATCATGGCTGATCTGATCGTCCTGAACTTCACTTTCCTCTCTTTTCGCCATAACCCTTGATTCCCTCACTGACTAAAGATCTGTCTGTCTCATCCTTGCATATATTTAAGGGCCCACCCTCGACAGCTCTCTGAAAAATTCAACTGATTCACTGCCCTCTGAGAGAAACGTTTTCCTTATCACTGTCCTAACCGGCAGCCCATACTCTGAGATTATGTCGTACAGCTGTAGACTGTCCCACAAAGGGAAGCAAATCTCAACATCTAACCCTATCAAGCCCGCTAAGAATCTTATGTTTCAAAATCACACTCAATAACCTCTTTTTGGCATTAAGTTGTTAATTTTGTTCTCAATACTATGTGCATTTAAGTTAAAAGCTAATAATTTTCTTTTTGATTTTTTTCCCTTTAACCATATTATCTGCTGTTTTTCTGTGTTTGTACACTCTGTCCCGTCCCGTTGCATTGTGCGTTTCATTATCCAAATGACTACTCTGCATTGTTCTGTATCTATTTGCTTTTTAAGCCTACATCTATCCAGGAAAGTGAGGACTGCAGATGCTGGAGAGTCAGAGTCAACAAGTGTAGTGCTGGAAAAGCACCAAGTCAGGCAGCATCCAAGGTGCAGAAGAGTCCAGATGTATGTCATTCGTCAGGAATATGGAGGGGAAAGGGGGCTGAGAGATAAGTAGAGGGGTAGGGCTGGGGTTGGGGTGAAAGGTAGTTAGAATGGCAATATGTGGATGCAGGTTGGTGAGAAGGGTTGAGTGGAGAGGTGGGAAGGAAGATGGACATGTCAAGAGGGCAGTGCCGAGTTGGAGGGTTGGATCTTTGGCCAACCATTTCAACTCCCCCAAGGGCATGCAAATCCTGGGCCGCCTCACCGCCAAATCAAAGCCACCCACCAACTGCAGGAAGAATGCCTCATCATCTGCCTTTGAATCCCACAACTACATGGCATCAACATTTGACTTCATCAGTTTCCAAATCTTCCCTCCCCCCGACCTCATCCCAGATCCAACCCTCCATTTTCTGCCATCATTCTGTTTAGCAGTATGGATCACAGAGCTGCTTTGGTCTAGTGTGGTGGAGGTTGGCCATCGAATAGATGTTACTCAAATAATAGCTATTCTCCAATACAAAATGTAGCTTATTGATGGTATGACAGCAACTGTTTATTATTGGTATGATAGACATTGTTACTAAGGTTATCACGGAGACCTTAATTTTAGGTCGTACCCCTTTGAGATCCAAAATTACCCGAGCCCATGTGACATCATTGTGTGCTGCTTAATGCACTTCTTAGCGTTAATCTTTTCAGACCCTCACAGCCTTATACAACAGTGGGAAGTTAATGGGAAGTATCATCTATGTGAATCCAACAGTTCATTTACCTAACTAATCTTAAATTCACTGTAAATCTTTAATCCCATGAACCTGCTGACCACCCTGCACATTTATTGCAGCATGTGTCTTTGACACGTTATTTTCTTGTAAGATTAAGCCTGCAGCGTCATGTTGGAGTACAGTTCGAGAGATGCTTCACTTGAGTGGCTTTTCCAAGGAAGAGTCGCTGAATATTCCACTTCATGGGGCATCAGTTTTGGAACCGGGGGGATCTGTACTGTTAGGACGGTCTCCACCTGAACTGATCAGGTACCAATGTTCTAGCGAAGAGGATAAATAAGGTGGTCAGTAGGACTTTAAACTTCTGAGTTGGGGGGAAGGGAAAGTGAAAGCGACAGGGAGTATGGCGTTAAATGAAAGATAAGCAACAGGATAGCATATGTGCAGGCGGATTTAAACTCGAGGCAGACTGGGAATGTAGCAAAAAGGAAGGATAACCTAGGACATCTTATGACTTCCAATATCTCTAATGATAAGAAAGTTAGCAGTAAGGCACTTTACCTGAATGCTCGTAGCATGCGTAACAAAGCAGATGAACTAATGGCACAGATCATCGTGAATGATTATGATGTCACATCACAGAGACATGGTTACAGGGGGGTCAGGACTGGCAGTTAAACATCCAAAGATTTTCAACTTATCAAAAAGACAGGGAGGTGGGCAGAAGGGGTGGGGTTGCCTTGTTAGTTAAGAACAAAATTAAATCTATGGCACTGAATGACATAGCGTCAGATGATGTGGAGTCTGTGTGGGTGGAATTGAGGAACCACAAAGGCAAAAAAACCATAATGGGAGTTATGTACAGACCTCCTAACAGTGGTCAGGACCAGGGGCGCAACATGTACCGGGATATAGAGAAGGCATGTCAGAAAGGCAAGGTCACGGTGATCATGGGAGACTTCAATATGCAGGTGGACTGGGTAAATAATGTTGCCAGTGGATCCAAAGAAAGGGAATTCATGGAATGCTATCAGGATGGCTTTTTGGAACAGCTTGTCATGGAGCCCACAAGGGAGCAGGCTATTCTGGACCTAGTGCTATGTAATGAACCAGACTTTATAAAAAATCTTAAAGTAAGGGAACACTTAGGAAGCAGCGATCATAATATGATAGAGTTCAGTCCGGAGTTTGAAAGGGAGAAGGCAAAATCGGATGTAATGGTGTTACAGTTAAATAAAGATAATTATGAGGGCATGAGAGAGGAACTGACGAAAATAGACTGGAAGCAGAGCCTAGCGGGGAAGACAGTAGAACAAAAATGGCAGGAGTTTGTGAGTGTAATTGAGGACACTGTACAGAGGTTCATCCCCAAGAAAAGAAAGATTATCCGGGGAGGGATTAGACAGCCATGGCTGACAAAGGAAGTCAGGAAATGTATTAAAGAAAAATACATAAAGTGGCCAAGAGCAGTGGGAAATCAGAAGATTAGGAAGGCTACAAAAACAAACAGAGGATAACAAAGAGAAATAAGGAAGGAGAGGATCAAATATGAAGGTAGGCTAGCCAGTAATATTAGAAATGATAGTAAAAGTTTCTTTCAATACATAAGAAACAAATGACAGGCAAAAGTAGACATTGGGCCACTTCAAACTGATGCTGGAAGCCTAGTGATGGGAGATAAGGAAATAGCAGGAGAACTTAACAAGTACTTTGCGTCAGTCTTCACAGTGGAAGACCTGAGTAATATCCCAACAATTAAAGGGAGTCAGAGGGCTGAGTTGAGTATGGTTGCCATCACAAAAGAGAGGGTGCTAGAAAAGCTAAAAGATCTTAAAATTGATAAATCTCCTGGCCACGATGGGTTACATCCTAGAGTTCTGAGAGAGGTGGCTGAGGAAATAGCGGAGGCGTTGGTTGAGATCTTTCAAAAGTCACTGGAGTCAGGGAAAGTCCCGGATGATTGGAAGATCGTTGTTGTAACCCCCTTGTTCAAGAAAGGATCAAGACAAAAGATGGAAAATTATAGGCCAATTAGCCTAACCTCGGTTGTTGGTAAAATTCTAGAATCCATCATTAAGGATGAGGTTTCTAAATTCTTGGAAGAGCAGATTCGGATTAGAACAAGTCAACATGGATTTAGTAAGGGGAGGTCGTGCCTGACAAACCTGTTGGAATTCTTTGAAGAGGTGACAAGTAGGTTAGATCAGGGAAACCCAGTGGATGTGGTCTATCGAGACTTCCAAAAGGCGTTTGATAAGGTGCCACACGAGAGGCTGCTGAGCAAGGTGAGGGCCCATGGTGAGCTACTGGTATGGATTGAGGATTGGCTGTCTGACAGAAGGCAGAGAGTTGGGATAAAAGGTTCTTTTTCGGAATGGCAGACAGTGACAAGTGGTGTCCTGCAGGGTTCAGTTTTGGGGCCACAGCTGTTCACGTTATATATTAATGATCTGGATGAAGGGACTGGGGGCATTCTAGTGAAGTTTGCCGATGATATGAAGTTAGGTGGACAGGCAGGTAGTACTGAGGAAGTGGGGAGGCTGCAGAAGGATCTAGACAGTTTGGGAGAATGGTCCAGGAAATGGCTGATGGAATTCAATGTGAGCAAATGCAAGGTCTTGCACTTCGGAAAGAAAAATGCTAGCATGGACTACTTTCAAAACGGTGAGAAAATTCGTAAAGCCAAAGTACAAAGGGATCTGGGAGCGCTAGTCGTGAATTCTCTAAAGGTAAACATGCAGGTTGAGTCTGTGATTAAGAAAGCAAATGCAATGTTGTCATTCATCTCAAGAGGGTTGGAATATAAAAGCACTGTTGTGCTACTGAAACTTTATCAAGCTCTAGTTAGGCCCCATTTGGAATACTGTGTCCAGTTTTGGTCCCCACACCTTAGGAAGGACATACTGGCACTGGAGCGTGTCCAGCGGAGATTCACACGGATGATCCCGGGAATGGTAGGTCTAACATATGAGAAACGGCTGAGGATCCTGGGATTGTATTCATTGGAGTTTAGAAGATTAAGGGGAGATCTAATAGAAACTTACAAGATAATACATGGCTTGGAAAGGGTGGACGCTAGGAAATTGTTTCCGTTAGGCGAGGAGACTAGGACCCATGGACACAGCCTTAGAATTAGAGGGGGTAAATTCAGAACAGAAATGCGGAGACATTTCTTCACCCAGAGAGTGGTGGGCCTGCGGAATTCATTGCCGCAGAGTGCAGTGGAGGCCGGGACGCTAAATGTCTTCAAGACAGAGATTGATAAATTCTTGATGTCACAAGGAATTAAGGGCTACGGGGAGAATGCGGATAAGTGGAATTGAAATGCCCATCAGCCATGATTGAATGACTGAGTGGACTCGATGGGCCGAATGGCCTTCCACTCGTCTGTCTTATGGTCTTAATACCTCAATGAAGTGTTGCTTTCGCTATTTGGGTGGTGTAGGCAAACCTGAATCTGCCCTTGTTTGGAGTGGTCATGCAAATGTGCTTCTCAGAGAGATACTGGATAAAACTTCTTGTTCTATGGCCAACTTCTGCATTCCTTTTTCTGCCTGCTGATCTTTATTTCTCATATCATCTTCCACATTTTATCAGCTACATCTGGGAGTAGCCTGGCCTGTTGTATCACTTCTACACTTGATGGTGCAGCTGTCCATACAGTTTTTCCACAGGATTCCCTAATTTTGAGCTCGAAATGATGTGTAAATTGGTTTCTCTAGTGGTTCAGTTGTTGTGAATCATGTGCACTTTATCTTTGTTTTCAGTGGCAAGTGACAGTGTAACATCGTGTTTATCTCATCAGCCTCAGGCATAGTATTGACATCTGACCTTGTAGAGAAGAATTTGGCTTCATTTTCCTATCACTTCATTGTTCCACACATTGTTACAAGGAGCAGGGAGGAAAGGAGCTCATGACGAAAATATTGTTCTGCTATATTGTAAATTGGATGAATATGGTGGAATTGTAAATATTTTAGGCCAGTTTGTATGATTCTGAATTATGTTCTGATATAGAATAAAACATAAATGAACTCTTCTGAAGTAGGATCACTGGACTCAAATGTAGACTCAGCTTTCTCTCCACAGCGCTGCCAGATTTGCCAAGTTTCTCCAGCAATTTGTTTTTGTTTCACTTCAGTTCTTTGTTTTATGTTGTTGAGATTATTGCTGCTGCAGAACAAATTCATGGGATTATCATGAGTTGGAGCTTTTTTTATACTCTTCAGCTTAACCTTTGGTGACTTAACTTGCTGGAAGTGCAATCTGATAACAGTGCAGCAGTTAAGATTTTAGATTGTAGATAGGATTGTTCACGATATGCTTAAAGAATTACATTTAAGCATAGAGAAAGTAAAAAGGAACAAGAGAATGGAAGACTAAATTTTCAGTTTAAGTTTCTGAACTAATTTTCAGTGCAAGCAGTGCTGAGATCTCAATTACTGAACATATTGATATGTTTTGATAATTCTATTTATTTGCTCAATATACTCAATTTACCTACAATGCAAAGTGGCCAAGAAGAGGCTGATAGCCAAGTTTGGTACCCATGTGACTGGCCTCAACTGGGATATTGAGTTCATGTCGCTCTACAGGTGACCCCACGACACTATTTTCCCTCTCCCTCTCAGACACCCACATACACACCCTCTCAAGTTTATATTCCATCACGCACACACTTTACCAAACTTTTACACTCTGTCACGTGCACTCACATGCTCGCACTCTCTCTCACTCTCTCACTCTCTCTCGTATGCACACACACATACAAGTCATAGAGCCATAGACGTACATCACGGAAACAGACCCTTCGGTCCAACTCATCCATGCCGACCAGATATCCCAACCCAATCTAGTCCCACCTGCCAGCACCTGGAGCATATTCGTCCAAACCCTTCCTAATCATATACCCATAGAGATGCCTTTTAAATGTTGCAGCCTTTTAAATGTACCAGCCTCCACCACTTTCTCTGGCAGCTCATTCCATACATGTACCACCCTCTGTGTGATAAAATTGCCCATTAGGTCTCTTTTATATCTTTCACTTCTCACCCTTAACCCATGCCCTCTAGTTCTGGCTCCGCCACCCCAAGGAAAATACTTAGTCTATTTTATCCTATCAGTGCTCCTCATGATTTTATAAACCTCTATAAGGTCACCCCTCAGCCTCCGATGCTCCAGGGAAAACAGCCCTAGCCTAGTCAACCTCTCCCTTTCGCTCAGATCCTCCAACCCTGGCAACATCCTTGTAAATCTTTTCTGAACCCTTTCAAGTTTCACAACATCTTTCTGGTAGGAAGGAGACCAGAAATGCATGCAATATTCCTAAAGTGGCCTAGCTAATGTCATGTACAGCCACAACATGACCTCCCAACTCCTGTACTCAATACTCTGACCAATAAAGGAAAGCATACCAAATGCCGTCTTCACTGTCCTATCTACCTGCGACTCCACTTTCAAGGAGCTATGAACCTGCACTCCAAGGTCTCTTTGTTCAGCAACACTCCCTAGGACCTTACCATTAAGTGTATAAGTCCTGCTAAGATTTGCTTTCCCAAAATGCAGCATCTCACATTTATCTAAATTAAACTCCACCTCCCAGTTCTCAACCTATTGGCCCATCCGATCAAGATCCCGTTGTAATCTGAGCTAACCTCCTTCGCTGTCCACTGCACCTCCAATTTGGTGTCATTTGCAAACTTACTAACCAAACCTCTCATGCTCACATCCAAATCATTTGTATAAATGATGAAAAGTAGAGGACCCAGCATCGATCCTTGTGGCACTCCACCACCACCCTTTGTCTTCTACCTTTGAGCCAGTTCCGTATCCAAATGGCTAGTTCTCCCTGTATTCAGTGAGATCTAACCTTGCTAACCAGTCTCCCATGGGGATCCTTGTCGAATGCCTTACTGAAGTCAATATAGATCACATCTACCGCTCTGCCCTCATCAATCCTCTGTTACTTCTTCAAAAAACTCAATCAAGTTTGTGAGACCTGATTTTCCACGCACAAAGCCATGTTGACTATCCCTAATCAGTTCTTGCCTTTCCAAATACATGTACATCCTGTCCCTCAGGATTCCCTCCAACAACTTGCCCACCACCGATGTCAGGCTCACTGGTCTCTAGTTCCCTGGCTTGTCCTTACTTACCCTTAAAGAATGGCACAACGTTAGCCAACCTCCAGTTTTCCGGCACCTTACCTGTGACTATCGATGATACAAATATCTCAGTAAGAGGCCCAGCAATCACATCCCTAGCTTCCCACAGAGTTCTAGGGCATACCTGATCAGGTCCTGGGGACTTATCCACTTTTATCCGCTTCAAGACATCCAGCACTTGCTCCTCTGTAAGATGGACATTTTTCAAGATGTCACCATCTATTTCCCCACATTCTATATCTTCCATGCCCTTCTCCACAGTAAATACTGATGCAAAATACTCGTTTAGTATCTCCCCCATTTTCTGCGGCTCCACACAAAGGCCGCCTTGCTGATCTTCTGACGGACCCTATTCTCTCCCTAGTTACCCTTTTGTCCTTAATGTATTTGTAAAAACCCTTTGGATTCTCCTTAATCCTATTTGCCAAAGCTATCTCATGTCCTCTTTTTGCCCTCCTGATTTCTCTCTGAAGTATACTCCTACTGCCTTTATACTCTTCTAAGGATTCACTTGATCTATCCTGTCTATACCTGACATATGCTTCCTCCTTTTTCTTAATCAAAACCTCAATATCTTTAGTCATCCAGCATTCTGTATACATACCAGCCTTCCCTTTCACCCTGGAATATACTTTCTCTGGATTCTTGTTATCTCATTTCTGAAGGCTTTCCATTTTCCAACAGTCCCTTTACCTGCGAGCATCTGCACCCAATCAGCTTTTGAAAGTTCTTACCTAATACTGTCAAAATTGGCATTTCTCCAAATTAGAACTTCAACTTTTAGATCTGGTCTATCTTTTTCTAATACTACATTAAATCTAATAGAATTATGTTAGCTGGCCCCAAAGTGCTCCCCCACAGACACGTCAGTCACCTGCCTGCCTTATTTCCCAAGTGTAGGTCAAGTTTTGCACCTTCTCTAGTGGGTATATCTACATACTGAATCAGAAAATTGTCTTGTACACACTTAAGAAATTCCTCTCCATCTAAACCCTTAACACTATGGCAGACCCAGTATATGTTTGGAAAATTAAAATCCCCTACCATAACCACCCTATTATTCTTACAGATAACGGAGATCTCCTTACAAATTTGTACGTCAATTTCCCTCTGACTATTATGGGGTCTATAATACAATCCCAATGAGGTGATCATCCCTTTCTTATTTCACAGTTCCGCCCAAGTAACTTCCCTGGATGTATTTCCAGGAATATCCTCCTTCAGTACAGCTGTAATGCTATCCATTATCAAAAATGCCACTCCCCTTCTTCTCTTGCCTCCCTTTCTGTCCTTCTTGTAGCATTTGTATCCTGGAACATTAAGCTGCCAGTCCTGTCCATCCCTGAGCCATGTTCTCCCAGACGCCAGCTCCTCAGGCATGCATTCATCTGCTCTATCCTTCTATTCCTGCCCTCATTAGCTCATAGCACTGGGCGTAATCCAGATATTGCTTCTCTCGAGGACCTCCTTTTTAAATTCGTGCCTAACTCTCTGTAATCTCCCTTCAGAATCTCAACCTTTTCCCTTCTTATGTCGTTGGTTCCAATGTGTACAACGGCCTCCTGCTGGCCCCTCTCCTGCTTGAGAACATTCTGCACCCTCTCTGAGACATCCTTGATCCTGGTACCAGGGAAGCAACGCACCATTCTGATTTTTCACTGCTCGCCACAGAAACATCTGTCTGTAGCTTGGACTAGAGTCCCCTAACACAATCGATTGCTTGGAACCCGACGTACCTCTCATTACATTAGAGCCAGTCTCAATACCAGAAACTTGGCTGTTTGTGCTACGTTCCCCAGAGAATCCATCACCCCCTACATTTTCCAAAACAGCATACTTGTTTGAAATGGGGATAGCCACAGAAGACTCCTGCACTAGCTACCTTTCCTGGAGTTAACCCATGTATGTGACTGCATCTGAGACTTGCCCCATTTCCTACAACTGCCATCCATCAGTGAATTTGTATTTGCAGAATTATATTTGCAGATACATTGAGCACTTTTTAAGCAAAATACAATCTGCAGCCAGTCAATATGTGTAATATGTTGTAAATTCCACTTTGGAAATAGAACCAACCTGACTCAAGATTGGGATACAACAGACTAACCTCACACCTTTAGTGCATTGTCTGAGCTGAGATGTCACCTTTTGTTGTAAGACCTGAAGTTATCTCGAGAAGGTGACTTAAAAGAAGTTCTGGGATTTACATATTAATGAACCAAAACCTGCAGCGCATTCTAAAAGATGAAAGACTTAATAATTAATCCAGGTTTGTTCAATATGTCACTGTATGACACTTTTGCTATAAATTGTGTTTTACGATCTTATACTCCACAACCACCTGATGAAGGAATGGCGCTCCGAAAGCTAGTGCTTCCAAATAAATCTGTTGGAGCATAACCTTGTGGTATGTGATTAATAACTGATAGATGGAAGATAGGCCACTGACTGCTCTGGGACACCATGATGCCTTTGACCAAATCAGATACAAAGGGTCAGAAACTTCCTTCAGGAGGAGAAAACTTGATTTACCTCATGCTTAGGATTGTTTCTGAGGAGGGGCAGAGTTAATGTTGAATTACAGGTAATAAAGCATATTGTTGAGAATTGTAATAACTATTATTTTATTTTTGTGTTTTTGATTGTGGACTGAAATGGGAAAAACATTTTTTAAACTAAAGATTGTAGAAGGGGTGACTACTTTTTGAAAACAGGTTACTGACACTTATGGTAAATGCTGTTGATACTGTTGTTTGTTCAACAGTGGGAGACATGGAGTTGCAGACTAGCTGGCACCAGGTCCTTTTACAAAGGGCGATTCAGTCGGCAACAAGTAGTTGATTGGTCTGTGGAGCGATAACCAGTTGCTGAATACAAAGGCCCTCTGCCTGCCAATGTTGTTAGCTCCCGGGCAGCTCAACAGCTTCAGAGTTCAAACAAAATAACCAGAAATCTTTGGGTGTCTGGGAGAGGAGCTGGTGTCCTTGTGTCTGCAATAAGAAAAACTAAGCTCTGAAGAAAGCCAGTTTATTTTCCCTTTCCAGTTGCTGTAAGCTGTTGCTTCTAACTAATAAGTCAGACTTTGTAAGTTGCTCTGTGCTTCCTGCAAGCAACTTAAAGTACCTGCACAAAAGAGATTGAGGACCACTAAGTCCTGGCAAACTATAAGGAGCATCTCAGCAAACCCTGTTGGACTGGGACCATTGAATCCTTCCACCCATGACACTTCTTATTTGTGTCTTTTTATATGTGGATGTAGGGAAAGTTATATTCTGGTGGAATAGCATTTTAACTCATAGAGATAAATGTTGACAGTTCATACTCTTTACCTGTAGCATGAATCTATTTGTTTGTAATCTGTTTCTTAAGTATAGAGTCCTGGTCAGTGTTTTCAGTTCACCTTCTAAAAAGGAGACAAAAGAGGAAATTTTGCATAAGTTTAAAAATATCTTTAACTTTTGTGATGGCTCTGGAAGTAGCAGAGTGCTTGATATTTGGCACGCTACTCCACTGGGATGTGACACAAACTTTGGACCTGACTATTTCAGTACTTCCCTTGTTTACCTCTCAGCAGCCAAAAATCTCAATTCATCCAAAGTTCCAAGGTCCTACCTGCATTCCATACATCCATTGGTCCCATGCTCACTGGCATAAATTGCCTCCTGATATATCAGAGCCTTGATTTAAAACTCTAATCCTCGTGCTCAAATAACTCTGCTATCTTGTCCTTTCTTATCTCTGTAATGCCATCCCATCCAGGAATTTGAGAACTTATGTTCGCAAAACTCTGATCTTTTATGCATTCCAAACATCCTACAATCTGCAGTACACTAGACACTAAGGTCTGGAAATCCTGCTCAATTCTCTCTTCTCCAACCAGCCTCAAGTTTTAATAACCTCTGAAACCAACTCACTTTCATCCATCTCCTCCTCCATCTGTCGTAAGATTTTCACCTTTGGCTTAACATCCATTTTTGTGTAATTTTTGCCTTGTTGAGTCTCTTGGGATATGACTAGGTGTGGTCAAAATGTTCCTGTAGTGTCTTGTGCCTGGGGAGGTGCCTGGCCACCATTTGGCAATATTCCCTGAATCTCATTGAGGGGCATCACAGGCTCTGACACAATCATGAGAATAGCCTTTTGGTTATATATATTCATAATCATGTTGTGATAAGTATATTTGAGTTATAGGGCCCACAGAATAAAGATATCAGTTGCTAGGTTGGAGCAGACCTTTCGTTGGGGGTCCCACTCCACAGGTTTTCCTTTCAATTAATGACTAATGCCTGTTTTCTATTTTGTTTCACATGCACCCTTTCTGCATATCTGATATGTTTTGGGTAGCTTTTGTTAATTTGCCTTTTGTTTCCAAAAGGCGGCAGATAAGCAACGAGCTCTTGAGGAAACCAAAGCTTACACAACACAGTCACTAGCGAGTGTGGCCTATCTGATCAACACCTTGGCAAACAATGTCCTTCAGATGCTGGATATTCAGGCATCCCAGCTCCGGCGCATGGAATCGTCAATTAATCATATCTCTCAGGTAGGCTTATGTGGGCTTTTTCACAGCCCTTTAATTCTGTCAGTAATTTTGGATTATTCGACTGTGATGAAATGTTAGTTTTTCTTTATAAATGCATTTTATTCTTATGTAGCCTGCAATTTAAGACTTTGAACCTCTCCCTTATAAATGACATCCTTTTTCTCTCCTTTCGGTCATTCTTGCCCCAAAGGTGCATCCACCAACACACACACAGCTGGTGTCTATGTACACAGGCAATCATGTTTTTCAATATTTTAATTATCCTGAGTATCAGCAGCATGGTCTATTATCAACTAATGTCCACGGGAAAACTTTCTGCCAGGGCCTTCCCACTCCTCTTTTATGTTATAGCACTGTCTCTACAGCACCATCATTTTTATACTATAGCATGTCTCAGTGGGTCTTCATTTTGTTTGTTTATTTACAATGCTGTATTCATGTACCTATTCAACTACACCTTGATTACTGTATTCGAATGCTGCTCCCTTTGACTCTAGGAGCTCCTGGCTCATCAGGCAGAAGTGAATTTAAACGTTTCTGACTTCTGAACCTTTTATGTTGCTTTATTAGCTCTTCCACCAAGGTGTGATATTGGCCATCAGAAGCTGTGTCTGTGAATAAATTCAATAAAACTTCTTAGCAAATCTGTGCGTGCATTGCCTGTAAGGTTGTAATTTGGAAGCTTGTTCAGTATAATGATTTGGTGCTGCATCCTACAGAAAACCTTTTCAGTTACCTTTTAACCATCAGATGTCACTATATGTGGCTGTTGTGTAGGCATCTTTAAACTTTCTAATTGGGCAGTGACTTTTGAGTTAAATCTGGATCTTTGACTCTGTCTCCCAGTACCAATGATTTAATACAAATGCAAACTTCCTCTATGTTTTAAGAAAATATCACATTGTTGGGGTAATAATTTTGTCGTCAGATTTGTGACTAAATATGATGCATCCTCGTCTGCAATGTGTGTGAATCCTTACCTGAAATGGAACTTCCTTTACAATGACAGTCTTCAACCCAAAAGTGCGAATGGCGCATGCTTTATTTTGTTTTGATTTCTACTAATGTAACTGCGCCTCATATCCACCTCCTGCAGTGATACATCCATTTACTGGAATTCAGTGCTTGAATATTCTCCCTTGTTGAACCATTATCACTTGTAAAAAGTAATCTATAGTCATCTTTTCAATTATACTTTAGGTAAGCACATTGAACTCTTCAGTAGCCTCCTGTTTGACTACATTGAAACACTTACCAAAGTCTTTGTAGACTAAAAATGCTGTACAAGTGGAAGGCTTCTATTTTTTAAAAAAGCGAAGGTAACAAACTTACTGAAAAGTCACAGTCCTGAAATGTTAACTTGTTTTGTTTTCACAGGTGCTACCAGACCTGCTGAGTGTTCCCAAAATTTTCAGTTTTCCATAGAATCCCTACTGTGGAAACAGGTCATTTAGCCTAACGGGTCCACGCCAACCTTCTGAAGAGCATCCCACCCAGACCCCCAGACCCATCCCCCTACTCTATGCCTCTAACCCTGCATCCCCATGGCTAACGCACCTAATCTGCATATCCCTGAAAGCTGTGAGTAATTTAGCAATGCCAATCCACTTCACTTGCGTATCTTTGGACTGTGGGAGGAAACTGGAGCACCCAGCGGAAATCCATGCAGACATGGGGAGAGCGTGCAAAAGAAACCATTTTGTTGCTGCCTATGTTCGTAAAAGCATGTATTAAATGATTGATTGTTCCTGACAACAGCCTGTAATCAGATTTCAGATCCTCACCTGAGGATCTTTGATGAATTTCTGCAGTGCATCTTGTAGATAGTCTCACCATCAGTGATGGAGGGAGTGGATGTTTCTGGATGTGGCGCCAGTCCAGTGGGCTGCTTTGTCATGGATGGTGTCAAGTTTCCTCAGTGTTTTTGGAGCTGCATCCATCCAGGCAAGTGGGGAGTATTCCATCACACTCCTGATTTGTGCCTTGTAGATGATGGGCCAACTTTAAGCAGTACGGTGAGTTTGTAACTTCAATGTTCCTAGCCTCTGACCTGCTCTTGTAGCCAGTGCATTTACATGGAGAGTCCAGTTGAGTTTCCAGTAAATGGTAACCTCAAAGATGTTGACATTGAGAAATTCAATGATGGCAGCACTATTGAATGTCAAAGGGCGATGGTTAGATAGTCTCTTATTGATGATGGTCATAGCCTGGCATTTGTGTGGCATGAATGTTACTTGCCACTTGTTAACCCTAGATATTGTCAAATCTTGTTGTATTTGAACATGGACTGTTCCAGTATCTGAGGAGTTACTAAAGGTGCTGAAGATTGTGCAATCATTGATGAACAACTCCACTTCTGACCTTATGATGGGCGGAAAGGTCAGTGATGAAGCATTTGAACATGGTTGGACCTAGGGCACAGCCCTGAGGCACTCCTGCAGGGATGTCCTGGAGCTGGGGTAACAAAACTCCAACAACCACAACCAGGTATCTATGTGCCAGGTATGACTAACCAGTGAAGAGTTTGCCCGTGAAACTGATCAATTCCAATTTTTCTAGGAATCCTTGATGTCACACTCGGTCGAATGCAGCCTTGATGTCAAGGGCTGTCACGCTCACCTCACCTCTGAATTCAGTTGTTTTCTCCATGTTTGAACTGGGACTGTAATGAGGTCAGGAGCTAAGTAGATCTGTTGGAACTCAAACTGGGCATCGCTGAGCAAGTTATTGCTGAGCAGGTTTTGCTTGATGATACCTTCTATCACTTTACTAATGATCGAGAGTAGACTGATGGGGCAGCAACTTGCTTAGTTGGATTTGTCCTGCTTTTTATATACAGAACATAACTGGCCAATTGCTCACACTGTGGGGTAGATGCCAGTGCTGTACCTGTACTGGAACAGCTTAGTTAAGGGAACAACAAGGTCTGGAGCACAATTCTTTAGTACTGTTGCCAGAATGTTGTCAGGGCCCGTAGCCTTTGCAGTATCCAGTGTTTCCAACTGTTTCATGATACCACTCTTGTCACTCTGTTACCTGCCCATCACAACACATCGCTCTCTGCCCTGCTCCCAGAGTGACCAGTGAAGCGTTTGGGGTGGGGGGGGGGGGGGGAGGGGGGAGCACTTGATTGGCATCTAAGGTAATGTCCTTTGATACATGATGTTGAGGGTAGCTATTTGTATGTGGTTGCATCTGCAATTCATGCACCCACTGCAGTTGATTTAGATGCATCAGATGAATATTGTGGTCCTGGATGAATCATCTTCCATCCCAACATTTGGGACACAGTTTGCAGTTGCCAACTCTATATCTGCTGCACATTATGTATTTATGCCAAATCTAGAAACTGGAACCTCTCAAACATTATTTGATGTCAAATAGTTTCCTCAGAAATGAATTAAGCACTAAGAGGAAGGCCCAGGGACATTTCATATGCTATTTGCTTGTTCTAGTGTTTGCCTGTGATTACGGTCATGTATTCCCTCAAAGGTTATTCATCCCCATTAGACCACCATGAACACAGATGAGACTCTTCCATGAAGAAACCCAGAAATATTAATGACTGATAAATGCTTGTTCTTATGGTTTCAAATTCTGGCAGGTGTCCAGTTCAAAATAATTAGCAGGTTCAGTTTAATTCAGTCACTAATTTAATCTGGCACAAAGTGGAGCTCACCCTGGTATAACACCTTATTACAACCTGTGGACAACTGAAAAGTTTCAAAAGAACGGATTAGCTGTGAAATGGTACTGTGGCCAAAAAGTGTGCAGCAAGATCCAGGCGGCAGCAAACAGAGCAATAACTGACTCGAAACCTTTTGCTCTTAATCAGGGTACAGGTAGTTCTCCTATAATTGCGCTCCAATGAAACCTTGCATAACAGAATATCTCTTAACATAAATAATGCGTCCTGTGGGACAAGTGGGCTTAGGGGCAGACCAGCAAAAAATACCATACACGATCATTCAAAAATCGCCCAAAAGTCTAACACAAAGTTTAACACAGCCTGAAAGTATAAATCATATGTACAAATGAAACAAAAGTAAACTTAACACAGTACATTTAAAAAATATTGTCAATGCAGGGACAGAGGGTTGTCATGGTGCGTAAAGTAGACCCCCTCATTCCTATTTAACGAGCTATATAACATATTATCTCCTTACTTTCAAAACGCTTTGAAATATCTAGCTTCTTTTCCAGTGTTACAGCCTTTCTTTTCCATTCACCATCTGCAGTCTTATCACCATGACACTACTTGCTAACATTCTTGTCACTGCCTCTCCATTTTTAAAGAAAATGGATAATATTGGAGTAGTGTACCTTTCTCAGGAAGCTGCTCAATGTATCTCTCTCGAAAGCTGCTCCCTGTACATTACCCCTCTCAGAAAGCTGCTGTGTTGGCACCTGACACCGGCACACACATTGACATGGGCGCATGTTCAGAATGAAGCGCCCGAAACGATCACCGCTGAAATCGCGCTATTGCAAGCAGAAGTAAGCATTCTCGAAAATACCGTTACTTAATTCCTCAGTGATGTCATAAGCAAGTCATGCATTATCTGAGAACTACCTGTACTAAGAAAACTGTTGTTTGAATATTGATATGCAATCTTTCGCAGGTGAGGGTTTCAATTTAGCAGTTTATTCTGAAATAGGAACTGCTGACAATACAGCATCCCCTCAATATTTTGCTTATGTATCAGTTCAGTTTGTGCAGTAGAACTTCAGTCCACAGCCTTCTGACTTTGAGGTGCTGATGCAATCTGCTGGAGCAGACATGCATTCAAAAAATTGTAGAAGAAACATCCTAAACCTACCATTTCTAAAAAATAAGTTTAACAGTACAGTAAAGTACAAGAGAATATTATCTGACCAAGCACATCTTCCTGACGCCTCCACTCTCCTGTTATCTAAAAGTATTGTTGTCTCTGCCACATCCTGGGCCATTCCTCTTCCCACAGCACCATTCCATGCTATCATTGAAGGTGTAATATCTTTTTACCTCCTCTGATGGCATAGACTATGGCTCCAAACAACCTTCCGGGTGAAGCAGCAATTTACTTACACTTTTTGCAATTTAGTGCATTGTATACACTCCTCAAAATACTTTGAAGGGACAAATACAGACTATGTAACCAGCTTGCAGAATATCTGCTCATACCACAGACATGAACCTGACTTTCCAATTGCCTGCCATTTTAATTTAACACCTTGCTCTCACTCATAATTCTGTCTTGAGCCTGCTGTAGTATTCTAGCAAAGGTCAACGTAAGCATGAAGAATAGAACCATTTTTTTTCTTTAGGGCCTTCAAAGATCTGTGGACTAATCATCCGAGTTCAGCAATTTCAGACCATGACGTTTGCCCTCCATTTTGATTGATACTTGTCCCAAAAAAAGTCTATTTTTGTTTTCATGGTTTGATTTCAGGCAGAGCTGATGTATTCTGCTATTAAACAATGCACTGGTCCAGAATAAATCTTATTTGCTGTGACCATAGTTGTAGGCACAGTGTTTAGCACTGCTGCCTTACAGCGCCAGAGACCCGGGTTCAATTTCCGCCTCAGGCGACTGACTGTGTGGAGTTTGCACGTTCTCCCCGTGTCTGCATGGGTTTCCTTCGGGTGCTCCGGTTTCCTCTCTCAGTCCAAAGATGTGCAGGTCAGGTGAATTGGCCATGCTAAATTGCCCGTAGTGTTAGGTAAGGGGTAAATGTAGGGGTATGGGTGGGTTGCGCTTCGGCGGGTCGGTGTGGACTTGTTGGGCTGAAGGGCCTGTTTCCACACTGTAAGTAATCTAATCTAATCTAATCATTGCCACGTTTTCTCCCCCATATGTTGTTCAGTAGCAATGTGGTTGAATTTTAACTGCCCTATTAGGAATAGGCAATAAACGCTGACCTAGCCAGCAATGCCCTCATCCTGTGAATGAATTTAAACAAAAACCTTGTTAATTAATCTCCCTATCTCTTTAGCCTATCCCAGAACTTCCTTTTTGTTTTCCATCTCCACCTCCCACTTTTCAACAATACAAAGTCTTTCATATTTCTACCACTCTTCAGGCAGAGAGAAAAGTTTCTTAAGTCGTCGTACTTTCAAAACATTGACATGGTTCAGTCTTAGTATTCTCCATTTGGGGCAGACCATCCAAGATATTTGGAAGAACACCTCATCTCTAGAATGTTCAAACAAACTGACAGTGAGAGCCACTGTCGAAGGCCATAGTGCACCCTAATCCTAACCTTACCTGCCAATATACTTGCCAGTGAATTGGTATAATAACTATCACATTGCTATTGGATTAAGGCACCTAAGAGTCCAACTTTCACAATGGAGAGAAGTTGTATTTTCAATAATAAAATGTTTTGTATGTGCTTTTATATTATTTGACTATATTTTTGCAAAAAGAAACTGCTCTCTCCATAGATGATGCAGACCTTCTGAGTTTGTTCAGCTTTTTCTGTTCTTGTATTGTAAGAGAATATTTCACATTTTGGTCAAAATTGAATTTCAATGCTTGCTGAATTACTCGGTTCATCTAATCAGTCTCTCAGATTGATCTTTTATTTGCCTCCATAATTAAACTGAGAGTCCTACCCATCTGCACTGTACCCTAGTCTACAGACTTTAATTTACCATTAATATACCACATTTACAAACTTTAAATACTGGCAGATCTGCATCTCTGTCTACTACAACACAAGAGCAGACCATTGAATCACATAGCATTAAAGCACCAAGAAACCATTTTGTCTTGTTTATGTGAATATAAATCAACCATTTAATGACCAATCCTTTGCATGGTTTCCAGTAGTCTTTATATTTGTCATTTTCCAGTAGCTACCAAATTCCCACTTAAATGTGGATTTCATTTCAGCATTGGTCTATGCAATTCTTAACTGGAAATTGCAATTCTTAACTGGAATAGAGAATTTTTTCCTACTCTTCTTTAATTACTTTTGTGATTACCTTAAATTTGTGCCTTTCTCTGTGTTTACCAAATGTCCTATCGTGTAATGAGTCATACAAATTTGATGGAGACAAAAAAGCTGCAGATGCTGGAATCTAAAGTAGACTAACAGGAGGCTGGAAGAACACAGCAAGCCAGGCAGCATCTGGAGCTGGAGAAGTCAGTTGACTTCTGATGCTGCCTAGCTTGCATTGTTCTTCTCACCTCCTGTTTGTCAAATACAAATTTAATGAGCTGATCTTGACCAAAGTGACATTTGGACACTTAAGACTATCTCCAACCCCCTCCATCAAGAATGTGTGTCAGTGTTGATTTATGTGTTGACCACTATCCAGTGGTCCTGGCTGGAGAGTGACCAATTATGGACATCAGGAGGCAGTCAGGTTAGGTTGGATGATGGGCCAGCATGGATAAGAAAATCTGCAAACAATTGATGTGTTCACTTTAGTTGTCATTTAAGTGAGTAACTGGCAGACAGCTTTCGTTTGTGGAACCTTGTACCTCAACTTGAGACAGTCCTTTCATGGGTGAAGAGAGAGTAAAATCATTTGACAGAATTTCTGGCACATTTTAAAAAAATAGTTTACCCCCATCCATTTTTAATGTATTGGAAAGCACGTTTGTATTTTGAAGGTGTCAGTACAAGTTGTAATTGTAACCAATACTTGGTTAGGATCTAACTTTGGCTGATAGCTGTCTTTGAGAAATTTATCTGCATGATTTGAAGACATACTGACCCTTAAATATGCTGAGGATTCAGGCAGTCTCCTGTTAATGTTTAAAACATATCCAGGTCAGTAGGGAGGAGCAGTTAGCCAGTTTTACACTTATTAACCAACAAGACAAAAGCCACAGAGGAGAGAAAATTACTGCTATGATTGCTGTGGTCGATGTTGGAATAAAGGAAGTGGTGGGTATATCAGTAAAAATTCCTGTGCTAGATTTGACAGCAGCCAGAGCCAGGCTCCATCTGTGTTGCTTTGACAACACTTATGGTTGGGTGACTTCTGTGTTACAGAAGAGATAACACTTCTCGTCTCCATAGTAGCAGATACAAATGACAGCATGGTTTTAGCTAGTATTTTGATCCCTTAATTTTTTGTAATCTTAGGTTCTCATTCTCCTCCCCTGAAGATGTTGTCACTGGCTGAGGAAGGATTGCAATTATCCTCCTGTGAAATTCCTGGTGTTGAGAGCTTGTGTATTTACTCGTTTTAAGGCCGGTCCCAGTCTATACCAAGTTCAGTTGCATTTACGTCTTGTTTTGAAATGTGCCAGCCAGCAGTTTCTAGTAGTTTGTCATTTGGAGTGGAAATTCTTGTTGACTTTACCTGTTTTGCACCATGGCCCAAGATAGCAGTTGTTGCTCCACCATCTCCTTCCATTTGAGGGAAAAACAAACTAGATTTTAACTTTTTGTTTCACTTATTCGCAGTATGTGGGTGTCACTTACCTTTCCTAATCATCCAGAGAACAATTGAGAGTCAACCACATCACTGCAGGTCAGGAGACCACACCGGATAAGGAGGGCAAACATATCAGTGAGCCAGATGGACTTTTACAGTATTTGTCAACGGTTTCATGGTTGTCATTAGATTCTTAATTCCAGATTCGTTATTAAATTCAAAACCCACCATCTGCTGTGGTGGGATTTGAACGTGGTCCCCAGAACATTAGGTGAGTTTCTGAATTAATAGTCTAGCAATAATACCACTAGGCCATTGTCTCCCCATAAATTATTTGATCATTGATGCTGAGAGCCTCCTTGCTTGTAGTGGAATAGTGCACTTGGGCATCTAGTTTCCACAAAGTTGTTGCTTAATCTGTCTGCTTTGTATGATGACAGCAGAGCAATGAACAAAGACATTTCATTGCAACATTATGTGCACATAGAGTTCCTTGAATTTAATACAAGTCTCAGGCTGTTTCACCATCAACTCCCAAACTGCATTTGCCCCGAAACATTCTGCAGTATAGAATGACTGTAATTTAGAAACATAGAGGAATTGAAGTATAGGAGATGAGAGCAGGAGGAGGCCATTAGCCCTTCCAATGTGCTCCCATCATTCATCACGATCATGGTTGATCATCCAATTCAGTAGCCTAATCCTGCTTTCTCCCCATAACCTTTGATCCCATTTGCTCCAAGTACTATATCTGGCCGTCCATTAACACAAAGGTGTGACTGGATTTGAGACCAGCTGAATAGCCCCTTTCAGCAAGTTTCCCATAACTGAAAATCTGAAACCACCTCCATAGCCTATGAAACACTTCAATGTTTTGGTATCAACTACTTGCTGTGGTAATGAATTCAACAGGCTCACCACTCTTTGGGTGATGAAATGTCTCTTCATCTCTGTCCTAAATGGTCCATCCTGAATACTCCGTCAGTGACCGCTGATGCTGGATTCGGAGATATTCGGATAAAAAGGAGGCTCAAACAGGCTGTGTTTCCCAGGCACGTTCATGAAAAAATTCTATGCTGTCTGGTTTAGAATGTATATTATAACTGAGGTGAGAGGAGTGCATTCCTGTCTTTAGTTCTAGTACTCTATGGGTCATAATGTCAATTTAATTGTTTTGCTCAGTTCTCATTATGACCAATTGTGTTATTTCTCTATTAGAATTAAAATAAAAGAACCATCAATGAGATTTTTTTAAATAAGCATAAAATTATTGGTTTATTATACGACAAAGATTATTCAATGATAAAGCTGATTAAAGCACAGTTTGTAATATGAAATATAAATGTTTACCCCTCTAAACCTCAAACATGCATCAGGTAAAGGGAGGGGAGAAAACATTTCTGTCTGCAGAGATTAATCTTTTGGGGAAGAAAAATCACTTCATACCAATAAATCTTGAAGACAAAAAGATAAAGTTTGAGATGTTCAGATGGCTGCTGGACTGTCTTTTTGCTAGGTTTACACAGGTATCATCAGACATAGGCAGCTGTCTCGGAGATATTTGTAGGCACAGCTTGCTCAGAAAAAAACAGTATTAAGAAGTCTTCCAGTTACTTTCAGGAAGGCAATCAGGTTTCACACAGAATTCCACGCAAAGTTGCTTCCGAAACAAGAGAGACAACTTGAACAAATAAACAGTATGAGCTCCGGATGCTGGAAATCTGAAATAACAACAGGATGTGCTGGAGCATCGTTAGAGAGACAAGAGAGAGTTAACATTTTGAGTCCGGTGACAAAGGTGTTACTGGACTTGAGACCAGCTGAACAGCCCCTTTCTGCAAGTTTCCTATAACTGAAAATCTGAAATCACCTTCATTGCCTATAAAACACTGTTCAAGCAGAACAGCCATAAAACCAAGTGAAAGCATTCAGGGTTTTTGCCTGGTGAGTTCAAGCAACCGAGACAAACAATTACAGGGAACCATTTGGCTTCCAAGGAGATTAAAGTGTTATATCCATAATCGTAAGAATATACTGATACGTTGCTTTTCCTTTCGGCAAAGGTCCCACACAATCATCTAACACCTAACTAAATGACTGCTTAAGAACGAGTACCGATTCAGTGCCTAACATGTTTTACAAAATCGCCACCTCCATTTGAATACCTGGCCAGTAAAAATCTTCTGGATTTCTACAAGCTTCAGGAATTTTATGGATTTAACTTAATATTTCTTGAAATTTATGTGGCACTTCTGTCTGAACCATGTCCACTCTTAAACTTAGGTCTGTGAAGTTAGGGTGTGGAATTCACTGTAGTAAAATGTAGTGAAAGTAGGCTCAATTGATGATTTCAAGAGCCCTGGATGTTTGTTTGGATTGAAATAATGTGCAGATATATGGGGAAAAGGCAGGAGATTTGACTTGAAGTAACAGAACCAGTGTCGGCTCGATGGGTTGAACAGCTGCCTCCTGTTTTCTGAAATTCTGTGAAATGCCATTTTTATTATCGTAGCATCCTCTTCAACTTCAGTTTGAGCTGATTGGGCTACTTAATTTAACTGGATCAGCTTGCCGAACCTCGATCAAAGAAGACTTATTGAACACTTCCTTTCGATTGTCCAATTCTCAAACAGACTTCCAGATAATCAAGTACCTGACAGTGATGCCCACTTGCCCTTTGACGATGGACGTGGTTTAGATAATCCTCAGATTATCTCCATGAAGGAAAAGTGTTTGGAACCAAAACTGGAAATGGTGTTTCCTTGACTTCAATTAGCCTTTTTGTTATTATTGGCAAAGGTGCAAGCTTTGCTCCTGTTATTCCTTAAGAGCAGGTCACCTCTGTCCCCAAGTAAGCTATGGGCACTCCTGCAGTCACCGTTCCAGATATTCGGTCACACTATAGGTGCTCAGGCTGTAAATGTATGAGGATATGCTCCCAGCCATTCACCAAAACACTGGCAGTTGTTGAAAAGTCATGCCTTTTTTTCAGCAAGGGTTGTGGTGACTCTTGCATCTCTAAATATGGCTATACGTTTGCTTGTTTCATTTGAGAAATAATTGATAAGAATTCCTTGTAACTCTCCAGTTTGTGGATTATTTTCTCTATACTGTCAGCAGTTGGCCTCAGCTGTAGTCAGATCTGCAACTCTTCTGTACTCTCAGTTAAGGCTGCTTTCTCTGAATTGGCCTTATGTACCCTGACTTCTCATAATCTGCAGAGGTGTCCTGCCTTGCATCAGTGCAAACTCCAAGGCCTGCATCATCATTGAATCTCATCACCTTGCTTTTTGGTTTGAGGAGGAGAATTTTGGCAGTTTTCTTTCATGTTCCTGCTTTTTGTCCTGCTCAGGTGTGTGGAGATGATGGTAAAGAGTTTGGATTTCTGGAACAGCTCATAATCATTTGCTGCTTGCCTTGCTGTTGCAACCTTCTGGTTTTCTGCGAGAGTCCTTAGTAATGTAGGAATTGAATTTTTAAGTTTTTTTGAGAATTATTTCCCTTTAGTTTCGTATGTAATCTCTACCTTTAATGACCACATCCAGCAGACAAAATTAGTTTGCTTTACCCTCTCATATTCTGTATGAGTCTATCTCAGTTGCTTCTGGATATTCCCTGCTTTCTGCCACTTCATATTCTAGGTAAGCCTCCTGAGAGCGTAAGGCATAAACGACATGAACTCTGTCTATCAATCTGCTTTCTGCTTAAGTAGTATCCAGTTTGCAGTTACCTCATTCTTTTCAAAAGAAATGAAAATGCCTCAGCATCCCTTTGATCAAATTCCTGGCGGGTATGTGAAAATTTAAACAACTCCCCATTTGGGCTTGGGTTGAACTGAGAGCTTTCCTCATCAGAATGTTCCCTGGGGTCAGAGGCCATTTGTTTTCATTCCAGCCTATTAAGCTCAAACGCTGTCATTGCCCCCAACATGAACTTATAGCTCTAATTGCTTGGTCTGCAATATCAAATAGCATTGATGTCTGTTTTATTGTCTAATGCTTGTGCTTTTTCATGGTTATTCCTGCTCCTGCCCCACTCCTCTGTCTCAGCTCTCCTTTTCTTGGTGCTGCCATCCCCCTCTGTGCTCTCTTCTGGTGTTTGATTGATGCCCAATACACCAAAGCTGTCTCTGTTTGATTAGTGTCAGTATTCCTAGGAACTGTCATACTTGTGATTTCTTTTTGATAAATATACTCAATGCACCACAGAACGCCACTTTTTCCTTCTATAATAGCTGTAACTTGCTCATGTTTCATAGCCATAGTAAGATGCTGAGAATACAGGCCCTATAAATAATTAGCTTGGTCTTAAAAGTCAGCTTGTTCTTATCCTAAGTATGTGCTGCAAGTTAGACAAAGGTGATTGCTGTTTTCCCTATGCTTATATTGAGTTTTGCATTGGGGTCGATTGTGTCATTCTATACTTTGGTAGCCAAGTTTGCTAATGACTTAGGAACTTGGGAACACGAGTAGGTCATTCAGCCCTTCGAAATTGTACCATCTTTCAGTGAGAACATGGCTGATCTGTCGCATAATTCCATGTACCTTCCTTTGGCCAATGATTATTCTGATTTAAAATGAACAACTGATCCAACATCCACTGCCACTTGTGGAAGAGTCCAAAACATCTACCACCCTTTGTTTAGAAGTGCTTCTAGTGAGTTTTAATTTATGTGATCAACATTTTTTAATGTTTATATAGATATATTTGCATATGTACAGGTATAAGCATATCTAAGTTAAACTATGTAGTAAACTACCAAATAAAAGAAATGGACATCTCCAGCACAGGAAGGGGGCATTTAAGCATTACGTCTCTGCCAATTCATGGATAGAGCAATTCAGAACTAATTCTCATTATCTTATTACTGCCTTTGCTTTAATTTTTAATCTGTTGATTTTCCCCATAAAAATGTACTGATCACTGCTTCAATCACACTCTGTTGCAAATAAGAAGTCTCCGGTGTGTTCTCAGTACTTTCCTCCTCTCATCAATCCCAAACTTTTCTTTGGCCAGACACAATGCTCAAGAGTTGAGCCCTGCATTCTCATCATGCAAGCTCAAGCATAGTTCCAGACTGAATTGCTTTTATTTTATTTTGTTATTCCGTGTAGTTGCTGACTCTTGTTGGCAGGTAGCTGATGCCTCACCTATTGGGAATTCCTCTTGAGTGAACCTCGTGAATGTCCACAATCTACTTGTCCATGAAGGGCACCTCAGCTCAGCCAATCCTAAAATTTGTCCTTGCACATTTCCGATGGGATGACTCATTTGCGACCAGAATGTGCATCTTGATTTTTTTTTAGATTATCCATCCTTTATTCACAGATCTTGAGACAGTCCGTTACTGCTGTGATTTTCATGAGCTAACTCAGCACAAGCAGTGCCTTAGTCCAGGACCTTGTGGGTTTGTATAGTTCTTTGCATTAAACACTGGAACCATCCTCTGGTGGGAGGTATACTCCTTTTAAACTGCAGAAACAATTCTTCCCACATGTGAAAACAAAAGACGATAGTGCGTTTCACAATCTCAGCATCATCCAAAGAACATAAATAAAATACAATTGATGTGATCAGAATTATAATGGTAGAAAATGTATTTGTCCACATTTAGCAATGTCTCTCACACAGACATGTGATATATGATCAAATAATCATGGGTTTTTTTATAGTGATGTTAATTGAGAGATGAATCTTGACCATGACACCAGGGAGAACAGCTATTCTTCAATAGTGCCTATTAGATCTTTCACATCACTGTTCCCAAGAAGGCAGAGGGATCTTTGATTTAGTATCTCATCCAAACCCAATCGCCTCAATCCTCACTAAATACTGAAGAGTTACTCGGTTCTGAGGGCTTAAGACTGTGTGGGGCTTGAACCCTTCACCTTCTAAGGAGAATACATTACCACACAATCAATGCTCATGCTTCCAGGCCTGCTGATGCTGTCAATTCATCCCATGTAAGGTATAGAAAACTTACATCGCTATGTGAACGAGCATACAATTGTTCAGTTTGGCTTTGTGAGGAAAATATATTGTACATTTGTCTGTTATCTGAGGGTCTGTGATGCACTCTCGAGCTTAAAAGCATGCAATTTGAACAAAGATGATTCCTCGAGTTGCTTAATGGAAATTGGTTTCTGTTCTTTTCTCTACCCATGAAATAGTTTCTTTGAAAAAAAAGACAGTCACAATGCTCAGGTGGGAAAAACATAATACTGAAAATCTGGTTCAAAAACATAAAATGGTGATAGCACTCATCAGGCAGCATCTGTCAAGAAAGAGAAACCTTCTGACGTTTAAGATATAATCCTTTGTCAAAACTGTAAATTGCATCAAATTATTTTTGAATATACAGCACAAAAGCAATCGATTCAGCTCAACTGGTCAGTGTAGGTGATCATCCTCTAGATGAGTTTCCTCCCTTCCTCCTGTTATAACCCAGGCTTGTCCAACTCTTTGCATGGAAATTCACATCTCATAGTTTTTGTTCTTTAGGATAGTGTAGTTAGGGTGTGAGAGTAACCAGCAGAGCTTACCAATAAATGTTACTTGCCTTTTCACTTCAGAGCAATAAAGTACAGACAAGCCCTCTGCCCAAAATTGCCAAAGGAGGGGCCAAGCTCAGGATTTGCGTTTCAATAATACTGACCTCTGGTGAGAACACTTGGCCTCAGGAATTCATATGATGACAGCATTTTACAGTACAGTGTACTTGACCCATCGTGTTTGTCCAGGCTTTCAAAAGAGCTATCCGGCCCATCCCATTCTCCAGACCTATCTCTGCAGCCCTCTAAATGCATTACTTTCAATTATATATTCAACTCTCTTTTGAAACTTCCTGTGGAATTCACCTCCACCACTCTCCTAGGCAGTGCATTCCAAATCCTAACACTTATATTGAAGAGGTTTTTCCTCCTCTCACTCCGAGCTCTCTCGCTGCCTAACTTGAAATTGTGACCTCGAGTTACTATAAGACCATAAGACATAGGAGTGGAAGTAAGGCCATTCGGCCCATCGAGTCCACTCCGCCATTCAATCATGGCTGATGCGCATTTCAGCTCCACTTACCAGCGTTCTCCCCGTAGCCCTTAATTCCTCTAGACAACAAGAATCTATCAATCTCGGCCTTGAAGACATTTAGCGTCCCGGCTTCCACTGCACTCCGTGGCAATGAATTCCACAGGCCCACCACTCTCTGGCTGAAGACATGTCTCCGCATTTCTGTTCTGAAATGACCCCCTCTAATTCTAAGGCTGTGTCCACGGGTCCTAGTCTCCTTGTCTAACGGAAACAATTTCCTAGCATCCACCTTTTCCAAGCCATGTATTATTTTGTACGTCTCTATTAAGTCTCCCCTTAATCTTCTAAACTCCAACGAATACAATCCCAGTATCCTCAGCCGTTCCTCATATGTTAGACCTGTCATTCCAGGGATCATCCGTGTGAATCTCCGCTGGACACGTTCCAGTGCCAGTATGTCCTTCCTGAGGTGTGGGGACCAAAACTGGACACAGTACTCCAAATGGGGCCTAACCAGAGCTTTATAAAGTCTTAGTAGTACATCTCTGCTTTTATATTCCAACCCTCTTGAGATAAGAGACAACATTGCATTCGCTTTCTTAATCACGGACTCAACCTTTAGAGAATCCTCGACTAGCACTCCCAGATCCCTTTGTGCTTTGGCTTTATTAATTTTCTCACCATTTAGAAAGTAGTCTATGCTTTTATTCTTTTTTCCAAAGTGCAAGACCTCGCACTTGCTCACGTTAAATTCCATCAGCCATTTCCTGGACCACTCTCCCAACCTGTCTCGATCCTTCTGTAGCCTCCCCACTTCCTCAGTACTACCTGCCTGTCCACCTAACTTCGTATCATCGGCAAACTTCGCTAGAATGCCCCCGGTTCCCTCATCCAAATCATTAATATATAATGCGAACAGCTGTGGCCCCAGCACCGAACCCTGCGGGACACCGCTCGTCACCGGCTGCCATTCTGAAAAAGAACCTTTTATCCCAACTCTCTGCCTTCTGTTAGACAGCCAATCCTCAATCCATCCCAGCAGCTCACCTCGAACACCATGGGCCCTCACCTTGCTCAGCAGCCTCCCGTGTGGCACCTTATCAAAGGCCTTTTGAAAGTCTAGATAGACCACATCCACTGGGTTTCCCTGGTCTAACCTACTTGTTACCTCTTCAAAAAATTCCAACAGGTTTGTCAGGCATGACCTCCCTTTACTAAATCCATGTTGACTTGTTCTAATCAGACTCTGCTCTTCCAAGAATTTAGAAACCTCATCCTTCATGATGGATTCTAGAATTTTACCAACAACCGAGGTTAAGCTGATTGGCCTATAATTTTCCATCTTTTGCCTTGATCCTTTCTTGAACAAGGGGGTTACAACAGCCATCTTCCAATCATCCGGGACCTTTCCTGACTCCAGTGACTCTTGAAAGATCTCAACCAACGCCTCTGCTATTTCCTCAGCCACCTCTCTCAGAACTCTAGGGTGTATCCCATCGGGGCCAGGAGATTTATCAATTTTAAGATCTTTTAGCTTTTCTAGCACTTTCTCTTTTGTGATGGCAACCATACTCAACTCAGCCCGTGACACCCTTTAATTTTTGGGATATTACTCATGTCTTCCACTGTGAAAAATGACGCAAAGTACTTGTTAAGTTCACCTGACATATAACTAGTGGAAACATATAATTAGTGGAAACAGAATATCCTTCTTTGCCCTGTCAAAATTGTTCATAATTTTAAACACCTTAGTAAGGTAGTCTCTTAATTTTCTTTGCTCCAAGGAGAATAAACCCAATTTCTCTAATCTTTCCTTGTATTTAAAATCCTTCATTCCTGGTATCATTCTCGTAAATCTCCTTTGAACTCTTTCCAGTGACCTCTTAACATTCTTCCTTAAATAAGGTTCGCAAGACTGAACATAATGCTCCAAATGTGGTCTGACGAATAATTTATAGAGGTGTAGCATCGCTTGCTGTCATTTTGTTTTGCTAATATGTAACAATTATCATACTTTTATTCCTCAATTTATAAACCCACGGATCCTATAAACTTCCTTAACTATTTCAACTTGCTTGGCCACTTTCAAAGAATTATGCACTTGAACCCTGAAGTCCGTCTGCTCCCTCAAAGTTATATCATTGAATCTGTACTTTCTCTCCATGTTTCTTCTACCAAAAACAATTATCTTACATTTTTCTACATTGAAATTCATCTGCCAGGTGTCTGCCCAATTGTGTCTCTGAAGTCGCAGAGCATCATCCTCTCAATTCTCTGTTCTCTCTAGCTTAGAATCATTTGCAAATTTAGAAATTTTGCCCTGAAAACACACCTTCAAATCACTTATATACGCAGAAAAAGCAAGAGTCCTAATACCAATTACAGTGGAACACCAGTTTCAACTTGTTTCCAATCTGAGAAATGCCCATCTATATTTAGCATCTTTTTTCTGATTTTCATCCAGCTTCTAATCTATGTTGCCAAGACCCATCAGTCCAAAGCATTTATAATTTGATAACCGACCTTTCATGTGGCACTGTATCAAATGCTTTCTGAAAGTCCAATTATACAACATTCACCGCACTATCCTCATTCACTGCCTGGGTCAGCTTGTCAAAGAACTCAATTAAATCTGATATGAAATTATAAAAACATATGGAAGTGTGGGAAGAATCAGGTTGCTTTTCAGCGTGGGTTTCCTACTCTCCCAGTTTGCTTTCTGGACAGGTTTTAGGGGAAAGAGGAGAAAGGTGGGTGTGTGTCTAACTGGTTCACCAGTCTCTGTTCTCTCACAGTCAAACTCGCACTCTCACTTCCTCCCTCCCTCGTCGCCTGACCCCACTTTCAAACATAAACTGCCCCTCTACTCCCTTCACCTTCATACACTCCCTCACTCACTCCTCATCCATTTTCTCAATAGTTCATATTTTCCAATACTCCCTTGATAGTTTCCTGGCTCCCTCATTCCCACCCTTACTCCCATGTTGTTCCCTCCCTCTAACATCTTATGGCTATGATAGACCTGCTCTGCCTTTTTAACTGCAATTCTACAGAGGATGATTGTACAGGAAGGAGAGTCTCATTCTTTCAGCTCCCCCATCCTCAACACGCTGTTAAACTGGGAGCCTCTACCCTTGACCCATTCAGCAATGTGGCGACCATTTAATTCACTGACTTGATTGTTTACCAACTCCCAGCTTTGGCCCCCACATCCACATCCTCATTCTTGACAGCCTACATCCCAAACCATATTCCTTTCTTCTTCACAATCTTATGTAGCTTCCTCTGATATGCTATTGCATCAATTACTCCATGTGATAACTTACTCCATGTGTTTCCACACTCTAAAAAAGAAGTTTCTCTTGAATTCTTTATTGGATTAATTAGGAACTGATTTATATTTATGAACCCTACTTTTGGACCTACATAAAGAGAAACATTTTCTCTCTGCATTCCCCTTCCAAATCTTTTATCTGATCACTCCTCAGCTGCTCCTTTATAGGGGGAAGCAACTCCAACCTGCTTAGCCTTTTCTGTTTATGTATTCACTAATTTCTGGGTTTCATCCTTGTGAACCTGTTTTTGCTACCTTATACCTTATTGTGTAGGCCAGAATTGTTCATGGTATAAGCTCATAGAAACAAGCCTTTCAGCCCAACAAGTCCACATCAATCCTCTGAAGAGTATCCCACCAATTCCCAATCCCCATTACTCAACATTTACCCCTGATTAATGCACCTAACCTATACTTCGTTAAGACTATGGGCAAATTAGCATGGTCAGTTCACCTAACCTGCACATCTTTGGTTTGTGGGAGGATACCCATACAGAGAGAATGTGCAAACTCCACACAGACAGTCGCAGTCTGGAATCGAACCTGGGTCCCTGGCACTGAGGCAGTAATGCTAACCCCTGAGCCACCATGCCACCCACACGAATATAGTTTAAATGAAAGTTTAATATAATCTCTGTTTTGCAATTCTGTCCTTTGGAAATTAATTCCAATTTATTTGCCTATTTTTGTTAACCTGCATTGCTACTTTTAATGATTTGTTCTCTCTCCATTATAAATTCATTTAATTAAATGCTCATTTTGTTAGTTTGTCTTGTCAATGTTGTCTTGTTTTTTCCAACATCTTCCTTGACTTGTTTTCCTATACATTTGATGGGATTTACCTAAAGTCATATTCTAGAAAAAGTAACAATGCATCACTAAGTTATTAAGCAAGAGCATAATTTGATCAGGACGGGCTTACCAGAGAACTTGCCAGATAAATGGGGATCAGTGTGTCTTTAAGTAAATATGTATAGCCATTTGTTCATTGTACATGTCAACGGCCTCTGTCTAATAGAAAGTCCTATTAATAAGCATATGAAGATTTGGTACTTAGAATTTACCAGAAGTGGGAAGTCATTCCTCCTTTTGCAGGAATATGCTACTAACAAGCAAAAAGAACAGAGTAGACCACATACCACCACCTCACTGTGTTAACTCAAAGCAATGACAATGATGCAATTCCATGCCTGATTAATGTGTAGTAGCAACAAAACTAAGAAAATAACTTTTTTGTATTTTGTATTCTCTTAAGGAGACAGCTTTGGTTCAATCCATTTGGAACACATTGCTGTGAAATATCTGCTCATGTATTGAGGGCTATGACGAACTCCACTATAGTAGCTGAGGCAGTCAGTAGCATTCTAAATAAAACCACCCATACTTCCATTAAAATATTATTTCACCCTAACTCCCAATGTCAGTGACTGTTTCACAAAATAAGTCCAGGATCTGCATCTTTAATTTTGCCAAAACTGATCAGTTATTCTTAGAATCCCTACTGCATGGAAAGAGGCCATTTAGCCCATTGCATCTGCACTGAGCCTCCAAAGAGCATCCCACCCAGACCCAGCACCCGACCCTGTGCTCATATTTACCATGGCTAATCCAGTCAGCATGCACATCCCCAGTGTTACTACAGAGGAATTTAGCACAGCCAGTCTACCCAACCTGCACATCTTTGAAGTGGAGGAGGAAACTGGAGGACCCAGTGGACACCCTTGCAGATACAGGGAGAACATGCAGACTTGACACAGGCAGTCACCCAAGGCTGGAATCATATTGGGTCGCTGGTGCTGTAATGCAGCAGTGCTAACCACTGAGCTACTGTGCCGCCCATAAAACAATTTGAGGCTCTGCTGTGATGTGTACTCATTGCAGGATTCAATGTCTAGAGTGCTAACTGTGACACCGTGGAACCAGTGCTAATATTTCCCTTGGGCCATACCCAATTTATGGGCAAAGGTTTGTGTGCCACCCTCCCCCAAACCATCCCCACTCCCAGGATTCTAGCCCTTAATCTCTGCTCAGTGACCTTTACTGGAAGAGTGGGTATTAAGTGCAGGAAAGATCTGGCTCTAGTATGAGCTTGAAAAAAACACTGGCTGCTTGGGTCAGTTAACAGAGGTTACGGATGTCGATTTGGTCTGTACTCCAAGGCAAGTAACCATCTTCAAGACACTATCAGTGCAAGATGAGCCCCTGGCAGTGTATTGCCTGATGATTAAAATTGGCAATGCACAAGGTGCTGAAATTTGAAGTATGCAGATATCTGAGACAAACCAACAACATCTGTTCATTTCATTTCAAGAGCATCTCTGTTAGCTTGCTGGTGCCACGGAGTGTTAATGCAATGTGGACGGTGAGGGCTGGCTACTTTCAAGGCTGACCTTATTTGGCTGACTGTTGAGTTAGGGAGGTGAAGTGGTAATAACTGTATAATTTTAGAATTCCAAGCCCACCTGAACCTGGAATGAGGCTTTTTATTAAGAAGATCTGCACAGTGCTGAGTCTGTGTGCTGCATCGTGCATTGACTTAAGAACCTTGCAACACGTTACTGATTTAAAGGAGACTTCTTCCTGATTGAGGGCATCAGATGATTTCATTCAGATATGTGGGTTTTAATGAATTCATTTGTTTCTTTATCAATATCTGCTCCTGAACTGAAGGATGAAGCAAAATACAGCCATTTTTTTCATATCTTGAGTATTTTTTTTCCATTTCTTTTATTGTCTCTTCCATCTTGAAGGCACAACTGTAGCCTCACGTACAGTTTCATAAACACTCTGTCAATACGTCATCAAATTAACTTTTTGTCTGTCATCAGCTAAACTACTGAAAGATATCTGAAATCATAAGACAATTTCCAAATGGCTCCCAACATAAATTTCAACTCCTATGATGTTGCACTCTCATGCTCATTTCCAACTTGCATCAGATTCATCTCATTCTGCTGTTAGCTTTATTCCTGTACTACCCCACTCTCTTTCGCTACACGAGATGAAAGAACATAATTTTAACTCCTTTATCATAATTCATCCAGTGCCTGAGCGACAAAGCGTTTACTGCAGATTTGAATAATAACTGTGATTGTCGCAAATACCTGAGTTAACTTGGTACTGCCTGCACCGTCTGGTGTTGGACTATTCTGGATAAATTCCTGGGACCAGGCAACATGTTTGGACTTTATCTGGTGTTAATATAGTATAAAATTCAAAATAAAACCAGTCAACTATTTGGCAGCATTGCTTCCACCTCCGAATGGTGCCAGGATCTCAACTCCCTGTGGTGACTGTCAGCCGAACTGAGAGAAATGGCAACTTTTGGAATTTTGTAGCCCTCTGTATCTGTCAACCTTTTGAAAGGGCTGTGCAGATAGCCCTATTCTGCTCTTTCCCAATAGCCCTGCATTTCTTTTTTTATTTTTCAAGTATAAAGTATATGTCTGGCTCCCTTTTACAAATTGCTATTCAGATTGCTTCCACATCTTTTTCAGGCAGTGCATTCCAGATTATCTTAACTCACCATGTGAAATAAATGATCCTTTTAAAACAAAAATTGATGTTAAACCACATTCCACTCTTCCTGTTGCCTACCCAGCCTAATTTCCTTTAATGTTTCTTAATGCCTTCGTCCTAAGCTCACATTTTCCCATAGTTTCTTTCCTATCTCCACACTTTCCAAGTTTGTCTTCTCCATGATGGTTACCTCCTGCTCCCTCAATCTTGTTCCCATTGAACTGTTGATTACCCAGTCTCCTCTCCTGCCTCCTTTGTTAACCAATATTATAAACACTTCCCTTATCAGGGATTGCCCCACTTTGCACTACGTTGGAGAATTTTGGACAACACAGGGAGGTTGTAGATGTGATAGTTTGTAATATTGGAAGGTAAAAGGTGTTTTTCAGGAATGGGGCTAATTGGATTACAGCACATAGGAAAACTATCCATCTTGTCCATGTCAGTCAAAAAAGGATCAGACTACATTAATCCTATTTCCTACCCTTTGGTCCATAGCCCTGGAAGCTATGGCAACACAAGCGAAATTGTAAATAATGCTTAAAGTAGTATAATATCTGACACACTCCCCTTTTTAGGCAATATCTCCTGGATTCCCACCACCCACTGAGTGAAAACATTTCTCAGCTTTCCTCTGAGCCTTCGACCTCTTATCTTAAATCTGTGCCTCCTGATTGTTGACTGCTCTACTAATGGAATAAATGACCTCTCTCAGGCCCCCTCTCAACCTTTGCTGCTCCAAGAAAAGCAACCTCAGCATTTCCAATCTTTCCTCCAACCTAAATTCTCCAGTGCAGATAGCATCCTGGTTGTATTATTATGTAACTCTACAAATTTGTGCTCTGCGTTGGTGATGTCAGATCATTTCCAAGCACAGAGTAACAGTGTTAATAATCATGGCTCCTCATTGGTGCTGCCTAACCCATTTCCACTTGTTTTGGGATCCTGTCCTGCCCCTAGTTCCTAATTGTTGATGCTGGTAGCTTGCCCATTGGTGCTGTATGAATGTCACCACACTGTCAGCGAGTCAAGCTGAATGATTTTCTTTCTGTAGTGCTCATTGACTTGGCTATGCCACTGACCCATGATGCCCATTTGTTTAGCTGTGCCCAACTTCCCTGTCTCTAGACAGGACCATGTGCTTGCCATAATAAAGCTACTTGTGCTAATTATTTAACATTCTGTATGACATTTTGCCATTATTTTGACTGAGGTCCCTATTCCTTTTTCAGACAGTGGATATTCATAAGGAGAAAGTTGCAAGAAGAGAGATTGGTATCTTGACAACCAATAAAAACACCTCCAGGACTCATAAAATCATTGCCCCGTCCAACCCTGAGAGGCCTGTCAGGTACATCAGGAAACCCATCGATTACGCTATCTTGGATGACATCGGTCATGGAGTGAAGGTATGCTTTGTAAGCCCAGGAACTGGTAACAGAACTCTTTGGAGTAGGAGTTACAGCAGCTACTTGGATAGAGGCGGGTGTTGTGCAATCGAACTGGTTTGGGAGTCAGTCTTTTAAATTTGGCATCTCATTTAAGTTTACTGGAATGTTACCAATGTGGGATTTTATATAAAGAATGGCCCAGTAAACAATGTTTTAACCTGATGTTCATTTATAGAAAATTTATGGAAAACTGCCATTTTAATGCTCTGTTAAAGTCATCTCATGGCCGCCACTATCTGATGCAGATACCCATGTCTGCTGGTACATGTAGATTTGTATATTTTGACCTTTTGCGTTGTCCTGCTGCATACCAGTGGCAATATGCTAAAAGAGAAACTGAAGCACTACTTGCCATCTTTCAACTGGCTTGTGATGGCTTCAGTTTTAGAAAGCTCCACATTTCGCTCTGCCTCCAATGTCTGTCGTCTGAATAAGCAGGGGAAAGGCTATGAAAAGTTTGCACTCCCACCTTAATATTGTGAGAAATGTAAATCAGCAGAGGTATAACCAGGGTAGATCATTTGGACCCAGGTTTGGTCTCCAGTCTGAGTCTGAGATCTCCATTACAAATAAGGAAAGAATTACCCAGTGTTCCTGCTTTTAATCTGCATCCACGAATGCTGTTGGGGAGTATATGTGCATGGTGTCAGGAGAGGGCAATAGAATAGGTATGACAACATTGTCCCCCAAGATCAAAAATACCTGCTAATGCTCACTGTCCTTGTTTACATGTCAAGAGCAACCATTTAAGTGCTCGATACCTGTTTGCCTATGGAACTGCATCCAAATAAAAGTTATCTTCAGGAGATATGTAGAGGAATGGAACAATGATGTAGAATTAATAAGGGTAAGACAGAGAAACTACTTCCTCGGAACAAGTGGACGTAATCTTAAAATCATAGCTCAACCCATAGGATTGAAATCACGAAACATGTCATGTCACAAAATGTAGAGGAATGTCAAATTCTGTCCTAAATTGTTGAAGATTTTTGTCAGGTAAAGGTATCAAGGATAGGGAGTTAAAATAAGCAAACTGAGCTAAGAAACGAAGGAGCTGAATGAATATATCATATTTCAGTGGTTGTACGAACCAGTATGCTGTTATGGCAGGAGGTGTGACATTATAGTTAAATATATACCTGTACAGCATCAGTCTAATCTTTGGCCTCCCTGCAGAATGTTACCTGAGTAACGATCAGATCAGCCTGTGCAGATGTGAACCAGTGAGTTAGAAATTCATGGAAAATGTTTCCGATTCTGCTTTTTGAGGCGAAACAGAGTTTTTTGTGGGGTGGGGGAAGTGAAATAGTGGCTGTGACTTAAGAGATAATGAACTGAGAGTCAGGATAGTAGGAAGGTTTCAGTCAGATTTGCACCATTACCTGTGATGTTGAAGTAATGGAATGTGAAGGCAGGGGTTTTGCAGTTGAATCTTAACTGGTGATGGTCTTGTTACCTAGGCAGATATGAGGATCCAGAACTTAACTTTGGAGGAGCTTCAGTCCATGCCCTTGTTAAGAGTACAAAGTTCTTGTTCCTAATGCGAACTGCAGGACTATTTAAATGGAGAGAAATTCCAAAACAAAGTACAATCCAGAGGGATCTGGGTGTTCTTTTGCATGAAAAACTTAAGGTTACTATGCAGATTCGGCAAGTAATAAAAAAGGCAAATGGAATTTATGACTTTTTTTTTACTGGAAGGTTGGATTTTCAAAGGAGGGGTGTCTTGTTACAACCGTACAGGTTGTTGGTAAGGATCCCCAAATTTTAATTAAAAAAGAACATACTGGTATTGGAGACTGTTCAAAAGACTGTTCACTGGGTGGATTCTTGGAAAGAAGGTTAGGCTTACCAAGAGTGGCGAAGCAGGTTAGGACTTTATTCATTAGAGTATAGAAGAATAACGGGTGATTTGTTGCAACATACAATATTCTGAGGGGGCTTTGATGGGGAGATGTTAAGATGTTTCCATTAGTGGTAGAGTCTTGAATGGAGAGATATTGTTAGAGAATAAAGAGATATTCATTTAAAACTGAGATATATTGGAATTTCTTCGCCCAGAAGGTTAAAAAGTTGTCTGGAATTCTCCATCCAAAACAGCTGCAGAGGCTAGACCCTTGAAATTATTTAAAGAGGAGAAAGATTGATTTTTTTGAAATGTCAGGGAGTTCAAGGTGGTGATAAGCTGGCATGAAAGAAAAGTTTTAATCTGTGGCAGATCAGCCATGATCTTGTTGAGTAGCAATGCATGCTTGAGGGGCCGAATGGCACACTCCTGTATCTTTTGTTGGTTATCTAGATCAACTCACAGACATTTGCACTTGTATATCATCATCAACGTAAAAATGTTCTCAGACCTGTTTTCAAATAAATTCTGATACCAAGCCAAATGAGATCCTGGTGCATGGAACGAAAAGCCTGGTCAAATAAGTCTGTTTTAAGGACGAAGATGTGAGGGGGGGAATTCCAGAGTTTAGGGCCCAGGGAGCTGACAGCACAGCCATGCATTATATAATTTAAATCCTGAGAGATGGAAGAGAAGTCAGTGGGGTGCAGGAGGTGACAGATTTGGGAGGAGCAAGATTTGGGAGTGATTTGTAAACAGTGAGAACTTAAAAAATAGAGATATTGCCGGATGGGGGGGTCAATAAATGTCAGCAAGCATGAATGATGGTTGATTTTGTGCAAGTTAGAGTACAGGAGAAAAAATTCAGATCATGTTTACAGAGGGTGGGAGTTGGGAGGCAGCCTGAAGAATATTCAAGTAGTTTGGATTAGAGATAGCAAAAGCATGAATGATGGTTCCATTGAGACAGAGCTGGAGTCAGGTGTTATTACAGAGCACATAGATAACATGTGAAGGTGGGCTATGGGGCCAGAAGCTCATCTGAGGATCAATTAAATTATCACAGATCAGATTCAGATAGCTACTGGGAAAAGGCGTAGAGATTGTGACTAGCAACTGAAATTTACAGTGAGCCTGAATATAGTTGTTCTGATCTCCTCTATATAGTTGAAAGAAATATCTGTACATCCAATGTCAGGTAACAGACAAGCACCATGATAAATCAAATCACAGGCATTTAAGCTAAAAGGAAATGCACTGGAGGAGGATGGTATGGTCAACAATGTTGAAGGCTGCCAACAGATCAAGAACGCTTAGGACAGTTTATCGTTGTTATGGTCAAGTATTGAATTGAATTGAATTCATTGTCACGTGTACCCAAGGCACAGTCACAGAATTAAGTAGCATAGATAAGTAAATAATAGATAAACAGCAGCAAAAACAGAAACATAGGTACAGGTGAATGTTAAGAGTTGAGTCCATTCAGTATTCTAACAACTGTAGGGTAGAAACTGTTTTGAAACCAGCTGGTGCATGTGTTCAGGCCTCTGTACCTTCTCCCCGATGGTAGAGGTTGCAGAAAACATTGCCAGGATGGGTGGATCTTTGAGAATGCTGGTGGCCTTTCCTTGACAGCGGGCCTGGTAGATGGACTCTGTAGATGGGAGGTTGGCCTTTGTGATTGTCCAGGCTGAGTTCACCACTCTCTGTAACTATCTCTGATCTTGAATGGTACAGTTGCCATACCAGGTAGTGATACATCCAGACAGAAAGCTCTTGATGGTGCACCTACAAAAGTTGACAAGGGTATTCATCGTCATGCTAAACGTCCTCAGCTGCTTGAGGAAGGAGAGACGTTGTTGGGCCTTTGTAACCAGTGCGTCTACATGATGAGTCCAAGAAAGCTTGTTGTGGATGATGGCCACTTCCAGGAGCTTGACACACTCCACTCATTCCACCTCTGTGCTGTTAATGTGTAGGGGGGCATGAGTAACATCTCACCGAAAGACAATAATGAGTTCTTTGGTTTTACTGGCATTGAGAACTAGATTGTTCTCGGTGCACATTTTCCTGTCTGTAATTTGTTTCGTCGCCGTCTGAGATTCAACTGATTATGCTTGTGTCATCAGCGAACTTGTAAATGGCGTTAGTCTGGTATTTGGCAATGCAGTCATGGGTATACAGTGGGTACGCAGGGGGCTGAGTACACACCCCTGGGTGTCTCCAGTGTTGAATGTTAGTAAGGATGAAATATTGTCGCTGTTCTTGGTGTCAAGATGTTCAAGGGAGGAATGAAGGGCAAGTGATATGGCATCTCTCGTGGATCTGTTAGTCCGATAGGCAAACTGGAGTGGGTCAAGAGTAGTGGGGAGGTTGGAGTTGATTAATGCCATGACCAGCCTTTCAAAGCACTTCATGACCACCAAAATTAGGGCCACTGGGCGGTAGTCATTGAGGCATGCTGCACGAGCCGCGTTAGGCACAGGGATGATGTTGGCCCTCTTGAAGCAGGCAGGGACAGTGACCTGCTGCAAGGAGAGCTTGAAGATGTCCAAGACGACCTTTGCCAGTTGATCTGTGCATGCTCTGAGTGCACGGCCTGGTACTCTGACTGGTCCTTGGATTCACACGAAGGAAAACTGATCTGACCTCTGATGCAGTGACTGTTGGGTTCTGAAGTTGTATTATGACTCACTATTTCACAATGATTTTCCTATCATGTCATGTTGTCAGCAGTGTGGAATTTTAGCTAAAACACAGACAGAATGCCATTTTCTGATGCACTGACCAATTTTTATCAAATAATTTCAAACACTTGATGCTTGGTTTTACACTTCATGCTTGGTTTTACACTTCCAAGCACTGATTCAGGATGAGTAATCATCATAGCAGTTTGAGGAGGCATGGAGGCTCAATAGTTAGCACTGAGCACAGTACCAGGGACCCAGGTTCAATTCCAACCTCAGGCGACTGTTTGTGTGGACTTTGCTCATTCTCCCAGTGTCTGCATGGGTTTCCTCTGGGTGCTCCAGCTTCCTTCCACAATCCAAAGACGTGCAGGAAAGGGCCTCTTTCCATACTGTAGGGATTCTACAGTTACCCCCTCCTTTAGTTCTCAAAAATGCTGACTTGAAAATTCGGCAGTTAGTCTATGACACCAGACAGATATTGCGCTGATAATGCACCCAAGTAGCCATACATGCACCTGGGGCATCAGCGCAAACAGTGAAGGGCATTGTCAGCCAGTCCAATTGAGATGTACTCTGATGTTCAAGCGAAGACTCCATTCAGTGACCCATTGAACATCAAGTCACAAGGCAATCAGCTGCCTATATTTTCCCTAGCCTGATAGTGATCTGAACTTGGCTGCCAGCCATTAATTTAGGAGAAACCAGGGACAGAATCTGGGACATTATTTGGCACACTTGGCCATCAGAAACCAGAAAGCCATTTAACATTAGCCTTCCTCAAAAGGTCAACCTTGACTTCTCAGTCCATGCAGACCACCATTCCATTCCCAATTCCCTTCACTCTCTAAGTTCTTGAATGGGCTGTTTTCTCTCAAGCCCAAGCCCATCTTTGTTGCAACAACAGGTTTAATCCCTCCAATCAGTTTCTCTACCATGTCACTAAAGGAGATCGCAGGCAAATCATAAACATCATCCAGTACAAGATAGCAGATGATGACACATCCCTCCCGGATCATCTCAATGCCCTCCAAGCTCGCTTGGAGCAGAATTTCGGCAGAGAGTTAACACCTATTCCGACAAGTCTGACAAGTCCTGACGAACCTATCCCAACAGTCACTGCATCAGAGGTCAGATCAGTTTTCCTTCGTGTGAATCCAAGGACCAGTCAGAGTACCAGGCCGTGCACTCAGAGCATGCACAGATCAACTGGCAAAGGTCGTCTTGGACATCTTCAAGCTCTCCTTGCAGCAGGTCACTGTCCCTGCCTGCTTCAAGAGGGCCAACATCATCCCTGTGCCTAACGCGGCTCGTGCAGCATGCCTCAATGACTACCGTCCAGTTGCCCTAAGTTTGGTGGTCATGAAGTGCTTTGAAAGGCTGGTCATGGCATTAATCAACTCCAACCTCCCCACTACTCTTGACCCACTCCAGTTTGCCTATCGGACTAACAGATCTACGAGAGATGCCATATCACTTGCCCTTCATTCCTCCCTTGAACATCTTGACACCAAGAACAGCGACAATATTTCATCCTTACTAACATTCAACACTGGAGACACCCAGGGGTGTGTACTCAGCCCCCTGCGTACCCACTGTATACCCATGACTGCATTGCCAAATACCAGACTAACGCCATTTACAAGTTCGCTGATGACACAAGCATAATCAGTTGAATCTCAGACGGCGACGAAACAGATTACAGACAGGAAAATGTGCACCGAGAACAATCTAGTCTGGCCATGCTAAATTACCCATAGTGTTAGGTAAGGGGTAAATGTAGGGGTATGGGTGGGTTGCGCTTCGGCGGGGCGGTGTGGACTTGTTGGGCCGAAGGGCCTGTTTCCATACTGTAATCTAATCTAATCTAATCTAAAAACCCCTCTGACCAATACGGTGTCAGATAAGTTGTGGTTACAGATTCAAGATCCAGTGAAATGTCTCTTTTAACTTTCTATTGTGAGCTTAGTACAGGTTCCTTCTCTTGAAAGGTGTTTTATCTCGGTTTGTCTTTGGAACTTGTGATTGCAACATTTCCTGGTGCTGAGTACCACCTACTGGTACAATTCTGAAATTGATATTGACTGCAAGGTAAAGTTAAGTGGAGTGTTCAATTTCTGAAGTTGAATTTAGGTGGATGTGTTAAGTCCCTTCTGTTAGTGCTTTGAACTATATGCCATTTCCAAACTTGGTGGTGCAGCATTCAGTGAAGTGACAGTTGGTTTACTGAAAAAAAAACAAAGAATTGCAGATGCTGGAAATCTGAAGCAAAACAGAAATTGCTGAATAAACTCAGCAGGCCTGGCAGTATCTGTCAAGAGAAAGCAGAGTTAACTTTCCGATTCTCATGACCCTTTAGACCTATGGCAGCTAGGAAAAGGTGGTATATGTGTTGAATGCAGGGATTGGGCAGGTGTCGGAAGAAAAGGAGTGAGCAGATAGGTAGAGATGAAGCCCAGGGAGAGAGGGAGACTAAGGCAAACAAAGGGATGAATAATGGTGAACCAGGGAGAAAGAAAAAAAGCTGATAATGGGGGACCAAGAGTTAGTGAAATCGGGTTGGCTGTGGTTCAAGGACATAGAAGGTAGTGTTCAGGTTCTGAAATTAGATATTGAGTCCTGAAGGCTTCAGGATCCCAAATGGAAAATGAGTTGCTATTCTTCCAGCTTGCACTGCGCCTCACTGAAGCACTGCAGTAGGGCCAAGATCCAGGAGACTGGGAGCTTGGGGTCATTTTTACAAACAATGTAGATATTCCATAAAGCAGTTGCCCAGTCTGCATTTTCTTTCCTCTATATTGAAGATCCTCTGAGCTTCCAGTTGTCCATCTGTCCCTATCTTCATTGTATGGACCACCTTTTCCTATCTCCTATCATTTCCCAAGAAGGCTATCCACAGATGCTGTCAGATAAAATCATTCATCACCTGCTGAGTTTCTCTAGCCATTTCTCTTTATTGGTTTACAAACCATTGAAGATTTTTTTTTGCTTCCACTGCCCTTATTGTAGAGTTTTACATTGTCAATATGTAAATTGATATTGATACACTTGATATTTTTCAGGCCTCCCTAAGCTATCCTAGTTTTGTTAAAACAAACCTTTCCTCCCTCAATTCCATATCCATTAACTCAGCTAATCTTGCTCCTTATCTCCCACCCTCGGGAGGTAATGGCCTAGTGATATTATTGCTCGACTATTAATCCAGAAACCCAGGTAATGTTCTGGGGATCCAGGTTCGAATCCCACCGCAGCAGATGGTGGAATTTCAATTTAATAATAATCTGGATTTTTAAAAGTCTAATGATAACCGTGAAGCCATTGCTGATTATTGGGAAAACTCACCTAGTTCACTGATGCTCTTTTGGAAAGAAAACTGCCATCCTTACCATGTCTGGATTACATGTTATTCCAGATCCACAGCAATGTGGTTGACTTGTCGACTATCAACTGCCCACTGGGCAGTTAGATGGGCAATGGATCCTGCCCTAGCCAATGATGCCCACATCCTGTGAATGGAGAAAAAAATTAACCCTGTCCCTCAATCCCAGCCCTGCACCATCACATCATATCTATGAAGTACATCATCTCATAATATCCATTATCGACACCTACCTTCGATGCTACAGCTTTCTGTTATCTTCAGAGTTTATCTAAGTAGTAGGTAACATCAGGATACTAAAGGTCATAAAAGATATGAAAGGTAGGGGAGCCAAATGTTGGAAGACACAGAAGTTAGTGTTTCCTGTCAGTTTTCTTCTTCCTCTCCTGAAGATGCTGAACTTTGTATTGCAGTCCACAGGTCATTCTTGCAGTGTCACTTTAGACAGGGAGTATTAGGTGATTTGACCAGAGATATTAGCAAAATTGGTTCAACTTTCAGCAGATGAATGCACATCCAAGATTTTCCATGTTTTGCTGTTGGAATCTGATCCAGCTCAGGAGGCCAGGCCAATTTTCATTTTCTTTCAATTCGGGGGGAGTTGAGACCCATGACCTATCCACCGGAATCCCAGATTTTGATCAGTTACCTCTCTCCACTCAAGTATTGAACCTTGGCACTGTCTGGTCTGTATATCTCACAGAACCCTTCACCAGCTAGCTCTTGGACAGAGCTTCCAAATCCAAATGGAAGTTCTACCATGGGTTTGAGAGGGTTGAAGGGGCTGGAAGTGTTAAAAGTGCACAGTGTTCACGTTGACCAATCCATTGACTATGTACAGCATGAAGGTCGTTTACTTTTCCTGCATAGCCCTGGCTGAAATATATTTGATTATTTGCAGCCTTGTGATTTGGAATGGAACAAGACATCCAGTAACAAACATTTTTGAAGTTGGGTGCCTAGATCAAAGTCATTCCATCCCAGTTACCTTCCCATGCTCTGTCTCAGAACAGACCAGTATGAAGAATCTGCACAGTGCACACTATCAAGCTGCACTATTGCTGCAATCATTGAATTGGAGAGTTGTGATCAGAAAGCCAAGACTTCTAACAATGGATGATTGAATCACTACTCTATAGGTTTACATCCAAAATGTAATCGTAGGGCAGTCAAAGGTCTCCTTTTTTGATGGCCAGTCAACACTTAATGTATTCTGGAAGGGTAGTTCAGGATGTGGTCGTGACTCGTGTTCGACTTCGCTCTAAACAATTTGTAACATGACGCCGTATCAGATGCTTGAACATTGATTCCATTTGTACTCCTATCCTGTGGTTTCAACTAACCTTTCAATGCTGTTTTTTTTCTTACTTCTTTCATTTGCTTCATTTATGCATTAAGTGGTTGCTTAGATTTAAGGTAAGAGATCTCAGTGCTTCTCCGCCATCCTATTGCTGTGCTGAGGATATTACAGACTGGGTGGTTAAATGCTGCAGAGTTTATGCCCTTTAAAGGGAAGATATACTATCATGCCTAAGGGTGTAGATTCAGCCTTTACACTGATAATATTTTGAAAATTTGTAGACTTCAGTGATGCTGTATTTTAAAACCAAACCCTCTGTCATAAAGGAGAACAGCAAATTTCTGCAAAGCGTTTGATGCATAATCTGGAATTTGTAGTATGTAAAAAATTTATTATGCACTGGGGAGACCAGACAATGGGTAACCTGGAAATGTGCTGGGAGTAGCCCAAGACTAATGACACTGTGCCCGAGCTTCAGACACATGTTGATTCGACATTGACGTTTTCCTGGAACCCAAACATCTTGGAAATAAGAGAGGTGCTGTTGCGCCTCTCAGGTATACCTTCAGGTACGCTGGGGCAGCAGTGGCATGTTGATTGACTCAGTAATCTCTAAAGACTGCCTACATAATATTGTCCACCTCCCCCATTAACTCATGCCACCTGCCACTCAAATCCTAATCAGTGCCTTAGTTCCAGTTTCTGCTATTTCACTGCTCTCCTGGCTGTCTCCTATCCTCCACTCCACGTAAACTGGACCCCACTCAAAACATTGCTCCCCTTATTCTATCCCATTTCCAATCCAACTCACCCATGCATCTAACTGCTGGTGTTGCTGGACTCTTGGTTCTTGTGTGTCTCATTGTTCCTTTGTTCCACCATTGGTGGCAGTACCTTCAGCCACTGATAACACTCTCACTGAAATTTTGACTCTAGATCTCTCCACTTCTCTGATTCCTCCTTTAGACCCTCTTAAAATCTACCTCTAATCCAAGTGTTTAGTCTTTCCTACTGGAGATCCCTTCTGTGACTCAGTTTTTTTTTCCCAGTTAATCTACTGTGGGCCATTTATTTATTTGGTTACTCTTCTAGTTGTGTTCAACATTGTTGCACAGCACCAGGGCGACCATTTTGGGTGGTGAGGTATTGAGGTCCTGGTCTATATTCTGTCAGATTCTTTCTTCCCCCACTTCATCAGTTGCTGTCAGTTCTGGTATTGGTTAACCACAGAAAGACCTGTTGCTGTTCACTGGACTTGAGACTCATCCCTGGGTGAGATCTTCTGGTTTTGATGACTCTTCTTAAAAGTACATTAGGAGTATAGGTTTGTATGGGAATTTGGATTACTTCTACCATTCAATACAACAGTAACTCGGAAGCCCACTGTGGGCCGGACATGAAGAAAATTGACACCTGGATGCTCATAGTTTGGCCCTACCAGTTGAATCCTACAGATTTGTGTCTGGAGGACTCCACCACTGAGCTCTAAATATTCAGACTAGATAAATAACCAAATATGCTCTAAAATTCATGTAGAGGTGGAAAGCAATAGCTTTTAAGAATAACAAAAAGATGGGGTACTGGGCTAATGGTCGGATACTTGGTAGTGTGGATGAGCAGAGGGATCTTGGTGTCCATGTACACAGATCTTTGAAAGTTGCCACCCAGGTAAATAGTGAGGTGAATATGGCGTACTGGCTTTTATTGGTAGAGGAATTGAGTTCCGGAGTACTGAGGTCATGTTGCAGTTGTATAAGACTCTGGTGCGGCCGCATCTGGAGTATTGTGTGCAGTTTTGGTCGCCATACTATAGGAAGGATGTGGAGGCACTGGAACGGGTGCAGAGAAGGTTTACCAGGATGTTGCCTGGTATGGTAGAAAGATCGTATGAGGAAAGGCTGAGGCACTTGGGGTTGTTTTCATTGGAGAAAAGAAGGTTTAGGGGTGACTTGATAGAGGTGTACAAGATGATTAGGGGTTTAGATAGGGTCGACAGTGAGAATCTTTTTCCACGTATGGAGTCAGCTATTACAAGGGGGCATAGCTTTAAATTAAGAGGGGGTAGGTATAGGACAGATGTTAGGGGTAGGTTCTTTACTCAGCGAGTCGTGAGTTCATGGAATGCCCTGCCAGTAGCAGTGGTGGACTCTCCGTCATTATGGGCATTTAAGCGGGCATTGGATAGGCATATGGAGTTTAGTGGGCTAGTGTAGGTTAGATGGGCTTGGATCGGCGCAACATTGAGGGCCGAAGGGCCTGTACTGCGCTGTATTCTTCTATGTTCTATAAGCTTGCTATCATTTCAGCCTTTAAATTCCGGGCCACTGAAAACTTGGAATACTTAATATTGATAACAGAACTGCACCAGGACCAGCAAAATCAGCCAGGGTTCAGAGTCTTCTCTTAAACTTTGTGACCACAAAATAGGAAGTGCATATACTTTAATTGAGCAAGATTAGGCTGTATTGCCAGGATATGAGGTTCCCCACCATGACCACCATGTCACTGATCATCCTGACTTTCTTGACTATGTCCGAGTTTTCATTTTGTGGATTTTCTCTCTGCCCTCATTCCACCTACTGTGAATAACCTAATTCTACTGAAGGACCATGTTCGATTATTCCACCTTGAATACATTCTCATTTAATCTCTTTCCCCCCCCCCGACACACCTCCTAATTAACCCCATGCCATTGAGAGATCATGTCTGGTTATGCTGTCATTCTGTCATTGGCTTCCTGGTCTGTCAGGATCATTTCTTAATTTCCTATTTTAAGGAATAATAACATCATTCTTTATGTCCATGAAAAATGAGCCAGTGGCACTCTTAATACCTCTCAATGTCCGCCTCTGATTTGTTCTTGATACAGCCCCTTTTAATGATGTCAGTAGATCTGGGATAGCTCCTGCTCTTGCTAGGCAGGACATAGTTATAATGCTGATGTTGCATTTACAAAAGCCTACAATCAGGAGCACCAGAAGGGGCTGCAATCATTATGAAGTGACTGCTCTTTGCCTCTTAGCAGTCCAATCAAGCACTGTCTGTTCTGGCTCGTCTTGAGGATTCCTTCTATTCTGAAGCTCCCTACATCCTCTGACAGAGGATGAAAACATCTAAGACACAGCATGATGCCCATCCCATCCAAATGATATGTGGTTAATTTTATTTAACAATACACTGTGTGCCCACTGTCTGGAATCCCCATGTGATTAAATTGGCAAGAATTTATCTTCCTGGTATGTGATATCCTGTGACAGATGTATTCTATATATGTAAACTTTTATTTTGAAAAATTACATCAAAAGGTTGGACTGTTTCTGCCTCATTTCTTGATTCACCCTACTCAGCTTGTTTCCAGATATTTTGGATGGGAAACATTGAATAAATTTGGGACTGCATCTATCCAACTCCCAGTGAGGAGGGGCCCACAATACAAACCTGTTCTTAATTTAACACTGCTTTGGAAATCTCATTTTGAGACCACTGCATGACTGGTGCAGGAAACATCAAAATGTTACCCTGCTGCAGTGATCCCTGTATTTGATGTACAGCATATGAGTGTGTTCAGAGCATTGTTGAGGTGACTCTGCTACATCTGTTCGGCAAGTATCTGATGGGACTATGTAGAGCAAGCTTTATTCTGTATCTAACTCCATGCTATACATGTCCTGAGAGTGTATGTTGGAATTCTGGAAGCATTTGATGGGACAGTGCAGAGGGTGCTGTGCTCTGTGTCTAATCTGTGCTGTCCCTGTTCTGGGAATGATTGATTAAAACTGAAAGATCGGCGGATGCTATAAGTCAGAAACAAAAATAGAAGTTGCTGGAAAAGCTCAGCAGGTCTGGCAGCATCTGTGGAGAGAAATTAGTGAATGTTTCAGGTCGCGTGACCCTTCTTCTCAATCAAGTTCCAGCAGTTTCTATTTTTGTTTTTGGGAATGATTGTTACTCATACTAACATCTCTCAACCAAAAAGCATAAAATGAACTAAGAACTAATTTAAAATGTTTCTCCATGATAACCTGCATCCCAATAACATTAGTATAGTACTGTAATTGCAGCAACAAATTGTTTCCATGAATGAAACTTAGCCCCTCAGCATGGGGTCAGCTCCATTCTGAAACCAGATGAATTACTGTGCTATCGTGAACCCTGCAGGCAGTGCATCTGTACTTGATACTCAAGTGTTAAGTGTAGTTAGGAACAATTTAAATATCCATTAAGAAATATAAATACTGAACTGACAGAATTGGTTTTGGAGAGCAGAGAGAGCTGGTCATGAATAATGAAAGAAACTATTACAATGTAGATTTAGTCCAACCTAACCAAATGCATTTTCTGTGGAAGATAGTTGTTTGATATTGATTACAAGTTATGGTGTAATATGACCATTTATCTTTGAAATGTGATTACGTATATAGAATAAATCACTTCCTTTTTATATTGCCAATGTAGTTTGTGATCTCCATATGAATAACCTGTTAGAAATACCAATATTGCAGTCACTTATGGGCTGAGGAGCAGGGTTTGTGTCAATTTAAAATAGGACAGAACCTTGAGTTGAACATGTGCCAGGGAGACATTTCTGTAATTTTGACATTAAATAACACAACAGTGTTGACAGTCTATGGTCAATTTGCAGACCCATTGATTTACATGTGGGATCATGCACCTCGTGGTGTAAACATTTTGCAAAATTCTCTCCATCGTTATTGAATTCTTCCATTTCAATTGATGCATTTCTTCTTCCAATCATTACTCACTGTGTGTGTGTTTTTGCGTGTGAGAGAGTTGTCTAATCAGGGGATTGGGCACCTGACTACATGGATAAGCTGCTCTTGCTGACTGAAGACTCTTCAGAGTTGGCTGCAAGGGAAGATCTGATCACTGGTATAATGGGCCTTTTAATCTTAATTGCAAGTCAGGAAAAAGCATTACACATCTTTCCTGGCTTGAGTGCTTCAGAGATTGCATCAATTCTGGTCCTGAATCTTTGCTTACAGTTTTCCTGTCTGTACCCTATAGTGTAGTGAAGCTCTAGAACATTGTCTCTGACATAGGGAAGCCCCTGACCAGAAACTTAGATGGAGGAGAGTCCTCAAATGTTCTCCTGGTGTAGGGGAGCCCCTCACCGTGCATTCTGTGTTAGCAGAATCCCTGACCATCATGTCTTTTGTAGAGGAACCTCTGACCATAGCCTTAATCCAGGGGAACCCCTAACAGTTATGTCTGTTGCACAATAGCCCCAGTACCTCTGGTATAAGGGAACCCATGAATGTATTCTCAGGTCTGGACAGGCCATCAATGGCCCTAGTGTTGGGGAGTCATACCCATACTCTGGTGTAGAAGATGCCCAACCACATTATAGTGTAGGGGAGCCCCTGGCCATACACGGGTGTAGGGGACCCCATTGCAGTTTTCCCTGGCATGGGAGAGTCCGTGGCCATACTATCTGGTATAAGGATGCCCTTGACCCTACTCTCTGGCATATGAGAGCCCCTGACCTAACCCCCTGGTGTAGGGGAACCCGGACCACCCTATCTGGTGTAGGGGACACACTGGCCCTAAGCTATGGATGTCACTGAGTGTTCTTTCTGGAGTAGGAGAGCTCCTCACTGGTGTAATGGAGCCCCCAACAGTATCCTGAATATAACTGGCTCAGTGGTTAGCACTGTTGCCTCACAGCACAAGGGTCCCAGGTTTGATTCCAGCCTCGAGTGACTGTCCGTGTGGAGTTTGCACATTCTCCCTGTGTCTGCGTGGGTTTCCTCCGGGTGCTCCGGTTTCCTCCCACAGTCCAAAGATGTGCAGGTCGGGTGAATTAGCCATGCTAAATTGCCCATAGTGTTAGGTACATTAGTGAGAGGGAAATGGGACTGGATGGTTTACTTTTTGGAGGGTTGGTGTGGACTTGTTGGGCCGAAGGGCCTGTTTCTACACTGTAGGTAATCTAATCTAATCTAACCTCAAGTGTTTACAATTCCCTAATTTTAGTCTGAGAGATTTCCTGACCATACATCTTTGTACATGGCTGATTGAATGTTTTGCTTTTCAACTTCAGTCAGATTGCAAAGACAGTTCAGGACTTTGCTTACCCAAAGTTATCCATTATTCCTATGATGGCAACCGATGGACTTTGGTCTATTGCTTGCCCTGTCTGCTGGATCGTAATTGTGGAAGAGAAATTGAGTCTTGAGTGTGTGTGTCCAGGCCATTTCTGACTTAGAACTTCAAATCGTTCCATGAACCATCTCCAGGTGCACCCTGCATGTGCAGTCTCCCCCCTCCACGTGCCATTTCCCATGTGCCCTTCAATTGTCAACCCACCTAAACATGTCGTCTTCTCACACTGTCTAATCCTCACACCATCTCTCAGTGTGCCTTCCACATGCTGTCTCCCCTGTCTGCCATTCTGTCTGCATGCCAGCTCCCCCATGTGCCCTCCACATGCCATCTGTTTTGCACTCCCTCTATGCCTTCTATGTTTCATCTCTCCTGCCCTCCCTCTGTTCTATCCCCCGTCTGCCCACCATCAATCGTGTTTGTTGTCTACTCATCATATACTCTGTCCATTTCACCTGTTTGTGTTGTCTCCACATTACCACCCTACCACCTTCAAGAAGGCATGAACGAAACTGCCTCATTCTCCATTATGATTAATTCTGTTACTGATTTGATTTTAGGTTTCATGACCCTTATCTTTTATGTGGGGGGGGAGGAATGCCTTCATGGTAAATTCTGTAGATCTGAAATGTAACAGAAAATATAGGAAAGACCGAGCAGGTCAATCAGCATCTGACAAGGAAGATTGGTTAGTGTTTTGGGTGAAATCTGTTACCAGTTATGATGTTTTGGCCCCCACCCAAAACATGAACTACTCTTTCTCTGTATGTTGCTGTGTGACTGGTTGTGTATTTGCTTTTTTTTGTATCTTCTTTTAAGCAATTACTTTCAGACTATTTTAAATTGCAAACCCTGTATCTGTTCTATAAGATATTAGATCATTTAGCCACCTAGAAATTTGTAGACAAGCACTTTGCATGGCCTTGCTCTGTTTCCTTTTCTTACTTTTTTTCCTTCTTTCTGACTCTGATTAAACTTCTGCGTCAATCTCCTGTTCATGTTAGTATGATTAACAAGCTGCTGATGCATCTACCTTGCTTGTCGCCTTTCAGGTTAGCACTCAGAATATGAAGATGGGTGGGCTTCCACGGAGCACCCCACCCACACAGAAACCGCCCAGTCCCCCTGTGTCAGGAAAGGGCACCCTTGGGTAAGTGGATAATGCAACTTGGGGCAAAGACTTTTCGAGATAACTCTTCACTCCCTCAGGAAATTATTAACTGTACATTGATGTTTAACATGCACAGTCAGCCTCGTACAATTGATTCACTTGCCTACCTCTCACTTCCCTGATAGTGGCACACGCAATCCTACTGATAGCTTCTCCAAATAGACAGACATCATGACTGACCCGTCAGTAGCCTGAAGCATAGGAGGGTTGGCATAGAATTGCAGCTGAATTTGACATCTGAGTAACGTGAAAGGTTGATTTCTTGCCCTATCCATCAATGTTTGTTGGTGTGTTGCACCATCCTGTGGTGGACCATGTATTTAGCCAATAGCAAGACTTAGCCATATTGGTGGATGTGCATTTGTTGCTTTCTATTTGATGCATGTTTTGAATGTCAAACATAGTTTAAAAATATTGGCATTGACCTCCTACAATTGCCTAAAACGTAGTGACTCCCAAGTCATATTATGGGTTCAAGTCTCACACCAGTAGTCAAGTTCATAATCCAAGCAAACAAATCAGTTCTGAAGAAGCACTGAATTAATAGAGGGGACTCTGCAGATGAGATATTAAACAGAGATCCCATTTCTTTGAAGAGAACGTATGAATGAAAATCTGTCAATGCGTGTGTATATTTCAACAGGATGTGTATGTCAGTGACGTGTGTGCACAAGCAGTACATGTATGTCAATGATCATTGTTTATGCCTACACATCTTCACAATACTAGAGTGTCAGTGAACATCATGATAGGTACAAGTTGATTTCGACTAATTTGCTTTCCCTCTCTGTAGTCGGCATTCTCCTTATCGTACGCTGGAACCTGTCCGCCCCCCAGTCGTCCCAAATGACTACGTTCCAAGTCCAACTCGCAACATGAGCTCCTCACAGCAGCAGAGTCCGGTGCGGACAGCTTCTGTAAATCAGAGAACAAGGACATACAGGTATAGAAAATACTGGGTCCCATCCGACTCTGCAGAGCTTAATTTAAATGTAATAAGCCACATATCTAATTGCAATAGTTGCACCCATTGCTGTGCCACATGTTACTTATAATTTTATGTAAGTCTTTTCAAAGTATGGTCATCATTGTTTTGTAGGAGAAAGTGAGGACTGCAGATGCTGGAGATCAGAGCTTAAAAATGTGTTGCTGGAAAAGCGCAACAGGTCAGGCAGCATCAAAGGAGCAGGAGAATCAACGTTTCGGGCATAAGCCCTTCTTCAGGATTCCTGAAGAAGGGCTTATGCCCGAAACGTCGATTCTCCTGCTCCTTTGATGCTGTCTGACCTGCGCTTTTCCAGCAACACATTTTTAAGCATCATTGTTTTGTAGAAGGGGAAACACTAGATTCTGCTCGACCAAGGCATTTTTGAAAAAATATATAATATACCCTGTTTGGTGTATTAAGCTGCAACTGCATAGAACGTGAGGAGATGCAATCTGGATTTCAAAAATTCTGTGATTTCAGTTGGGTACTGTCGAGTGGAGAGAAGAGATGGGGTGTCTAAGATCCTATACCCATTTCACAGTCAACTCCTCTTTGGTGCAGGGAGACTGACTCCAGATAATTTAGGAGAGAACCAGGAAGAGTGGTGGCATGCTCCCTCAAACTACGTGTGAGTGCTGACATGTACTGTGATTTGTGTATTGCAGCAGCAGTGGGAGCAGTGGGGGAAGCCACCCGAGTAGCCGTAGTAGCAGCAGGGAGAACAGCGGCAGTGGCAGTGTTGGGGTTCCCATTGCTGTACCAACTCCTTCTCCACCCAGTGTCTATCCAGGTAAGGGCTATCCACGTGCAGTGCTCATCACTAAAATTCTGCCAGACTTGCCTTTCACTAAATGCAGCACTCAGATCTCTCCAATATACAGCAGCTTTATCACATCTCACCAACAAATGGCAGCTTATCCAGCTTCTTAAATCCCACCCTCACTTTTGTGATCCCTCAGAATAAATTTGCTAACGTTAAGTACTTCCAGAATGTTTATATGACAATTGAGTACTATGTTTCAGATGTTGGCCTTGGGTTTGGGTTTTGAATTCAGTCCCAGGTTGTGACCGGGAAGAACTTCCCTGCTACCTGTCTCAATACAGTTTATAGTGAGAATGGAAGTATTGCTAATCCACCACTAAGCTCATTGTGGCTGCAAAATGGCTGATATGTAGAGTGTGAAAATGTCATGCCTTGGCAATGTTAGATAAGATGATGTAGAGGGAACTTTGTATCTAACCCCATGCTGTCTTTGCTCTGGCAGTGTTTAGTGCTGACACTGGGCACCTCGTAATATGAATATAGTTGAGCAATGATATATTCAAGGTAAAAAGAAACATTTATTATAAATAAGAAAATGGCAATTTTGAAATAGAGCTAACGATGTGATGCTGTCAAGTCTATTGATGGAAAGTCTGGCATGCTAACTCTTGGTATTTTTCATTAATCTCTTAAAAGCTTAAGTTATTGAATGAAATTTAAACCATTATAGTGGTGTAACCGTGCCGCAGTGTCATTCTGAAGTGTTTGCTGTCATATTGTTGACTAGTAATAATACTTGAATGCACTTTTCAGTGCCACGTCCCTCCCGTCTCTTTGGCTGTTGCCATTTGCCCCTCATTAGGTTATTTCCCCATCATTCTTTTGTTTTGTCCTGTGCGAACATTTGAGGGAAACCGTTAACTTTCATCTTTGGCCTTTGCGTATTAAGAATGGCAGCAACCTTCAAGCATTTAACCCAAATGGTTAATTTCTGGATAAAAGAGTATCACTAAGCATACTGTGTAGCAGGAGGTCATCATGATTCTGTCAGTGATTGATCTTCATTCTGTGCTCCTTTTATCAATGGGAAACACTGGGAACAATCTTCAATAATTTATCCCCTCTGGACTTTCTAATAAAAATTTGAAGAGGAAATTTTGAAGGAAAGAATATAGGGAAAGATGACCAGTTCAGTCACAAGAACTCAAAAGAGTAGAAGAAATAGGAGCAGGAGTGGGTTATATGGATCAGTGAGCATGCTCCTCCATTCAGAATGATCATGACTGATCTTGGACTTATAGTCATAGAGATGTACAGCACGGAACAGACCCTTCAGTCCAACTCATCCATGCCGACCAGATACCCTAACCTAATGTTGTCCTATTTGCCAGCACTTGGCCCATATCACTCTCAACCATTCCTATTCATATACCCATCCAGATGCCTCTTAAATGCTGTAATTGTACCAGCCTCCACTACTTCCTCTGGCAGCTCATTGCACATACGTACCACCCTCTGTGTGAAACAATTGCCCCTTTGGTCCCTTTTAAATCTTTCCCCTCACCCTGAACCTATGCCTTCTAGTTCAGGACTTGCCCCACCCCAGGGAAAAGACATTGTCTGTTTATCCTATCCATGCCCTCATGATTTTGAAAAGTTCTATAAGGTCATCCCTCAGCCTCTGATACTCCAGGGAAAACTGCCCCAGCATATTCAGCCTCTCCCTATAGCTCAAATCCTCCAACCCTGGCAACATCCTTGTAAATCTGAACCCTTTCAAGTTTCACAACATCTTTCCGATAGGAAGGAAACCAGAAATGCGCGCAGAATTCCAAAAGTGGCCTAACCAATGTCCTGTACAGCTGCAACATGACCTCCCAACTCAGAAACTTCGCTCTATTTTCTTGCAAGCTCCCCATATCCCTTGACTCCCCAAGTGATTAAAAATATATTTAATGATGAATATCTACAGTTCTCTGTTGTGTCACAGTACTTATAGACGCAAGTCACAATTTACTGCACTTTCGTGGTGTAAAATGCAGAAGATCACCATGGCCTAGCCAGTAGCTATATATTGGATGCACATGAGGGTTGTTAGTATGAAATATTTCATATAAGAGATTAAATTTACTTTAAATACCCTCACATCTCATGGATGCACTGACTGATGGAGTGCAGAAAATCTTGCATTGATCTTATGAATCCAACAATTTGATTTGACCTCACCAGAGACTGCTACCCTCTTGTACTGCTGATAATATGTCAGTTAGAGAGGAGACAAACATTTCGAGTGACTTTTGATATAATAAGCATTTGCCTTTTCCAAATAAGCCACTTTGTAGCAGCTAAATAAATCAAAACCTGTTCTTTCTTCAGGGAATTCTGACTGGTGTTTTGGTTGCACATAAGTAACTCTCCCTGTCACTGCTGTGCTCCTGATGTAATCTCCAACATTCTGGCCACAATCCAGAAAAGTTGCAGATTTGATCCCTGCTGTCATAGCTGATGGCTGTCGAGCATGAAGAGATGCAACTTTTAAGCCTTGGTCTTTTTTGAAGAGGCGTACTGTAGAGTAGTGCTTTTCAACTGGACTAGTTCAAATCTCGCCACAGCAGCTGGGGAATTTAAAATTAAAATCTAGTATCTGTAATGGTGACCATTTATATTACTGGATTGTTGTAAATTTTCAGCTCATTCAAAAATGTCCTTTTGGGCAAGAATTCTCAGGGCAATTATTGATGATCAATAAAGTGATGTCCACATTATGGCGATGTATGAGAAAATGAAAACTTGATGAACTTCTTGTTTCTGATAATTGTCCAGCAATCCCTGTTCTAATGAAGGGTGTGTGTAGAGTTTGGAGACTTTGGCTCTGATGCCCCAGCAGTTAAACTGAGTTTCTTGAAGTGAAGAAGAGCATCAGGCACCAAAAAAAAATTGACAGGCTCAAGAATCAGCAATAAGTGGGATGCAAAATGATATTAGTGATTGGTGATCAATCTCTGTTTCCAGTTTGAAGCAGACACTCCCTTGGTATGTTAGATTGTGCCTGAGTTGGTGGTATGAATTGATAGTGTCTGAATATTGTAATTTTCAATCAGCTGATGGGTGTTCTGTTCTAGGGCCTGTGTTGCAATGTTATAAGCATGGTTCTTGCATGATTGGAACTTTAACTAACTGCTCAACAGGCTTTCTCGCCCTAGCTAACGTTCTCGTTTGTGTTAATCCTTCTTTTACACCCTCCCCTAAGGCTCTGCTGGTACCCCTCCACCACCTACCACACCTAATCCTACTCCAGTCCCTGTTCCTCCTACTGCTGCAGTACCTGCTTCAACTCAAGGTTCTGTTCCTTCTGCAACCCCTACCCATGTTCCAACACTGACCCCAGACTCCGTAGCAGGAGCTCAGCCCTTTACTGATGGCTTCATCTCACCATCTCTCCCTGCTGTCTCTTCCGCTCCTACTGCAGGTGAGTCCTTCTTTCTCTCTGACTTTCTCGCTTTCTCACCACAGTTGTTTCTCAGGCAGTTTTGCAATAAATTCTTGATAAAACTGACTCTGACTAACTTGGCTTAAAAAGATAATGCAGCACATCTGTTACAGATGAAGATTTATTAGTGATTCATTAATGTGTAAAGTCAGGGTGGGGGTGATATTTGGCACAGTGAATAGAAAGAATTAAGAGCCTTGACTTGAGTTGTCTCAGTTCCAGTTCAGTTTCGCTGAACAGCCCCAGCAGTTCCCTGCAGTTCTCAGTATTTACGTCAATGCAGTGTGTGGGTGCAAAATGGGCACAAAAATGGGAAGCAGTTCTCCATTCTTTATCCCACATATTCCCAGCTGCATGATTTTGTTTCAATTCTGTTGGCAGTGAACCCTTTTTTCTATAAATCCAAATTGCACTGAGCCTTGGTTGGACACTCTCTAGAAGCCTGCATTCTGCTTCGGGTCCCGAACCCCAGGAAAAATACATAGGCCCTATTGCAGTGCAGGTTCACCAGAGTAACGCTAGATTTTAAAAGGTAAGGTCAGCTTGCATGAATTTTTCCCTTGTGATTTGAAGGTTCAGGGTTGCCCTAATTGTATTCTTAGAAAATGATACAGGGATGTGATAAGATAGTTAGAGGGAAATTAGTTTCTCATGTGGGGCAAGTCCAGAACAAGTCCAGAACAAGTGTCTTAAAATTATATCTGGATCATTCAAGAGTAAAATTGGAAAGCAATTCTTCATTGTCATCTCTGAGAAGATTGACTAGATTGGACCAATACTAATTGGAGTTTAGAAGAATGAGAGATGATTCTGTTGAAATATTTAAAAAGAGAGCAGTGGAGGCTGGGTAGTTGAATTCAAGGCTTTCAGACAGACATTTGAGGAACCTAAATGTCCTATTTCAGCTTCTTTTTGTTCATACGTAGGATAGAGGAATCTAAAACTGTTTTCCTGGAAGGATGCTTTTGCTTGTGATAAATTCAAAGATTCAGATTGACTTTGTTAGGTAAGGATATAGAGGAATAAGGACTAATAATTGGTAAATGGAGTTGATTTACATTTCAGCTACTGGTGATAAAGACGTTGAATGGCTGCTCTTGTTCCTATGTTGCTAAAATAGGCATCCCGATGTGAGTGGGACTTCACTGCGATACTCAAAACTATATTAAGATCACTGGACAATGATCTGAAGAGGGAGTGAACCTGCTAAATCCTGTTATAGAATAGGGACTATGTGAGTGGTGGTTAGGGCTTGGTTAACTGTTTTGTTTAGCTCGTGCCTATCATGCTGCATACAGTTTTGGTCTTTTTAAAAAAGGGATATATTTGCAGTTTAGAGAACACTAAGTTGATTCCTGTGATAAAGGGTTGTCATCTCTGAGAAGATTGACTAGATTGGACCAATACTAATTGGAGTTTAGAAGAATGAGAGATGATTCTGTTGAAATATTTAAAAAGAGAGCAGTGGAGGCTGGGTAGTTGAATTCAAGGCTTTCAGACAGACATTTGAGGAACCTAAATGTCCTATTTCAGCTTCTTTTTGTTTTGTTATACACAAAACTCAGACCTCTTTGTTTGCATGTCTTTAGGAAGGGCATTTAATCACTGAGTCACAGCACACCAGCATGTGCCTCTGTTTCAGATCTGATTTTGTGATTTTTCAAGCAATGTCTTGACCGCTGCAGTCAATTAGGAGCTAGAGGCTTTAACATTATTTGGTGATTGGGAACTCAGCAAAAAAATTCAGCTAAGTCTTTCACAAAAAGTTCTGAACACTTCTTCTTGGCTAGAATAGTACTGATAGAGCACCAAGTCATCCGGTGGAGAGCCATGGCCTAACTTTATCCTTGGCCTGTGCTTATCTCAGCTATGGTCACATTAAGGATGATACAGATCACCTCAGGACAAGAAGAGGGGTTAATTGACATGCTTCCTCCCCTAAGGCGCTCTCCTATGACTGACAGAGTAAATATGTTATAATAGACAAGTAATTGCTGCTGGTTTGTCTTACGATTCCCCCTCCCGTTCCAGTTGGCTTTTCCTCGAGCCTCCTATCTCACTGTCAACCAGTTGAGTGACAGAGTCCAGGTTGAAGTGTCGACAGGATAGTATGTCGGCTTCACGAACACCTGTTGGAGTGTGTGGAGCTGCTTTATCGTATTCAATGTCTCAGTGCTGGAGTTACTCTTTAATTTATGTAAAAGCTGCCTGTGAAGCATATTTTCCATTGCCTTTATTTGGCTTCATTGCAGTATGAATGAGGTGAGTCTTTCTAAGCAGGGTGATTGGTTTGCATGTCTTGCATGAAAATATCTCCATCTCCACTCGGACTTTTCCTCACTTTCACCTGGTGGAATTATGGAGAGGAGAAAGTGAGGGCTGCAGATGCTGGAGATCAGAGCTGAAAATGTGTTGCTGGAAAAGCGCAGCAGGTCAGGCAGCATCCAAGGAACAGGAGAATCGACGTTTCGGGCATAAGCCCTCCTTCAGGAGTTATGGAGAGACCCATCTGACTACTTTGTTGTGAAATGGGGACAAATTGCTGATTAGCAAGTATGTTAGCAACATTTAATATAATTTGTGGTATATATAGTTTAAATCAAGCTGGTGCTCAAATCTGGGTGAAAATCTTTGCTGAAAAATTGTCCACTTTTCAGATGAGTAATTTAATGAAGACCTGGTCTGTACCCTCAGTCAGCTCGATATAAAAAAAAATCCTGTGGCAGTATTCGAGGTAGAGTAGTGGAATTGTCTTGGTGTCCTCACCAAAATTTATCCAAGCAACATCACAAACAGATTATGTCAAATTACACAGAACGTACAGCACAGAAACAAGTTATTCAGCCCTACCGTTTTGTGCTGAAAGCAGTTTCAAGCATGGTTTGTCAAGAGGTAATTTCCTCATTGCTGATTTTGGGATCTTGCAATTTCACAGTTGCACTACTTATATCAGTGACTCGCAGTTTCATTGACTGGAGAATCCTGTGGGAAGTCCACAAGATCATGAAAGACTTGAGAGAAATACAAATTCTTATTCATTTACGGGCATTTTCTCCATACAGCTTGTTTCATATCTAAATGTGAATCTCTCTCAAATATTCTAGGGCACACTCCTCAATTCTACAGCATGAATCGACCAGTGCAGCGGCAGAATCCTACCACCATAGGAGGATCTCTACCCGGCTATAGACGGCCACCCTCCATGACCTCGCAGGGTAACATCCAGAATCAAATCAACGGGGGCCCATTCTACAGTCAGAACCAGGCAACTGAATCACGAGGTAAAGATAGTGTTTGGCAATATCTGCTATTTGTTGTAATTCTCTTCTGCAGGACAACTCTGGGAGCTTTGAATTGCAACAGAGAGAAACTAAATCTTCAAAATGCAGGTGTTTTTCCATTCTCAAATGGAACTGGAAGTACAAATGGATGTTTTGTTCACATTCATGAAGAACTGAGATTTTCAAAGTTTGTCGTTTTGATTCTTCAGTCAGACCCAAAATCCTACATTACTGCACAGCTGATTGCTACTGATCCAGTGATCCTTGGCAAATAAGAAAGGCAGGAGAGATACAATTCATTTAACTATTATTTTATATACTCATCCTCATTGTGAAGGCTTCATTATGAAATTGGCTGTTTTTACAGAACAATCATAGTAAAGGTCACAAAATCTGAATCTATCTCTTTCTAAAGCTGTGTTATGACCGATGATTGTTTTTTTTTTAGGAAATTGTCATATCCAGTAACACAGACCTCAGCTGTAAGTTGTCACAACAAGTGATCTCTGAAATGGCTGTATCCAATAATGGTGTTGGCCACAATCTTTTAATATACGTTAAGCTCGAAGCTAAAAAGTAGGACGAGCAGAGAAGTAATCTCAGGATTGCTCCCGGTGAGGCTATGAACAGAGAGTGACTGCAGATGAAGGACTGGTGTAGGAGGGAGGGCTTCAGCAATGTGGATCATTGGATACCTTCTGGGAAAGGTGAGACTTGTACAAGAAGGACGGATTGACCTGAACTGGATGGGCATCAATATCCTGGCTGTGAGGTTTGCTAGAGCTCTTGGGAGGGTTTAATTTGGCAAAGGGATGGGGACCGAAGCTACTGATCTGAGGATGGAATAGATAGTGGACAGCCAGATACAGCATGCCGGGAGTCTGTGAGGAAGGAAAGACAATTGATTGGCAAAGTTGCAGTTGGTGTGATGGGTTGAAGTGTGTCTGTTTCTAAAGCAGCAAGTTTCAGGAATAAGGATGATGAACTTAGGTCAGTAGTGGAGCTACGATGTTGTGGTCGTTACGGAGACTTGGATATCACGGGCAGGAATGGTTGTTGGATGTCGCAGGGTTTAAATCTTTCAAAACGAATAGGTGGTGAGAGGTAAAAGAGGTTGGTTGGGGGGGGTGGTTAGCATTGCTAATCAGGGAAAAAAATCACAGCTGCAGAAAAGGAGGTCGTCATGGAGGGTTTGTCTACAGAGCCAGTATGGGTGGAAGACAGAAATAGAAAAGGATCAGTCACTTTATTGGGAGTTTTCTACAGACCCCTCCCCCCAATAGCAATAGAGACATGGAGGAGCAGATTGGGAGGCAGATTTTGGAAAGATGCATAAGTAAGAGGGTTGTTGTCATGGGTGACTTCAACTTCCCTAATTTTGATTGGAACCTCCTTAGTCCAAATTGTTTGAATGGTGCAGACTTTGTCAGGTGTGTCCAGGAAGGATGCTGACTGGGAGGATAGGACATCTTGCATTTGGTGCTTGGCGATGAACCAGGTCAGGTGTCAGATCTCTCTGTGGGAGAACATTTCTGTGATAATGATCACAACTCCCTGACCTTTTGCTATAGTCATAGAGGGATAAGAGCAAATGGTTTGGGGGGAGGGGGTTTGCAATGCTATTAGGCTGGAACTGGGGCACCTAAATTGGAACAGATGTTCTCAAGAAAATGCATGACAGAAATTGGAGGTTTCTGTCCAACTGAGGCAAGGAAGGGATGGTAGGGTGAAGGAACCTTGGTGACAAGGGATGTAGAACATCTAGTCAAGAGGTAGAAGAAAAGCTTACTTAAGGTTGAGGAGGCAAGGATCAGATAGGGCTCTAGAGCATTACAAGGTAGACAGGAAGGAACTGAAGAATGCTAGAAGGGGACATGAGAAAGCTTTAGCAGATAGAATTAAGGAAAACCCTAAGGCATTCTATACTTACGTGAGGAGCAAGAGCATGGCCAGAAGACTGAGGGTAGGGGCAAGATTAGAGTGGTACTGGAAGTGTCCAGCAAGTCAGGGAGCATGCGAGGAGCAGGAAAATCAACGTTTTGGGTAGGAGCCCTTCATCAGCCATTCCTGGAGTTCAACCTGGAAAAGTGTGAAGGGATTCATTTTGGAAGATTGAATTTGAAGCAGAATACAGGGTTAAAGGCAGGATTCTTGGCAGTGTGGATCTTGGGCTTTATGTCCATAGATCCCTCAAAGTTGCCACCCAGGTTGATAGGGTTGCTAAAAGGCATATGGTGTGTTGGCTTTTATTTGCGGGGGGAGATTGAGCCCTAGTTAGGAGGAGAAAGTGAGGTCTGCAGATGCTGGAGATCAAAGTTGAAACTTTATTGCTGGAACAGCACAGCAGGTCAGGCAGCATCCAGGGAACAGGAGATTCGACGTTTCGGGCACAGGCCCTAGTTAGACCACACTTGGAATATTGTGTTCAGTTCGGTCGCCTCATTATAGGAAGGATGTGGAAGCTTTTGAGAGGGTGCAGAGGAGATTTACCAGGATGCTGCATGGACTGGTGGGCATGTCTTATGAAGAAAGGTTGAGGGAACTAAGGTTTTTCTCATTTGCGAAGAAGGGTGAGGGGCGACTTGGTCGAGGTGTACAAGATGATGAGAGGCATAGATAGAGTGAATAGTTAGAGACTTTTTCCCACGGCAGAAATGGCTATCACAAGGGATCTAATCATAGTGATTGGAGGAAGGTTAAGGGGAGATGTCAGAGGTCGGTTCTTTACACAGAGTAGTGGTAGTAAAGTCAGACACATTAGGGACATTTAAGCGACACTTGGATGGGTACATGGATGATAGTAAAATGACAGGTATGTCGGTTAGTTTGATCTTAGAGTAGGATAAAAGGTCGGCACACCATTGAGGGCCGAAGGCCATGTACTGCGCTGTATTATTCAATGTGGTATTTGAGAGTGGTGGCAAAGGACTGGATGACTGTGACAAAGAGCTATAGACCAAAACTTGCTGATGAAAATCTTTCTGACAATAATCTGAGATAAAGTTAATTGTCATTTGGAAAAGCTTGGGTTAATAGATGACAGCTGACATAAACTCTTTAAAGGCAAATTTTGTTGAACAAATGTGAGTGACTTAATTTATGAAGTGTCTTAAAGGATGCATTGAGGTGGACTTTATCTAAAGTGCTCGGAGAAAGTGAGGACTGCAGATGCTGGAGATCAGAGTCAAAACGAATGGCACTGGAAAAGCACAGCCGGTCAGGCAGCATCTGAGGAGCAGGAGAGTCGACATTTCGAGCATAAGGTCTTCATCAGGAAAAGCTTATATTTGAAATGTCAACTCTTCTGCTCTTCGGATGCTGCCTGAATGGCTGTGCTTTTCCAGCATCACAGTTTTTGACTTTAGATAAAGTGCTGTACAAAAAAATTGTTAGTAAAATTGACATCTTGCGTGTTATCATTAACCTTTTAAAATCTTACTGGACTAGCTATATAAATATTGGGCTAAGACACAGGTCAGAGGTGAAGAATTTTGCAGCAAGTAACTCCAACTCCTGCTTTCTATTTACCAGGCACAAGCCAGGAGTGTGATGGAATACTTCCCGTTGCCTTGTGGAGTACCGCACCAGCAACACTCAATAAGCTGAACATTATCCATACAAAATAGTAGTCTGGTTAATTGATATCCCAGTCATCACCTTAAATGTTCATGTCCTCTATCACCAATACACAGTGGCGCAATGTATGCCATCTACAAGATGCGCTGCAGTGACTCATCAAGGCTCTTTTGACAACACTTTTTAAACCTGTGATATCTACCATAAAGACTAAGAAAGGCAGAAAATAGATGGAGAGGAACTTGTAGGTTGTGATGTGCCCAAGTCACTCCATCCTGACTTGGAACCATATTACCATTCCTTCACTGTTGCTAGGTTAGAATCTTTAATAATCCCTCCCTAACACATATGGACTACACCAGCTCACCACCACTTTCTTGAGGCCAAGTGGGAACAGGCAATAATTGTTAGTCCAGCCAGTGACATCCATTTCCCATGAGTGAATTTTAGAAAAAATGTAAAACTATTGGGTTAATCAGCATGGATAAAAAAGAAAAGTTGGCTAAGAGACAAGTAGAGAGTAATGATGAACACTTGTTCTCCAGACTGGAAGGAGGCGTGCAGCAGTGTTTGCCAAGTGTTGACATTAGGATCACTGCTCTTTTTAATCAATACTAAGCCAACAAAAGGAATTTATCTTTAAGTGACCCCACCCAACTATTTGGCATCATTTCCTGACATGGGATTCATAAGTAGTCACCTGAAAAAGCCTGGTTAACGTCTGAACATTATGCCTGTGTTTTAGATCTCAGGGAGCTCTGTGGGACAAAGGCTAGTATGGAAATAAATGTGCTTACAGGAGGCTGAAACTGAATTAACATCATCTTCCTCATTCTTAAGCAGTTGTGAAGTCACTTGGTGCAAATGATATATTTGAATGTGTTCTTGCTCCTGACATTGATAATTTGTGTCCGTGAGCGGCATTTTCTTTCTAATGCCTCTCTCTTCTGGCTCTGACTGTGATGTGGGTTTGTTGATGCAGCTTTGCTTTGCAGTTGTGTTCTTGTTTTGCTTGAAAATGTTTCCTCTCCTGCTTCTCATGGGTGTTTGTTCCTTTCCTTTCCATCATTCATGTGTCTGCTCCTGTGTGCAGCGCCACTGGCTCCACCGCCACCTTCTATTCTGCAGGTTACACCTCAACTGCCGCTGATGGGCTTCGTAGCCAGAGTTCAGGATAACAGTAAGTCCACTCTTTCCACATTCTATCATGGACAGTGAGGCTCTCTGTATCCAGAGAGGTTCTGCAAAAACATTACACCAAGAACAAAACAATCAGAACCAGAAACACTTTCAACTTATCCATCACTGTACATGGACATCTCAGATGTAAAGTATAGCTTATTCTGCACTGTCTCAACAAATACTCCCCGGGCAGGTACAACAGTTGCTTGATGGAAAGTAAACCTTCCTCTATGCTGCCCCATCAAACATGTTTAGACCAGGATTAGATAGAGTAAAGTTCCCACTTTACTGTCCCCTCAGACACTCCAGGGTAGGTAATATATTGGTTACACACATGGTAAAGCTTTCATTGTTCTGTTGCTTCAAACACTTCAGGATAGGTACAGCACAGGTTGAATGCAGAGTTAGAGTTCCATTATAAGTAAAAAGAAAAGCAGCAAGTCCAACAGGTGCAAGGGGAAAGGATTGCTCCATGGCTTTATTGTAGGTATTACATAATACTGGAAATTGGATGCTTGTGTGAACTAGAACTGTAGAAAGGGATTAAGGGAAGAGCGAGGTCCCATTCTGCAGAGGTAGTTAATTATATTTCACAGCTTTTGATAAAGTTAAAAACTGGTGCAGAATGTACAGGATGAATAAGGCAATGGGGAGACACAGGAAGGAAACAATAAAATTTTTGAAATGGTTAGCACTGGTAGATGCAAGAGACAAGCAAGAAGATTGGAGAGGTGGTTAAGGTCTAACTTTGTTGACGTTGGTCTCTAAATATTCTAGGAGTTGTAGGGATCATGGTTATGTAAGTGTTGAAGGGCAGAAGTGCATAGGTTGGAATGCAGTTGTAGAATTGTAGAAGCAATTAAAGAGACAAGTCACAAAGCAATCACTGGCATAATTATTGACTAAAGTGTTTTGCAAAGCACTCCCTTGGACTACATTCTGTCCAATGTAATGGAAACTGCAAAGCAAGTAGTGAATTCATGTATGTGAAATTGGAGCAAGGATGTATATGTAATGTGTTCCATGGGCAGAATATGTGGGGAGCTGGACCTTGGTGTAGGAGAAGCACTGTATCTGTTCGGGTTTGATTTGGAGTATCACTGGCAAGCCACCAGAGCTCAGTCATGGAAGAATGACCTAGTGTTGCAGAGATTATGGTCACTCTCTAGAATGTGGAAGAGAAGGAAAGATGTTCACTGAGGTTGACAGTGATCTGGCCAGTGCAGTTGCTAATGAAGACCAAAACGATCTTGTCATCATGAGAAGATAATAAAAGCACAGATAATGGGGCAGGTCAAAACAAGAATCCTGTCAGCTGGAATGGAAAGTAAAGCAGAAACAAACAATGTCCATGATATCCCAACGATTAATTTTAAGTGCCCCCTATAGATGCAGTTAATGCAAAGTGTAGTGTGTTATAGCTGAGAATTCAGGTGAAAGGCAATGTCACTTAGCAGTCTTCTTGAGTACATCATATTTGAAAACCATTTATTGGTGTTAAAATTGTTCTGCCCAGCACAAATACATGGGTTTTAAAATCTGTAGGGAGCTGTAATAATAATACTTCCCAGTTTATGACCTCTTTGCACAGCTGCCTTTTCATTTGTCCCTATTTTCCCAGTCCCTCCTGAAAATACATGATGGGCATAGTCCCACATTGGCATCACATGTCCACCACGATGTCAGTCAAGAATTAGTGTTGGATTCAGCACAAAGCTCCAGAGGTGAGCTTCTGCAATCTGAATTCAAAAGTGTAACCTTTTTCCCATTTTCCACATCTGGCATTTTCTGGGTGAAGTTACCAATTGGGTGCCTCTCTGTCATTTTCTGTCTATGCCCTTTCAGTGTTTGTCTTGAAGTTGTTCAAACTGATCGAAGATTCTAAGTGCCAGCTATGAAGTATTCATCCTGTAGTCGGTGCGGAGTCTGTACCATATCCTAGTAGTGTCTAAATACTATACTAGCTGATTCACGTGATGCTTGACGACTCTGTGTCTCATTTTGGATGGAGAACTGGCCAGCTGATGAAGGTTTGTCACAAGCTAGACAGGCTACGGCAGCATTTATATTTCTGATGTATGGCACTAAAACTATTTTGAGGCTGGGACTTTGAAATTGATGGAAGCAAATTTATTTTCAAAATAAAGATTACTCTTGTCAGTGAAAATTTAAATGATTTTGCTAATGTTAGCAAAATATTATCTTCTGTAGAACTTGCATAAATTACATGGAGTTAGGGAAGAGGTTTTTTGCAACCAATATGCAGATACTCCAAGTATAACCTGTTCCAAATTGAAAGCTTATTGCAAGTTTTCTTTGCTTATGAATACCTCTGAACCAGAAATATTGCAGGTTCAAGGTCTGCCCCAGATAATAATCTGGGTTGACATTCCAATGCAGTACTGAGGGTGTGTTGCACTGTTGGAGAAACCATTTTTTTTGAATAAGAGCTTAAAACTGAGATCCCATCTCTTCTCTGGTTTTAAACGTATGACATTCAAGGATGAGGGGATCTCTCAATATCCCAGGCTAATATTGTCCTCGGCCAACACCTGAAACAGATATATATGCTCACTTATCTCATTGTCCAATTCAAGCTCCCACAAAGGACAAATTGTCTGTCATGTTTCTTTTACTGTGACTGAGATTTATCTTCAAAATACTTAGTTGGCTGTGAAACTCTTAATGTCCTGAGGTCAAGAAAAGTGCTATCTGACTGCAAGTCTTTTTGCTTAACATGATATAAACTTACAGTTTCAGATGGCTCCACTCCACCTCCTCCTCCTCCACCGGCTGATGTAGTGTTTGATGAGTCACCACCTCCTCCCCCGCCACCAGAGGATTATGAGGAAGAAGAGACAGCTGTGGTAGAGTACAGTGACCCATATGCTGAGGAGGATCCACCATGGGCACCCAAGAACTATTTGGAGAAAGGTCAGTGGAACAAAAAAACAAAATTTGTGGTGATCATTCTGACTTTCCATTCTGGCTGCATCTCCACATCCAGTAAATTTTCAGTAATTCATAACATTGTCATGCTTTTTGATGTGAGATACTCTCCAGCGTTCGGCATCACTGGCCAATGCCAATCTGTAAGTGAATGCTGGCATCTGGAGTCTTCCTGCCAGCAGTATAGGTAACATTTTACTGAGACCCCATGATCCTTCCTTTGCATGCCATCTACTTGAAAGCATCATGTGACGGTGTGTACAGCATGTCTCTTTGTAGATTGAGTGTGTTGCATTTGAAGACCAACATCTGGGTTGAACTTTATTGGGGACCAAACTCTTGTCACCGTGATAATATGTTGGGACATAGTTAACTATCTGAGAATAAGATAGGCAGTCCCTCCAAGATAGGAAGTCCCAACCCTTGAGAACTGCTGGTCAGTCTGATTAACTGGGACTTCTGTATTGTCAGCAGCACTCAAAGCAATTAGTGGTCACTGCTGGAACTACAGGTAGTCCTGAGGTTGGTGATGAATCCAAGGGTTATGGCTGGGGACTCCGACTGTGGACAGGATGGTGATGGGAGGGGAGGATTTTATAGGCTGGGTTCATGGTGAAACACTAAAGGAAGGGGTTATCATCTTGTGGGGAGGTGGATTGAAAGTGCCTCCACTGAGCACAATGTGTCCCAATGTGCTATCCTACCTTCATGATTCTCTGGAACTTGCTGAGTGGCCCGTTGCACAGCCACACTTTATCACTTTATTGTGCTGGTAGTTGAATGTGTCCCTTAAGCAACCAGTTCAGGGCCTGAGTTGGTCAACAAGTGAATGGGCTTTCAGGTGCTACCGTCTCTTTCCTCATCCTTCCGTAATATGGGGCAGTTCATGTTCAGAAGGAAGCTGGCCATCAGCTTTATTTTAATGTCCATCTCCCCTTTCCAATAAGGAGTTGGGGAGGCAGAGCTGTAAAATTCAATCCCTGATTTTAGACAAGTGACTCAACACCTCATCTTACATTACTTTCCTTGCCAGGTAAAATAAAAAATGATGTCTTTTACTTTCTCTAAAATGTCTAGATTCTCAACCATAAACTCATTTCCTATATTGTAGACCAGACTACTGCTTTGAAAAAAACAATGTTACCCAGCATATGAAAGATGCGCAGTGCTTTCAAGTTGCAGATGCGATACTAATTTTTGATTCAGCACATAACTTAACCTACTGAAACACATGGAACTCAATGTAATCCGCAGCATTCCCCCTCAAAGATCTCAGTCAGAGAGTTGTCAATAAAATGTACTATCTCTAGGCTGGCCTGATACTGTGACCTGTGCCAAGGTCCCTTGAGACATTTGCAATAGACATACATTTCCACAGATATCTTTCAATATTGAATAGAAATTATGTAGAATAGCATAGAATCTGCAGAATAGAATGTTTATGCTCCACATGAGCATCTTCTTCACCCAACCGTATCATCATATTCTTCTAAACCTTTCTTCTTTATTTGTTTCTCTAGTTTCTTCTTAACTGCAATTGTACAATTCATTTCACTTTTGGGACAGAGTTTCATATCCATACCACATTTTAGATTCTGAATTGAATTTGCTGGGATATCCTGTAGGTTTAGTCTGCCTGAGTAGTGGAGATATCTTCTCAATGCCCACTTCCTCAGAACCCTTGATTTTCTTAAAGATCTGTATCAGGTCAATCTTCTGGCATTTCCTCACAATTTTGCTATTTTCATATTTTTCTATTTACACTGCATGACATGATCTTGATGCACTTTCCAGCAGTTCTCAGGAGTCTTCATCAGGAGGTTCCAGCTTTTATGAATATCTATCACTAGAGGCTTTCTTTCTGATGTCTGTATTCCTAAAGGTTTACTGATCTTGCAGATGTTTAGGGTTAATCAAGTACAGAGGGGCTTTTATTTTGACAATATGCCAGAAAGATTAGTTTTTTGAATGTGACAGTAATCAAGTTCAAAACCACATGTAATGATCTGAACCTGGAGTTCAGGCTGCTTGACCTTAATGAAAGATTTTAAGTTGAGCGTTTAACATGAAACTTTTTCTTTGTTTATGAACTGCTTCCTTTGATAGCTTTTGATAACCCAGCGAATGCTGGATGTTGGTCTGATGGTCTGTTGCTTAAGAGTTTCTGATAGCATTTTAATTAGTTGAAATTAGACCCACCTCCGGTTTTCTCCACAGCCCAGCAACCTTTTCCATTTCAAATATTTATCCAATTCCCTTTTGAAAGTTGCTATTGAATCTGCTTCCATGCCTGTTCCAGATCATTATAATTTATTCTGCAAATATAATTCTCATGCCCCTCTGGTTCTTTGCCCATTCTATTAAATCTGTGTTTTCTAGTTATAGACACTTCTCCCATTAAAAAGTTTTCCTTATTCAATCTATGAATACCATTCATGACTTTAAACATTTTATCAAATCCCCTGCTAACCTCTCTGTACACAGGGGAACAAACAGCAGTCCACTCTTTCCCCATAACACACGACCTATATGCTGTTATTTTGGGAAACAACTCTCCACAATTCCTCAAGCGTGGTGCCTAGAATTGGACGTAGTGCTACAAATTAGTGGTGTAATCAGTGTTTTATAAATGTTTATTGTAACTTTCTTGATTTTATACTTTGCCTCTATTGGATGTTAACTTCCGTTTCAGCTTTCTGCTGCCTTTAAAGATTTTTATACATACATCCCGAGATACCTCTATTCTTGCACAAAATGAGACAATTTAATTTATACGCTTGCCTTATTCTCCCACAGATTCTGTCCAATGGTTCAAAATTTGAGTTGCTCTGAAGTTACCAAATAGCCAAGTTTCTTACAAGAATGGAAATTGAGACAGATAAAGCCAATCAATTTCTTTGAATTCGTCTCTTTATTATTTTAAATCTTTCTCTTCGGAGAATGAGTCCCTATTTTAGTTTAAGCATTTTACAGTTTGTTAAAGGGAAATTCTCTTTGTTGTGGAATTATGACGACTGCATAATTTATAGACCTCATCAAGAACAGCTGTAGGTCTGATTATGACATATAGGGATGGATGATTAATGAGTCATTAATGTGAACATACTTTGTCTGCTATATAATTCTTAACATACAAGCTTATACAACTGTTAAATTGTGAAAAAGATTTAAGTTGTCCATTAGACTTAATTTTATCCTCTCTCAGGTAATAATCACACCTTGGATTGACTGGTTTTGATTCGCTTATTTCTTCTTGTGTGAGATGGTTTTCCTCTAACATGCTTGTTCATTGTGGGTTTAATAAAAACTGTATATGCTCACTGGTCAATGCAAAACCATTTTCATACCAAGAACCTATTTACTTTTATCTAATTTCATTATTAGCTCCTTTCTGACTGAATAGACTCCTCTGTGATGCAGACGAATGTAAAATAATCCTTTTACTACTACAGTTTACCTACTACTTCCATAAGATCACATTTTTGATCCTAAATCAGCACATGCCACTGGACAGGTAATTCAGAGATCCAAACTCAGGTTGTGGGGGCATGAGTTCAAATCCCACCACAGCAACTGGAATTTCAATTCAGTTAATAAATCTGGAATATAAAGCTAATCTCAATCATGGCAAGCTTGACACATATAATTGATTTTTGCAGAAATTGGTCTGGTTCGTGGACATCTTATAGGTAAGGAAATCTGCTGTACTTTTCTAGTCTGATCTACGTTAGACCCAGACTTACAGCCCTGTAATTGACCCTTAACTGGCCTCTGAGGTAGCCTAGAAAGCCATTCGTCAAGGGCATTTTGGGATAGGCAATTCATACTGGCCTTGCTTGTGGCATGGAGAAAGTGAGGTCTGCAGATGCTGGAGATCAAAGTTGAAACTTTATTGCTGGAACAGCACAGCAGGTCAGGCAGCATCCAGGGAACAGGAGATTCGACGTTTCGGGCACAGGCCGAAGAAGGGCCTGTGCCCGAAACGTCGAATCTCCTGTTCCCTGGATGCTGCCTGACCTGCTGTGCTGTTCCAGCAATAAAGTTTCAACCTTGCTTGTGGCATGGACCAGTTGAACTTTGAGGTTACTTAACAGATTCATTTTTCTTTGTTATTGCCTGAGCTATTATGCCACTATTAATTGTTCCTGTTCTCTATTCACAGTGGTTGCTATCTATGACTATTCAAAAGATAAAGAAGACGAATTGTCTTTTCAAGAGGGTGCCATTATTTATGTATTGAAGAAGAATGATGACGGCTGGTATGAAGGAGTGATGAATGGAGTGACTGGTTTGTTTCCTGGCAACTACGTGGAATCCATCATGCATTATGCAGAGTGACATGCTAAAGGCAGCCCCCCGGCAGCTGCCCCCCCTCTTCCCGCTGGTGCACTGCCGCATTCTGTGGCTTCCTGTCATGCTGGAAAAGGAACAAGCTGAAATGAAGGATTTGAGTAAATGATACACACAAATAATGACCTTGTTATTCAACCAGGATAGAGTGAAGTGGCATTGTCTCTCAGGAGTCTGATATTCCTGCTGCCGGTGTAGGCATCAGTGACTGTTGAACTCCATTGTGAAATGAGCTCTTCTGTGTCTGTCTCATGTGCGTGCGCGTGCACACATGCACTCTCTCTCTGTCTCCCTCTTCTGTATCTTTCTAACATGTACTGACATGCACATGTCACTGTCTCGGTCTCTCTCACACACTACACTCTGGCACTCTGCCTTTCACACAGTCACTGCCTTTCTAAACTCTCACACATAAATCACTGTCTTTTACACATGCGCGCACGCAGTTTTTCTCCCTGTCTCCTATACAGAAAATCATGTAATGCAGTCATGCTGGTGTTAAGGGTTGACCGATACCACCTTTACTACAGGGCAAGTCCCTTGCCAGGTAATGGTCCAAACAAAATGCCTCTGTGGTGATGCTTCCATATTCTGAATTAAGCTGTCCACACTCCCAAATGCAATCTGCAAGGAAATTCTCAAAGCAGACCTCCTTCAAAAGCTCAAGAAGGAAGTCACCTGGAGAGTGTATACTGGAAGCAGTCATATTAGATGCTGTGTTGTACAGGGTACGCTGTAGTACAGTTCATGTCTGTGTTGGTTGAGTTGAGTCTGCCTTGAGTTGGTTGGCAATCTGGCTACCAGCATTTGAGTAAATTTTGGTAAGTGTGTTTGGCTCTCATCTGTAACTGAGAGAAACAGCTAGAATCTACAATTCTAGATTCAGCATTCCAAGCGTGGGTAGTGTCTGAAGAGAGCAATTTGTTCTGTATAACATTTTGATACAATACACAATGGATACAGTTATTTCACTGTATTTCATTGAAGTAGAGTATTGGTGGGTACAAGTATATCACTGTACAACAGATACAGTGGTGGATACAGGTGTGCCACTGATGCTGGAGTGCTGTGTTGTTAGATACATGTTTGTCACTGGATATGATTAAGGTACATTACTGGTGGGTACAGGTCTGCCACTGTACATTACTGATGTGCAGTACTGGTGGAAAGAGGTCTGTCAGTGAATAACATTGGGGTCTGTTTTGGTGGGAACTGTCAATCAAAACACAGGGGTGCAGTACAAAGATAAGGTCTATCAACTATAACACTGGGGTACGATACTAGTGGGTATAGAAGTAGGAGAAAGTTCATGGAAATGAGTATTATGTGAGAAGTATATTGCATTCTATTATAATGTATATGATTGTGTTTTTTGCACAGTGTCTTGGTTCAATATATTTAATAATCATAGCAGCACTCACAGCTGTTACACATGTTTTAGAGTCGAGGATTGCTTTCATTTTTATTCTAATTCATAGACTAATGTTTCTGAGACAGGTTAATAAAATCTACAGATGGAATTGGTGTAGCCTTATTCAGGTTTTAAATTATCCTGATATAATTTTGACATTTCCCAGTCTGTACCACTGGGGGAAGCACAGAAATAAGAATAAGTTTATAGCCAGGCTACTAGGATTCAAAGGGCTTCTTTTCTGATTAAATACAAAGTACATTGGTCACTAGATTGAACTTTACACTTCTTTATGTTATAAGAACATCAGAAATAGGAGCAGGAGTAGGCCATGTGACTTCTCGGTTCCATTCTGCCATTAGGTTAAATAGACTGATGGGATCCTGAGGATTTATAGATAGAGATGTACAAAAGCAGGGGACATGTAATGAACCTTTATAGAACCCTGATTTGTCCGAAGGTATGCTGAGGCCAAGGCTGACAAAGCACTGGAGAGAGAGTGCAGGGAGATTTATGAGAATGTTCTGAGCTGAGGGTCTTTGATAGGGTAGTTTGAAGAAGCAGAGATTGGTCTCGTTGGGGGAGGTTGGAGATTTGGTGGAAGTCTTCAGGAAGAGGAGTCTATATCATGAAATGAGAGAAAGATTTCCCATTGGTAGAGGGACCAAGTGATTGGCAAAAAAAGACATAATTTATACAATTGGTTATGTGCCATAACCATTCTATCATTACAAATTGACAGGATTTGTTCATCTCACAACAGACTGCTAAAATATGTAACAAAATGCATCTCTCAATTTTAAAATGATGTTGTTGACCCTTAGCAACTTAATTTCACTTTAAGGCAACCAAAATAAAGGCTAGTATTGGATAAATGAGAAAGGAGGTCAGTTCAGGGGGAGTAAAATCGCCTGGCCGAAATTTGTCAGCTTCTATCTTGCTTTGTGCTGCATTGAGTCATCTGATCCTGGATAGGAATAGGTAGCTACAATCAGCCTATGGTTGCTGCTCCTGATCAATTCCTGATCGACCCTGGTAGAAAATGGCTGTGTTGGCAAAGGAGAAGAGGATGGAAGTTTGGGAATTGAAAATGAATAAAGGGACAATTTAAGTAAACGGTTTCTTGAGACTGAATGCTTGTGGGGATCTATGGCACAGCCACTACGAGATCAAGTTTCATCATTACAGATTATAGCAGTTAGTTAATTGGGAAATGGAAATCAGGTCTTTTACATGAATTCCTGATTCTAAATGACTATTTCCTGCATTCGGAATGGGTTTGTGAGCAAATCACAAGGAATCATGCAACAACTTGGGCTGCCGTTCTCACTTTCTCCTCCCTGGCGAGGAGATCATCAGGAAGTTAGTTGGAGTAATATGGCCATTGCTCCATTACATGTGGCAGCACCAGTTCTTGTGGAATACCAACAGGATTTTCATGGAATCTCAGATTTTTCTCCAGGACCCACACATCTGATCAGTTCAGAGAAAGGTTGCAAGGATGTTCAACATGTTAACCTTTGGGTGACATGAGTAGCCAAGGCTTTGTCCATCTATTGAGGTGAAAATATGAAAAAGCCTTACTGGTAAGTGGATAGAGTTGATATTCTGGCAAAAAGAACTAATGGGCTGAGAGTTGTTCTTCATTAGAACTGAACTTGTAACCTGATTTTGAATTCCATAATTGCTCTAAATTTTTAAGTATCAATTTTTAACATACAGACTGCATAATCAATACATTTGTGAGAATGGGTGCAAATCGCACAAGGCACTGTTGATATGTGTGCATTTATATCTGTCTGTAGTACATCATAATAAATATTAAATAGGCAGAGTTAATTATGGACAGTGTGCGTATTTAAGTAATAATATTTGTACCTTAACCTCTTAGGATATCAGAAATCTTTAAAAGATATGAAACAGCTGCCTGAGGGTGTAACACCACTAAAACTCCCAATAATTTATAAAGTGAACATGGTTGCCTGGCCTTGTAGTACTGGTCCTTTCTGTTGTATCGGTCGACCCTTTGGTTTCTTTGCGGTACTAATGTGTAGATATCCTCACTGGTTTTATGCACCATTTTGTAAGATTTTATTTCTTCTTTTGGGTTGGCTAAGATGCTGTGTAAAGAATATTGACTAGAGCCTGATGTACAAGAATCTGTGTCTGTAATGTTTGAATAGACTGCATGCTGTAATCCCTGTCCTGGAGCTTGCTTTTATTTCTCACATTGTCCCCCTTTTAAGACTAAACTTTGTCATTTACTTTTGCAGGTGGACAAGAGATGTTTTGTTCTATATGCCCCACTCTGGCACAGGAGTGTAGGGGTTTTTTTGCTGTATGATGGAGCAGCAACTTGGGACACTGCCAAATGCCCCCATCATTGTGCTGCCAAATGCCCCTTCATTGAAGTGAGCGCACATTCCAAGGCAATAAATCTAGAAGAAACTTGCATAGTGGTACTGATTTCTTCTTCAAGTGTGCATTTTGTCTCCCTCCCATTTTTCTTGGATTTCTGATTCTCCCTTGTCAGACAACTGGACTTTGCCTGTCTGCCCAATCCCCTTTCTCCAGCACATGATTTGAGTGCTTTGTTTGAAAAGGGGTCAGAAGATCATTTGTGTGCCAGCCTGCTCCTTGATCCAGTGTTGCTTCCAGCACTCTCCCTTCACTGCTCCAAAAGGTTTTATTCATTGTCTATTCCCTATTGAAGTTGATGGTGGGGTTTGCATTCATGGTTAAAATGGTGAGATTTCCAAGTGTATCAGTAGTAAGCGTGGTCACATGCCTAATTGAATTGTATGCCTTTGTTTTTGACCTGGGTTGACATGACCTCCGTGTAATGCTCACTGGTCTATGAAGGGTTTTTATTGGGTTCATGCAATGACGGAGCTCACATGACTCAATTGACAAATGCGCTAGAGAGTTTAATGCAAGAGGCATTTGGATCAGAAGGCCCCTGATTTGTGTTGAGTGATAGCGGTCTCCACACTTGGGCTAAGGAGGGGGAGCTCTCAATTGTTCCTGATTTTGCCATCCTGTCACCCCTGCAAAGGCTAGGTAAGGTGACGGTTATGTCTGCCTACTCTTCTCCCTCAGCTCATAAATGATGATTGGGTCAGGTGGGGTTAAGCTGAGGTTTTCTGCAAGGTTTCTGTCCCTTTCACTCCCAATGCCTCACCTGGAGAGGGGAAAATTAAGGTTTCAGTAATTGATCTTCCGGGGAAAGAGTAGCAGTTTGTTTTGTTTAATTCTTTCCCAACTGAGCATGTTTATCCCTGTGGTTCAGATTTCTCTCTGGTTTAGCACAACCCACCTAACTAGAAACATTGTATTAAGTAGTAAAGGGTAATTGGTGGAATTTGGAGATTAGTGAGATTTAGCATTCTGGAAAGCCAAATCCTGAAACGGCAGATCCCTCAAAATGTTACAGGTACTGGGAACAGCAAATATGTTTGAACTTTATTTTCAGTTTTACTGAGGTTCTATAATACTGGGCTGCAGCGCGTTTGGAAACTATCTACTCTTGTTTTTTTAAAAAAAGAGAAAAATTCTGACATCCCGAGTTGCTGGGGGCATTTTGCTATCCATTTCAAAACCATCTGTCAGTGGCTTAGTCAGTTGTGGGAGATGTCTTTTCCCTAGGATGGGGACTTTCAAGACATTTGGGGGCACATTTTTAAGGAGGGAGATGTTTAAAGATGGGGCAGTTTTCTTGCACAGTGGTTCACGTGTGGAATGAACTTCCTGAGGAAGTGATGGATGTGTAAGATATTTAAGACATTTGGACAAGTACATGAATAGGAAAGGTTTGAGGGATATGGGTCAGGAGCAGGCAGGACTGACTAGCTTAGTTTGCAATTATGTTTGGCATGGACTGGTTGGACTGTATGTGCTGTATGACTCCAAGACAAACTCTGGTTCCTAATCTTGAATGGCAACCTATTAACTCTCCTTTGGAAAATGCACCTGTGTGTATATCCATACGTGTAAAAGTGTGTGCGTGTTGTGTAAGTAATCAGGCTCATCTGCAGCTTGTTTCAATCATGCAGCAATTCATTGTTGAATAACCCCGCTGATGCACAGATGAGAGAGAGTCTGGAGTAGAAGCCAGATATCTGTTGAAGTCAATCCCACACAGTCCCCATGTCCCTCTACACAGGAAGAAGCTCTGGGAGTCAACACTGAGTAGTACATGGAGTGAGCACAACACCTTCCTTGAAGTAATGCCTCTGTTTGAATCGTATTTGACTTGAGACTACAAAGAGGAAGCAGAATCCCTCAAGCTGATGGGAAAATTCACAGTTTTCTTGTGATTGTATAATTCCTTAACTTTTCCAATTTTTAAAAGAAGCATGGTAGACCAATTGATAGAGAATGATAGCTGTAGCAAGTAAAATAAGACTTCTTTGTTTTCTAGGATGATGGAAAGAACTGTGGACCTGGTCATTTTTCACAATTAAATTTGAAGGAAAGCTATCAAGGTTTTTCATGAAAAATGTAACAACACCATCTTTGAACAGGAAAACTTAATGGGGATGGGTGGTGGGGATTTTGCATAAGGAAGACCCCAACCAAATGCATCCTCTGGAAGGAGGCTGAGTAGGTATGCTCATAATCCATTGCTCAGTAATGCAGTCAGTTCAGCTGAAAATAAGCTTTGACTGAGTGTGTTGGAAGCTCCTGGGACAAAGGGTCGGGAGGGGGTGACAACCAAGGGTCTGGGCCTGTAGGGAAGGCATTGGTTGATTTAATTGCTGGCACCAAACTCAGATCTTCTTCTTTCCCCTTCTAATGGGTGGGGACATGGCTGTATATTTTCTGTGCCTGCAAGAATAAAGTTTTGTGAATTAACTGTATCCTGTGTATAAGAAAAGAACAAGTTTAAAGGCTTTGAGTCTTAAATAATAAAAAGATAAGTGACTGGAATGTTTAAAGCATGTTTATAGCAACCTACACAAATATTGAACTTGTTTTTTTTACATAAAATGTTGTGTGACTGGGTTTTGATTGAAATATGCAGTGCACAAGTTAACAACAACCACTGGTACAATCGTTTTCATGTACTTTAATATCCTCGTTTTGGAGTTGACCTGTTTTATGTAAGGTGTTAGATTTGTTTAGACTGGTTTTACTTTAATGCATTTCCTTAGAACTGACTGCATTCAAGCTCCTATCCTAATCTCTATGAAGAATGAAAACTCCCTTCTTTGAGAAATTAGATGTTCATTTATTAGTTGCCTTCAGGTTCTTGAGTAAGACGTGTGTCTCACAAATGCCAGGTAATGACCATCTCCAATAAGAGTCAATCTAACCACTTCATTGATATTCAATGACGTTGTAATCACTGAATACCCCCACTTTCAACATCCTGGGAGTGATTATTGACCAGAAACTGAACTGGGCTTGTCATACAAATACATTTGGTACAGAGCAGGTCAGAGGCTACAAGGCACAAGTCAGGAGTATAATGGAATACTCCTCACTTGCTTGGATGAGTGCAGCTCCGCCAGTACTCGAGAAGCTTGACACCATCCAAGACAAAAAGCCGCCCACTTTATTGGGTACCACATCCATAAGCATCCATTCCCTCCACCACTGACACTCAGTAACAGCAATGTGTATTATCCACAAGATTATCTACAAGATGTTCTACAGAAACTCACCAATGATCCTAAGCACTTTACAAACCAACATCCACTTCCATCTGGGAGATACATAGGAACCTGCAAGTTGCATTCCAAGCCACTCATCGTCCTGACTGTTGCTGGGTCAAAATGCTGGAACTTCATCCCTAAAGAACTTTGTAGGTTAATGTTTAGTGGGTAGACTGCAGCAGTTCAAGAAGGCAACTCACTACCACCTTCTCAAGGGCAACTACAGACCAGCAATAAATGCTGGCCAGCCAGCGATGCCCACATCCCGCCAGTGAATAAAATTGTCAATCAAGTAGTATGGAGAATGACCAGTCTCTCCTGAAACATATTAGCTATTCTAACTAGTATAACATCTTTCAAGATGTTTCCTTTTTAACCAATATGTTATTGGATATATTAAAGGAAAAGTTGGTGGAAATCTGAAATAAAGACAAAGCGCTGGAAACACTCAGCAGATCTGGAAACAACAATCTTTCATCAGAAGACAAATTTACAGCTAAAGAACTTTTAATAGAATTCTTTATGATCAGTTTGCTTGTTCAGTATCATAACCATAATGTGATTATACACCAGGCATTGCACTTGGTGCTTTTTAGCTCAGTAGACTTTAAGAATCATTTGAGAAGTTGTTCATCACTTGCAGCAAAAAGCTAGAATCTGACCACATATATGCTGCTTCACCAAGACCACCAACCAACTCACCTGCTTCAGGTTAACTCTTGCTTAAAAATCATTATTTATGCCGTTGTTATCTCTTTATTGGTCTGTTCCAATGTTCTCCAACTTGGCCTCCCACTTTGCAACTTTCATAACTTCAAGTCACCTAGTGGTTTGCTATCTTTATCCTAATTTGTTCAATGTCCTATTTGCCTATCATATTAGCTACTGAATAGGGAGCATCTCTACTTGAAAATTCTCATCCTGAGGTTCAAAGCCCTCTCCCTCTTATCTCTATGTCCTTCTTCAGCACACCAACCAACCATTCAAGATTTTTGTATTCTTCCAAGCCTCTTCCAGTGCATCCTTTTTAATTATTCCACTTTAGAATTCACTTCATAAACATTTACCCTCCTCCTTTATGAAGATTCTTAAAAGTTATTGCTCGCTAAGTTATTGATCACCTGTCTAAAATCTCCACAGGGCTTGGTGTCATATTTTTTCTGGTAACATTCCTATGAACTCCTTGTTACATTTAATATGATAAAGCCTCAATATAAATGCAAGCTGCTGTTGATTATGACCTTGAAGTACAGATGACCACACACCAAGCATATTAATACTGTAACTGATGAGTCCTTGTTTCCCAGCCAGAGGACCCTCTGCGTCACCCAGTCATTTGATGGCTCCTTTGAATGTTAAGAATTTTTTTCTCATAGCATGTAAAAGCACCATTAGCAGTGCTGCTCTTGGAATTTACCCACTTTGTGGACCTTCACTCAGTTACTAGCATCTCCTGGGATGAATTCATATGTGGTACTTTGTTTCTGATATTAACTTGAGAGCCATCAGCCATTTAATATTTTGCTTTCCTCCCAGATTGTGGAAATTGGAGAGGTCCATCTAGAGTCATAGAGTCCTAAAGCATGGAGACAGGCCCTTTCACCCAAACTAGTCTATGTCAACCAAAATGTCCTTCCATGCTAACCCTATTTCCCTCACTTGGCCCATATCTTTCTCATTCTTTCCTATCCATATATTTGTCCAAATGCCATTTAAATGTTGTTAATGTACCCGCCTCAACCACTTCCCTACTGCCAGCTTATTCCATATGCATACCATCCTCTGTGTAAAAATGTTGTCCCTTGGGCTCCCTTTTGTTCTTTCCCTTCTAGTCCTTGATTCCCCAACCCTATCCATGCCTCTCGTGATCTTATACACCTCTACAAGGTTCCCATCTCCCCTCCGTCTCCTATGTGCTAAAGAAAAACATCCGAGCTTGTCCAATCTCTCCCTATAACTCAGACCATTGAATCCGGGTAACATTCTTGTAAATTTCTTCTGCACTCTTTCCAGTTTAATAACATCTCTCCTACAACAAGGTGACCAAAACTGAACACAATGCTCCAAGTGCAGCCTCACCAACGTCTTGTGTAACTGCAACATAACTTCCCAACTTCTATCCTGAATGTCCTGACTAATGAAGGCCAGTCAAAAGCCTTATTCACTGCCCTTTCTACTTGAAACTCCACTTTCAGAAAACTGTGAACCTAAACTCCAAGATTCCTCTGTTCCACTCCACTCCTTAGGGCCCTATCATTCACCATGAAACTCCTACCTTGAACTGACTTGCCAAAATGCAAGACCTCACACTTATCTATATTAAAGTCCATTTGCCATTTACTTGCCCACTTTCGGATAACCTCTCTCACTGTCCCCGATACCTGTTATTTTAGTGTCATCAGGAAATTTACTAATCATGCTTTTAGATTAGATTACTTACATTCTCATCCAAATCATTGATATAGATATCAAACAGCAATGGACCCAACACTGACCCCTCCAGCCTGATTTGGCAGTCAACATTGATTAGGTAGGAGCTACCTTCTACATGTAACTGAATTTTTTTTGAAGAGTGACTAAAAGTAGTAGATAGGAGAATGACGAAAATTATCCACTTCCAGCTTATTTTACCAGCAGTGAGATCATGACTGTAATCTAATCTCAAGCTTTGCCCTGTTCCCTTTGTATATTTGGTTAACAAGAAATGGATTGATCACAGATTTTAAATTATCAAGTGACTCAACATCAACTGCCGCTTGTGGAAGACAGCTTCCAATCTACCCTTTTGTGGTATTGTTTCCTAACTCCTGACCAATCTGGCTTTAATGTTTTGGTTATTTTTTCTAGTCATGGATTTCCCAACCAGTGGAATGCATTTCTCTTAATCTATCCTACATTATCTAGACATCTTTGATCAAATCAGCCTGTAAACTTCTAGATTGGAAGGAATGCAGCTGTAGTTTGTGTAATATTTCCTTGTAATCTAACGCTTAGAATAAAAAAAACTATGCAATTTAACCCAAAGTTCTAACATTTGGTGACAGACTAGGTTACAATATTTAATCCACATATCCATTTATTATACTATGTGGAGAGCTAATCCCCCAAACAGTCTTTAAGAAAATGTATTTTTAAACCCCCAGCTCCTCCAAGTGAAAAACCTTCCCGAATTCTCTTTAATCTGTCTGCTCATTTCTTGAAATCAATCTCCCTTAGTTATTGACCTCTGCTGAGGAAAATTATTAAGGCCCCTACCCCCCAAGTTTGTTCCTGCTCATTGTTATCCTCATGGCTTTTATTTATTTACAAAGTAGGTTTGGGTCTTCTGTGATTCTACTTGCCAATGTTACGATATGCTTTGTTTCTCTAATTTCTTTTTCTTTAAATTTACCTTCTGCACTTCCTATAATTCTCCCGTATTAATCTATCAGTCCCCCTGCCTCCTGCTGCTCAAACCAATCAAATGAATAATTTTCCTGTCATTCTTCTATTCGCTACTATCAGTCCCTCTTACCTAACAAATCCAACTGAATTTTTTTTTATGTGCTACCTTCTACAAATCCATGTTGACAGCCTAATCAGCTGAAAATTTAAGGTTTTCCATCATTTCATTAATAATTATAAACTAATAATTTCCCAATAAACAGATGTAGGAATAACTTGTCTATTCCATAGTATGATTTACCTCCCTTCTGCTCGCTCTCAAAAGCCTCCAGGGGTTATTGTTTTCCAGTACCTCAGTCTAAGCACTAGTTCATTCAGGGGTACACCCATCTTGGCCCTACCTCCTCCTCCTTGTGCATGGTGAGAGAGGAGCAGTAGGCTATTCAACTTATGGTTGTTTAGCTACTTTGTCAGAACACAGCTGATTCGTTTATTTATTAGCAATGGCTCTGTATCATTTAAGCAAAAGAAAATCACGAATTGCAAAATTTTCAATAGAACTCCCTGCCTCAACATCTTTGGGGTGAGTTCCAGATTTTCAGTGTTGTTTGTGTAATAGAAAGTTTGTAAACATCTCAAACTCAGGCTCGATATAATCTTGAGGTGCTGCCACCTTGTTCTGGACACCAGAGGAAATTGTCTATCTTTGTCCTTTAGCGTTGATCTTGGTGATCACCTCAACTCGATCACCCCATAATCACACATTGAAAGGAATACAAGTATCTGAGTCAATGCAACTTCTCCTCATGTTGTAACCCTTATAAAACGAATACACTTTCAAACTGATGAATCTGTACTGCACCTCCTCCCAGAGCAGTATATTCTTCCGAAGTGTTCTGCTTGGAACTAAGTGCAGTCCATAAAATGCTGCATTATCAGATGTTTATGACATAGCTTTAACCTCTTTAATATTTAGCCCTCGTGATAAAATCTTTGAGGAGAAAGTGAGGACTGCAGATGCTGGAGATCAGAGCTGAAAATGTGTTGCTGGAAAAGCGCAGCAGGTCAGGCAGCATCCAAGGAACAGGAGAATCGCGTTTCGGGCATAAGCCCTTCTTCAGGAATGAGGAAAGTGTGTCCAGCAGGCTAAGATAAAAGGTAGGGAGGAGGGACTTGGGGGAGGGGCATTGGAAATGCGATAGGTGGAAGGAGGTCAAGGTGAGGGTGGAGAGGTCAGGAAGAAGATTGCAAGTTAGGAAGGTGGTGCTGAGTTCGAGGGTTGGGACTGAGACAAGGTGGGGGAGGGGAAATGAAGAAACTGGAGAAATCTGAGTTCATCCCTTGTGGTTGGAGGGTTCCTAGGCAGAAGATGAAGCGCTCTTCCTCCAACCGTCGTGTTGCTATGGTCTGGCGATGGAGGAGTCCAAGGGCCTGCATGTCCTTGGTGGAGTGGGAGGGGGAGTTGAAGTGTTTAGGCATGGGGTGGTTTGGTTGGTTGGTCCGGGTGTCCCAGAGGTGTTCTTTGAAACGTTCCGCAAGTAGGCGGCCTGTCTCCCAATATAGAGGAGGCCACATCGGGTGCAGCGGATGCAATAAGTGATGTGTGTGGAGGTGCAGGTGAATTTGTAGCGGATATGGAAGTATCCCTTGGGGCCTTGGAGGGAAGTAAGGGGGGAGGTGTGGGTGCAAGTTTTGCATTTCTTGCAGTTACAGGGGAAGGTGCTGGGAGTGGAGGTTGGGTTGGTGGGGGGTGTGGACCTGATGAGGGAGTCACGGAGGGAGTGGTCTTTTTGGAACGCTGATAGGGGAGGGGAGGGAAATATATCCCTGGTGGTGGGGTCCGTTTAGAGGTGGCGGAAATGACAGTTGATGATACGCTGTATATGGAGGTTGGTGGTGTTCTGTCCTGATGGCGGTTGGAGGGACGGGGCTCAAGGGCGGAGGAGCGGGAAGTGGAGGAGATGCAGTGGAGGGCATCGCCGACCACGTCTAGGGGGAAATTGCGGTCTTTGAAGAAGGAGGCCCCCTGGATTGTACGGTATTGGAACTGGTCCTCCTGGGAGCATATGCGGCGGAGACGAAGGAATTGGGAGTTTGGGATGGTGTTTTTACAGGGGGCAGGGTGGGAGGAGGTGTAGTCTAGGTAGCTGTGGGAGTAGGTCGGTTTATAGTAAATGTCCGTGTTGATTCGGTCGCCCAAGATAGAAATGGAAAGGTCGAGGAAGGGGAGGGAGGAGTCTGAGACGGTCCAAGTGAATTTGAGGTCGGGGTGGAAGGTGTTGGTAAAGTGGATGAACTGTTCGACCTCCTCGTGGGAGCACGAGGCAGCGCTGATACAGTTATCGATGTAGCGGAGGAAAAGGTGGGGGGTGGTGCCAGTGTAGCTGCGGAAGATGGACTGTTCCACATATCCTACGAAGAGGCAGGCATAGCTGGGGCCCACGCGAGTGCTCTATGAAGAGGCAGGCATAGCTGGGGCCCATGCAGGTCCAAGCTACACTGGCACCACCCCTCACCTTTTCCTCCGCTACATCGATGACTGTATCGGCGCTGCCTCGTGCTCCCACGAGGAGGTTGAACAGTTCATCCACTTTACCAACACCTTCCACCCCGACCTCAAATTCACCTGGACCGTCTCAGACTCCTCCGTCCCCTTCCTGGACCTTTCCATTTCTATTTTTTTTTTTTTTTTTTTCTTTTTTTTTGAGACAGGGAGGAATTTTTTTTTTTTTTTTTTTTTTTTTTTTTTTTACCCTACACTACCACCTAACTGCGGTAGTGCTTATTTTATCCCCAGCACCCATGGTGTGTGTGTGCAGGTGTAAGACACTGTGAAAGACACAAAGTGCACGAATCTTTAATCAGTTTCCACCACCAGGAAGACAGGAAAACACCCGGGTGGCCAGTGACAGACACTGCCCTTCACATCAAAGGACAGTGCTGTGTGATCAAAACAGTGAAGGGGAGGGTAGGGACTAAATCAAAATAGAATTGGAGGGAGAAATGATGCACTCCACTCCCTGCGGCGCCCACCTCTCCCTGAACAACTCCAGGGTGTTGGTCGACGCCGCGTGCTCCTTCTCCAAGGACACCCGGGCTCTAACGTAACCGCGGAAGAGGGGCAGGCAGTCGGCCCTAACGACCCCCTCCACGGCCCGCTGCCTGGACCTGTTGATGGCCAGTTTGGCCAGGCCCAGGAGCAGACCCACGAGGAGGTCTTCAGACCTGCCCTCCTTCCTCCGTACCGGGTGCCCAAAGATCAGGAGCGTGGGACTGAAGTGCAGCCAAAAACAGAGGAGAAGGTTTTTCAGAAAATCAAAAAGGGAGTGCAAACGCCCACACCCAATATACACGTGGTCCACGGACTCCACAGCGCCACAGAACAAGCAGTTGGGCTGGGAGTCCGTGAACCACCGCAATCTGCGGTTGCAGGGGACTGCTGCGTGCAGCACCCTCCACCCCAGATCCCCGAGAGAAAGGGGGAGGACTCCCGCGTAGAGAGCCCTCCACTGGGGATCCCCACCGCCCGGTGGACCTTTCCATTTCTATTTCGGGCGACCGAATCAACACACACATTTACTATATACAGACTGACTCCCACAGATACCTCGACTACACCTCCTCCCACCCTGCCGCCTGTAAAAAACGCCATCCCATATTCCCAATTCCTTCGTCTCTGCCGCATCTGCTCCCAGGAGGACCAGTTCCAATACCGTACAACCCAGATGGCCTCCTTCTTCAAAGACCGCAATTTCCCCCCAGACGTGGTAGTCGATGCCCTCCACCGCATTTCCTCCACTTCCCGCTCCTCCGCCCTTGATCCCCGCCCTTCCAACCGCCACCAGGACAGAACCCCACTGGTCCTCCCCTATCACCCCACCAACCTCCATATTCAGCGTATCATCCGCCGTCATTTCTGCCACCTCCAAACGGACCCCACCACTAGGGATATATTTCCCTCCCCTCCCCTCCCCTATCAGCATTCCGAAAAGACCACTCCCTCTGTGACTCCCTCGTCAGGTCCACACCCCCCACCAACCCAACCTCCACTCCCAGCACCTTCCCCTGTAACCGCCAGAAATGCAAAACGTGCGCCCACACCTCCCCCCTTACTTCCCTCCAAGGCCCCAAGGGATACTTCCATATCCGCCACAAATTCACCTGCACCTCCACACACATCATTTATTGCATCCGCTGTGGCCTCCTTTATATGGGGGAGACAGGCCCCTACTTGCGGAACGTTTCAGAGAACACCTCTGGGACACCCAGACCAACCAACCCAACTCCCCCTCCCACTCCACCAAGGACATGCAGGTCCTTGGACTCCTCCATCGCCAGACCATAGCAACACGACGGTTGGAGGAAGAGCACCTCATCTTCCGCCTAGGAACCCTCCAACCACAAGGGATGAACTCCGATTTCTCCATTTTCCTCATTTCCCCTCACCCCACCTTGTCTCAGTCAAATCCCTCGAACTCAGCACCGCCTTCCTAACCTGCAATCTTCTTTCTGACCTCTCCTCCCCCAGCCCACTCTGGCCTATCACCCTCACCTTGACCTCCTTCCACCTATCGCATTTACAACGCCCCTCCCCCAAGTCCCTCCTCCCTACCTTTCATCTTATCCTGTTGGACACACTTTCCTCATTCCTGAAGAAGGGCTTATGTCCGAAACGTCGATTCTCCTGTTCCTTGGATGCTGCCTGACCTGCTGCGCTTTTCCAGCAACACGTTTTCAGCCCTCGTGATAAAAGCCAACATTCCATTAGCCGTTATTATTTTTCATACTTGTCTACTTGCTTCATAAGTTCTAGTCTGGGCCTTTAAATGTCTTTATTTACAGTTCCCTAATCTTGTGTTCAATGTTGATGTATTTCCATTTTATTGCACAACTTCATCCATCAAAGTTTCACCCATTTGCTAATGTCCCTTTGCAACTCTATGCTCTTATCTCTCCATGTTATAACTTGACATCAAAAGACGCTTTAGAAGGTTGAGTTGCAGCCTACTGCTCAGTGGATTTCCACGGATGGAAAAAGGTTTAATGATGTCCAGAGTGATGTTCCACCGGTGAACTTGCATTTATTGGGCTGCACTCTGCTAATTCCTATAACAGAGCTGGTACCAAAGAGAATCGAATTCATTCTTTTTTTCCTTCAAAGTATGCCAGCAGCCTGAGAGGAAAATACTAGCCCTCGGGCTTGCGTCCTAGAGAGGACACATGAGTTTACCAGGTTGCACTGGCACAACGCGGGAAATAGCAAGGAATTATTCGCTATGACCGTACTCGATTGGCGCAGTGTATGAGTGCACGGTTGACCTTTGCCGTGGGAAAGGGTAGATGGTGGAAAAGAGCCTGGTAAAAGGACAACAAAAATAGTTTTAGCCAATTTTGGACCAACACTATTGGTGTTTGCCAGATGTGAAAAGGATTTCCACTCATGACTCAGCTTCCGCAGACGATTTCCGACTCAAATGATATACAACCCAGATGCATTCTTTCATTTAAGGTATTTAACTGTGAAAAGCTGAGGCCCCAGTCGTGAGCGTGGCGTATCCCATGAAACAAAACCTACTTATCTGGATTTTTTCCCCCATTCTCTGCCTTCTATTTTGTATCCAATTCATTACGCCTGAGCCGCAGCCTCACATTCCTCTTCGAGTACACCAGTTCCTCACCGAAATAACCATTATTTTTCCCCACTGCAGGAGGATGACCTCCTGATCAGCAACATATAAACTTACCAGAAGAGGGCAGTAGCCAGCCACGAGCAGAAACCCGGTTATTCTGCCCTTCACTCGCTTAAGGTGTTGACAAAATGCATTCTTCCTACAGCCTTAATGGGATCAAATAATGTCAATTCTAGGGATCGAACCGAAAATTCACCTCAAATGGAAATAAAATACTGCGGACGCTGAAATGAAAACAAAATGTTGGGGAAACTCAGCGGTTCTGATTGCCTCTGTCGAAGAGAAACAGAGTTAACATTTATATGACTTCGGATTATATGTACCGAGACCGGGACAATCCCAAACTCCCTCGTATTTTTCTCTGGTGCATTTGATTCGACTTTTTAGACAAATCCTAAATGATAAACCCAAGGTCTACCGCCGCCTGCGTGAAATTTAATTGGCACTCTGAATAAATACAAGTGCCTTCCCCAAAACTCGATACTGGCCAATGCCTCATCCGAATACTATAAATCTGCAACATCAAACAGAAATTGTCCATTGGCTGCTTAACGGGGGCATCCACGTTCCAAATCCAATTGTACTCCTGCTATTTTACCTGCACGATACGGTGCATGATTTGTACCACACCTTTCTTAGTCTGTCGTTCGAGAGTCCTAATGCCTTTTTTCCCCCCGTATATCACGCTGGGTGTGGTATTATTGCAGATTTGTGCAGTTATTTGGAAAATGTTGCGTTGCGATGCGTTCAGGCCACTGGGGGGAGTACGCGGCTGCAAGAATTGGGAGATGCTGCTGTAAATGCAAGGTAACGTATTGGTTTCCCAAAGGGTGTGCATTATGCTTTTAGTTAAATTTGTCTTCAGCAAGATGGTATACAAGATGGTATACAATAAGATGGTATACAGCTTACTAAAACTGGTAATGCAATGAATAAGGCCATAGAAATATTTTTTACTTGGAGGAGTAAAATAGCGAAGCAATCAGACTTTAGGATTGTAGTTAAAATAATCACTTGCATTTTTATAGCGTCTTTCACGAGGGCAGGAAGTCTCGGAGTATTTTGCAAACGCTGATGTACTTTTGAAACAGAATCTCCACTGTATGGGGGAAAATGCGGCAGCCATTTCGTGCACAGCAAACACCCACGAACTATAATGTGCCAATAACGAGATCATCCGGTTTAATGTACTGAATAGTCAAGGAACCACTGTCCCAAAATTGGACATTCTAAAATGACCCACAGTGGGAGAAATGGGCCTCTGTCAGGTTGGCGAAACTTAATTAAACAGCAGCTATCGGCCACAGAGTACAATGGAAATCAAGGTCAAAGGTGGGGGATCGAGTTACAACCAGCCTGAGGGGACTTCCTGGCACCTTGACTTCCAGCCAGTGCTGGAGAATGGGCCCGTCAAAGCTCCCCGGCATGGCAACAATGAAGGGTGTTTGCATGATCCATTGGATGCTTTGAACCCAGCTCATGACCGCATTGACCATGGCTACAGAACATTCAGGAAATTTGGGGATGGGGTGGTTCAAACACACATCTGGGAAGCCACCCACTCAGTGAAGATTCGCAGAAAAATTGGTGGCAGAAGATCATGTGGCACCCAAGAAGACCCAGGAAAAGAACTGCTGTGACCTGCCAGACCAATTTTTTGTGGAAGTGAGCCAGCCCTATGTTAAAGAAGAAGGCCAGCTCAAACACATGGATCATTGCAGGTAACATCCTTCCTCAGACAGAGAATGATATTGTGTGAATTTGTGAAATGCTCACGTGATGTTTTTAACAAGGAATATTTTGTTAATAAAATCGAGTTAAACTGCAAACCAAAATCTGTATCCTTTTGTCTGTTTCACCAACAAGGGCACCTTGGGCAAAGTGGTTTTAATACTAAACTGGTTGAAGCGTCCAAATCATAGACAATGAGTGATTTGATTTTGAGGGTTAAACATTTTTGAGATGCCCAGAATAACTTGTTTGTTAATCTTTAAGGCAGTGCCATGGGATCTTTTACATTCACTTGAGAGGGCAGATAGGGCTATGATTTATCCAGAAACTTCTAGTGCAAAAGGCGAGACCTCTTTCTCTATAGTGCAGAAAGAGGTCATTTGGCCTATCAACTCTCCAAAGACTGTCCCACCTAGACCCAGCCCATCCCATAACCGACATTCACTATGGCCAGCGTACCTAACCTACACTCTGCAGGGCAATTTCCAATGGCCAATCCACTTAACCCCTACTTCTTTGGACTATGGGAGGAAACCAGAGCACCCAGTGGAAATTCACACAGACACAGAGAGAACATGCAAACTCCGCACAGGCAAACAGCCACCCAAGGCTGGAATCAAACCTGGGTACTCGGTGCTGTGAGGCAGCAGTGTAACCCACTGAGCCACCATACCACCCGGAATGCCACTTCACTGTTTGAAGAGGAATATTTTGGGGAAATTGGAACAAACAGAAGAGTTGTATTATATTGGGTGGGAAATCCACAGAACAGATAAATGAGAATATCATGGACATCTGAAAGACAGACCCAGGTGAAATAATTCTGAAACAAGAAATCATGGACTTGTTGAGTACTCCGTAATGGTCTTCATGATGAAGATAAGAAGAAAATTAAAACAAATCAAGCACAGGAACTTAGATTTAATGTGAATTTATAGGTTGAAGTAATAACTGAAAAATTGAATATAGGTAAATTGTTAAGCTTCCACCCCAGTGTGTTAAAAATACCTGGAAGCTTTCCTGTTTTGGACATTCCTGATGAAAGACTTATTCCCAAAACATTGATTCTCCTCTCCAGGTGCTGCCTGACCTGCTGTGTTTTTTCCAGTACCACACTTTTTGACTCTGACTCTCCAGCATCTGCAGTCCTCACTTATGTCTGAGGCAGACAAAGCAGATATTCGTGTCTGTGTCTGTGGCTGTTTTGTTTCCTGAAGTAAGCTTTCACTGCCTATAACTCTACACACTGCAGGGCAATTTCCAATGGCCAATCCACCTATCCCCGCTTCTTTGGACATGGGAGGGCACAATCCACATGAAGGATGGCTAATCAAGAGATTCTCCTGCTTGCTACATTGACTATATTTCTAGATTGATAAAGAACCTGTTTGGCCACATCCAGAACCATCTTCCGTTGTTATCAATTCTGGAGTGGCACCAGAACTCAGAACTTCTTGATCAACAGGAGCAATGCTATCCACTGCACTGCAAAACTTCCCATAATAAAAGAAATGACTGAAGAAATTGTTAGTGCATCCTCAGGATCTTCCAAAACTCTTGATTGAGGAGTTGCACCTTTGTTTGATTTGGAAAATTGTCAATGTTACTATATTATTTAATAAGGGTAAAATAAGTCAGCTCCAAAATTATAGGCCTGTCAATCTACATCTGTTAAAATAGAAAATTGTGCATCTAAGAGGGTATCTTAGGGTTGAGAGTGCAGAATTCACTACAAACAGTAGACAGGTAGGATGCTTATAAATTTAATGGAATATTGGCTCTTAAGGTGGCTGGAATTCAAAAGAGTGGAATAGTTGACAGTTGCATGAAGTTCTGGTCAGGTCTCAGTGGGAATGTTCTGAGTGCCACACCTCACGATGGATAGATTAACTTTTGAAAGGGAGGGTTAGTGCAGATTCACGAGAACATTACTGGTGCTGACAAGGTTAAATTATTAGAACATGTTACGTGGACTCTTTTCAGTGTTCAAGATGATTAAGGAATTTGCTCGGGTAATTAGATAGAGAAACCAGTTCCTTTGGTGGGTGAAGTCCAGAACAAGGAGGCAGAGCTTCAAACCTTAGAGTCAGGCCATTCAGGATGATATCAGAAATTATGAAGAGTGGTGGAAATCTGAAGCACAGAAAAATCTGCAGAAAAGTAACTGAAGCTGTGAACCGGTTACAAATATCAAAAATTAGATTGCTAGATTTTTGTTAGTTAATAGTGTTAAGGATCATGTCGTCAAATTGGAATTTAGATTCAGATTAACCTTGATCAGTCCAGAGGAGCTGCTCATTCTTCTCCTGTTCCCATATTGAAAAGAATGAGGAGTGAGCAAGAATGTGGGATTAGACTGGGTGGGATGGATAGACAAATAGGAGACTCTGGATGGGATACTAATAGACAATATGATGCAAACACAAGAATGAGATCAAACTGGCTGTGGCATTAATAGGTATAATAGTAAATATAATATTAATAGTAAGCAGGAGAGTGGGTTTAGACATGTTGAGATACTAAAGAGTATGGGGAGTGAATGCGATTGAACTAGTTAAGAATTTTAAAAGAATTGCCATGTACTTAAGTTAAGATGTCAGTTCCTCTGCAGTTGTTATGCCCAGATTTCAGCTCAGGTATTTCCAGCGCAGTTTTAGTTATGCCCACACGGAGATGCTGATGTGTAGCCTAGATATGACTTGCTTCTTTATTGAGTGTGATGTACTGTACAAAAGGATACATCTAATTCTTAGGGATTAATTTAAATCCTAAACTACTGCACTTGTACATCTATTTTTTTTCTCCATTGTAGCAATCTGCAGCAGTTTGATGATTGTAGTAATTGTACTAGAGGCCCATTTAAGACCTCGAAAATAATTTCCAGTGGTTCTATCTGTGTGATATTGTGTGTCTGATAGGGTTTTATGGTTCACAAAACAAAAGAGGGTAGATGGAGAGACAGAGGAGTAAGGGACAGACAAAGTGGGTAGAAAGCAAAATGTAGAGATGGGAGAAAATGTGGTGACAACAAGGTTGGGTTTTAAAATTTTGAAGGTTTTAGAAGGAAGGAAATGTAAGAATTTTACAGTTTTGTTAAAGGATAATTATGCATTCTGATTATTGTTTGTCATAACTTTTAGAATGGACAGAATAATGTTTCAAAATTGGCTCCAGTTTTCTCTACAAAGGTACTGTCATTTTGTTCTGATGTTAGGAGAGAGGCAAAGTACACCAAGTTGTTTAGAGATAGCTGTTACTTTCAGAAGGTAGTTGCTGGCTGTCCTGTCAGATTGGAAACTGCACAGGCTGAATTTGTTTAGTTTATCAGTCATGTCATTGAAATGCTAATGTTTGCAAACTGGTTGGGCTTTTAGATTGGTGTCTATTGTGGTTTCAGCTGTCTCGAACAAATGACTCAACAAGCAGTGAAGACTCTGTTCTTTACGTTATCTTCATGAGTGGTAGACATGATTCATCTGATTGTCAGTCGACTGGGAAAGATCTTTGACATTTTATCTTTGATCTTCAGATGAAATATGCACTGTGGAAGTTTGGAAGAACTATGCAAGAGATGAGGGATTTTCCCTGCTTTAGTGGATTTTTTTCCTGTACTGATTTACTACAAGATGGGAACTCCTTGTAGATCCTTGCATTCTTCAGATGGTTAGATGGTAGCAATGAAATTCTGGGGTGGGGGTGGAGGAGAATAAAAGAGAGAGAAGAATTTGTGATTTACAAAGTGGGAGTGCAGCCAGCCTCCATCTCTGGATTTCAGAGGTGTTTGTTTGGATGCTCTTTAAGACAGACGAGAACTTGCAAACGTCTTATGAGAAGTTAATGAGCTCTTTTAAAATTGGTATTCACTTGGCTCAAAGTTTAGCAGGATTAGTTTCCTCAAGAAATTGATTGGGAAAGTGGAGATGAATTGGAGCAGCGGTTCAAGTGAGACATTTCACATTGTCTGATCTGAATTAAACATCACTAAGTGCAGATTGGCTCTCCGGTCTCTCTGACAAACGTTTGACAGAGAATGTTGCTGTAAATACAGTTCTTTTCAACCTTGGAGGATTTCAAATTTATAAGATCAAGATGGTAGGAGCCTTGGTCGTGTTTACCAGAAACATCAGCATTCACAGCATATCCAATCACAAGAGTTACAGAGAGAGAATGAGCCACAGGATGAGATTATGAGGCAGATGATGGCCAATATCTAGAGGACCTGCTGGCCATTGAATAGTTTTGGAAATGACCATCATTCTCAAAACTTCCACCTCTGAATCCTTCCAGAGTACTATCGCAGGCACATGCAGTGTCTTGCCTTTTATTTTTAATCATCCTATTCGGACAGCTTATGACACACTTCTAGGGCAGGTGGGACATAAATGCTGACCTTCTTGCCCAGAGCTGGGGTCACTACCTCTGCAGGCCAAGACACCTCAGGATCTTGCCTTTAGCTGCTTAGAAATACTGAAGTCAGTCACTTATGGCTTGTTTACCAAGGTTGACAATTGGTGAAATTTCTCTTGTGATGACAGAAGGGCTAGGATCCTGTGAGAAGTTGGAGAAACTCAGCTGTTCTGGTAGCATCTTGTGGTGAGAGAAACAGTCAAATATGAGTCAATTTTGCATCCAATATGACTCTTCTTCAAAACCCACTCAGTTTGATCCCCGGTTTTCCCTCCACACAATTCAACCATCTTTATACCACCGCCCCCCTCCCACCACCATCACAACCAGCATAATAGTGGGCTACTGATTTTAATGTCATTCAACTTTTGTGACAGTTATTTGTTGTACAAGCAAGTATTTGTAATCTGTCTTTTATGTCTAGTTATCTAACCTGTGCATAAATTTGACTCTGCAACTGCTTTCCCCATGTGTACATACATGTGGACCATCTCTGAGATTTTGTTCATGCGTGAAAACTACCTTTCTCCATGAACATGAGTAGAGAGTTAGGGGAAAGACTGAAATATCTGAAAGGGTGGTAATGACAAATTCCATGACAGTCTTCAAAAGGGAATTGGATATTTTCAGTATAAAGCATTTTCAGGGCTATGAGTGATGGTACTCATTGAACAGTAATTTTAAAAGGCCAGCACAGATACTTTTAGCTCCAGTTCCCTCCGGTGCTGTATCATTCTATGAACTATTCAAAAGATTTGATATTAGGAAGAAACACTGAACTACCAGTGGAGTGCCACAAGGATCGGTGCTGGGTCCTCTACTTTTTGTCATTTACAGAAATGATTTGGATGCGAGCATAAGAGGTACAGTTGGGGGGTGACCTTATAGAGGTTTACAAACTATGAGGGGTATGGATAAGGTAAATAGGCAAAGTCTTTTCCCTGGGGTCTGGGAGTCCAGAACTAGAGGGCATAGGTTTAGGGTGAGACAGGAAAGATATAAAAGAGACCTACAGGGCAACTTTTTCACACAGCGTGTGGTACATGTATGGAATGAGCTGCCTGAGGAAGTGGTGGAGGCTGGTACAATTGCAACATTTAAGAGGCATTTGAATGGGTATATGAATAGGAAGGGTCTGGAGGGATATGGGCTGGGTGCTGGCAGGTGAGGCTAGATTGGGTTGGGATATCTGGTCGGCATGGACGGGTTGGACCAAAGGGTCTGTTTCCGTGATATACATCTCTATGACTCTACTCAAATAATTTGAGAGTGAAGAAAGAGCTTGAATCTTTAAAAAGGTTATGCTATCATAGAATAAACTTTAACTTCATATAAAAGCCAGTTTGGATCATATTACTGACTTTCCCCTCATCTCAATGCCTGGTTCCAAAGACAGAAATGCACTTGTGGGAAATAAATGTATTAATACTAATCACATTCATCTGGCTCTTAAGGAGACTCCTGTTCTCCCTATGGCCCATTATTGGAATAGTGTGTTTTGAACTGTTGTGATTGAACTGTATTGTTTCAAAAACAACAGATGTTCTCAGTGGAATGCAAATATTAAAAATAAACATAGTTCTATAAAAATTAAACTATTAAATTTATGTCAGATCCACAATCCCGCTACTTGTTCCTCTCTGGACCGGAACAACTGCTTCCGTTTATTTTGTCTTTGCTGGGTTAATGAATGACCAACTGCCATGCAGATAACTTTAAGCAAATTAATGTTAAACATTATTATCATTGATACAACAGAAATCAGCATCACTAGCAAATCACATGGTTCTTAGTATCTTATTTCTGTAAATTATTAAAACCATTTGAATTAAAAAGCATTAGATATTATGGCAACACTGGATGAGTGATTTATGATGAAGTGTGTTACATGCAGCTGACCAATTTTTCATTTACCTATAACTTCTGCTACTTGGTTCCATATTAAAACAAGGTGAGACAGAGGTTGCAGCCTTTCTTCTGCTATTTGAAGGAGCTCCTCAACATCTGGTTGGTCTTCAATCCTGTGCTGCCTACCACTTGGTGCAGAGGGGAGCAGGTACATCAGAAGGACTTTCTTACGGATGTGTTCCTGGACTTGGTCAGGTTGGCCATCCACAGGTGCAGGTTGAATTGAAATAATCACAATAGTTGCCTGCTTTACTTGCCATTTTTGTGCCCTTGAGAGAGACAGAGAGAGGATGCAGGCTTTAACAGTATGTTACAGCCCCTCCGCAGCCAATCAAAAACTAACTTTTGCATCTGCCTCTCACATTTTCTAACATATGTGGTAAGTCCAGTTTTGCTGTTGTTGTACAATATGAAGATTTATTCTTCACCCAAATTGGGATTTACTTAGAATCAAAAAGTGATACAGCATGGAAGCAGACCCTTCAGTCCAAATGGTCCATGCCGACTGTATTCCCAAACTAAGCTAGTCCTACTTCCTGCTATTGCCCATATCCCTCCAAACCTTTCCTATTTATGTACTTTCTCCTCTCACCTTAAAACTATGCTTCCTAGTTTTCAACTCACCCACCCTATGAAAAATACTCTTGCTATTCACATTATCTATGCCCCTTATGATCATAAACTTCTGTAAGGTCACCTGTCAACCTTCTACACTCTTAGTAAAGGAAGTCCCAGCCTATTTTTATTATACAAACCTTTCAGTACTGGCAACATCTTTTTCTGAACTCAGTCCAAGTTAATAATATCCTTATTATAGCAGGGTAACCAGAACTGCAAGCAGTACTCCAGAAGAGGCCTCACCAACATTGTGTACAACTTCAACATGACGTTCCAACTCCTATACTCAAAGCCTTCATAACCAGCCTGTCTACCTGTGACGCAAATTTCAAAGAATTATGTACAGAGGAACCTCGATTATCCAGCATTCAATTATCTGGAATTCGAGTAACTGAGCAAAATACTCACTGCCCTTGTCCTTCAGATAATTGAGGTTCCTCTGTACCTGAACCCCTTGGTCCCTCTGTTCTACAACACTTCTGAAGGTCCTGCCATTAATTGTGTAAGTCCTGCTTGTGTAAGTCACGTTTGTTTTATGAAAATGCAGTACTCTCATTTACCCATGTTAAACTCCATCTGCCACTCCTCAGCCTATTGACACAACTGGTAAAGATCTCCTTGTAATCTTAGGTAACCTTATTCACTGTCCACTGTACCATGAATTTTGGTGTCATCTGCAGACTTAATCACCGTGCCTTCTATATTCTTATTCAAATTGTTTGATTCAACTTCTACCTATCCAATTGTAGCCAGAACTTCCACAGCAATAGGTTCTCTCCTTACTCCCATACATTATTTTCAGAATCCTACAATGATCTATCCTCTGCACTCTTCAAGTCCTCATCTGTACTGACACCTATGAGTGGCATCTGCAGAGGTGGGGTCAACTAATTTAAGAATGCTGACGATATTGTACTCTACCTCTCTGCAGTCTCTCTTGACCCTGTTTATGATATTTTGATGTCTAATTCTTGTTTCCAAAATCTATTCCTGGGTAAGCTACAGTTTCAAAACCTGCTACAAACTCCAAACGACCTTGGCCACAGTTTTGGAACCAGCTAGATTTTTGCATAGTCTCTGCATCTGTTTCAATCTCAAGTTGAGCTGGTGACCACATATTCACTCCACCACAACAACCTCCCACTTGGAATTCTATGGCATTGCTCGACATTGCCGCAGTTAAGCACTGATGGAGCCTTCACCCATTCCTTTGTCTCTGTGCCATGTGATTGTTCCAACATTATCATGAATGTTCTTCATATTCTTCACCTGACAAACTTGAGCACATCTACAATATTGCTGTCCTTATCCCAACCAACACCAGGTTCTGTTAGGTTGGCTCCCAAGATTCCAAATAAAAAAAAATACATTTATCATCATTGTAGGGAAATCCAATTTTTAAAAATAAACTGTGATTAAAGATTTAGCCTGTGCCACCTTTAATTCCAGAAGGAGCAGTCGTGTGGACCCCACCGCTATGTTAGCTGGTGTTGCCACTTGAAGGGAGGGGTGGGAGTGTGGTTGGGCGGTGCGAAGGGGGAGGGGCGGTGCGCAGACCGGAAGTGGCTCCGCCGGCGCAGCCACACAATAAACGGTAACGGCCGGAGCGCGAGCGGGAGCTGGATTGGGATCAAGATCCGGATCAGAGCCTGACTCCTCCCCCCCCGCCCCGGGACTGGGACAGCAGCGCGTGAGGGGCCGCCTGCCCCCCCCCCAACCCTCTCCCATACACACAGACACAGACAGACAGACGCACGGTGAGTCCGGGGAGGGGCGGCGATGCGGCTACAGGAGGGAGACCGACAACCCCCACCCTCCCCATCTCCTGTACATCTGGATCACTTCCCTCTCTTTACTGGATCACCCCCTCACCCGCCCCTCTTCACTGGATCACTTCCCTCCCTTCAGTGATCACATCCCCCCCCCCCCTCTTCACTAGATCTCTGCTCTCCCACCTCTTCACTGCATCTCTCTCACTCTTGCTTAACCAGATCCCCCACTCCTCACTTTACTAGATCTCCCCGTCCCATCTTTTTTTTAACTGGATCTCTCACCTATCTTAATGGATTCCTCCACTGTTTTCCTTTTACTGGATTCCACCCCCCCATCCCTCTCTCTCTGCTGACCCCTTCTCCCACCCCACTCTCTTTACTGGATCCCCCTTACTAGATTTCTCCACATTAGCTTTCTTCTCATCCTGTTGCATTCCATATTCTTTCTTGCTGAAAGTCTACATCCCCACATTTCCTTGGACATAGGATTTCCTCCACATTGAACCTTCCTGCCTCTCCCTGAAGCTCTCTTCGACCATATCGTGTTCTCTTGTGTCTCGCCATCCTCTTCTCCAATTGAGGCTACCATTTCTCTGTATACAAACCTTGAAGCAGTTTAGTGAGATGATGTTGTTTCTACTATATGTTGTTTCTTGTGCAATTTATTTTTTGGGGAGGGAATGTGAAGGAGAGAAACATGAAGAATAGTCTACCCGGACATTGGCCCTGACCCACTAACGGGGGCAGAATGTGCCATTTGTTGGGCCTGACACACAGTTTGAGGAGAATATCTCTTAAGCACTGGCCTGAGCCTCCCAATGTGATCACTGAGGTACAGTCTGCATGTAAAGTGACTATAATGGCCTTGTGTAATTGTCTACGAACTGATTGTGGCCTCTTGTATGCAATTGTACATTCCACTGTTAGATGTGACTGATTGTGGAAATAGTTTGGGGTGTGGGTAATGATTGGTCCTTGGAGTGACTAGTTTTGGGTATAAATGTGCAAGTCACAATTCAGCTGACTGTTTGCCACATGTATAGTACATCCAACACAAATGTGATTCAAATTCTCATCTGAATATAGTTATATAGAGAGTGCTTTATACTCCTATCAGGCAAAGGTTCAACTCTGACAAATTCTGATCCAAGTTTTTTGTGCTAGTTTTCCTGTTGGTTTGGCAGTATGATTGGTCTGTGATGTTTGTGCACATATGTCCTTACTAATTCCATGATTTGGAGTACTATTATCCATTTTTTGTCATCTTCAGATTCTGACAAACTGTGGTTCTACTGTAGGAAATGGATTTAATACTCAGAATATGCAGGGGGTTTTTTCTCTTAAAATAAGCTGTATTCCTTTTTCGAATTTTCTTCCCACCTCGCTCAAAGTTGCAGACGCACACAGAGTTAGTTCCTTGGCTAAATGTAGTTTTTGTACATTGTTGCGACAGAAAGATGATATCCTCTCAAAATGGGATATCCATAAATATTTCTCAACAGGGCCAATTGGATTTTGATTAGGAATATTCAGCGGGTTATTTCTTTCTTCCCTTTCCTCCAGCCTGTATATTTGTCTGTTCCTCAGATATGTATAATTTTTGTAGTCTTTAAATACTTAGGGAAAGGAAAATTTTGATCAATAAGTTTCTTTAAACATATACTACTTAAGAATGCTTACCTCTCATACACACCCAGTAAAAGGTGGGCCACATTGAGATTTGTTTTCATTCAAGAGTTTCCATCCGGTTGTATGTGTTTCATTACAACTTTTTTATAATTTATTTCCTGTAATTCTTTTTCTTTTGCTCTTTTTGGTATAGACCTATGAGGTTTGCGGTCTAGAGATAAGTTTCCCTTTACTAACCGCAAAGTGTGACTATCATGTTGAAAACAGAAGTGAAAAGTAGCCAGTAACGAGCAAGTGGTGTGTTTTTGTTTTGCGAAAATGCTTTCATATATTTCACTGGACAGATTACCTCTAGAGTGGATGCTTTGCAAAGAGCCAACAAGGTCTTGATAATAAATGGCACACTCCCTCTGACTGGGCGTTGTATGACAGTATTTTATGAATCGCTTATACCCCTTTTGTGTTTTTGTAATTGCTGTCTAACCTTTTCCCTTCCTGCTGCTAAAAGGCCTGGCTGGTGCTGAAATGATCTCGTGGATGTTGCCTATTCCCTTGGGATTTGCTTGAGAAGTCATGACATATGAGGATGGGTGTTATGCGTCAGTGAGACCTTATTTTTGTAGGGGTCGGGCAGTATGAAGAGGAGGAGGATATCACAGCCTGGTTGACTTCTTGGCTGATATGCTGACAATGGCTCTGGACAGTGATTAGGAGGAGCAGGAATTATGGGTGACTTTTACTTTTCACTCCAGTGGTACTTTATGTCCATTACTGAACTAATGCTAGTACTATGACTGACGTGAACTAATGCAGTGCAAAGTGGGGATCAAACTGGCAAGTTCTGGACTGTCATGATGCAATTCTTGGTATGTAAGTGTGTTCATGGTACCAGAATAATTTGCTAGATTAAACCAGTATTGTAAATGTAGAATCATTGATTAAAAGTTATTACACAAATTATAGCTAGTGAAGAAGCCTAGCTCAAAAGATGTTATTTTACGACAGTTGGCAGTGGTTACGTAGTTGTGATGTAAATGTAATAACCCTGCCTTTGAGCCAGGCGGCCTGGTTCAAGTTCCAATATTCCAGAGGTGTGTAATAATGTCTCTGAACAGGCTGAGTCAAAAATAGGTTAAAAGCAAGCATTAATTGGACCCTCATGTGGCACATTGGTAGTATCCCTCTCTTTGGACCGGGAGGCATAAGTTCAAGTCTCACCTGCTCCATGGGTGTGTAATAACGTCTCTGAACAGGTTGATTTGGAAAAATAGGTATTAATGATTTAAAAAATACACAGTTGTCATTAGACTGGCTGGTTGTTCCAGTTTTCTTTGAAAATGATTTACAATTTCACCATCTACCATCATGGGATTCAAACCAATGTCTGAATTGCAAGTTCAGTGACATTACCACTATACCACCAGCTTTGCAGTGCATCTTTCTAAATGAGAAATCCAAATGGCTCTAAGTTCAATAGGTTCTGTGCAGAGTTAGTATTGGCAAAACAGAATCGGGTTGGCATCCACTTTACATTCTTCTGCCACTCCCACCATCCCAATCCTTTGCTCATTTCTTCTTCATTTGCTGGGTAGTGATGATGTTGATGGCAGTTGATAAGATCCCTGAAAGAGTGATGTTTTGTTGCTGGGATTAAGTAAGTTGAATAGCATCAATTTATAGTGCACTGTATAGTTTAAGAGCCAGAAGTTTGCCTGTAGCTACAGTATCATCAGGTACATGTATCTTAAATAAGCCTGATGCAATGGTGCTTGCTTTTGATTATGATTTGATTTTGTGAAGAGCCTAAGGATGTGTAACTAAATGAAAAGCACTGTACAAATGCAAATTGTTGCAGTAGTGGTTTTAGCATTAATTTGTTCTCCTGTGCTGAGTTACTGGAGTGCAGCAAGAGGTGTTTCACAGGTTGTTTTTTCACATCTTTGGTCACCAATGAAAATGTTTCAAAGTACAACTGCAACTGGTTTACATTTGCTTGATAAAGTAATTAAAATCTTTTATAATCGATAAATGACTTTAATCAGTGGACTGGAACTTCCCTCTGTGCCCTAAATGCCGTGTCCAAAGGAATATTGAAATTGATAATTACCTACTATTTCATAGTCTAACCTGTTTTTTCCCTACCATTAGAAAAGTGGAAGCTCATACATTCTTTAATGTTCCTGTCCTTCAGAATTTAAAGTTGAAGGTTGATATCTCTCCATTAACACTTGGGTTTCCTCTAAATTTCTTTTACTTTCTAGCCATTTCCTTGCACTTAGACGTGGCCACGTAACTTTAATTTTTAAGTAGACAAGAATAGGATTCTAAATTTGGACCTAATGCTTTGGGGTAGGTTTGAGTTAGCTGCTTTGCAGGACATGGAATAAATCAGAAGATAATGAAGACATATAAAAAAGGCAGGACATTAATCATGGGTGACTTTAATTGTCGTATAGATTGGTAAAATCAAATTGGCAAGTAAGAAATTCTAAGTGCATTTGAGATAGTTTCCTAGAACAATAACGCGGAACCAACTAGGGATCAGGCTTATTTGGATCTGGTAATGGGGCTGATTTACTAAATGATCTCAGAGTAAAAGATCTTTTAAGGAACAGGTATTATGATAGAATTTAACATTCATTTTGAAATTGAGACATTTGAGTTAGAAACCACTGTATTAGATTTAAATAAGGGTAATTAGGTGGGAATGAGGATAGAGTTGGCTGGACTGGACTGGGAAAGGAGTTTAGTAGAAAAGTTGGTTGATTGTAAATGGCAAACATTTTTTAAAAAGTTAATATTTTACAACAAGGATATTCCTTGATATCCTAATGAGGAAGAAGGGTAGGGGATTATACAAGCCATAATTCATCAGGAAAGTTAAGGACAGGAACAACTTGAAGAGAAAACGATCTACAACTTTACAAAGATTCATGGTAAGTTAGAGAACTGGGAAAGTTTTAAAAACAAACAAAAAAGTCCCCCAAAAAAGGGGGAAAATAAACTGAGGACAAGCTAACAGGTAACATAATGAAGAGAGAAGTAACATTGAACATTGGACTCTTAAAGGCTGGGGAAAAGATAATGCAGAGTAGGAGTTGAACATACACTTTGCATCAGTCTACATGCAGAGCAGCTGAACAGCATTCCAAACATACTAAATAATGATCGGTCCTAAGAGTGGGAGGAAATAAACAACCTAACTATCACTAGAGGAAAAAACACTCCGGAAACCAGTAAGTCTAAAGGCTGCTAAATCCCCTAGACCTGATGGATTGCATGCTAGGATTTAAAAGAAGTAGCATATAGAGATAGTAGATACACTGGTAGTAATCTTTTAAGACTCCTTAGAGTTTGGAAATATCCTAGAAGATTGATAGTTTTCCAATGTAACACCCTTATGCAGAAAAGGAAGGAGACAGAAACAGGTAACTATAGACCAGTTAGCTTAATATCTGTTATTAGGAAAGTTTTAGTTTATTATAAAGGGTGTAGTAACAGAGCATCTAGAAATTCATTACAGCCTGCATGGCTTCATGAAGGAGAAAGCATGCCCGTCAAATTTTGTTTACAGTTCTGAGAGGAGGCAACAAGCAGGGTAGGGAATGGGAACTATATAATTGGATTTTAAAAGGCATTTGATAAAGTACCACACATAAGGCTACTTTTAAGATAGGAGCCGGTTGTGTTGGAGTATACTAGCATGGATAGAGGATTAGCTCATTAATAGAGTTGGGATAAAGAGGGCATTTTCGGGATGGCCACCTGGAGCTAGTGGAATGCCACATGGATCAGTGCTACAATTATTCACTATATTATTGTTAACTAGGATGAGGGAATGCAAATGTACTGTCGCCAGGTTTGTAGGTGTTGCAAAAATAGGTCTGAAGGCAAGTAGAGAGGATGACACCAGGATCTCTCGAAGGATATAGACAGATGAAGTGAGTGAACAAAATTTGGCAGATGGAATATTATGTAGGAAAATGTGAGGTTATGCACTTTGGCAAAAAATTAACCTACAAGTTCAATGGGTAGTAGAGAAGACAAATCGAATTGTTGCCTTTATTTCAATGGAAAAGGAATATAAAAATAGGAAGGTTTTGCTAAAACTATAAAAAGCACTGGTCAGATTTGCTGTAATACTGTGAAGTTCTGGTCCCCTTATTTAAGGAAAGATATACTATTGTATGCAGTCCAGAGAAGGTTCACGACCTTTGGTATGAGAGGTTGAGCAGGTTGGGCTTGATTTCATTGGAGTTTGGAAGAATGAGAAACAACCTTTTATTGAAACATATAAAATTCTTTCTCGGGGCTTGGCAGAGTTGTTGTGATGAGGTTTCTCTCCAAGTATATTCAAGGCTGCAATAGATTTTTAATTAGTAAAGGAGTCAGGAATTATGGGGATAAGATAGGAAGGTGTAAGTTGAGGATAATCAGATGAGCCATGGATTCATTGGGCAGAGTAGCACACTTTTGCTCCTATATCTTTATGGTCTTATTACCTACCCTTTTTATTAAGACTTTGTTAAACATTTAATTTCTTTTTCCAGAACAGTGACAGCTGGATTTGCTTAGAAAAGAAACATTCTACCAAGGAACTTCTGTCAAAACATTAATTTGATTGTGGAAGCACTCCACTCTCGCAGGTCTCTCAGCTTTTCTCCTGCCATTCCATAGTCTCTGGTTTCACATCTCTCGCTCGCTCTCTCCTGACTATTTCTGATCTCTCATCTCCTTGTTCATGTCCTGTCATACCCACTTGTCCACCTTCCTAGGTCTCCCATCCTCTTTCCAACACCCTATTCCTCCCATTCACAGGTTTCCCAGCAACTCCCACTGCCAAAGAGGTCTCACCCCCTCTCCTAGTGACCCCTGCACTACTACCGATCTCTCATTCCTTTTCTCCACACCATTGATGCACATGTCTGTCTCTGACAGCCAGTGTCAGAGGTCTCCAATAACTCTCAATGCCTGCATTGTCACAGTTCTCGTACCACTGTTTCTCTGCACCTCTGCATCCTCATACTCCATGCCTTCACAGGTCTGTCATCCTCTATCTTTCCCCCATTGTCACAGGTACTTTATCATCTCCCTCACCTCTTCATTAGCTTCTTCCTAGTCTCACTTACCCTCACTCTAAACCTCTCCAACTCTTTACATATCCCTGTAGGTTATAAGGAGTGTGTTATCTTGAGCAAAGTTTTGGTTGTGTTGTTATGAAGCACCTTGGGAAGTTTTCCAACGTTGAAGGGGCTATATAAATGCAAGTTGAAGTCCAGACTTTTTGTTTGGAATGGGTTTTTTTTCTCTCAATGGTTTTAATGTGCTGATTGACTTTAAACCATTAAATTCTATAAATTGTTTAAATGTGAATTGAACTTTATGGAGCACTTCTTTTTATCAGCATTTGTGGAGCTGTTGTGACTAACTCTTATTGTACAGTGTTCCCATGCCATTTACTATCGGCATTTTTGTGCAATCCTGCATGTTTGAATGCACTGTTTATTCTTGTTATCTTAATCTGAGGGCAGGGCCTAAAGTCACATTTTTGGCAGAGCCGAGAGCTTTTTTTCACATTTGATCTTTTCTGGATGTCGTGGCTTCTTTATTTACCTATTTTGTCACCTTTTGTAGCTAAATATACCTTTCTATTATACTAGGTTTCAGATTTGATTCTTGATTTTTGCAGGGTTATATTGGTCAAAGAAGGCTCTAAAACTGTCCCCTGTGTACGCTAGGGGTGGAGACAAAACCATCAATGGCTCTTGAAACCTGAATTGAAACAGTGACTTTGCAGAGCTATATGGTAGTATTGCATTATGAAGCATACTGATCAGATCACTAGGCTAGCAGGGGAGCTGTTCAAACTAAGGTAATCCTAATACAGACAAGGACATCTCATCATATCATATCCTGTAATAGCAAAAATTGGTCCTTGAATTTTCTGTTCAGTTCACAAACAGCATCGTCAAATTCATTAATTCTAGTTTCAAATTTACATGTTCTGGTAAATGCTAATTCTGTGAAGCCATGTTTTTGCAATCCTGCTAATGGTGAGTGCTGTAATGTTTCCATCCTCAAGAAAGAAAAGAAATCAGTACAAATATCAGGCCATCCACGAGTGCCTGCCAGATGGAGAGGAGACCATGGGTGAAGAGCTATATATGCATTGATAATTTTTGGGGAAATCCAACCAGTTTGTATCTTGTAAGTAAAGACAACAACATTCTGGATACATAATGTGTAAAATTGAATTTCTGCGGTAAGGTATTGGAGCCAATTTTCAATGTAAACATAAAATGTTCAGCGATCTGTAATTTGCAAGGCCTTTTCAGCTCTACATCTGGACAGGAAGTATCAGCACCTTATTCAATTGTTTAGTTGTGGTGACCATCATTCTTGGACTTTATCTTTTATTCTCACTCAGTACCTGTCTATTCATATCTTTCAGTAGCAATTGACAGTTGACATTTTCAACTTTGAAGTCTGGGGAGAGTGGAGTTGTATCATAAAATGTTTCTCTTCATGGTTGATTCAGAGGAGCCCAGAGGTTGAAACTGACCTACCTTTATTTGCCTTTGTTTCACATACATGATGTGTTTACCTGATAAGCTATCAAGGCAGTTTCAATTGGTTTCATCTTTAACTGTTTTCTCTTCCAAGGGCAACAGTATGTCTGAATGCTTCATGTTTATTTGTGATTCGATAAGGGCCGAATAAATTTCATTGTTTTTTACTTTAATAGTTCACATATCGTGAGCTAGTCTTGAAAGGGACGGTATTTTGTATCCTTGATATTTAGTTGGATCTGATTTTTGCACTGCATTTAAGTAGAGTCTGTTAGTGTTGCATTGTAATGGCCTCAAGTGTTTGAACAATAAACTGTCTAACTTTTCTGTAATTTCACCCTGTTCTACGGGTAGGCATGCCAGTAAGTGCGAGGACAAGTTGAAGCTGCAGATCTGTTGTAGCATGTTCTCAAATACTGCTGAGATGCAGCAAATAATGCAGGGATGGGATGGACTCATTGACTTCAATGCTTCCTCTTTGTTTCTGTTGTGCTCAGCTTGTCTACACTGCGTGTTATGTTATGGATTCCTGCATGGCACTTGGAGGGGACAATACCTCCAACTGTTGTCATTGAGATATCTTGCTGTACAAAGCTATACTTTGGGGTGTGATTACAGATACTTTAAACTTGATAAAAAACTAATTTTAAAATCTGTTAAAATTGAAAATGGGTGGGGAAAAGCATAAATATTGCAAATCTGAAATGAAACAAATGCCCAGCATTACAAGTCATCGGTATTTGACATCTTTGCTACTTCTCCTCTGTACTGAACTTTCTGTTTTTATATATTTGAGTTGTTGACAGATAATGCAACCTACTTAATCTGTTTCTTAGCTTTGGCTCGGTGGATAGCATTCTTGTCCCTTTCAGTCAGAAGGTTGTGTTCCATGGACCTTTATAGAAAGTCTAGACTGGCACTTAAGTGAAAAATCACACAACACCAGGTTATAGTCCAACAGGTTTAATTGGAAGCACACTAGCTTTCGGAGCAATGCTCCTTCATCAGAATTTTAATCCGGCATATGTAATCTATATGGTGAGAACCTTGTTCTTCTGATCAAGCTATACAGAGAGAGTTTATGGATTTAATTCAAGATTTTGTTTTTGGAATATTAAGTGCATCTGCACTGTGGATGTTGTCACCAAGTTGTGACATGTAGATAAGAGAAGAAATCAGAAGTGGAACTTCAGAATCCCACAAATAATTTAGTTATGTATGGAATTTTTATCAATTTAAGTCTTGGTTCGCTTAAAATTTAAGCAGGTATCAGTGTAATGTTAACAATGACAGCAAGCACTTATGCTCAGTGAGTCCCCAATATCTAATGTCATGCACTTGCTGCCAAAAACACAGCTTTAATTCCTTTCCTCTTTAAATCACTATAAATTAATTCTAAAAGACTGTCTGCGAAATATGCTCCAGGGCATCCCAGCTTTGCTGACTACACTAAGTCAAAGTATTTCTCAGCATCATAACACAGGACTAAGCTACTTGAGACCACACTGTGCAATTGCTTATACCCAGAAATCCAATTTCCCAGTAACATTAGCAATGTAATTAGATGGGGAAATAGTTCCTTTAATGTCCATAAAGTTTTAAGAAATTATGCGTTGGCTCAAGGAAAATGCAATCCCAATTTAACTGAAGCTCATAAACCAGATACTTATCATGAAACCTACATTTGTAAAGAATAAATTTTCAAAGGGGCAAAAAATCTGGAGCTCCAGTGACACCAGGCAGCAGTTTCAGTCTCATCTCTACTCATAGGGATTTCTACAATTCCTAGTTAAAAGCAACTTCCTGTATCTCTCCCAAATGGAGAGACAAACTTGGGCAGAATATCAAGACATTTTACTATGGCTGCATCTCAGCAAAATCAATCTAGTCATCATTTACCAGTCCTTCATATACATATTTTACCACTGTTCACGGAGCAGGAAACCTGGTTTAAACTTTTGTTTCTACTGTCCAAGTTACAGAGGTTAGTTATAACGTTCTGTGAAGAGAGAAAAAGTGTTAACATTCCAAGTGAAATATGAGTAATCAAATATACAAAATGTTACACTTCACTTGGGGAGTGCATTGGAAATCAAGCTGTTGTTATTTCCAGAGTTACCACATAAGTTAAAGATTTAATAAAAGTAGGTAAAGCTCCCCAATTTAGCTGTCCTTTTAACACAGGTTGAAAGAAAGTATGGACCAGATTTCAGGACTGAACAAGAATGTATTGTTTATTACAAATAATAACTTCTAACTACAGATAAACAATTAGGAACTGTTGACAGCAAACTCTACCAGTTAAAACTTTAACTATCCTCCTTTTGAAACATTCCCCCTAGACATACACTCAGGGGAAAAAAAAGGGTGTTCTGGGCAGAGGGAAAGACTGAAGGCAGTTCAATGGCCCCTAACAAAAAAATTCACTGAAATGGGGATCTTTTTGGCTTGTGAGGATCTGCTGTTCTGTAATCTTCCTTTTCCAGGTTCTTCCACTTGGTTGTAGGAGACACAAAGCAACTAACTCACCAGTTATAAAAAGCCTGGCTGACTGGTTAAGAGTCACAACTTATAGCAACTCATGGAGGAAAAATAAACTGACTTTCTTCAGGTTTGAAATGTTTTATCACTGCAGAGATAAGGACAGCTCCTTCCTTTCTGGAGATCCAATGGCTTCTGCCCAGACATCCAAACCCCCAAGTCGAGCCAATTACATAGTTGTAGGCAGGCAGAACAACTTTGTCATTGAATACTGGTTACAATCTATTGACCACTCCTCAGCAATTTGTTACGGTCGAATCTTCATTTACATACATCCTACTGATTCCATCCCACCTGCAACTAGACTTCTTCCACTACTTGAACAACCACCAGTGTTAACAGTGCTTACAATGAGTACCAGGGAACTTGGTTTGAAAAAGTGTAGCAATCTTTTCCATAAAGTTTGGCATTTATAACTGTCCTCGTCCCATTTCAATCTACAGTCAAAGAAATACAGAAAAATAAAAAAAACTGTCTTTACATCAAGAACAGATAGGGCCTCAGATGAACATTTAATTTAAGATATCATCTCTAAGAGCACAGCACTCTTTTAGTACTGCACTTAAGTGCCATGATTCGGAGATGCCGGTGTTGGACTGGGGTGTACAAAGTTAAAAATCACAACACCAGGTTATAGTCCAACAGGTTTAATTGGAAGCACACTAGCTTTCGGAGCGACGCTCCTTCATCAGGTGATTGTGGAGGGCTCGATCGTAACACAGAATTTATAGCAAAAATTTGCAGTGTGATGTAATTGGAATTATACATTGAAGAATTGATTGTCTGTTAAGCCTGAACGTCACAATAAAAAGATGGAAGAAACCTTTTTTTGAGGAACAGAAGTAGAAATACCCAATGCTATATTTTGATAATCTCCCAAGCAAACATGCATTCATGTATTTGATTGGATTTTAAGGTGAAAAGTAAAGCTGTGTTGTAAATTACAGTTTACAATGACTGATGTTTCAGCTGTGTCACCTGTGAGCCCTACCTAGAAGTGGGCAGTAGTTTTGCATTTTGCCGTCTGACAGTTTAGCTGATTGTATACCCAAAATCCAGTTTATAATTCCTGTTATATTTAAACTGTAAGTCATGGCATAGTTGCATTTAAAAAAGAAGCAATTAACTAGCTACCTGCCCTATTAGTGTTGATGCTAGTTCGTATACAAGGTTGAAGTATGAAGAGATGCATTTTATGGATGAATTTGACATTGCTATATACATTTGTTGTTTCAGGTGAATTGCTGTATCTAACCTCCCTGTCTGAATCATTGATTAGGTATTATCTTTTTCATCTTCCCTTAAATTCTTGGAAACACTTTTAGGGCAATCATGACCAATTATAAACACCACTTCTTGGAAGATGCTGAATTTTAAATGAACCTGTTGATGCTTGTTGGCTTTGAAAAATTGTGTTCTGAGGGTTAGACTAAGTTGCTTTTGCCAGTCAGTGGGTTTCAGTGCTCAAGCTCTTTTCACAAAATTCTGTGCATTTACTGTTACTCAACCTTTGGACTGCTATTTTGCTGGGAGTTATTAACCTCGAGCAAAAGGAAATTCATTTCAGAACTGAGGATATAGATCCTCAATAAGTTGTAAGAGTAGGAACGAACAGATGATTTTGTTGCTACAATTTCCAACAGTATAAAACTTTCAATATCCAGTTGAATGTTGGAAAGTAACCAATGATCTAATTATTGATTATTTTCTCCCAAATATGGGTTATCCTGAGGAGCGATTGGAGCTTAAAAATGTGTTGCTGGAAAAGCGCAGCAGATCAGGCAGCATCAAAGGAGAAGGAGAATCAACGTTTCGGGCATAAGCCAGATCCCCAGCATCTGCAGTCCTCACTTTCTCCGAGCTACTGGAGCTTCTTAGCATAGAAGTGCAACAGTGTTTTTTATAAATCTGTCAGTATGAAAGACTAAGGGATACGTCTGTCACTAATAGGAATATTTATTAAACGTTTTCAATTATTGGCACAGATTATTTTCCTTCTGTTACATATTCGTTGTAAATAGGACAATGCATTGGCATTGTTCAGCAGCTTTGTAAAACCTGTAGCCAATTTTTTTTTAAACAATTTAAATTTTTTTGTGGTTCAATTTTCTTACGCAAGAGATGCAATCATGTTGTTTCATATACAATTATGAAATTCAAGCTGAGTAACACTCTCATGTCAGCATGACTCAATGGTAGAATTCTACTCTAGTCAAAGCGTTGAGTTTGTGCTGTGCTCCAGGAGCAAGCATATAACCTTTTGAAAAGATACTCCAGTGCATTACTAAATTACTGCATTGTCCAAGGTATTATTGGTTAGATGACGTGTTAAACTGGGGACCTGCCTGTCCTTGTTGGGGAATGTAAAGGATCACTTTTATTTGGAAAGTAGAAAGTAGCTCTTTTGATGTGCTGGATTTTGTTTACCATTAACCAAAAATTGATCAGATTAATTTCTGCCATAACTGGGTACAGTTTGGTTACCTTGGGTTTTTTTTATTACAAGAGTGACAACACTTCCAAGGTACTTCATGGTCTTGTGTTTTTGTGACATCCTGGACTTGTTACAGGCACTATATAAAAACAAATTCAATCTTTTATTGAAAAAACTGATTTCCCTCTTTCCTCCTTTTATCAAAAAGAGATTTCATGACTCCACCCAGTTTTAAGTATTTATTGGGTTTCCCATTGCACAACTTTTTAATGGCCAAGCAAACGGAGGTTGTGGGACTACAGATTTCAATTGTGAAACTTTCATTATATAGTAGGTGCAAGATGAGAGGAAATTCGAAGTTCCCCATGAGGCTTTTAACAGTGCTGATCAGTGACACTAAGACCGACTGAATCTTTCATTATTGATCGTGATCATCCAAATATTGTCCTTTACGATCTATTTAGGTGCTGTAGAATAAAATGGATCATTCAAAATCTGTTTCTTTTAGATGATGTATTGAGCAGGTATTTATGATCTACATAATGTTATTCTTAGCAATAGTAGATTTTAAAATTTAAGGAAGATAATGGTTATGCTTGGTTATGGTTATGGTGATGGTGATACTGCACTTTGGTGTCCTTCAAAATTCATGAAACTGACCTCAAACAATACATTGAAAAAGCAGCATCTGCTGGAAGAACTTAATTTATATTGAGTGGTGTCATTTTAGTTAGCTGTGAGTTGACTGCAAAGAGCAAAGGTAAATTCTACACTAATGAATATTTTTTATCCAGCCTGTAGGATATTTTTGCATGCTCCTTTCATATGACTGTGGTGACCTTTAGCTAAGCCGATAAGTTGTTTTGAACTATGAGTTAAGTTCTCCTGCTTCTGGAATGGTTTTTCATTCATGATATTTTGTGCTCCCGAAATAATTAAGCTGGAAGCTAAGAACTGGTATAACTTCCAATTTGTTGTTTGTTTTTCGGTATAATACAGGATTTCATGTGTGAAAATATTTCAGTACCTGGACTGTAGGAACAAACTTCCACAATAAAATTAATCTCTAGGTGTTTGCTGGCTGAATGTTCTTTTGGACAAAAGCAGCCCATCAGTTTTTTAGAATATTATTATTGAAACCATAAAGTCTCGAGCTTGGTGTCTCCAAGGTAGTTGATACTAATTTGCACTTTGCCCTGAACTTGGATGGAGGGAGATGGTGGGGATTTGGGAGACTGTGTGGAGATAGTGATTGTGGGAGGGGATGGAATCAGCCAGAATTTAGTCTAGAAACAGCAAGAGAATTGGCGTGTCAGGGAGAAAATTTTGAAATATGAGGGAAAAACAACTGAATCCAGTATTGTTCAATAATTGATTAGAAACTCATTGAATATTTCTTGCTCCTCTGTAATTCCACAAATAATTTTTTTTGTTGTAAAATTAGTAGTTTATGCACTTTTGATTTTTCAGTATAGAATTCTAACAAGCAGAATTCATCACTGTCATTATCACTGTATTTAGCTGAAATTTGATTACTCTATTACCCTCCCTCAAACTTCTAATGGATGCATTTTCTGTTTTGAAGAGAAGACATTTACTGCCCCACTTGATTCATTGCTGCATATTTTGTTTGGGTCATAATTGTAAAAATTGTGAATTCAGTGAAGTACATATTTAATGTAATTGACATTTTGGTCGCCAAAATTGCAGTTTTTCACTTTTTTCCCTAATGCACATTTGAGTAGAAAAATTATTAGAATTTGAAGAAAGTTATGGCTCTTCTAATTTTTGATTAACTTGATAATTCTCAGATGAAAGAATGATAAACATCAAACATGTGCTGCACCCCCAATGTGGTTCTATTTAATGACTATAAGCTTAAATGCATCATCCAAATTAATAATGGAATTGTCAAGTTTCTAACTCCAAAATTGCCTGTTGTAGTGCATGTGGTCTGGCCAGTAACAAGTAAATAGAACCACATTGGGGGTGCAGCACATGTTTGATAATTCTCAGATGAAAGTATGGGTGATTTAAACCTAGATGGGGAGTCTAAGGTGAGCATTCCTGGTTTGAATGTCTCTTTGTCTGGGTAGATTGAAGTGTATGTCCAAGTTATGTTCCATGAAACATGGCAGCCTAGCCCAAAAAGCCAAAGCACTGCAGCCCATGTATTGGTAATTCTCACTTGCTGTTTTGCCCTGTTGTGAACTTTGAGAGTCTCATGGTTTTGGAAGGACTATTCTTACTTCCGTTGCCTGATTAATAAATTCTGCATCAATAACTTGGGATATCCGTGAGCTTCAAAAGCACCTAGCTAAGCATTCCAGGAAAATCATTAAATTGAATAATCATAACCTAACGCTTCTTCATTATTGTAAATTTTGAATGTGAGAGAAAAAGCCATTTAATAGGAAAAGCAGGATTTCAATTTGTTAGCTTTTAACTGGAGCTTAAAATTAGAACATTTAACCAGCAAATAAAGAAAGGCTTAAAACCACGTAATGTTGTTTATGACATTTGGTTGTAAAACACTTATTTAGGGCGTCCTATAAAATACTTTAAGGCGTAGTCACTGTTGTATTGTAGGAAACATGACGACAGTCATTTTTTTTGCTTGCAGTAAGCTTCCAGAAATATCAATGAAATAAATGACAAGATGGGACTTTTTAGTGATGTTGAATAAAAGAATATGAGCATAGTTAGTAAAGAGTAAATGTTCTTTTAAATCCTGGCTATTGTGAGGGTGATCACTTTTTTTTTATGGGGAAGTTTTCGGATGGACTTTGAGTCTTAAGCTTCTGGTTGAGTGCTTTTGTTTAAACTGCATAGTGGAGGTAAGAAGCAATGCAATGGGAAGCAGTGACTTCCCTGAAACAACACCGTTTGTAACTGGATGGTCTATTTTCTCAGGGTTAGCTAACAAATTAAAAATACTATACATGAATGCACGAAGCATTAGACATAAGATGGATGAGCTTGAGGCTCTTTTGGAAATTGGCAGATACGATATTGTGGGGATAACTGAGACGTGGCTTCAAGTGGACAGGGCCTGGGAAATGAATATTCAAGGCTACACGTGCTATCGTAAGGACAGACTGACGGGCAGAGGGGGTGGGGTGGCTTTGTTGGTAAGGGAGGATATTCAGTCCCTTGCGGGGGGGCTCCGAGAGTCAGGGGATGTAAAGTCTGTGGATAGAGCTGCGAAATACTAAGGGTGAAAAGACCCTCTTGGGAGTCATCTACAGGCCCCCAAACAGTAGTCTGGATGTCGGATGTTAGTTGAATCAGGAGCTGAAATTGGACTGACGTAAAGATGTTACTCCAGTTGTTATGGGGGATTTTAACATGCAGGTAGACTGGGAGAATCAGGATGGTATTGGACCTCAAGAAAGAGACTTTGTGGAGTGCCTCAGAGATGGATTCTTAGAACAGCTGGTGCTGGAGCCGACCAGGGAGAAGGCAATTCTGGATCTGGTATTGTGTAACGAACCAGAATTAGTCAGAGACCTCGAAGTGAAGGAGCCATTGGGAAGTAGTGACCATAATACATTAAGCTTCAATCTGCAATTTGAGAGGGAGAGGGTACAGTTGGAAGTGACAGTACTTCTGTTGAATAAAGGGAACTATGGAGCTATGAGGGAGGAGCTGGCCAAAGTTCAATGGTGCAATACCTTAGCAGGGATGACCGTGGAGGAACAATGGCGGATATTTCTGTGTATAATGCAGAAGTTGCAGGATCAGTTCATTCCTAAAAGGAAGAAAGATCCCAGGAGGAGGCATGGGCAGCCGTGGCTGACGAGGGAAGTTAAGAAACATATAAAGTTAAAAGAGAAAAAGTATAACATAGCAAAGCTAAGTGGGAAAACTGAGGACTGGGAAGCTTTTAAAGAGCAACAGAGGATTACTAAGAAGGAAATACGCAGAGGAAAAATGAGGTACGAAGGTAAATTGGCCAAAAATATAAAGGAGGATAGTAAAAGCTATGTGAAAGGCAAAACAATGGTTAGGACTAAAATTGGGCCCTTGAAAACAGAAACAGGGGAATATATTACGGGGAACAAAGAAATGGCAGAGGAATTGAATTGGTACTTCAGATCTGTGTTCACTGGGGAAGACACAAGCAATCTCCCTGAGGTAACATTGGCTGAAGGACCTGAACTTAAGGGAATTTATATTTGCCAGGATTTGGTGTTGGAGAGACTGTTAGGTCTGAAGGTTGATAAGTCTCCGGGGCCTGATGGTCTGCATCCCAGGGTACTGAAGGAGGTGGCTTGGGAAATCGTGGATGCGTTAGTGATTATTTTCCAGAGTTCGATAGATTCGGGGTCGGTTCCTGAGGATTGGAGGGTGGCTAATGTTATACCACTTTTTAAGAAAGGTTGGAGAGAGAAAGCAGGAAATTATAGACCAGTTAGTCTGACCTCAGTGGTGGGAAAGATGCTGGAGGGTTATGGAGATAAGGCAGGAACAGGATACTGATTAGGAATGATCAGCCATGATCATGTTGAATGGCGGTGCAGGCTCGAAGGGCTGAATGGCTTACTCCTGCACCTATTGTCTATTGTCTACAAATACACCAGATCATCCAGTTTCCCTCTATTCACCATGGATGTTAGTTCATCAAAACCTCAAATAGATTAGTTAAATGTGATTTTTCTTGCCCAAAGCCATGCTGCCTTTGTCCGGTAAAATCATGCTTTTCTGTGTGTTCTGCTATAAGTTTAAAAATAATAGATTCTAACACCTTCCCTAAGATAGAGTTAGGCTAATTGGCCTATGGTCTCCTGCTTTCTACCTCCACCCTCCCTTCATGAAAAAGTGCAATGTTTGAAGCGTTCTGCTGTAAAGACTAAATTACAGTCATGGTTCCAAGCTTCTGACATTTCTTTGCTTTCCATCATTTGTTTCCCAAATTTGCAGTCAAGTGGGTCAACACTAGCTTCAATTACCTTTTTCTTATTTAAATACTTGTAGAAACACTCTTTATATTACCTTTTCACTTTTTATATTACCTTTCTGCCTCTTTATTACCACCTTAGTCAGCCAGCTGAATCCTCTGACCTGCCACTAATCTTTGCAAATTTACATGGTACTTTCAACTTATTATTATCGCAACATACTTATTTACCAATGGATGGTGCATACTTTTCAAAAAGACTTTCTTTCTCACTGGAATTAACCTTTGCGAAGAGTTATTAAAAATATTCTAAAAGATCTGCCTCTGTAACTAAATTGTTCCTGGTTTCTCAATTCAGTTTAGCCAGTTTTCTCTTCATACACTTTTTTGTTTTCTTTCTTCATGCATGGGATGTTGGCATTACTTGCAGGGCTGTCATTTGTTGGCATCCATAATTGGCCATAATCTGACTGACTGACTGACTGACTGACTGACTGACTGACTGACTCTCTAAGCCATTCCAGAAGCCAGGTAAGAGTCAAGCACAATGCTGTGGCTCTGGACTCGAATGTAGGCGAGGCTGGGTAAAGATGGCAGATTTCATTTCCTGATGTCTTAGTGAACAGATGGGTTTATATGGTCAATATTAGAGTAGCTTCTTTAAAATTCCAGATCTTATTAAATTCAAGTTTCACTATATTTGCCATTCAAATGTAGGGTTATCTTACTGCAGTTGTAAGAGGCCTTGGTGAGGCCATAACTGGATGTTGCATGCAGTTTTGGTCTCCCTACCTAACCGAGGATATACTTGTCATAAAGGGAGTGCATTGAAGTTTTTATTAGGGATGGCTGTCCAATGTGGAGAGATTAGTTCAACTGGGCCTGTATTTATTAGAATTTAGAAGGATGAAAGGGGGTTGTATAAATTTCTTATAGGGCTGGAGAGATGAGAGGAAGGAAGGTTATTTTCCCTGTTGAGATGTCTTAAAACTGGGGGACAATCTCCGGATGGGGATAGATTGTTTTAGAACCGTGTTCTGAAAAGATTTTTTCACTTAAAAGATAGTGAACCTGTCACTTCTCTACCAACGAAGGCTGTGGAGGCAAAGTCACCGAATATATTCAAGAGCTAGATATTGTCTAGATGTTAAAAGTATAATGGAGACATCATCAATAGCAGGGCAAGTGGTATTGTAATTGCAGAACATGGCATCTTTTGAGCACCAGTGTGATCCATGACAAATATAACTACAGCTGGGGCAGGTGTGTTCTTCCTCTATTCACCATCCTTCCTTCCTTTTAGTCTTCCACCCATCTTTCTTTGTAGGTGGTTCTGTTTCATGAGAGGAGCAGGGATTTCCTGTGCTTTGTTTCCCCTACTTTCACATGCCTGGTTGCACCTATCCCCCAAACTCTGGAGCAATTGCCATGTGTATAAGTGCGGAGCTGGGGGCTGTGGTGCCAGTGATTGAAATAACTCCACAGAGGCAGGTATCCTGTAACCAAGTCACCCTTTATTTACACGTGGAGAGTCCTGGACACTGATTCAACTCCTTCAGAGCAACTGTCAGAGTGGACAGGATGTTTGACACTCACATTCTTATCTGTCAGCCAGAGCTCCCTGATTGGGGCTGTTATTCTGGTTCAATCAGGGAGGTCAGGTTCTGAGGTCCACCTGGCTGACTTCTTTACAATCACTACGGTGGTGACTTTTGCAAGTGAGTAGAGGGCTCTGGATTCTCTTCGTATCACAACATAGGGGGAATCCCCATTTTGTTGCATTTATGTGATTCGTATCATTTCCCTCCGCCTTCCACTCTTTGGACAATCTTTTGGCCATCTGACCTAATATTTCCTTCAGTTGTCTGACTTTACGTTTTATCTTATGACATTTAGATGAAACTGGAACTGTGCTATTACATTTAATGTTGTTACGTAAGTACAAATTGTTGAGCATTTAACAGGGCTGATTAATGTAGAGTCTAGATTTAATTGTCCTACCTTGCACTGTGCAGTTTTTTTTGCAATGGAAGTTTGCAGAGCGTTTCAAACAAGTTATGGGTTGAAAATCTCAGTTGTGCTGCTGTTTAGGACATGTGATCTTTGGTTCAAGAAGGGTCATGTGAAAAAGTAGTGCAACTTCCAGGGCTAGGATGGAATGTCAAACCTCCAAAGAAGAATGCATTTTTTCCATATTTATTGCTGGCAATATGATAAACATTTGTGTGGGACATTCTCTTATTCCCCTGTCGCCTATATCAATTCCCAGTGGGCTCAGTGTCCTGTTTCTGATTAAACAAGCATGCACCGAATCTAGAATACAGATTTCACTCCTATTTCCCTCTTTTCTCCTGCTCAAGATGTTTACAACACATCCTCTTCTTTGGCAGTCCTTCAAAGTCAAGGGTTACTTGCTTCCACTCAGTTGGTAGGAGCAGGGGGTGATTCTATGGTGACTGAATAGCCCAATCCTAGAGTTGTAGACTCATTTTCAAGTGGTGTTTGAGGCAGGTAGCTGTGACACTCTGGATTCTGCATGCTGTTTCTACTGCTTGCACTTGGCCACTGCATGCTTCACTGAATGATGCTTAAAGTAGTTGGCACCTTCTCGAATGCTTCTTCTCCAGTTTGCACATTTTGGGTAAGCCATTCCCATGTTTGATTAGGGAGGCTTTCAGGACATTCTTGTTAGGTTTCCGAGGGATTGCTTACCATTGCAAAGCTCGGAGTAGGGGATTTAGAATCATACAGTGAGGAAACAGACTCTTCAGTCTAACTTGTCCACACCGACCAGGCATCCCAATCAGACCTAGTCCTGTTTGCCAGCATTTGACATGTATCCCCCTAAATTCTTGCTATTCGCATACCCATGTAGTTGCCTTTTACATGTTGTAATTGAACCAGCCTTCACCACTTCCTCTGGCAGCTCATTCCATACAAGCACCACACTCTGTGTGAAAATTTACCCCTCAGGTCCTTTTTACATATTTCCCTTCTCACCTTAGCCCTATGCCCCCCAATTTTGGATTCCCCACTCTAGGAAAAAGACCATGGCTATTCACCCAATCCATGCCCCTCATAATTTTATAAATTTCTGTAAGGTCATTCCTGAATCTCTGATGCTCTAGGGAAAGGAGCCCCAGTTTGTTCAGTCTTGGAATGACAGACTGAAAGGAAAAGGAGGTGGTGTAACTTTACTGGTGAAGGAAGGGATCAGTGCTGTAATGAGAAATGACATTAGCATGGGAGATCAAGGTGTGGAATCAGTTTGGGTGGAAGTAAGAAATGGCGAAGGGAAGAAGTACTTGGTAGAAATAATCAAAAGGTGTCCAAACAGTAGTACCACACTGGGGCACAGTATAAACCAGGAAATAGAGGCTTGCAAGAAAGGTACAGTAAGAATCATATTGCTAAAGGTAGCCTGGAGGCAGAGTTCATTGAATGTATTTGAGATTGTTTCTTGGAGCAGTATGTTGTAGGCTACTCTAGATTTGATATTGTGTAATGAGGAGAGCTTAATTGACATCATAGTTAAGGATCCTCTAGGGAGTAGTGACCATAGTATGATAGAATTCAAAATTCAGTTTGGGGGTGAGAAAGTGGAGTCCCACACTAGTGGTCTGGACTTAAGCAAAGGAAGTTACATAGGCATGAGGAGATCTAGCTCGAGTAAATTGGGCAGGAAGGCTAAAAGGTAAGACAGTGGATGAGCAGTGGCAGTTGTTTGAGGAGCTACTTAATTCCTCACATGTAAAATTACCCCAGTGATGACGAAAGATGGTAAGGGGAGTAAACATAAACATCCATGGCTAAACAAGAAGGACGAGGACAATTCAAAGTCAAAAACTAAGATATACCATATTACAAAGGCCAATGGCAGGTTGGAAGATTGGGAAACTTTCAAACATAAACAAAGGGATTCTAAAAAATAAATCATGAAAGAAAACTAGCACAATAGAATGGCAAAAGCTTGTATCGGTATATAAAAGGAAAGCGAGTCACTAAGGTGAATGTTGATTCCTTGGAAGATGAACCCGGAGAGTTGTTAATGGGGAACATTGAAATGGCAGAGATGTTAAATCAATACTTTGCCTCAGTTTTCACGGTGGAGGACAATAGTACATTCCTATTAGAATGGGCAAGTCAGGACACAAGAAAGGGTAGAACTTGGAACAATCAACATCGATAGGGGAAAGGTACTCAGTAAACTTTTAGGATTGAGGGCAGACAAGTCCCCTGGGCCTGATGGCTTACATCCTAGGATATTGAAGGAAGTGTTGGCAGAGATAGTGAATCCATTGGTCTCAATGTTCCAAGATTTCCTGGACATGGGAAAGGTTCCAGTGGATTGGAAAAATGCTAATGTAATGCCCTTATTCAAAAAGGGAGGGAGGCATTATGTGGGAAATTATAGATTAGTTGATATAACATCTGTTGTTGGAAAAGCTTTAGAATCAATTATCAAGGAAGTAATATCAGGATAGTTGGAAAGTCACAATGCTATCCATCAAATTCAGCATGGTTTTATGAAGGGCAAATCATGTTTGACTAATTTGCTAGAATTCTTCGAAGATGCAATATGCAAAGTAAATAATGGGGATTCTGTAGATGTAATATATCTCGATTCCTGGAAGGCGTTTGATAAGGGGATGCACAAAAGCTTAGTTCACAATGTTGGATCTGGCGTAATTTATTAGCTTGGATAGATAACTGGCTGATTGACAGAAGATAGTCAGTCAGAATAAATGTTTTTTTTTTCTGGATGGCAAGATATAACTAGTGGGGTGCCACAGGGTTTGGTCTTTGGGCCCCAGCTATTTACAATCTAGATTAACAACTTGGATACAGGGATAGAAGGCCGTATAGCCAAATCTGTGGACAACACAAAAATAGGCGGGACGGTAAATTGCAATGAGGAAATAAGAACCTTCTGAATGGAATTAGATAGGAGAGTGGGCCAAAATGTGGCAGGTACAGCTTAACGTGGATAAGTGCAAGGTCATGCATTTTGACCGGAAAAACAAAAGGTGACCTATTATCTAAATGGGGAGAGACTTCGTGGTGCTCTGGTGCACAGGGATCTGGGTGTCCCTATTCATGAGTCACAAAACTAGTATGCAGGTACAGCAGATAATAAAGCGAACAGAATGTTGTAGAATATAAAGGTATGGATGTATTGTTGCAACTATCCAAGACAGTGGTGAGACCGCACCTGGAGTATTGTGCACCGTTTTTGTCCCCCTTCTTGAGGAAAGGTGTAGTAGTGGCACTGGAGGCAATTCAGCAGAGGTTCACATATGGGGCTTGGTGTATGAAGAGAGATTGAACAGTTTAGGCATTTATTGTCTGGAATTTAGAAGAATGAGGGGAGATCAAGTTGAGGTATTCAAGATGATAAAAGGTGTGGATAAAATAGACATGGTGCGGATGCTTCCTCTTGTGGGGCACTTGGATATGAGAGGTTATAGTCATGGGATAAAGGGTAGCAAATTTAAAACCGAGTTGAGGAGAAACTACTTCTCTGGAAGGGTTGTAAGTCTGTGGAATTCGCTATCCCAGAGTGCGGTGGATGCTGGGACAGTGAGTAAATTTAAGGAGTTAGACAGATTTTTAATTGATAATAGGTCGAAGGGTAATGGGGAGAAGACAGGAAAATGGGGGTGAGGAGCATACCAATGTACTGAATGGGCTAATTGTGCCCGTATATCTTATGAACTTAAATCTCTCCTTGTTACTCAAACCTGGCAACTCAGTCCTGGGAACGTCATTGTAAATCTTTAATGCACTCTTTCAAATTTAACAGCACCTTTCCTACAGAAAGGTGACTAGAATTGTACGCATAATTCTAAAGGTGGTCTCTCCAATGTCCTGCACGTCGCAACATGACCTCCCAACTCCTATATTCAATGCTTTGACCAATGAAGGCAAGCATGCCAAATGCTGTGTTCACCCTGTTTACCTGCAACTCCACTTTTAAAGAACTATGCACTTGCACCCCTAGGTCTCTTTGTTTGGCAATACTCCCCAGGACCCTACCATTAATTGTGTAAGTCCTCTCCTGGTTTGCCTTACCAAAATGCAACAGCACACATTTATCGAAATTAAACTCCATCTGCCACTCCTCAGCCCAATTGGCCCATCTGATCAAGGACCCGTTGTACTCACTGTCCAGCACATCACCTATTTTGGTGTCATTTGCAAGCTTACTAAATATGCCTTCTATATTCACATTTTCTTTGTATAAATGATGAAAAGCGGTAGACCTAGCACCAATCCTTGTGGCACATTGCTGGTCACAAGCCTCCCTCTGTCTCCTCTAACGTCAAACCAATTTTATATCCAATTGACAAGCTTCCCCTGGATCCCATGTGATCCAACCTCATGAACCAGTCTACCATGCAGAATCTTGTTGAAAGCTTTTGCTTAGGCAGTTCTGCATGCGAATAGTGTGGCCCACCCATTGCAGCTGGACATTGTGACCAGTCCCTCGATATTGACCATTGGTACACCTATCCTGCCAATGAATTTGCACGATTTTGCAAGGGTAGCACTTGTAATAACACTCCCAGGGATTTGAGGTGTCTGCTGTACATGGACCATGTTTCTGATGTGTACAGGAGGGTGGGGACATGGCTGCTCTGTCGACTGTATGCTTAGTGTTGGGTTTGAGATCGCGGGAATTTGAACACTCTGCTCCTCTGACTCCAAAGGCTGCATTATCATGTTAGAATCAATGTTGGATTTCATTGTCACTGTCTGCTCTCAGCAGAAGGAGGCTCCCAAGGTACAAAAATGATCTGTGTGGTCCAGGGGCTTGATGTGGGTGATCAGTGGGGAGGAGAGGGTGGGGCAGTATCACGTGACTGGAGTAGGCTGGTAGAGAAGCTTTCGTTTTCCGAGTTTGTAGTCTGAGGCCCATCCTGTCTCTCCCATACACCTCAGTGAGTATGTCACCGATGGTTTATAACTTTGCTTCTAAGTATGCGTGCACACAGGCATTGTCTACATACTGCTGCTTGATGACTTCAGGGTGGTCTTGGTTCTGGCCTGAAGGTGTCAAGAATTGACAGTTTCCTGTTTGTCTTTTAAGTTAGCTCAATGCTGGTGGGGAGCTACATGGACATGGGATGCAGAGTTATAGTGAGGAGGTTGGAGAAGAGCATTAGTGTGTTGATGCAGTCTTGTTTGATCCCATTTTATACTTGTTTTGTGCCTGTGGTAAGGATCATGACTTGCACATTGTCATGAATCAGGCAGCGAATGATGATGAATTTCTGCAGGCAGCTGAATTTGAGAACACATTAAGCAGATTTGGGGTGGCATTTTCCTGCCGTTCTGTTTTGCAGTTTTCTTTTGGTGAAGAACAGGATGGAAAGTTCTCAACATTCTGCTCCTGATATAGCAGTGCTTGGTAGTGCCTGAGGGTTAGGCGTTCCTTGTGTTTGTTTTCTTACTCCACCCCACATGCCAATGTAATGTGCCTCTGGATATGAGATTTGGCAGTGGGGAATGTATTGCTGTAGGAGAACTTAGTTTCCTTGTTTGAGATGCAGAAAACAGCTGAGGCACTAGAGGTATTACAGCAATGGTTGAAACATTACTCAAGTCTGAGCTGAATGTGGATTCATGAATGAATTAAATAATAGAGAAAGGAGGTGGCATCATGGAGCATACCAGGTTAATTATGACAGGTTTTGATCTAGCAGAAAAGACCTGCATTTATATAGCACCCTTTTTTACAAGCACTGGACATCTCCAAGTACTGTACAGCCAATGAAATACTTCTGAACTGTAATCATTATTGTAATATATATAACAGATACAACTGATTTGTGCCCAGTGAACTTTAATGAACAGCAAGTTGGTGATGATTAGCTTATCTGTTTTCGCAATGTTGATTGCGGGATAAACATTGACCAGGACATGGGGAAGAACTTACCCACTCTTTTTTCAAATAGTACCATGGGAACTTTTAAATCCACCCCAGCAGGCAAATGGAGCCTTGCTTTCATGTCTCATCTGAAAACCAACAGCACTGATCGTAAAGCGACCTGTCAGTGCTGCATTGGGGCGTAAGTGGTGTTTTCTTTCGTGTGTGCTCAAGCCCTGAATCTGGAACTTTGTGATTGCAAAACGAAATGCTGCAATTAAGTCACCGCTGGTCGGAAGGAGATATGGGAGTTTTATTTAGTATTAGAGAAAATTTAAGGCCATGAATGTTATGTAAGAAATGTCTTTTCTTTTTTTTAAAAAAGAAGGCCTTGAATATCACACTGAATAGATGTCCAGTAAATTGTTCCAGCTGATAATTGAATAATTTGCAAAATATTATGTTGGTCATCAGCAAGGCATTCGATTTAATCAAATAACTATCCAGCGAGGTTCAGTTTAGAAGGTGGAAATGTTTATTTTTCAAAAAAAATGGCCTGAATAAATATGATTGATTTTGAGGAAAGGCTGGTCACCCTATTATTATGCCTCTGTCAGCGCCTGTCAGGCCTTGATAAGGGCACACTATTAGCACAGGCTAGCTGCCAATAGCACGTCTGGCACATAGTACCTACACCTGATTTTGTTTTGTGAAGCAGTGCTGAAGCTTGACTGATCAAACTCATCAGCTTCATTCTTTTTGGGGAAGACAAAGCATTACTATTGAATCTTGCTTGTTTATCTTGACTCTACCAAGTCCTAGGATGATGGGGAGCAAGCAAACTGACAGGTGCAGTCATACTTGGAGTCACAGTCTTCAATCCACACGTGAGTGACCCTCAGTCAGTTGCTAGCTGTACCCAGAAGCAGCTGTCCTATTTAGGGATGTGCAGCTGCCAGGTTTTTACTTAATGGGGCAGATAAATGAAACCTAAACACATTTTGCTGCTTCCTAGCAACTGGGAATGACTCAATCTAACAGCAAGAAACTACAGAAGAAAGCAAAGGCGAACATAAATTCACCTGCCATGACAGCGACTTGCTGGAATGTCCTTTGTTGGTTGTTAAACCAACACTAGATCTGAACATTATTTAGCTCTATTACCAGGATAACTTTAGCTGATGTAGTATAGATCCAGCAAAAGAGGAGGTAAAAAGTGCAGCTTGAAGAAGTAGAAGCAGAGCATATTCTCTTTTGGGTGATTGAGTTCCCATAGACCCAAGAGATGTATGGATTGGGTTGCTATCAGGTGAGAGATGGGTTTAGATCAGAGTGGTGCTGGAAAAGCACAGCAGGTCAGGCAGCCTGGTCTGGTTTCCAGCATCTGCAGTCCTCACTTTTGCCTATCAGGTGAGAGATGGCAATGGATCTACAAAACCTTCCAAAATGCATCGCAAATATGTGATGAATCTATACCTTGTCCTGCATCAACACAAGATGCTTAAACACTCAATTGTGTAAAAAGGTTATCTCAGAGTATAGTGGGGTCTTGATCAGATGGTCTAATGGGTTGAGGAGTGGCAGATGGAGTTTAATTTAGATAAATGTGAGGTACTGCATTTTGAAAGGCAGATCAGAGCAGGACTGAAACACTTAATGGTAAGGTCGGGGGGAGTGTTGCAGAACAAAGAGAAATTAAGTGCAGGTTCATAGCTTCTTGAATGTGGAATCACGAGTAGATTGGATAGTGAAGAAGGTTTTAGATTAGATTAGATTACAGTGTGGAAACAGGCCCTTCGGCCCAACAAGTCCACACCGACCCGCCGAAGCGAAACCCACCCATACCCCTACATTTACCCCTTACCTGACACTACGGGCAATTTAGTACGGCCAATTCAACTGACCCTGCACATCTTTGGACTGTGAGAGGAAACCGGAGCACCCGGAGGAAACCCACGCAGACACGGGGAGAACGTGCAAACTCCACACAGTCAGTCGCCTGAGGCGGGAATTGAACCCGGGTCTCTGGCGCTGTGAGGCAGCAGTGCTAACCACTGTGCCACCGTGCTGCCCACAAGGTATCTGGTATGCTTGTCTTTATTGGTGAGTGCATTGAGTATTGTAGTTGGGAGATCAAATTGCAACTGTACAGGTCAGGCCACTATTGGAATACTGCTTGCAATTCTGGTTTCCCTGCTTTAGGAAGGATGTTGTAAAACTTGAAAGGGTTCAGAAAAGATTTACAATGATGTTGTCAGGATTGGAGGGCTTGAGCTATAAAGAGAGACTGAATAGACTAGGGCTATTTTCCCTGGAGTGTTGGAGGCTGAGTGTTATAGAGCTTTATAGAGATTTATAAAATCATGAGGGGCATGGGTAGGGTAAATAGACAAGTTCTTTTACTCAGGGTAGGGGAGTCTAAAATTAGAGGGAACAGGTTTAGGGTGAGAGGAGAAAAGTCTTAAAAGGGACCAAAGGGCAACTTTTTTTCACGCAGAGGGTGGTACATGTATGGAATGAGTTGCCAAAGGAATTGGTGGAAGCTGGTTCAATTACAACATCTGAAAAGCCACTGCATGGGTATATGAATAGGAAGGGTTTAAGAGGGATATGGGCCAAATGCTGGCATTTGGGACTCGATGAATTTAGGATATCTGGTTGGCATGGACGATTTGGACTGGAGGATCTGTTTCTGTGCTGTATATCTCTGACTCCATATGTAACTCATGATTACTAGCCATGAGTATAGTCCCTTTTAACCCCTTGCTGTTCTTCCTTACTCTCTTGAAATTAGTGTTCTTGTTTTGATACAGCTTGCAGAGACCCTTCAAGCATTAGTATTATAGAAACATCGTGGTCAAGCACAATCTAGTCTATGAATTATTAGGCAGAGATTTCTGAAGAGACTTGGGTATTGATGTTGTAAAGACCATCTATTTTTAGTTTTGTGTTTTTGATTTTGGGATTGAAATTGGAAAAGGATGGTTTTGAAACCAAGGTATTGCTGAAGGATTATCAATTTATGAAAGCAAGTAACTAGGCACTCGTCGTAAGCATGGTTTACAGCCGCTGGCTCAAACAGTAATAGATGAAGTTACAGATGAACTGGAATCAAGGGTGTGTACAAATAGAGATTCAGCCTGCAACAAGTGGCTGATTGGTCTGGTCTGTGGGCTACTGACTGTTTTATAGATGACAAAGGCCTTCTGCCTGCCAACAAATGGTTCAGTTTCATGATTTGGTTTTCGGGTAGCTGAACAGCTTGGGGCTGTGAACAAGGTAAAGAGAAACCATCAGAACTTCAGCTCAGGACCTGTCTGTACCTTACAGCAAAACCCACTTCATATCTAAAGATAATCCATTTATTCTTTCTTCAGTTACTGTAAGCCATGACATTTAACTAGTGAGGCCGAGAAAAGTAAAATGTGTGAACCAGTGACCCTGTGCCTCTTGCAAACCATTGGAAGCATCATTCTGATCAACTTAGGATCTGCTGAGATGATTCTTATGAACAGGGATAACTAAACTACTTTCTAGTTTCTTCCCTCTGTCCATATCACCCATTTGTGTGACAGTGAGTCCTGGTTCGTGCTTTCTTTCAACCCAGATCTGAATATCTGGTAAATTGGGTTATTCTGTGTTCTTTTAAAATACCTTTGTGATGATTCTGGGAGTAACAGGGCTTGATGTGTAGCAGGCTACTCCAATGAGGTACAACAATGTCAGTAGCAGCATTTGCAAATGCACATATCTGAACTTGGAGTTGTCCACCAAGATGCTGCATTAACCTACTGAGCTATTGTGAAAATAACATAGAACATAGAATATAGAACAATACAGCACAGAACAGGCCCTTCGGCCCACGATGTTGTGCTGAACTTCTAACCTAGATTAAGTACCCATCCATGTACCTATCCAAATGCCGCTTAAAGGTCGCCAATGATTCTGACTCTACCACTCCCACGGGCAGCGCATTCCATGTCCCCACCACTCTATGGGTAAAGAACCCACCCCTGACATCTCCCCTATACCTTCCACCCTTCACCTTAAATTTATGTCCCCTTGTAACACTCCGTTGTACCCGGGGAAAAAGTTTCTGACTGTCTACTCTATCTATTCCTCTGATCATCTTATAAACCTCTATCAAGTCACCCCTCATCCTTCGCCGTTCCAACGAGAAAAGGCTGAGAACTCTCAACCTATCCTCGTACGACTTCCTCTCCATTCCAGGCAACATCCTGGTAAATCTTCTCTGCA